>NC_141688.1:255601461-256201461 GCF_964263255.1 Lissotriton vulgaris
GTCCGGCCGGCCATGGGTTTGATGGAGCTTCCCCGTCCTGCAAGCCGGCCGGGGTTCCAGGCGTTCATCCGAGCCAAGGGAGGCTCTCCCCGGCCTGGCTAGGGTTTCAGAAGCAGGGACCGGGAGCGGGCCCGGGGCTTGGGCCCCGTCCGGCAGGGCCCGGTGGTGCGGGAATAACCCTCCGTCCTGCAGCCCTGGAGCCCCCGGAGCCCTGGAGCCCTGGAGCCCTGGAGCCCCCCCGGAGCCCTGCAGCCCTGCTGCCCTGCAGCTCCGGAGCCCGTGAGCCCTGGAGCCCCCCGAGGAGCCCTGCAGCCCCGTAGCCCTGGAGCCCCCGAGCCCGGCAGCCCTGGAGCCCCCGAGCCCGGCAGCCCCGAAAGCCCGGCAGCCCACGGAGCCCTGCAGCCCCCCCGAGCCCTGTAGCCCTGCAGCCCAGGGGAGGCTCTCCCGGGCCTGGCCTAGGGTTCGGGAGCCGGGCCTTGGACCGGGCCCGGGGCTCGGGTTCCCTCCGGCAGGCCCTGGGGTGCGGGAACTACTCCGTCCTGCAAGCCGGTCCGGGCGCCGGGGATGGAGGGTCCACCAGGGCCCAGGGAGGCTCTCGGGGCAGGCAGATTAGCGTCCTTTCGGTCCCCGCCATCTGCTCGGCCCTCTCCCCTCGGCCATCTGGTCGCCCGCAAAGCTTTCCTATGGGGCCGACTAGATGGCCGGGCTTCCCTGGAAGTCCCGATGGGGTGCCATTTGCCTCCCGGATCCCAGCCAGGGCTCCAGGAGGTCGGGCACATTTGCGCCCTGGGTCCCCTCTGTCACCTCGAGTGCACGGATTACAAGAAAGGGGGGTAACTTTCCTCCGGATTAGTAGGTGCAAGGGTATGCCCAGGCACCCTCCCGGGGCTGGTGGTTCCCTGCCGGGGACCAGATGGGATGTGCCCCGGGCAACACCTCCCAGGTGTCTGGGGCTCCCTCCTCCGACCCGCGGCGTGGGGAAGAGCCCGGGACGGGCTCCATGGGTCCCGGGCCCTGCAACCCCGGAGCCCAGCAGCCCCGGAGCCCCGGAGCCCCAGAGCCCTGCTGCCCTGCAGCCCCCGAGCCCTGGAGCCCTGGAGCCCAGCAGCCCCGGAGCCCTGCAGCCCTGCAGCCCCGGAGGCCCGGAGCCCCGGAGCCGTCGAGCCCTGTGGCCCCCCGAGCCCTACAGGCCCGGGGCAGGCAGATTGGGCGTCATTTCGGTCCCGGCCAGCTGGTCTCCAGGATCGCCTCGGCCATCTGGTCCCCCGCAATGCTTTCCAATGGGGGCGACTAGATGGCCGGACTTCCCTGGAAGTCCCGATGAGGTGCCATTCGCCTCCCGGACCCCAGCAAGGGCTCCAGGAGGTCGGGCACGTTTGCGCCCTGGGTCCCCTCTGTCACCTCGCGTGCACGGATTACAAGAAAGGAGGGTAATTTTCCTCTGGATTACTAGGGGCAAGGATATGCCCAGGCACCCTCCCTGTGCCGGCGGTCCCCTGCCGGGGACCAGATGGGATGTGCCCCGGGCAACACCTCCCAGGTGTCTGGGGCTCCCTCCTCCGACCCGTGGCGTGGGGAAGAGCCCGGGACGGGCTCCATGGGTCCTGGGCCCTGCAACCCCGGAGCCCCGGAGCCCTGCAGCCCTGGAGCCCTGCAGCCCTGGAGCCCAGCAGCCCCGGAGCCCTGCAGCCCCCGAGCCCTGGAGCCCAGCAGCCCCGGAGCCCCGGAGCCCCGGAGCCCTGCAGCCATCGAGTCCTGCAGCCCCCGAGCCCTACAGGCCCGGGGCAGGCCGATTGGGTGTCATTTCGGTCCCGGCCATCTGGTCTCCAGGATCGCCTCGGCCATCTGGTCCCCCGCAATGCTTTCCAATGGGGGCGACTAGATGGCCGGACTTCCCTGGAAGTCCCGATGAGGTGCCATTCGCCTCCCGGACCCCAGCAAGGGCTCCAGGAGGTCGGGCACGGTTGCGCCCTGGGTCCCCTCTGTCACCTCGCGTGCACGGATTACGAGAAAGGAGGGTAATTTTCCTCCGGATTGGTAGGGACAAGGTATTCTGGGACCCCCCTCGGCCTAGCCGCCCTCAGCCGGCAGCTGGACATGCCAGGATGCCGCCCCAGCCCCGGATCCGTCCCTGGGCCTGCCGCGTGGCAGGAAGCCCTGGATGGGGTCCGGGGGGCCTGGCTGGGCCCCGGGTCGGGTGCCACGGCCCTGGGCCCGGTCCCCCGGCCTGCCGCACTGCCAAAGGACCAGGACGGGGGTTCCTTCAAGCCCGGGGAGCCTCCCCTTGGTCGGCTGAGTTCAGCAGCTCCGGCCGGGGCCCCCGAGGGCCCGGGGAGGGCGGCCTCCACCTCCCGGGCTCTGTCCTTAGTCCTGCTGCGTGGCAGGGTGCCCGGGAAGGCGTCCCCTGCGTCTCCGTGCATCGGAGCCTAGGCTGGGTCCAGGGGCCCGTCCGGGCCCCAGGTCGGGTGCCACGGCCCTGAGCCTCCGGTCCCCACCTTGCCGTTCCCTGGCGCCAGCTCCCTTTTTCTTCGGGGTGCAGAGTGGCACCGGCTGGCTTGACTCTCGTGCCCGGCCATCTGTTCTCCGGGATCCCCTCGGCCATCTGGTCTCCGGGATCCCCTCGGCCATCTGGTCTCCCGGATCCCCTCGGGCATCTGGTCTCCAGGATCGCCTCGGCCATCTGGTCTCCTGCAATGCTTTCCTATGGGGGCGACCAGATGGCCGAACTTCCCTGGAAGTCCCGATGAGGTGCCATTTGCCTCCCGGATCCCAGCGAGGGCTCCAGGAGCTCGGGTACTTTCGCGCCTTGGGTCCCCTCTGTCACTCGGGGCGCACGGATTCCAAGAAAGAGGGGTAGCCTTCCTCCGGATTACGAAGGACAAGGTATGCCCAGACACTTCTTGCAGTTCTCTGCCTGGGGGGGACCAGATCAGATGTGCCTGGAAAACACCTACCTAGGCAGCCGGGGCTCCCTTCTCCAGGAGGCCAACGGCATGGCAAAGTACCCGGGAAGGCTCCACGGGTCCCGGGCAGACCTCCCCCGGGCGTCCGGGGAACCCATCTCCAGGAGGCCAACGGCATTGCAAAGTACCCGGGAAGGGCTCCACGGGTCCCGGGCAGACCTCCCCCGGGCGTACGTGGTCGTCCGACAGAATTCGGGCGGATGTGCTTTTACGAACCGGATCGGAATCGGGCCAAATAATAATAATAATCCACATTTGTAAAGCGCACAATCACCCGTAAGGGTCGCTAGGGGCCGTCGGGAAGATTAAGCAAGCTATTGCCCAGAGTCACATGGTGCTGGGCTAATCTGCCGCCGGCGCCGGGGATCGAACCGTGATCTCCAGATTTCAGAGTCAGCCGCCCTAGCCGCGGCGTCGGCTATTCCTCAGAGTCACATGGTGCTGGGCTTTTCTGCCGCCGGCGCCGGGGATCGAACCGTGATCTCCAGATTTCCGAGTCAGCCGCCCTAGCCGCGGCGTCAGCTATTCCTCAGAGTCACATGGTGCTGGGCTTTTCTGCCGCCGGCTCCGGGGATCGAACCGTGATCTCCAGATTTCCGAGTCAGCCGCCCTAGCCGCGGCGTCAGCTATTCCTCAGAGTCACATGGTGCTGGGCTTTTCTGCCGCCGGCGCCGGGGATCGAACCGTGATCTCCAGATTTCCGAGTCAGCCGCCCTAGCCGCGGCGTCAGCTATTTCTCAGAGTCACATGGTGCTGGGCTTTTCTGCCGCCGGCTCCGGGGATCGAACCGTGATCTCCAGATTTCCGAGTCAGCCGCCCTAGCCGCGGCGTCAGCTATTCCTCAGAGTCACATGGTGCTGGGCTTTTCTGCCGCCGGCGCCGGGGATCGAACCATGATCTCCAGATTTCCGAGTCAGCCGCCCTAGCCGCGGCGTCAGCTATTTCTCAGAGTCACATGGTGCTGGGCTTTTCTGCCGCCGGCGCCGGGGATCGAACCGTGATCTCCAGATTTCCGAGTCAGCCGCCCTAGCCGCGGCGTCAGCTATTCCTCAGAGTCACATGGTGCTGGGCTTTTCTGCCGCCGGCGCCGGGGATCGAACCGTGAGCGCCCCCCAGCGCAATGCGTTGTAATGGTATGCGTTGTAAAAGTCGCGTTGTAACAGTAGTGCGTTGTAACAAATGCGTTGTAACAGGTGTATACCGTTACAAATGTTACAATATCACCAGAACAGAATTAGAGAAGAGCAAGAACATGAACATAGACGTATGAAAGACACGAAAATGAAAATGCTAGTTGCCCAGTCAGTCCCAGCTGACGGTCAGAAAAAGGGTGTGACCCAGACAAGTAATTCAGCAGCTCCTGTTAAAGGGACATGCAACTATTGCAAGCAGCCAGGCCACTACGTAAACGAATGTCCAGTCCTGAAACACAATATAGCAACAGGTAAAACTAAAGAAAGACCGCGTCAGCCTAGGCTAGACCAGGTCCAGCAACAGACTTCACAGAATATACAGCCTATGCATGCTCCCCCACATACAGCACAGACCGTAGCGGTATCACAGCCACAGCCCATTGCCGCGACCCAGCAAGTTTCGCAGCAGATGTACCAGTATGCCCAATCTGATTATCCCGATTATCAGCGATACACATGAAATAGCCTAGAGAGGGAGGTTGGCTTGCCTCTTATTGAGATTCCTGTAGATCAAGAGGGTCCTTATGTACATAGTCAAGTATTAGGAAAAGACAGAAAGTTTCTAATTGACACAGGGGCAAGTCGCACCACAATCAGTCACGACGAAGTTCCAGGGGCACCCCTCTCAGGCTCACAGAATGTTTCCCTTGGTTTTTCAGGACAGCCTATTGTAAATGAAGTATCAGAACCCGTTTCCCTAGCAGTAGGTCCATTATCACGTGTTACAGACCTGTTACTCACGAAGTCATGTCCAGAAAACTTGTTAGGTATCAAGACATTGAAGGCTCTAGGAGCAGTGATATGTTGTTCTCCGGAGGGAGTCAGACTTTTCCTACGTGACTTTAAGGGTCACTATGTATTACGAGAGTTTGATGTCAGATTGAAAAATGTACCAAAACACCTGTGGGCACAAGGCCCAACCGATGTAGGTTGTATGCACATTACACCATACCGTGTTACACTCAAACAAGGAGTTGTTTTTCCCCGAATCAGACAATACAAGTTACCACCTGATGCTGTAGTGGCTTTACTGGAAATCATTGAAGAGCTCATTGCCCAAGGAGTGGTCGTAGAGACCGACTCCAATATCTGTAATTCCCCTATCATTCCGATTCTTAAACGTACTGATCCCAATGCACCGCCAGTATATCGGCTGGTGATTGATTTACGAGAACTGAACAAATGCATTGTACCACAGTATCCTGTGGTTCCCGATATCTCATCCTTATTGACTGCTATTGATTCAGAAGCGACGTTCTTTACTGTAGTTGACCTCAAGAACGCCTTCTTCAGTGTACCCATTGATTCAGAGAGCCAATATCTCTTCGGATTCAGTTTAAATGGCCGAAGCTTCAAATTTTCACGCGCACCTCAAGGATTCACAGAAAGCCCCAGCATCTATAGCCAAGCACTGAAAAGACAACTTGACTGTATCCAAATGCCAGTTAACACTGCCTTACTCCAGTACGTCGATGATCTGCTGATCACCGCACGAAGTGAACCCGAATGTGAACAAGCATCGCTGACAGTTTTACACTTTCTGGCTGACAAGGGACACAAGGTGTCTCCTTCGAAGCTGCAATTCTGTGTTCAGCAAGTAGTGTACCTTGGGCACTTGCTGAACAAGTGGAGGAGACAGACTCAACACCTGACTATAGCACGACTGACAGGTTATGAACTGACACTATTCCAGCCACACATAGAAATCAGACATTGTAACATTCTAAATCCGGCCACGTTGTTACCCTCGGTTATGACAGATTCAACTCCGCATGATTGTATAGAAATCATTAATGCAGTAACAAAGCCCCGACGAGACTTAACAGATGTTGCACTGACAAATCCCGACCTGACACTTTACGTGGACGGTTCATGTCTAAGAACAAGTACAGGAGAATTAGTGGCCGCATATGCAGTGACCACCGAAACTGAAGTCAAAGAAACACACCGTATTGATACACTGTCCGCTCAAGCAGCAGAGCTTATCGCTCTGACTCGAGCCTGTATACTAGCCAAGAACAGAAATGTTAACATATACACAGATTCACGTTATGCTTTCGGAGTTGTACACGACTTCGGAATGTTATGGCAAGAACGAGGTTTCTTGACCTCTCACGGTGCCAAGATCCAACACGGTCCGCTCATTCAAGCACTGTTGGAAGCAATACATCTGCCTTCAGGCATATCCATCATGAAGTGTAAAGCACATACTAAAGTTACTGACTCTATTTCCCAGGGTAACGACCTGGCAGACCAAACAGCAAAACATACCGCATTGACTCACACCCAGGCAACTGATGTGACAATGACAATAGTACCGACACATTGTATGACAGTTAGGGATCCCACACTAGATGTAATCGATATTCAGACACACGCTACTCCAGACGAAATCAAGAAATGGACTGAGCTAGGAGGGGTCCAGACAGATCAGGGTTGGATGACGAAGGGAAAATCTACATGGTTTCTCCCCGACTCTATGGTTCAAGTCATAATAAATACAGCACATAGTCCAGCACACCTGGGAGAAAAAGCCATGTTAGACAGTTTACAGAATCTCTGGTACAACAAACATTTACGAGCAGCAGCAAAACAGAAAGTGCGTACTTGCATGATCTGTTGTCAGTTCAATCCAGGAAAAAGCGTCCCTGTAGAGCAAGGTGGATTTCATCCTCCCGATCACCCTTTTGAAGTCCTCCAGATGGATTATATCCAGATGGAACGTTGTCGAGGATTCAAGTACGTCCTCGTAGTTGTTTGTGCACTTTCCCGTTGGACAGAAGCATATCCAGTCCCAGATTACACTGCCCCGACCACTGCCAAGCAGCTGGTTCGAGAATTCTTCCCACGGTACGGCTTGCCTCGTATCGTATACTCAGATAACGGACAGCCATTCTCGTCCGAGCTCATGAAGCAGGTTTCACTCCTGCTAGGATATCAGTGGAAATTCCATTGCGTCCAACACCCCGAGGCAGCTGGCCTTGTAGAGAGACACAATCAGACACTGAAAACCCGTCTTGCTAAAGTTTGTAAAGAGAAAGGGGTCGACTGGATAGTCGCCTTGCCAGTTGCATTGTTTTATATGAGGATGGTTCCTCATTCGAGATCAGGGCTATCCCCGTATGAGGTGGTCTTCGGCAGGCCACCAAATATATGTGGGGGACGCCCATGCCTAAGAAAATAACCGATGTTGATTGTAATATGCTGACAGATTACCTTGCCTCCTTGATGTCTGCACTCCAATCATGTCGTTCACAGGTTGCCGCAGCTTTTCCCGACAACACTGACAAGAAGCCACACGATGTCCGTCCTGGAGATACTGTGCTGATACGAAATTTCAACAGGAGGAGTCCGCTGGAGCCCCGTTGGCAGGAGCCGAAGCTCGTCCTTCTAACCACGAGGACTGCGATCAAGGTTGAGGGCAGAAAAGGGTGGATACATACAAGTCACGTCAAAAAATGTAATGAACTGCTGCTGCCAGAAACTGACTCTTCCACCCCCTCCAAGGACTGCCCAGATTCTAGTGACTTTAAACCTCCCATGGTAGAGAAAACTCCGCAAGAGGAGTACAAGTTGAAATTGCGGTCTAGCAAGTCAGACAGTTTAATTGTTTAAGTCCTCCCCTAGGTGAATCGGTTAAATAGTTTCTGACATGTATCCCCTAGACCCCAATAGAGAGAGAGATAGAGAGAAACAGATCAAGAAGCAACGCTACTGCAAATCTCTCAAAAGTTACTGTATTGTTACCTTATGGATTATGTTTTCTTTAAGTCTTACGATTATTGTCACAAGTGTAATTCTACATATATACTTTCCTATTGCTACACGTGCACATTCTTCTTCTAATGACACTGCCGAGCATTCTTTTAGTGAGTTACCCCTTCATGAATTGTCCTACCGACTTGCACTGCGCAACAATACATTCATTAGTATGTTACACCACTCGCATCAGACCAGCAACGCTACAAATTGTTGGATATGTGGCCGACTCCCTCCCTACCAGAAAAACAAGGGAGTTCTGCCCCTCTTCCCGTACCCGTTCACTCACAATGGGTCATGTGGAGCTTGGTTCAGTTTAATTAATTCCTTAGATTCAAATTCCGTAGTGTATCAGGGTAACTGGGTATGGGGAAACCTGAACACAGTTCTGCATAAAATGTGTTATCCTGACAAAGAGGGACTTCCCAGGAGGACAGGGACTGATGTAGAAAATGAAGTATATGGATTAGGAAATTTTACACTTAACCTCATGATTCTAAATGTTGAATCCGAAACCGAGCCAGACTTGCCCACTATGTCAGTACTACCAGTCAAAGGTGAATTATGTATCAGAAAGAAGGGTTCAATACACCTGGGTCATAGTAAATGTACTACCGTGATCGAATTTAGTGATAGGGGCAAGTCCACATTCAAAGCTACACGTCATTCCTATTTCATTTGTGGTCAGACCGCATATGTACGTTTGCCTTTAGATTGGGATGGGACCTGTTACATTGGGTTCTTACTGCCACCTGTTTTCCTAGCTCCACCAGATTATCATAGAAATTCCCGTTTAGTTCACAGACCCAAAAGAGATCTCCCAATTGTCGACTATACGGAAACGGCATGGGAAAAATTCACAGATTTCAATAAAGGTTTCTTTCCCTACTTAGGTGCTATCTAGTAAGTCTATATGTCACTTAACCAGAACTCTCGAAGCAGTAGTGAAAGAGACTACTTCCGCCCTAGGTAACTTGACTGAGGAACAGTCTGCTATGAGACTTGTCGTTCTTCAAAATCGTCTTGTTATTGACGTCATACTAGCCGATCGCGGAGGAGCCTGTAAGGTCCTCGGGTCAGCTTGTTGCGTTTTCATCCCAGATAATGCTCCGTCCGTATATAAGGCTATTACCCGTCTCCATAAGATAGCTAGTCAGATACATCAGAATCCAGGCACTTGGACTTGGTCCGGTTGGCTCTGGACTACTATTTCAGCCTGGGGTTGGAAAATACTGTCACTCCTTGGAACAATACTACTTGTAGTATTCAGTTGCTGTTTATGTTTACAATGTGGGCCAGCGATTTGCGGCTTGTGCGCCACATCCTGCACTCCCCATTCAAGTCAACGTTCTAAATCCCATGTGAAAAAGGATGAGCAGATGATGCTAACTACTCAAATAAATAGATTAATGACGATTGATATATCATGAAGGGTCCGTAGGGAACAAGGAGGGAATGAGGAAATATAAATGTTATGGTCAAGAAATGTTCCCTAACGTGTACCCCACCGTCTCCATGTACGAGCTTAAAGTGCATGTAACTTCCCTCCTGTGCCAGCTATGAAGACGCAAACACATTTGCGTCCAACGTTAACATGTCCTCTTTCGGATCCACCCTGAATGGGTCGGATATTCCGTTCCTAAATATGCCTTGCCACCGTCTTTGTATGGTGCACTTTCACGTATTCCTGGCTCTGTGCGAGCTAGGCCCTGTTTTCTGTCATCAAGCCTCTTTTCAAAAGCATCTCTGCCTCCTGAAACTGCAACGTGGGATGCCCCCACCCGTGAACTCTGTCCTACTCCCTGCGAGGCGAGCGGAGCCTGGCTCGGCCTGCCTGCCTGCCTGCCTGCCTGCCAAAGACAGTATTTTACCTTCATGCTATCAGTATAGCCAAGCTTAGCTTCCCGAAAACACATTCCAGTCCAGCAGAATAGATAAACAAATCCCAGGCTGCAGAGCAAAGGGCCCGGCCTCTCTGTCTCCATGCAAGTAATTCATAGCTCCCGTCACCATGGTAGGCCCATGGCCCCCTTGCTTTACACACAGACACGTAGGCACATATGCACGCATTCATAGTCAGTATAGGATAGCCTCTGCCCAAGAGACCTTTCCTTCTAGATAATATGGTTCCCAAACATCAGATATCAGATATGATATAGGAACGAGTTGATCTGACATGCCAGACTTCTGTCTCTTTCCTCTAGTGTAAATGTCAAGTCCCCTGCACCCTCCAGCTTTACGTCAATCACACGTCATGCAGCTGCGCACGCATCCCGACTTCAGATTTCTGCTGACATTGCAAGATTCTGCTATGTACCCACCCACTTGTGACACTTTCATATGACGTCTTCTAGCACACTCTGTACACGCTCTAGTTCACGCCTTCTGGTTACGTATTGCTAACACGTGTGTGTTCTTATCTTGTTTCTCTCAGCTGTTACGCCTTCTGCATTGATTTTCATTATGTGCATTAAGTATAAAAGTTGTGTATTGTCAATAAAGTATGCTCTATCCCTTCCTGAACCCCAGTGGTGTCAGGAATCCGATATCCGGTTCTAGAACTATTCCTTTTGAAGGAATAAAACCCCTAAGAACTCTAACACCACAGACTCTGCGTCTTTCTTTCCGATTGAGTTATTTTATTTTAAGTACTTACCTGCATAGAAATTAGGACGGTAATTAAATATTTACCACACTAGCCTGTCCTGTGAATAGGGAGAGGGGCTGGGCAAAAGAAAGTGCTCAAGAACCAGTTGTAACTGGTTCTCCCCTTGCCCTACCGCTTAGACAAAGGAAAAATGTGTATAAAAAGGGTCTGTGACCCCATGTATGTTGTTCACTCTGGATCCTATTTTGAGCCTGCTGCTGCCGCTTGGGGCCAGGAGGTACCACCACTGGAGACTGCCTCCCTGCTGGAGGGCCCTGTAAATTGGCCCCTGGGCCCAGTCTTTGCCCCCCTGCCTTCTGAAAGGACTTTTTCCTGGAGACTTTGACCTGAAGAGCCTGGGAAGGGCTTCATTCCCCTTTCATAAGGAACCCTTTGTTGTGTTGCCAGAAGGAGCAGGCGTCGGTTCTCAACTGCAGCAAGATGCTGCACCAGGGAGTTCCCCTGCATATCTGCTGATTTTATCCCTAGCGGGTGCCCACCCAGCCAGGGACTGTTGGGTGGAACGGGAGCCTACCCCGTATGGTGCCGCTCAGTTGCCAATTTTATTACCTAAATCCGAGCGGGTGCCCACCCCGCTTTTTCAATGATATTACGCGGGTGCCCACCCTGCGTGATTGCAGCTTAGTTGGTTGTTTATAACACGGGTCCCCACCCAGCTTTATTACTTATTCTTCGGGTGCGACCCCACCTCGGTGTGTTACTTCAAAAACGGGAGCCTACCCCGTATTGCCACCTGCAGCCACCAAGGAGTAGGCCGCTGCTCTGCCTGCGGCGACCCAGAAGTGAAGGGAGGCCCGCAGGAAGCAAGCGCACACACTAGCAGGGCTGCATGCTCTGGGAGAGCCCCGCCTACTGCCAGGTGTGCGTCGCCGTAGCGGAGGAGGACGGGAGGCCACCCCTCCTCCACAAGACCCGGAGCATGTCTTTGGCTCCCCAGTGGAGCGAAAGAAAGAGTCCCATAAGCGGAGGGGGTCCGAGGCACAGGGTCGTGCCTGCCCCTCCGTCTGCACAGAAGTTACGGCGTGCTTAGGAGGAGCCCGGTGACCTTTCAAGAGAGGTCCCCAGGGGTGGGACCTAGCGGGGCATGTTGTCGTCACCCAGAGGAGGCCTGCTGGATGGGAGAGCCCCACGCCAGGAGTCTCAGTGAGTTGGGCTTTGGGCTGACATTTTTGAGGGCACAGTTTTATCAAAGTCCCAAGGAGGACTTGGGGCAAGTGGTTTCAGGAGTACCCCGAGTGGGTCCCCCACAGTGGTGCAGGTATAGTGACTTTCACAGCTGTCCTGCGAGAGCGCAGGTAGCTGCAACGTGGGGGCATAGTAAATTTCAGAGCCCCGTGGCTCCAACGTTGTAGGAGTATTTGGGGGCATTTCCTGGGCATTTAGAGCCCACCGGGCTCCATTGTATTGCACATTTTGGAAATTAGAGCCTGCGAGGCTCCAGGTTGTTTTGGGGGCACTGTTGTTTCTTTAGGAGCCCCAGATGAGAGCCAGGAGGCACACTGATGCCAGGCTCAGTTTCCCCAGCTGCCCAGCATTTAGTTGGCAGCTGCAACATTTAGGTGGTACCCCTGCACCCTGCGCATTGCTGCCTTTGAAGCTTGTAGTCCTGACACTGTTGGACAAAGGGTGTTTGAGCTCCACGGAAGGCCAGTTGGCCTGGGGTCAGTACCTACTGTGATTCTTGCGCAAGGTGATTGCCTACTGTGTTTACACTGGTTATGCCTAATGTGATTTATGCATAATGTGCAATGCCTTTATGCCTGTGATACCTCTAACTGTGTATTTATGGTTAGGAGGTATTTTGCCTAGTATAGTTTATGCTTGTCAGTTTATGTGTCCCTGAGTGATTTAGTATTGCGCAGTGTGTACCTACCTTTTACCAGTGTTTACTGGTTGCATTCTATACTTGTTTTTTTGTGCTACAATTATTCTATGTTCTAGAAGTGCTATTTCTACTAAGTGCTGATTCTGACAGTGGCCCACGTGGCCCTCTCTGGTATAAATAATACTGCCCAGTGCCAGTTGGCACAGTGTAATTTTGTGATTATGATCTAATGTGTTTATGGTAATACAAAGGCTATTTTTATATATACCCTTGTGTGGAGTTCCTTTTTTGTGGTGTGCCTAGTGTGTTGCTGGTGTATGTGTGTGTATGTTGCGCAAACGCTTTGCACATTACCTCCGGGATAAGACTGAATGCTCATTCCAAGCTACCAAGGGGGTGAGCAGGGTTTATCTTTGGCATGTAACCCCCTTGCCCTGACAAGAGTGGTAGTTTCTGCCTGGCTTTGGCACAAGCCTTAGCCAACCAGAAATCCCATTTCTAACAAACTACTTTAGTACCCAGAACACAGAAAAAGCTTCTCTCTTAGTAGCACTCGTCCTCTGTTCCCTGGAGAGATACCTCATGGAAATGAAGGCTAAAGGTTGGTTTAGGCCCTCATTGTTTAGTTCAATCAATCAATCAATCACAGACATATATAGAGCGCACTACTTACCCGGAGGGTCTCAAGGCGCTTGGGGGGTGGGAGGAAGGGTGCTGCTACTGCTCGAATAGCCAGGTCTTGAGCTTCTTCCTGAAGGAGAGGTGGTCGTGGGTCAGGCGCAGGTCGGGAGGGAGGGAGGGAGTTCCAGGTCTTGGCGGCCAGGTAGGGGTTGGGATAGTACTGCCCCTATGCCATGCTCTGAGGCATTTGTGTGAACATTAAACTCCTGGGAGAAATTCTTGAGCACAGAAGCTATGCACATGGTTTGCTACAGGAAATCAAATGCAATTTAGCAGGTCTTTGTCCAAATCACATTTCTGGGCTGCTTCTTGGAAGTAAGCTCAGTCAATGGGGCAACAATAGTTTCATATCCCTTGACAAATTTCCTATAGTACCCAGAGAGGCCGGTGAATGCTGAGACCTCAGTCTGGGTTTTTGGGGGGCAACCAGGCCATGATTGTTTCTATCTTGGCCTGAAGGGGTTGCACCTTCCCCATGCCCACCAGGTGTCCCAAGTACACCACCGGCTTCTGCCCTATCTGGCACCTACTTGCCTTGATAGTCACTTCCAGCTGCTACTGAAGACAGCTATGTCATCTAGATAAGCAGCAAAGACAGCCTTCATACCAGCAAGGAACTTTACAAGGGAATTACCAGAACAATCAATAGGCCAATCAGATATACACCAATGCCATCATGTTTAGTAGAGAACATGTACTTTAGCACTGATTAGCAGTGTTAAAGTGCACAGAGTCTTAAAACCAGAATCAACCAAACGTGGAGGCAAAAGGCAAAAAGTCCAGGGATAGACCACCATAAGGCGACCAGGTCTATGTATATTTCATCAGAACCCAGATCCCTATGTATATATTTTATTATAGTTTTAATAGAAATATGTAACATATTTCAGTTTCTTTTTAGTTCTTTGAGAAAAGAAATCAATGTTCTGTACATATACCCAGATTTTGGGCATCAACAGTATGCCAGTTTACTAGAGAGCTAGTCCAACTTGGTAACTCAAGTTTTGATGATAGTCTTTAAAGAATAATGGGCTTTGACCTTGATTTTGTTCTTACATATATAGACTGCTCTCCATTCCCTGTGTGACAGAACAGCACGTAATAATTTTACTGTAAGCGAGACGTCCTTTTTAGAGAACTTTCAAAGTCACAGAGGAATACTTTTAAAGAGACTACATCCAGAAGTGTACAGTATTTATAATGCTGGTTCTCCTTCTTTTATACCTTCTGTTTATTGATTGCAATTTATTCATTCCAGTTTCTGTCTAAATACATCTAAGCTATTCTCCTCATGTAACTATTGTCATAGTATTTTGTTTAGTATTTTTATTATTACTTTACTTTCTCCTAAAACGTACCCCTTTAATCTTCTTTCTTTCCAAAGTTATTCTCTTGTATTCTTTAGGTTACATTTTGGATAAGATCTAAATTGGTTTTAAAAAAGTTGTTTCAAACCTTTTATTCATTTTGTTTCGTTCTTCGTATTTGCTTTTGCCACAAGCGTGTTCATCCTTCTTTTTTTAGTACTGCCTATTCGTGACCCTTAGGCATGAACTCCAGTTGAAACTTTGTTGCGCAATTCTTTGTTACTCATGTGCTTCATTTTCCCATAGTGGCAGATACACTGCTGATCTGCTGAGTTAATGTAACTAGGCGATTGTATTGAATAAAATATTTTCCCATAGCATTTTATATCATTACAAATATGTTTCACTCGAGGGTATTATATTTATTAATATTTATTTCATAATATTATTTATATGAATTATATTTATATTGTTATATTGTTATAATGTCTTTGATGTCATCTATTGCGTATAGTTTCCTTTATAAAATGTACACATTGTGGCTCTTCAAGCTAATGGCACAATTTCAGTTATTTATGTCAAATCTAAATTGTTTTTAATAAGACCATGTATCAATACACGCTCTTGTTCCATCACCACTCATGTCTTCCTATATTTTATTTGCCTTTCCTATGTGGGGGACCTTGAATTTATTTAGATGATGTCCTTTATGTCATCAGTGTTGGTTATTTTCTGATGCCGTTTGGAAAGCTGGAGAGCACCCACACCAGCACCAACAAATAATTATGCACCTATACCTAATCTCATGCCTTACTAACCTGCTGCATGCTGGATTGCAAGCCACAGTCGTTTTAGGTCAACAACAATTCTTATTGGAAGTTCTGCAGCATCGTCAGCTACTTCTTTGGTTTCTTTATATGTCCCTCAATATTACTTCCTGTTAATGAGTCAACATTTGACTCTTCAGGTTTGAATATGATTCATATGCTCCCTAAAGAGGTCACTATCATTGTACGGATGGCATTATTTATATTTCTACTAAGAGGTATTTTACCTTTACCAAACAGGCCTTTATCAATCATGACTTTACCGCACATGTAGGTAGGTATAGCTAATTATTTGGCATAAAAGTGTGAACCCGGGTTTAGTAAATGGGGTAAATAAGGGTTTAAGGTCTGGAGCTAGGGGGAGTTTCACCCGATCTTAAAGAAAGGAACATTTGCAAACGGTTTAAGGGATGAATTTATACTGGAGTTGGTGGTTCGCCCTTCTAATGAAAAGAAAAATAGTGAATAGGGGTTTGAAGGACTGGAGTTTAACACAATCAGTACATTTGGTTTTGGGGTTAAAGTGGGGCTCGATGTTTATCCACCAATATTAAGGGACATCTCTTTATTTCTCCTCTTTCAATGTGTGCTGCATCCTGCAGCAGACGTAGAAATAAGAAAAGACTCAAAGGATTGTTTTTTTCAGCATGACTGTGTCCCTTTCTGCACAAAAATAATCCTGTCTTTAATGCAGGTGCAAGGGTGCCTGCTTTGGCGGTAGGCTGCAAAACGTGTGCCATCGCAAGTAGATGACAAGAATGCATAATGTCTTTATAGATGTTTAGCATTCCTGCCCACTCCCTTTCCGGCAGCACAGCATAGCAAGGTGCTTTGCTGTGTTCCGTTGCTTTGCATGAATGAGTGATAAATATGGGCCTCAGTTTAGGATGTAGTCTGTTTGTCTGGCACTAAAGCATAAATAAGAGGTATTGTGCTGTTTTAAATGTTCAACCATCATCAAGGTTTCACTATAATCTAGGTTAATAGTGTTATGTAGTATGGAAAATATTAGTATTCTATTTAGACGAGTGTGGTCATCATTAAGAAAGGAAGGCGTGAGGGTGTAGGTTTCTGTTATTTCTGGGGGATTGTTGTTAATGTTACAATAGCTTTAATGTTGTGTTTAGTTTTACATTACTTGCCGGTCTTTTCACCCTAATAATCATCCTTTTTAAACTTGGGATGGTGGCTATCCCTTTAGCAATATGCATGGGGATATTTCTTGCTACCTTCCTTAGCGCTGAACCACAGGGTTGATTGGAGGTAGCTGCTAGGGCCGTAATTTGCTGTATATTCACTCTTACTACCGACACTGTTGCAGAGGAGAGTGGTTATGGTCAGCAGTTTTTTCAATTAAATCTCCCAGTGTAACAGCGGAGCCTTGGCAAAAAAGTTAAGAAGTAATCCACAAATCTCCAATGATGTAAATGTGTTTGTATTTATACAGCACCTTCTAGGGGTCTCGTAGCACTGTATTCATATCGCTGTGGAACCCTTCCTGGCTTTCCTGTGAAATGTCCACTTCTGGGCACCCCCGAGGTGAAACCAACCATCCAAGCGCTGCTGGGGCCGTTGTGGAGATTAAACAAGCTATTGCCCAGAGTCACAGAGTGGGACCCATGAGTAGACTAGGCACCGAGGCGAGAATGATCAGGTCTGGGGAGATGGAGTCCAAGAACCGGCGAGACGGGAATTGAACCCTGGTGCCGGGCCAGAACTTTGCATCAGGATCTGCTGGTCTAACCATTGAGCCACGCTTCTCTACCATAGTTCAGTTTGTCTCTTCTTGCAATGAAGGTACCTCTGGAGGTTAAGTGATTGATTACCTGTTTATTGTATATAACTTGCTTTGAGCATGTTTTCCATTTTTACCTGTATAAAATTCAGAAATATAATTTTTTTTCTATTGTGTTTCTCCCTTTTTTATTTGATGTGTATTTAATTTAGCTATATTGTTAGTTTTCCCTCTTACAGTGGCTGTCAGGTTTGTGCCTGAAATAGAGAACTGTGATAGTGAATACATTTACTGTTTTTTCTAATGAGTTAAACTGTGTTGATTGTTTTATGTTTCTTCTTTTTTTTTAAAAGAGAGAAGTGGTGGAGCCTATAGGAGGTTACTTTTAACCCCTTTCCTGCGGCCCCGATTTGCCCGCAGTGTGGCACTTCCTCAAAACGGGCGGGGTTGCGTCAGCCATTGGCCGACGGCAGCACTGGGAAGGTAGTGCTGCCGTCGGCCAATGGCCGATGGCAGCAAGGAAGGGGTTAACTGCAACTCAGTTTTGTTTTTATTTACAGTGGTATTTATTTGTGATACTTCTGATTCCTTGTTGGTTGTGTGTCCATGGTTCTTCATGGTTTCCTGCAAAGATTTCTTTTCTTGGGTCACTTTATTTTTGTTTGTAGTCTACCCTTTTTTGGGTAAGCTGACGGAAAAATATGTAAATCAACATCTTTCACACTATGTTGAAAACACTGGAGGCCTTGACTATTCCCAATCTGGGTTTAGGCCGAAACACAGCACGGAATCTGCCCTCTTGTCTGTCACCGATGACTTACATATGCTTCAAGACAAAGGCTACTCCGTGATTCTAGTGTTATTAGATCTGTCGGCAGCGTTCGACACGTGTCACACAACATCCTTATTGACCGGTTGTCTAACGTAGGGGTTAAGAACAGAGCCCTTGACTGGATAAGGAGTTTTCTAACCGAGCGCACCCAGACTGTCACCATGGGTGCTCACCGGTCAGCAGAGGTGGAGATTTCAAAAGGGGTGCCACAGGGCTCATGTTTGAGCCCAACACTCTTCAACATCTATGTGGCACCCCTGGCAAGAGTGATGCGAAGATTTGGTTTCATCCCCGTATCCTACGCGGATGACACGCAGCTCCTCTTCCCTTTTGAAACTCTCACCGCTGAGATAAAAAAACTCCTTTTCTGCTGGTATGAAGGCCGTTGCACAGTGGATGTCCACTAACTATCTACAGTGCAACGTTAGCAAAACAGAACTTATGCTATTTGGCCAAGCCAAGCTTCTATGGGCTCCAGATTGGTGGCCTTCCGATCTTGGTGTGGTCCCAGAACCCAAACAGGTCGTACAAAACCTGGGGATCCGCCTCGATCAGGATTTGTCTTTAAAGCAACACACTAACATTGTTGCAGGTTCGTGTTTTCATGTCATCAGCATGCTACGAAAAATGTTTCCTTTGTTGCCAGACACGTTTAGGAAGACCTTAGTGCAAACCCTTGTTCTAAGTCGTATTGACTACTGTAATGGCCTGCTCCTATCTGCCAACGAGGGAGTGCTGGCCAGATTTCAGGTAGTCCAGAACACAGCGGCGCGCCTAGTCCTGAATGCCCCACCAAGAACAGCATCCAAACCTCTTTTACACCAACTTCATTGGCTCTCCATACGACAACGAGTAAAATTTAAAATTTGTTGTATAATACATAAAAACATAAATGGACAAGGCCCTACCTACCTGCAACAGAAATTCACCCCTTACATCCCGTCTAGGCCACTTAGATCCAGCACAAGCCATCAACTGGTGGTTCCTCGTGTCAAAAAGACCAGACACGGAGGCAGAGCACTGTCCGTAGCAGGACCCAATCTATGGAATCGACTCCCCCTAAATCTCAGACTCTGTACCTCTCACTTACAATTTAGAAAACTCCTTAAAACTGTTCTATTTAAAAATGAGATCTAAACCATATCAGTACTCTCATCTGTATTTGTTAACTGGCCCAAAAGCGCAGAGATACTCCTGATGGAGTCGATTCCAGCGCTATATAAGCTTGTAAATAAATAAATAAATAAATGGCTTTCCGCAGAAATAAATTTAAGAACATATAATTTCTGCATGAGTTTAATTATTTTCCAGGGTCTTTTTACTTTAGCACATTAATTTAAGACAGCATTGCTAACTTTTTATCACGGTGCACTCCTAATGTTATGGTGGCACCCCAAATTCATACATCATTCTAAGGCATGTAAGGATGATCCCACAACACATCAGAGCCTCCGCACCTGAAATCGCCATAGCTATCCCAGACGGCTAAAATTTCACCAGCAGAGACCGCACCAACGGAGTTGGAGGAGGAATCACCATCGTCCACAAGAACAGCATCAGGGTCCCGACTAGCACCGACGACGCACTCAGCACTGCCGAACACATGCATTTCCAGATACACACAGACCCTAACTTTAACCTCAGAGGCACCCTCGTCTACTGACCCCCGGACCCTGCCCCCAGTTCAGCATCTCCATCGCCAACTTGATCAGCACACACACCCTGATCTCCAAAGACTAAATCCTCCTCGGAGACCTGAACTTTCACCTTGAGAACAACAACGACAACAACTCAACAACCCTTAACCGATAACCCCACCAACCTCAGACTGAAGCAACTCGTCACAACGTCCACCCACTCCGCCGGTGATACGCTCGACCCCATCTTCTCCTCAAGCCTGCATGTCTCCGTTAGTCACACCATCAGACTCCTCTGGACCGACCACCACTGCATCCACTTCGCTTTCCAGAAACCCACTACACACCACCGCACCCAACAGATCCCCCGCTGCTGCTGGAGCAAAATCACCAAAGACCAACTACACACAAACCATACTCTCAGCCCACCCACCGAACCCTCCAACAGGGATGACGCTGCCCATAGCCTCAGACGCTCAATTGAGGACTGCGCCAACACCCTCGCCCCGCTGAAGAATCCCTCCACAGAGACACCAGCAAGAGGGCCAACTGGTGCACCCCAAAACTCCTAGCCTCCGAACAAGCCTGCCGGAAACTAGAGAAAAAATGGCACAGTGAATAAACTCTGGACAGTCACGCAGCACACAAGGACATTATCTGCAACCACCACCACCTCATCAGGGCGGCCAAGAGGACGTTCTTCGAAGACCACCTCAACAACAATGCACACAATAGCAAGGAGCTCTTCAACATTGTGAAGGAACTCTCCAACACATCCACAACAGCTTAAACACCCAGACAGCCCCAACAGACCCTCTGCACACCACTGACCACAAACCGCTGGTTGCCTGGGCCAGCATGAGCATCGATGACACCATCAAGACCATGTGCACAATCCACTCCGGCTCTCCATCAGACCCATTCCTGCACCAGGTCTTTAACAGAGCAAGCAGCTCTATCACACCCCACATGCGCAACATCCTCAATCTCTCCCTCGAGACCGCGACCTTCCCAGAGATCTGGAAACACGCCAAGATAAATGCCCTACTCAAAAAACCTTAGGCAGATCCAAGAGACCTCAAGAACTTTCGTCCCATCTCTCTGCTCCCCTTCCTTGCCTAGGTCATCGAGAAAACCGTCAACAGACAGCTCACCCGATACCTCAGAGAAAACAGAATCGTGGACCCTTCCCAGTCAGGGTTCCGCAGCAACCACAGCACCGAGACTTCCCTCCTTGCCACCACCGACGACATCAGGACCCTGCTAGACAATAGCAAGACCAAAGTACTCATCCTCCTAGGCCTCTCTGCCGCCTTTGACACCATCTGCCACTGCACACTGCAAGACTCCATGCCGCAGGGATCCGAGATAAGGCTCTAGATTGGACCACCTCCTTCCTCTCCGGCAGAACCCAGAGAGTCAGCCTCCCCCTTTATTTTCCAAAGCCTCCGAGATCATCTGTGGCATACCCCAGTCCCACGCTGTTCATCATTTACATGGCCCCGCTCGCACACGTAGCCCGACAGCAGGACCTCAACATAATCTCCTACGCTGACGACACTCAGCTGATCCTCTCCCTCACCAAGGACCCCAACACCACCAAAGCCAAACTCCATGAAGGAATAAAGGCCGTCGCAAACTGGATGGAGACCAGCTCTCTGAGGCTTACCTCGAACAAGACAGAGGATCTCATCCTTGGCTCCAACCCTTCAGCCTGCGACGACTCCTGGTGGCCAACGGCACTGGGGGCAGCCCCGACACCCACCGACCACGAACACAACCTGGGAATCATCCTCGACTCAACGCTCTCAATGACCAAGCAAGTCAACACCGTCTTCTCCTTCTCCTGCTTCAACACCCTCTGCTTGCTTCGCAAGATCTACAGATGGATCCCGACAGATATAAGAAAGACAGTCGCCCAGGCCCTCGTCAGCAGCAGACTCGACTACGGAAACGCCCTCTACATGGGAGCTCTGACCAAGCTCATCAAATGACTACAACGCAACCAAAACGCCTCGACACGACTGATCCTCGATGTACCATGCCACGGCCACATCACCCCCCACCTGAGAAACCTGCACTGGCTCCACATCAACAAGAGGATATCCTTTAAGCTCCTCACCCATGCACACAAGGTACTCCAGAAGACCGGCCCAGCCTACCTCAACAGACGGCTCTCCTTCTACATCCCAAACCGCCAGCTACGCTCCACCAAACTCTCACTCGCCACCGTCCCTCGCTTCTGAAGAACAACCAGAGGTGGGAGATCCTTCTCCCACCTCACCACCAAGACATGGAACACCCTTCCACTGAACCTATGACAGACCTAAGACCTGTTGACCTTCAGGAGGATACTCAAGACCTGGCTGTTCGATCAGTAGCGCCCCTCCACAGCGCCTTGAGACCCTCGCGGGTATGTAGTGCGCTTTACAAATGATTGATTGAATATTTGAGCCTCCTCATTCAGTCTCGAATTCTGCAAGAAGCTAAAATCCTGGCTCTTTGAGTAAGGCCCCGAGGCCTGCCCACAAACTTGCAAAGTGCCAGGATACCATCACGGATGATAAATTGCTATGAAAATCAATTTAAAATGACATACAGTAACGTGATCTAACGTAACATTTCAAAACATTTCATAGACAGTAATTGATTACAAAATGCTGGACCCTGTAATTAAAGTGTTCATATACAGTAATACAATTTTTACAAAAAAAATGCTTTGTAATCTATTTCTAAAGTAAGCAAGTAAGAAAGTAAACCATTTTTAATGAGCTGAAATGCGGAGGCATCTTAGCTCTAGCGTTCTCTAAGTGAAGAGCAGCTGACGTGTTGGTATGAATAGAAAAGAGACAGATTTTTGGCATTTATCTGAAAGATGCTCTGTTTGATTGAGCTGAGGAACAAGGAAAATGTAATTTCTCTCTTCCCATCTAGCTCTCTTTATTTTGGGAACTATCACTAATTTGGCATTGCTGTATCTTAATTTACAGGAAGGAACATGTCGACAATTGCTTTTTAAGCCGGGCCGTCATCATACAATTCCTTATGAGCCATGCAAAGTGCCTCAAATTTAACTTATGCACTGATTGGCAGCCAATGTAATTTGTGAATACCTTTGGAAAAGGAATTATATTTTAGCATTGTAAGCAATGAGCAAGCAGGTGCATTTTGCAGTGATTGCAGCGTTAGTTGTACTTGTTTCTGGATCTCAAGATAAAGTGAGTTGCAATAGTCTTTACTAGCTAGTACTAATGGTAAGATGACCATCTTTTGCATTCAAAGGGGGATGTATAGATACACTTTCCTTAGCACTCTAAGGAGAAGGAAGCAGGAGGATGTAAGCTGGTTAATTTGATTGGAGAAGCAAAGCTGTCCATTAAACAACACCACCAGATTTTTAACTTTGAAACATGTAATGTGTAACTGAAACATTATTTATAGTAAAGTCATGCCAAGATTTAATTTAGATCTTCTACGTTCACAAAGGTTTGGCACCATATTTGCTGGGGATCTATGATACACTTCCTGTAAACCTGAAACTGTGTGATTTATCTATATATATATATTCACTTAAAAATACATAGGTTTCATGGACGTTATACTTAGTTGAACATTTGACTCATATAAAACCAGAGAAATTTGCGTGTTATAGTTAGTTGAACTGACTATAACTTGCGCGTCCGCAATGCACTGTTGATGATGTCACATATTACATCACTCATGACATGGTCAGTGACATCACTGATGACATCGCTGCTGACATCTCAAATGTTTAACTAACTATAACGTCCCTGAAACCGATGTTTTTTTAGTGAATTTCTAAGGTTTTTTAAAAGTTAATTTCTTATTTTAATGTTTATAAAACCTATATTTTTTCTATTATATTTTTAAATATTTTGGAATTCTATTATACTTCTTTTTGTAACTTTAAAAATGATGTAATGTTTTGTATCTTCCCCAATAAATATGTATCTCTTTTTTTTGGGGGGTGGGAACTGCACTCCCATACCGGTAGCATACCAAGCACCATCACCACGTGAACCTGAGCCACCATATTGGGTACGGCCATCTTGCACGCTTGGTGCGCGATTGCCATGTGACCTTAAAAAAAAGCATTTGATTGCTTCATAACATTTCCCGTTGAAAACAGTTGGACGACCCCACTTTTAGTCATTCTCACTACAGCGTTTGATGAGAGACACCTCTTCTGCTTCAAGAGCTTTTTTGAAAAGTTTTTTGCTGTATAAACATTTCTTACACTACACACAACATGCAACGATCTCCTTGATCAATATTCATGGTCTGTACATTAGCCTTCCACGTGTGATGACCATGCATCTGAAACGTTACATCAAAAAACAAATGTGTGTTACACGATGCCCTTGGTGTGTGTGTGTGTACATTCTTGTGCTGCCTTTCGGCCTGGGTAAAGGCGGCTCTAAGAACTATCATCAGCCACAGGCAGAGTGCACATCCTAGATCACATGTGACAAACAGTAAACAGTAATGTGTAGATATGTATTGCTGTACTCTCTGTTGTCAGGCTTTACCAGTATAGTAGTGTGTTACATGTGAGACTTTTAGATTCACGTTTGACATACATTGCTTAACTGCAATGAACGTTATCACTGTGTATGACGTAGCCTCACTGCTGATCCTCCCTCCATC
This sequence comes from Lissotriton vulgaris, assembly GCF_964263255.1. Lineage (NCBI taxonomy): Eukaryota > Metazoa > Chordata > Amphibia > Caudata > Salamandridae > Lissotriton > Lissotriton vulgaris. Next base: position 255,625,557 of record NC_141688.1, read on the forward strand.
CGAGCACATCCACATGTGTACGCTTCGCGATAGCAACACTTTCAATAATACCACACACCATTGACATGCGTGTCTGCGCATACCACTACCTTGATAACAACATGTGATGTTCGCAATTCAATCTTTTCGAACAGCATCTCATAAGCGATAGTTGCCGCCCTCCCGATACATGCGACATTAATGTAAATTGAGCATTCTGCGACGTCAAAATGCAAAAGAAACACACTTCAGTACACTTCCTGGCCAGGCAGGAACTGAACAACACCCAGGTCCCCGGAACACTTATACACACCCCTATGCTGTCCTGGCGTACGCTGTTGTATGTCGTTTTAGATTCCGTATGGATTTTCCTTATTTATTCCCATATATAGGTACAATTCGTGTTGCCCTTTTATAGGCATAGATATCCAGTCCTTATTTAGACATAACCAATGCTGCCCAAATACATGCATGGCTACTTCCATCCGTTCAACTAAGTCACAACGATTTCTTCGAAAATCAGACTCTTAAGCTGTTAGGGACTTCCCCTTGCTTGAATATTGATTTCTCCAAGAACTCAGTTATTATGCATGAAGAACTATTCCTTAGGGGTTCATTCATAACGTTCATATACCCGACTTTACGTCAAAGCTGGCATTCCTAAACACCTTCAAGGTATAAATATACCTTCACTTGCTATGGCAAAGCACAGTGTGGCTCGGTGCAGTGCGACTATCTACTTGCCCAACGCAGCTCGCTACAGCAAGTGCCGAAGGAAGCCGACTCTCCAGCTGATGCACTGACTAGAAGCTGTCATCCTCCTGATGAGAAATCCAACACCAGTGCTACTGACTCCCCTTGCGGGGTGTTGGGAAATCGAGTCACGAGACAGAGATACCAACGCATCACATTCTAAGGTATGGAGCTGGTTAGAACCTAGAGAATCTTTTAACAACTCTTGGCAAAACTAAGCTTAGCTAAAGACAGAGCCTACTTCTTCCCTCGTACTAGACCTAGGTTAGGTATACCGGGGTAGGCATATTTTAGAAGCACCAGTTGAGTATTTTAGCCTGTGTTATTTATGCATGTATTTTTTATACAAGTCATTGCAACAGACAATGCTATTACAGTATTATTTAATACTACTGTTTGCGCTGTACGCTTTATATTTTGCATTCTGTCTAACGATTGTAGCAGTTCACCTCTCTTGCATGAGAAAGAAGACTGTTCAATAAACCCTTTTATTGAAAACGTTCATCTCACTATTTCTCTGCAACTCTGTAGAAACGAAGCATGCACGATTGACTGAGTAAAATAGTTATCTATTGTTTCCACGACTCCGAAGATATTTGTTCCAGTCCTAGGGAAACAAAGTTGTCATGGTTATGCTGTTGTCAGAAACGAATCCCTTCTTATGTATTCAAGAAAGTTTCTAGTGACCTCTGAGTTAGTCTGCACACTAAATTAAATCTAATATACTCGATAGAGATATGCTGTCATCAGTCCTATGTCAAATCTATAGTGTATATTATTCCAATGCGCAGAGCCTATTGGGAATATAGGAACTACACTACAAAGCAAGCCCAGTCCACTGGTGATGACGCCACATGTCCCAGTTCTTCCACACTGCCTCAGGTGATATGGCCGCATACACCTTGCATATCACAATGCACAATAAAAAAAGGGATCCATGAGGTGTACACCATCCTGGCAATCAACACTGCTCTAAATTGTGAACCCTACTGCCAGTCGTCTTCAAAAGGGATCCATGAGGTGTACACCATCCTGCATTCAAAACTGCAACTGAATTGTGAGCATAGCTGCCAGTAGTGTTTGCTCACACAACAATGACAGCAGATGAGCAGTGGGGCCTGGGTGCACAGTGGCTCTAATTGAGTGCGGTGCTGCGGGAGGGGTGGGCTCCATCAGCCTGAGTGCGCAGATGATAACAAGCGAAGTTGCCTTGCATTATGATGTGACCTCTGACCTCATTCAGTCACATCTCTGTCTCATTGTAAAGATCTGCTGGACCTAACTGTAGGCCTGAGCGAGCGGGCACCGCTGCCCTACAGACACGTGTTGAGCGCAGTGCTGCGGGAGTGGTGGGGTGCATCAGCCTGGGTGTGCAGGTGCAAACAAGAGATATTGCCGTGCGTAATGATGTGATCTCTGACTTCATTCAGTCAGATGTCCGTCTCATATTAAGTAACCCTGGGCAAAGCACTACGCTACGCTTGCGTAGTTTACGAAGTTTCCTCTATTTTGCACTATGCGAATTGCACACAGCACAGTGCCAACACACGTAGCGTAGTGCAGCTGTCATTTTTTACTCGGTCGTGGTCCTCCTCATTAAGTTGGCCACCGTGAGCAAGCAAAATGACATCCCTGCGAGACTTTTTCCTCGTTCGCGATCAGCAACATCAAGTTGCCGATCGCAAGCGTAGAAAATAAACCTCCTGGCAAGAATCTCCATTCGGGGAGGTCAGGTTTCTCATTGTGAGTGGTCGCTTATGCTCGCGACCGCTCGCTATGAGAAACTACCAGTCCGCGTTGAGAAAGCTGCAGCTCGAGTAAAATCTACTCGAGCGGCAGAAAAATACACCTCGCACTGTGCAAGATGCTGTTTTCAATGATTGTACAGTGCCGGATGCTTGTCCACACTGTGCAATCATTGAAAACGGCATCTTGCACAGTGCGAACAGGGTACTACGCAGTTCACGTAGTTCTACGTGTAGCGTGAAGTGTACTTCATGTAGCTACGCGTAGCACTACTTTGCAAACTACGCCCAGGGTTAATTTTAAGGACCTGCTGGACCGTACTGTAGGCCTGAGCCAGCAGGCAGCGCTGCCCTACAGACACGCAGCATTAGATTTTAGGGCATTGTAGTGAGCTCATTACTAAGTGTACATACACACAGGCTTCCGCCACTGCATTACATGTGCACATTATGCTTCTAGCATGTTCCTTTGTATGTGAACGTTGGTACAGCATATTATCATTTTAACCTTGTGTATTCTTGTGCACTCCAACTCCTCTTTGAACCACGATTACCACTAACAGTTGGTAGATCGTACTTCAAAAATGAAGGATGCACTCAACTGATGTTTTCTATTGAGCTTGAAATAAAACTTAATTTCCCTTCACACGTTTCCACTATTAAATTATTTCTCACTTTTCAGACACTGAATAAACTGACCCAAAATGGGCGGAGCGGATGCTCCCCCTGTAATGATGCCCTGGGCATTTTGACACCTTGCATTGTGTTATGAAGACACTGTCCCCGACCGGAGACCTGCTCTCCCACTCTACAAAAGTACCCTGGACTCGGAGCTTGCACCAGCATGTCCTTGGTCACACCGATGGTGGTAGTTGAGCAGTGAAGCCTCAGTACGCAGGACCTACAATTGAGCACAGTACGGGGAACGGGGCTGGGGTGAAGCAGCCTGGGTGCACAGGTGCAAGCAAGCGATTATCCCATAGCTAATAATCTAATCTCTGCTGGAGAGGTTAGGTGCATCAGCCAGGGTGCGAAGTTGCGAACAAGTGTTGTGGCCATTCGTAATGATGTCTGACCTCATTTAGTCAGATCTCTGTCTCATTTTAAAGACATGCTGGACTGTACTGTAGGCCTGAACCAGCGGGCAGCGCTAGCCTACAGACACGTGTAGAGCGCTGTGCTGCGGAAAGTGTGGGGTGCATCAGCCTAGGTGCGCAGGTGCGAACAAGCAATGTTGCTGTGCGTAATGATGTAATCTCTGAGCTGATTCAGTCTCATCTCTGTCTCATTTTAAGGACCTACTGGACCGTACTGTAGGCCAGAGCCAGCGGGCAGCACTGCCCTATAGACACGTGGCGTTGGCTTTTAGGGCACTGTTGTTAACTCATTACTAAGTGTACATGCACACAGGCTTCTGCCACTGCATTACACGTGCACTTTATGCTTCTAGAATGAGCTATGTTCCTTTGTATGTAAACGTTGGCATAAGATATTATTATTTACCCTTGTGTATTCTTGTGCACTACTCTTTGAACCATGAGTACCACTAACAGTTGGTAGAACGTACTTCAAAAACGTAGAATGCACTCAACTGGTGTTTTCTATTAAGCTTCAAATAAACCTTCATTTACCTCCAGACCTCTACCATTAAATTATTTCTCCCTTTTCAAACACTGAATTGATTGAGCCAAAAGGTGCTCACCCCGTCATGATGCTCTTGCCATTCTGACGCCTTCCATCGTGGTATCAAGACACCATCTCCGACGGGAGACCTTCTCTCCCACCCTACAAAGGTACCCCAGACTCAGAGCTTGCACCAACACATCGTTAGACTCACCGATGGTGGCAGGTGAGCAGTGAAGCCTTGGTGCGCACAACATACAATTGAGCACAGTGTGGGGGAAGGTGCTGGGGTGCAGCACCCTGGGTGCACTGGTGCGATAAGCAATGTTCCTGTAGCTAATAATGTAATCTCTGGCCTCATTCATATGTTTCATTTTAGGACTTGCTGGACCACACTCTGATTCGCGGACCCCAGCGTCCTAGACAAAAGGTTGACAGGAGGTAAACACTAAGGGCGGGTGCAGTAGGCCTACGCTCTGTCTCCTCCTCCCTCTGTTCTTTTGACTCTCCCTCCCCTTCTCCCTTCCACCCACTCCCTCTCCCTCCCATTCTCACTATCTTCCTTTCATTCGGAATGCCTTTCTTTTCCTCTTCCACATGGCACACATACTTATATTTCATTTTTGTCTTGCAGGTTTTGTACGCTGCTTCCGGAAGAGTAACACCCACGTATTTCATGTTTTATTGTTGTTAGTTCTAATGAACTTGCGTTTCCATTTATTTGTGTTGTTTTAATAAAGGTTTTTTTACTAATAAATAAGTGAGTGTATAGGTCTTCTTCTTCTGATAACACTTGTCTGGAGTTTATTGTGAAAATCATCTGTTTATAGGAGGTTATGAGGGAAAACATTTGGGGCCTTATTTATGAAGGACTTGCGCCGCCGGTGCGTCACTTTTAACATGGGAAAAAGTGACGCACCGGCGCCGCAAGTCCTTCATAAATAAGGCCCTTGTAATTTTGCGGTGCACCTACCAAATATAAACCAACAGACTATTACATAATTTAAGCCTGCGTAATTCTACAACTGCAAGGGTTCTATGCGTGTATCACTTTATAACACCATGAGTACTGCCCATGTGATTACAGAACTAATAAGGCACTGCCTAGGACCACCGAGGCCTCTGGGACTGCTGAGGCCCACCCTTCATATTTAAGTAAAGCCCCAGACGGTAGCGATCCCAGGACTTCAGTTGGCCTCGAAGCCCCCCGAACAATTAGTAAACAATACCCGGGAAGGTGGCGATCCCCTAGGCTACGAAACATCTCTGTGCCCTGCTGTGCCTAATTTACATGTGACATTAAGATCCCCAGTCCTACAGAGACCCCGCAATATAATATTAGGATTGGCCACAGAACATTACCCATGAGGGGCCTCATTTAAATGAACGGGTGAGACCATCTTTTTTTTTCCGTCCATTTTTACCATACGGATCCGCTCTATTAAAGAGATACAAGGTTTTTCTCCTCTCGCTTCAACTAGTCTAACAAGGATTTGTTATCACTAACTAACTATAACTTCCCTGAAATCTATGGTTTTTTCAGTTAATTTCTAAGGTTTAAATGCATAATTTCGAACTATAACGTCCCTGAAACCAATTTTTTTTTTCAGTGAATTTCATTGGTTTTTGAAATGCTAATTTCTAACTGTAACGTGCCTGAAACCTATGTTTTTGTCACTGAATTTGAAAGGTTTTTTAAATGCTAATTTCTAATTATAATGTTCATTAAACCAATTTTTTTTTAAATTACCATCCATTCGCAACCTGTGAAAACTGCAAATCTCACCAGTTTCCCATCTATACCTTCCGCCCAAAAAAATTGCCACAGACGAGACCCACATCTAACGCTAATGATATGCAGAGGAAGCGTTCCAGTGGAAACTAAAAACTAAAACACCAGTTCCCCATAAGCCAAATCTACAATGCGATCCAAAAAGCAGGTGATAAGCCGAGTTACCAGTAACAAATTAACATTAACCTTTAACTGGTGTAAGGAGGTCGACTATCTACTGCATGGATTGGACCCAACTCACAGCCACATCTAAAGACCAACACATGATAGAGCTAATAATCATGCACCTCCGAAACCCAACAAGGCCACTACACCCAGCGCCACCACCAACAGAACCTCCCCCCAGACCACCCCCCCTCCTACCACAGAGGAAGCGAAAAACAGGACAACGAACATTCCCAAAATGCCATGGTCCCTCAGTCATACAATAGCTAAATGTCAGGTGATGTGTGAAGGAGGTAAGTCACCCATCAATAATAATGCACACAATGCCAAGTATACCGGTGATATTCTGCACAGACCTAACTATGCAAAGCACAAACTTCTCCATGTGGAGATATAGTATTGATTCTTGTAGTGTAGTGCACAGTGAACACAACCTTGTTACCTCACGAAATGGGGAAGATCTCGGTCAGGTAGCTGTGTTGTCCCCCCCTGGAAACGTAAGTGCAGTGGGCTGGTCCAACATACGCCACTCCAGAGTAGCAGTATGAATAAATAGGCCAGGCCCTGGGCGTAGTTCACTTGTGGGAAGATTAACAACTCTGCCAGACTGGCGGCACTTACCCTTACACTTGGCTGCCGCCATGACCGTGGGCTTCCTCGACACAGGCCCCCTGCAAACCCAGCGGCACAGCTCCACAGACTTATGTCTGTACCACGTATCATCACAGGCTGCACACACTCTATGTGCTTCAGGTGCTACTAACTCACTGCGCCACAAGTCATCGCCATGTGGCCTTATCAAGGCAGAATTCATTAGACAAAAGACATTGCTACCAGTGCGACCCGTCTAGACCACGTATTGTTGCAGGCTGAACTCACGCTATGTGGTTCAGGTGCTACTAACTCACTGCACCATAAGTCATCACCACGTGGCCTTATCAAGGCAGAATTCATTAGACAATAGACATTGCTCCCAGTGTGGCCCACCAATACCACTAATCAACACAGGGTGCACACATGCAGAGTGCTGCAGGTGCCACTAACTGCGCAGCTCAACTCAACGCCACGTGGCTGTGCTCCCATCCTGACCGCTGCCTCTGACCTACACTGGGGTTACCAGGGGTCACAATTCAAGATTAGTAGCGACACAAATTGTGTAAGAGACTATAATGGGTTAAGAAGACCAAATACTCCCAATCTGGGCAGCTCAAGTCAACGTCACATGCCTGTGGGCCTTTGCTGACCGCTGCCTCCTGCCTGCACTGTGGAAGAACGGCAACACGTGGTGCCAACTAACCCTGTTCAACAGAAGCCGATCCCACATGTGTAACTGGTTCCTGAGTCCTGAATGGCAGTGACCCCAACTTCATGGCAACAACCATAGCACCAGACTCCTTTCAATCAGTGAGTGATTTTTGCATATCAAAGGCCAGCGACACGTGGTGCCACTGAACCTGTACTACGCAGGCCGGTGGGGCCACCAACATATGCACAAGGCTGTGGGCCGTTGCTCACCGCTACCTCTGGCCTACACTGTGGAAGACCAGTGACACATGGTGCCACTAACCGTCTTCAAGGTAAGCTGATCCCACATGTGTAACTGTGTCCTGAGTCCTGAATGGCAGTGACTCCAAATCCATGAGACAACCACAACAGCAGACACCCTTCGATCGTTGAGGCATATTTCCATATGCAACTGCGGCATTAGTAGCAGTGACCACAGCACCAGACTCCCTTCGAACAGTGAGGCTTATTTCGATATGCAAGCCTGCAACACATAGTCCTACTAACCCTCTTTAACACAAGCTGATCCCACATGTGTAACTGTGTCCTGAGTCCTGAATGGCAGTGACCCCAAGTCCGTAGCACCAACCACAGCACCATACTCCCTTCGATTTGAGAGACATATTTCGATATGCAAGCCGGCGAAACGCAATCCTACTAACCCTCTTTAAAACAAGACGATCCCACATGTGTAACTGTGTCCTGAGTCCTGAATGGCAGTGACACAAGTCAGTAACACCGACCACAGCACCATACTCCCTTTGATTTGTGAGGCATATTTCGATATGCAAGCGGGCAACACATAGTCCCACTAATCCTCTTTTACACAAGCCGACCCCACATGTGGTACCGTGTCCTGAATGGCAGTGACCCCAGTTCTGTGACACAGATCACAGCACCACACTCCCTTCGATCAGTGAGCCATTTTTAGATATGCAGAGCCGGCGACACGTAGTCCCAATAACCCTCTTTAACACAAGCGGATCCCACATGTGTAACCATGTCCTGAGTTTTGAATGGCAGTAACCCCAACTTCGTGTCAGTGACCACAGCACCTGACTCCCTTCGATTAGTGAGGAGTGTTTGCATATTGAAGGCTGGCGACAAGTGATGCCACTGAACCTGCACTACACAGGCCGATGTGGCCACCAACGTATGCAGAAGCCTGTGGGCCCTTCCTCATCGCTATCTATGGCCTACACTATGGTCAGCAGCCCTCACAATTTAGATAGAGTCCTGATTTCACATGACTCAGTCCAGTAGGCAACACACATTACTTCCAGTGAGGCCATCCACACCAAGCATCGTTACAGGCTCATACGGTCTCAATGCTGATGGTGCCACTAACCCTATTTAACACAAACCAATCCCACATGTGTAACTGTGTCCCGAGTCCTGAATGGCAGTGACCCCTACTTCGTGGCAGCGACCACAGCCCCAGACTCCATTCAGTCTTATTTGTTCTTCTTTTCTTTAAATAATGTTTTTATATGTAAATCTATACATGACTAAGATTCTTCTTTGTCCAACCACACAGGGACACTCCCGGGCCCAAGAAGGTTGTTGGGGGTATGTTGGTAATGTGGGAAGAGGGTGTGTTACCTGCTAATGTGGGGAGAGGGAGCGTCAAAGGGATATCTCTCACAGAAAGAACTCCGATATTTTTTCACAAATGCCTCGGACAGATGCCAGCTGACTAACTGAATCACAAAATGATTCTTCAATACTTATGTAGTGTGTGTTATCAACAGCTCGCACCCAGGCTCGCAGAGGGACAGCTGCCATTGTGGCTATCTCTGCCCTGTTCTGTCATACGCCACGCCACTCTGATTACGTTCTGATATAGGCTCACATAGCTACCTGTCCCAGGCATACTCGCTGTTGGTGTGCAGGTCGGTGGTCTAGTTCTCAAAATCTCACGGCCAATCCCTCAGGGCAGGTTTGCACACACACCACACCCATCCGGCACATGTCTCACAGACCATGTGACCATGCAAATATAATAGATCTACAACGTCACATTCTTTATTGCCGGTGCTGACTGGATGGCAGAGGCTCCAGGGGTCTCAACCATAAAGAGTCCATGAAACGTTGCGCTGAAGGCTTAGCTTAGCTGTATGGCCGCCAGGGGCCTACCACCACCTTGGAGCGAACTTCTTATGCATAGGGTTAGTGCCACCCAAAACTCATGTGGCCATCAGGGGCCTACCATCATGTGGAACGGACTTGAGTTCCACAGGCTTAGTGGCACCAAAGCCTGAGGTGGTCTCCGCCATTGATGACTCAGGACTTGGAGACATGTGTGAGATCTGCCGGGCCACGCTGAAGCTGTTGTCGTCTTCATCACTCAGAACTATGCGACATCTGTGACATCCGCGGAGAAGCTGATGTGGTCTCCGCCATTCATGACTCAGGACTCAGCAACACCTCTGAGATCGGCGGAGTTTTGACGGGCATGTGGAGTGCCCACTGCTGCACACTCCAGTGGCACCAGGTAATTATTTGCTCATGGATGTGCAGAGGCGAAACTCTCTCTCTCTCTCTATCTCCCTCTCTCTCACTCTCTCTCTCTCTCTCTCTCTCTCTCTCTCTCTCTCTCTCTCTCTCTCACTCTCTTCACTCATTTCCTTCTATCTCTCTCTCCCTTTTCAATTTCTCACTCCCTTTCTTTCCTTCCCTCTCTTTTTCTCTCTGGCTTGTTTTTCCTTCTCTGGTTCTCCCTCTCAGTTCTTTGATATGCGCATTACACATGTCCTTATTTTGTGATTTATTTTCCAGGCTCTGTCGTCGACATCCATGGTCCCCACAGGACTCTTCCGCCTTATTGTTTTGTATTATTTTTGTTAAAGTTTGATTATTACTTTATCGCTTATATATATATATATAAAAAAATAAAGTTTGAAAATGGTTTTTCGTTTATATATGTTTATAGAAAAATAAAGTTTGACAAATAAAAATGTAATAAACTTTTTGGTTGTTTTGTTAACTGTTGTGTGACTCCTTCTTGTTCCTATTACTGTTATTTGGTGGTATCCACCATGGTGCTAAAGTTTGGGGCACTTATCGCCGAAATACTGGGGATGTCTGCAGTTTGCACCAACTTCTGAAAACTGTGTTAGATTTATCTCAACTTTAGTTGCATTAAAGTGCTGATAATGAAATTCAGAGTGGCCGTTCCCGTACAAAAAGACACAAGGTGCACCTTTGCGATTTATTCTAAATACTAAAATCCTGTATTGAATAAGGGTGGGCGAAGCACTACGCTACGCTTGTGGAGTTTGCGAAGTTTGCGCAACTTCGCACTACGCGAGCTGCACGTAGCACAGTGCGAACACGCGTAGTGCAGCGTAGCATAGTGCAGCGCTCATTTTTTGCTTGTTCGCAGTCCTGAACGTCATGTTCGCGACCGCAAGCAAGCAAACTGACATCCCGGCGGGATTCTCAATGTGGGGAGGTAAGGTTTCTCATTGTGAGTGGTTGCGCATGCTCGCGACCGCTCTCAATGAGAAACTACCAGTTCGCGTTGAGAAAGCTGCAGCTCGAGTAATAATCTACTCGAGCAGCAGAAAACTACAGCTCGCACTGTGCAAGAAGCCGTTTTCAATGATTGCACAGTGCCGGATGCTTGTCCGCACTGTGCAATCATTGAAAACACATCTTGCAAAGTGCGAACATGCTACTACGCAGCTGGCGTAGTGCTACGTGAAGTTCGCGTAGTGCGAAGTGCACTTCGCGTAGCTTCGCGTAGCGCTACTTCGTGAACTACACCCACCCTTTTTGGACTGAGGTAGTGGCTGCACTTACAGTGTACACACAATATCAATGAAGAAATCTCATGTTCTTGACGGTATACACTGCCCAGTTTGTATATTGTTCTGTAGACGAAAAAATCACATCACAACTTTCACAACTGCAATGCGTAACAAATTCCGGCGATAAGCCACGTTCCCACCAGGGGTTTTACACCTGCTTTCTGTTGGTGTTAAGCAGGACAACTAGCTGCAGAATGAAAGGAAACACAGCCAAGAGCCACACCAGAATACCCACAGGTGCCATAGAGTCAATGAGCATGATACAGGGATACCCATAAGGGTCACAAGACTCATCGCAACAACCCCAGGACTACCAGCACCCCCAAACCCGCATCTGAGCAAGTTCGTCCCTGTGGTCATTGTGTTAGAATGTTAGGCACGGGCCCTGCTACATCACAGTCTGCTATCTTCAGCAGACTTTACTATGTCACTCAGCGTTGGCAGTGACCCTGGCCATGTAGCTACGCATGCATCCTCCTGCATGCACAACAGGCGTGTGCTGGTCCAGCATACACAGGTCAGCGCAGGGGTGTGCATATCCGGCAAGGGGAACGGGCTGTCTTGGACATTTCCGTGTGCAGGAAGTGCGGTAAGTGTGTTCTGCAGACGAAAAAATCATATCACAACTTTCACAACAACTGCACTGAGGTAGTGGCTGCACTTACAGTGTACACACAAAATCAATGAAGAAATCTCATGTTCTTGACAGTATACACTGCCCAGTTTGTATATTGTTCTGCAGAGGAAAAAATCACATCACAACTTTCACAACAAATGCAATGCGGAACAAATTCCGGCGATAAGCCACGTTACCACCAGGGGTTTTACACCTGATTTCTGCTGGTGTTCAGCAGGACAACTACCTGCAGAATGAAAGGAAACACAGCCAAGAGCAACACCAGAATACCCACAGGTGCCATAGAGTCAATAAGCATGATACAGAGATACCTATGAGCGCCACAAGACTCATCGCAAAAACCCCAGGACTACCTGCGCCCCCAAAACCGCATCTGAGCAAGTGCGTCCCTGTGGTCATTGTGTTAGCATGATAGGCACGGGCCCTGCAACATCACAGTCTGCTGTCTTCAGCAGGCTTTACCATGTGACTCAGCATTGGCAGTGACCCTGGACATGTAGCTATGCATGCATCCTCCTGCATGCACAACAGGTCAGCGCAGGGATGTGCATTTCCGGCAAGGGGAACAGGGTGTCTTGGACATGTCCGTGTGCGGGAAGTGCGGGAAGTGTGTCTCTGTGTTCTGGTGTGGCCTGCCACAAGGGGCGCAGCAGACGATGTTGTAAAGTGGCATGCACCACCACAAAAGGGCACTCTCATGGTGTACTTGGAATGCTGTAGGACATGCCCGAAGAGGCATTACAAAGTTGTGCCATACTAGTGCATGGGATACACCAGCGCACCATATAAAAGTGTGGGGGCTCGTGGGAGGGAGGAGCAGTTGTTTGGCAACGTAACACACAGTGAACCCGCCCAAGTGCCACTTTCAGGGCATCTCATCCATGGTGACCACGGACGCAGATATCCCACAACATCCACGACAGGCCTTTGTACACATCCTGTATGAATGCAGCGTGGTTTGGACTTCTAAGCTCATTCAGTGGTGTGATGTTGGCGGGTTGTGTGACTTGTGCTCCTTGTTGGTGTGTTTTATTTTGGCCACTGTTTGTCTATAATTGTGCTGTACTGAATTGCGCATGTGTGCCATTGTGCCCATCTCTCCCCGTTTCCCCACTCCCTGCTTCTTCCTCTTCCTGGTGCTGTTGTTTCTATAATTTTGCTCCTCCACACATAAATATATGTAAATAACAAATTAGAATACTTCCTTAAATCTTTTAGGTTTCAAAACTTCTATTAGTTTCTTTTTAATTTTCCATATAAACAGTTTTTTTCATATTCAACGACACATAGAAGTCAACTGTGCAACGTAATCTATCAACACACTTTCTAGAACATTCTACAACACGTGCAGGTACAAAGTTCATCAATTTTTTTAAAGCTAACAATATTTTTTTGCAACATTTTCTCGAACATTTAACGGCACTTGTAGGTTAAAAGTTCACAATTGTTTTAAGTTCGAACAGTGTCTTCCAAATGCAAGTAGCAGGTGTTGTTGAGTTGAACACATTTTATCCTATGATATGTACTCCACGTTGAAACTGCTTTTTCTTAACCAATCACAAAGATGCTTTTCCACAAAACAAATGTGCACCCTACTTTGAAAAAACAATGCTTTTCTTCTCCCAACCCGGTATCGTTTTGTATGGCAAAAATAGTAGTTCCCCATCTTTAAACATATCTCTTATTCTACGAAGGAATTGCATGAGCTAAAGACATATTTCCATACCTCCCATGCATACCTTCAAAATGCTAGTGCGGATCTTAGGACATAGCTGTATTTTCTGGTGCAGGATGTGTGCAGAACAGAGACGTATTGACGTTGACCTAGGTTTACAAAATGAGGATGTTAAATTGTTTGCATACAGAGGATTAAAGTGGCACCAATTGTTGCATTTGGTTATCACCTCTTTGCATCTTCCACACCCTGACCTCATGATTGTGCATTGTGGTGGAAATGACCTAGGCACATTGAGTGGAGTAGGTTTGGAAATGCTTATGAAGGACACCTTTGGACAATTGATGTTACTTTTGCCTCAAACTGTCTTTGTATATTCCAATGTATGCCCAAGACTGAAGTGGAAATGGTCAAAACAATTTTGTCCTCAGATTGAAAAATCTAGGAAGAAAGTCAACAAAGCTGTGTCTGCATACCTCAGAGACCATAGAATGGGTTTCATCTACAACAACAACATTTGTTTTGATATGGCTAATATCTAGAGAAGTGATGGAGTTCACTGCACTGATCAGGGAAATCGAGTTTTTCTGAATAACTTGAAGCTGTGCATACGCACTTATATGTAGCTCCAACTAATGAGCACAAGTACTCTTTTTAGAGACACCCTATTACTGACAACTTAGGCCTGCTATTTTAGGGCCAGGTAACAGCAATTACCGGACCCTTGCCCAAATGCATTCTCCACATAGCTGAGGCGCAGTGGCCAGACCATCTGACTTTGCAGCACAGAGCTCTCCATTTGATCCCTGGCTCTAGTGCCTACTCAAGACAGCACCATGTGACTCTGGACAATAGCTCACTTAATTTCAACCCTGGCCGCCAGCACCTGCAGACCCGTACGAGTGAGTAATTTGCACTTTACAAATACCGTATCGGTTCGAATCAGCACAATTGAACTTCACACTCCCTCTGTAGCACCCCCCAATCGGCTTACAGACGTCACACTGTTTAAAACAAAAGTTCCTCCTAGTACGTAGGCACACATGCTGATACTACTTGGACAGGTGTGCTGCAGTGGCCAGAATACATGAGTTCAGAGCACAGAGCTCACGATTTAATCCCCTGCTCCAGCAGCATCCCAGCTCAGCACCATGCAACTCTGGGCAATAGCTCACTTAATAGCTCACATAATTTCCACACCGGCCTTGAGGGCCTTCAGACCCATAAGGGTGTGTAGTTTGCACTTTACAAATACTGTATTGATTTATCTTCGTACTCCATATATAACACCATGTAAGCACCATATACAAGTTGGAAAGGTGTGGCACAGTGCCCAGAGCACATGACTTCACAGCATAGAACACACAGTTTGGGCTCACGGTCTCATACATGAGTCCAGCAGCAGCTCAATTTAGCCGCATGATACTCTAGGCAACCCCTCACTTAATTCCGCACCTAGCACTTTCAGAGCGATAGAGGTCAGTAGTTCAGCGGCTTTACCCTGAGTATGGCAGCAGTTGAGCTTACACCCAGCGCCATCAGACCCATAGGAGTAAGTAGTTTGCACTGTACAAATACCAAATTGATTTGATACGTGCAAATTTACCTTAGCACTCCCTGTACAACACCCACTAAGCAGTATACACAAGTTACAATGTTCGAAACAAAAGTTCCTCCAAGTAGGTATAACTACATGTTGACACTACTTGGACAGATGTAGCACAGTGGCCAGAGCACATGACTTCACAGCATATGAAGCACAGTTTGTGGTTACACTTTCATCCCCGAGTCCGGCAGCAGCTCAGCTTAGCAGCATGTGACTCTAGACAATACCTCACATATTTTCCATACCCTGGAACTTTCAGACCAGTATGGGTCAGTACTTCGTCCTAGTAGGTATAAACACATGCTGACACTACTTCCACAGCTGTAGTGCAGGGATGTATGACGTTAGCACGCATACTTTTACAACGCATACCATTACCACGCAATTTTTACAACGCAGGACCCTTTACAACGAATGCCTTTACAACGCATTACACTACAACGCAGATACTATTACAACGCATACCATTACAACGTAAGTATAGGTAAGTATATACTATTTTAAAATAATGTAAGTAATAATTAAGTTATTAACACATTTTATGTTCATGTTTTTTTTTGTTTATATTCTTGCTCCACCTGTCTAGTTCTGCACTAGCCGCCAATGTACTTTCATGCTGGGCAGGGACCTGAATCAGTGGCGTAACGATAATTGAGGGGGTTCCCCTGCAAGGTACGTGGAGGGGTCCCCTCTGGACTCATATCAGGAGCTCTCTGGCTGAAGTGCTCTTCTGAGGGGCCCTCTAGAGCTTGGGGTCCCCCTGCAACGCAGGGGTTGCGGGGCACTGTGTTAACGCCCCTGGCCTGAATTACTCTGGATTTCAAATGAAGTCCCTTTGAAGATGCTCCATTGCTACAGAGATTCTGTGTGTCTTGTTTCACTCCAGTACCCAAGCATCAACAGCACAGATCACCACCCACCGCGTGAAATAGGCATCAAATATACATTTTACTTAAATGCAAAATTTGCTGTACCCAGGACCAGTCTGCACTGGCTTCTGATGTTGAACCCACACATGCCATTTCACAGAACCTTGTAGAGTGCGTACATGTTTGTGTGAAATCTGTTGGATCACAGCCAGTCCTGACCATGGTATTCCTTATCCACCCCCTCCTTCTTATCTCAAACCGCAGTGTACTTACAAATCTATATCCACCAGTTTTTATATACTGCTTGTCGGATTTTATGTGCAGCGTTTCTTATAGAGTTGCTTCAGGATTTGCTTCATCATGCTGCTGTGCTGTATGCCAAAGTATTATTATTGGGAGGTCACAAAAATAGTAACTTATTTTGAAGTCTCTTAGTGATGTTATTAGGTGTTGGTGTAAGTCATGTGAAAGGTACTCATTTTATTAATCTCGAAGAATGACTGCATGCGTCTTCTCCATTGGGATTCAAACCTGTGACTAAGGTTGTACACAGATCTCAGCAGTGGATACTTAATCTACCTGGCTATCTTGCCACTTGCTGAGCTAGGTAATTGAATTAAATTATTGATTAGTAATAGATTGGATACTTTGAGGTGGCTGTATTTTATGCCAATCCTGACCAATAAATCTGTAGCTCGCTCTTCAAACCCATAGCTGGCATGGATTTATTGAAATGACCATACAAATTCTTGGCCTCATGTGAACATGGCAGCAAGGCTGTTGCCAGATGTGGCAGACATATCCCTGAGCAATTAATAACTCATGAAACTGAATTGATGTCCTGTACTGGCTGGGTTCACTTAAACGTGTGCTCCTAGTAGTCCAGCAAAGATTCAGAAGTAGTTAACTGCATGCTCCGTAAAATCTTCAAGTGGCTCCCCATCACCACCGGAAAGATGGTAACACATGCCCTCATCACAAGCTGATCGAACTACGGCAACGCACTCTATGCTAGCACCACCACGAACTCCAGATGATCCAGAACGCAGCCGCCAGACGTGAGAACCCTCATCAACCAGTACACTGAAAGACAATCACTGACTCGCGGTTCAGAAGAGATGCCGTTTCTGGCTCCTGATTCACACCTACAAAGCCGTCCAAGACCAAGGACCCTACTACTTGAACCACCTTCTGCACTTCCACCATCCCCCCGGGAACCTCCGCTCTGCACAATTCACCTTCGCACAGGAAGGGACTGAAGACCTTGCTCTTTGAGTGAGGCCTGCATCATGTGGATGACAAGCTATGCTCTCCAAATAATGATTGACTGATAACACGCTATGACCAACTTGGGAGCTGTCAGTCAGCGAATGTTGATATCAAGCTGCTGTCTTTCGTATTCAGTGTACATTGTGCAGTAGAACTCGTTGACCTATCTGTGTGTGTGTATATATATATATATATATATATATATATATATATATATATATATATATATATATATATATATATATATATATATATATATATATATATATATATATATATATATATATATATATATATATATATATATCGCATTCTAGGAGCAATGGTGTACAACAATGTAGTATTCTATCAGTTTCTTCCATAGAGAACAGCTTACTGATGTTCCATTGCAGCACCAGTCAAAACATAGAATGTTCTTCCCAACCCACCTGGAATGCAGACCATGTACGCTACAGAAAAGCAGCATGCTCTAGGGTACGCTTTCTTCCAGAACCCCTACATTAGATGGATGACTACCCCCGAATTCAAAGATGGTCTACAGAGTACAGGATGCAATCTGTACATCATGAAATCTATAAGCATGCAGTCGGAGACAATGTGGTCTTAAGTGTGCCCAATGAATGATCTGTCATAAGACTCCTGAGTACAGCACCAAGCAAAACCTTAGATGTTCTTCCCAAGGCCACGCAATGCACATCGTTTTTACACTACCCAGATACCCAATATTCAAGTATTACAGCCCGGGTACTTACAGTAATATATTCAACTACACATCTGCTCTTCTACTCGTCAGATAATAACATTGTGTGAATGTTGCTTTTCTTAAGGTTTAATTTAGTTTCTAAATGTTTTCCTATCTCTTTTATTTTGTAACCAAATATTGTTTGGAGGTGTGGGCAAGCACCGCTCTCCAAGCAGAGTTTACTTAAGTAAACAGGAATGTTATGCATGTTGAATGGGTAAAACTTGTGTATTCAAGTCACTTCTAAGACATTATTTTGAAAGCTTTGATGCAGGCAAGTCAGAGTTTGCTACAGTATATTTCTGTTGTTCCTAACTTTGAGCATGACAGCAATCGTTGAAAGGGTTTTTCCTGTATTATGTTTGAAATACCAAATAAAATCTCATTTATGTTTCTATAAAATCTTGTATAATAAAACATTGAAATATAACTGAATTATGATTACATTTTTGTTTTGGGAAGATTCATACTAAGAAAGAGGATATGCCTGACAAATCATTCTTACCGAATTTGTTAGCTGGAGATCAGAAATTAACTAAAATCTTTGTGTGCTTACAATACTTTTAGTAGCAAGCATAAACGTAATATCATTCGCGCCTAAAACCAAAGTTGGCCACAGCTGCATCCATATTATGTCTACTCTGTGCGTTGATCAATCCAAACAATAAGCGCTGTGTTGAGATAACCTTGCAGGCCTCGGCACCCACTGTACAGGCATAGCTTAACAAGCAAGACTGATATTATAAGCAAACATGTTATTCTCGTGTAAAGCAAAATACCTAACTAGGCGAAAAGCATTAATAACAAAATGTGTCGTGTGCAGAGGCAGCAGGAAAGGAAAAATGGCGTTTAAAACTCTAACTAACACATGTCAACTTAACAGTGCAAAGGTGAAACCCCTACATAAGACAGGTGTGAGATCCTCCCGCTAACATAGTGCTGCAGAGGCTCCCCCTCGCACCACCCTCCTTGCAACTCGCCTGGACCTTGGATGGCGGCCGCCAGTGACCGCAGAGCGAGGATGACCACCACTGCTCTTAACATGTCTGGGCAGCGCCCCATGGCCAACGCGTGACCGCACCAACACCGCCACCACCCTGCGCACTCTCGCGCCCACCGAGCCGGATGACCGCAGGCTCTCCAGGATGGCGACGCACCTGCGGCTGGCTTCTAACTTCGTCCCCCACCTGGGCTTCCACCTTCTCTCCTGGACTTCTTTCTTCATCTCCCCCCTGGGTTCCCACCTTCCCTCCAGGACTGCTCGACTTGCGTGCTACCCTGAATGACACTTTGCTGCTGTTCTTCGGACAGTTCTCGCTGGACTCTAGCCCTCCCTCCATACTTTGCATCCCACCCACCATTCCTCTATGCTGTGATTGCATCTTTGACCTATTGCAACAATGCTAAGCTTTGGTCTTCGCTGAAGTCCCTACACCATATACCACCCCTATGCGTCTATGAGAGTTTAACCAGTCATATCCCTTCCTATGTGTATTCCTATGCGAGTTTTATTTAGTTGACTCTTATCGTTAGTGTGTGCCGTGGACCTTTATACTCTCTACCACTCCTATGTGACCCTAGAGTATTTCCAGTCATACCCCTCCTGTGTGGATTGAAGATAACTCTAATGACTAGGATCCTATGTGATTTGTAGATTGTATCCAAGTGTATCCCCTCCCTGTGTTTAGAGATATAGCTTTAACGACTAGTTGCCTGGGTGACTGTCGGAGTATAGCCAGGCGTATACCTTCCCTCGTGTGAAGAGATACCCTATTCACTAGAACTATCCAAGTGTATCCCCTCCCTGTGTCTAGAGATATAGCTTTAACGACTAGTTGCCTGTGTGACTGTCGGAGTAAAGCCAGGTGTATACCTTCCCTCGTGTGAAGAGATACCCTATTCACCAGAACTATCCAAGTGTATCCCCTTCCGGTGTCTAGAGATATAGCTTTAACGACTAGTTGCCTGTGTGACTGTCGGAGTAGAGCCAAGTGTATACCTTCCCTCGTGTGAAGAGATACCCTATTCATTAGAACAAAAAGTAATGTGTTCTTTATGTATTTGTAACTGATTCCATGTAGAATGCTTGATAACATGTAACGGAACTGGTGCTATGTAAAGCGCTCTGATAACCTAATCGGTTCAAGTTCGCACTATATAAAACTCTAAAAATAAAAAATAAATAAATAAACTAATAAATATTTTAAAATTGTATTTAATTATATTAATTTTAATTTAAGAATTTGTAAATATATATGTTAAAAATACCCCTATACTCCAAAACCCAAACCTAGCCCTGAACCCTAAAAATACCCCTGTACCCCATAACCCAAACCCAGCCCTGAACCCTAAAAATACCCCTGTATCCCAAAACCCAAACCCAGCCCTGAACCCTAAAAATACCCCTGTACCCCAAAACCCAAACCTAGCCCTGAACCCTAAAAATACCCCTGTACCCCATAACCCAAACCTAGCCCTAAACCCTCAAAATACCCCTGTACCCCAAAACCCAAACCTAGCCCTGAACCCTAAAAATACCCCTGTACCCCATAACCCAAACCTAGCCCTAACCCCTAAAAATACCCCTGTACCCCAAAACCCAAACCCAGCCCTGAACCCTAAAAATACCCCTGTACCCCAAACCCCAAACCCAGCCCTGAACCCTAAAAATACCCCTGTACCCCATAACCCAAACCAGGCCCTGAACCCTAAAAATTCCCCTGTACCCCAAAACCCAAACCCAGCCCTGAACCCTAAAAATACCCCTGTACCCCATAACCCAATTTCAGCCCTGAACCCTAAAAATACCCCTGTATCCCAAAACCCAAACCCAGCCCTGAACCCTAAAAATACTCCTGTACCCCAAAACCCAAACCTAGCCCTGAACCCTAAAAATACCCCTGTACCCCATAACCCAAACCTAGCCCTAAACCCTCAAAATACCCCTGTACACCAAACCCCAAACCCAGCCCTGAACCCTAAAAATACCCCTGTACCCCATAACCCAAACCAAGCCCTGAACCCTAAAAATTCCCCTGTACCCCAAAACCCAAACCCAGCCCTGAACCCTAAAAATACCCCTGTACCCCATAGCCCAAATCCAGCCCTGAACCCTAAAAATACCCCTGTATCCCAAAACCCAAACCCAGCCCTGAACCCTAAAAATACCTCTGTACCCCAAACCCAAACCTAGCCCTGAATCCTAAAAATACCCCTGTACCCCATAACCCAAACCTAGCCCTAAACCCTCAAAATACCCCTGTACCCCAAAACCCAAACCTAGCCCTGAACCCTGAAAATACCCCTGTACCCCATAACCCAAACCTAGCCCTAACCCCTAAAAATACCCCTGTACCCCAAAACCCAAACCCAGCCCTGAACCCTAAAAATACCCCTGTACCCCAAACCCCAAACCCAGCCCTGAACCCTAAAAATACCCCTGTACCCCATAACCCAAACCAAGCCCTGAACCCTAAAAATTCCCCTGTACCCCAAAACCCAAACCCAGCCCTGAACCCTAAAAATACCCCTGTACCCCATAACCCAAATCCAGCCCTGAACCCTAAAAATACCCCTGTACCCCAAAATCCAAACCCAGCCCTGAACCCTAAAAATACCCCTGTACCCCAAAACCCAAACCAAGCCCCGAACCCTAAAAATACCCCTGTACCCCAAAACCCAAACCCAGCCCTGAACCCTAAAAATACCCCTGTAACCCATAACCCAAACCCAGCCCTAAACCCTAAAAATACCCCTGTACCCCAAAACCCAAAACCAGCCCTGAACCCTAAAAATACCCCTGTACCCCAAAACCCAAACCCAGCCCTGAACTCTAAAAATACCCCCGTACCCCATAACCCAAACCCAGCCCTGAACCCTAAAAATACCCCTGTACCCCAAAACCCAAACCCAGCCCTGAACCCTAAAAATACCCCTGTACCCCAAAACCCAAACCCAGCCCTGAACGCTAAAAATACCCCTGTACCCCAAAACCCAAACCCAGCCCTTAACCCTAAAAATAGCCCTGTACCCCATAACCCAATACCTTTAATAAATGTTTTAAAAAAAAGATAAACTTACCTATACTTACGTTGTAATGGTATGCGTTGTAATTAAGTATGGGCGGAAAATCCGTTCCGCTCGCGGATTTTGCGGATTTTCGGTAAATTCGCAATCCGCGAGATTCGCGAATTTCCCGCAAAATCCGCAAATCCGCGAGCAGCGGATTTTATGGCTTGCTCGCACTGTTCGCGTGAGTTCACGGCTTCCCAGTTCAACTTCGCGCCCCGCGAATAAGCGCTAAATTGCAGAAATACGATCTTAGAAAACCTGAAACTACTTACCAGGTTCAAAAGTTCAAGCTCATCATTAGTAGCCATTTCCTGTAGTGCTTCCTGAGGGGCCCCTCCAGAGTTCAGTTGCCTACTTGCAACTATTATGTGACCCTGCTCTGACCCTCAGAATAGTTACACATATGCCACAAAGGTCCTGAATTACAGCTAAGGGAGACAAGCAGGAGCCAGGCTGGAAGTTCAAATCCAGTGACACATTAATCAGCCCCTAATTCATTATTGTCAGTTGGGGCAGGGCAGGTGTTGTAACTAATTTTGCAACAATGAAAGCACTTAGCAAGTGCAAAAGATCACTAATCAGGAAGCACTAAGGAAGCAGGTGCCAGCTAAAAAAAATATTCTGTGACACATTAATCAGCCCCAAATCAATTCAGGTCACTTGAGGCAGGGAAGGTGTGCTTTGCTTTGCCACAATAATGTACACTGGACAACCAGAGGGTGCTGTGATGAAACAGAGGGTGGCATGGGTGAGCCAGAGGGTGGCATGAGTGAACCAGAGAGTGGCAGTGGTGACAGAGGGTGGCAGTGATGAAGAAGAGTGTCCCAAACAGGCTGGACACGTAGAAACAACAAGTTCGCAAAACTTGCGACCCAACAGGTAAGTTCGCGTTTGCGAAATTGTACAAAAACCCTCGCGAACTGGCAGAAACCCGCGCGAACACAAAAAAAAATCCGCAAATTCGCGAGAATTCGCGGATTTTGCGGATTGCGAGTTCGCAAATCCGCAAAATTCGCGAACGTGAGATTCGCAAAATTCGCCCATGCTTAGTTGTAATAGTATCTGCGTTGTAGTGTAATGCGTTATAAATACATGCGTTGTAAATACACTTGCGTTGCAATAGTTTAGTTGTAACAGTATTTCGTGGTAAAAGATGCGTGGTAACGGTTGTATACCGTAGTGCAGTGGCCAGGGCCCATGACTTCACAGCACAAGACACACAGTTTGGGCTCACGATTTAATCCCAGAGTCCCGCAGCAGCTCACCATAGCAGCATCAGACTCTACGCAATACCTCACTAAATTTCCATCGCCCAGCACTTTCACACCCTTAGGGGTGAATACTTCGATTCGCACCCACTCTATAGCACACCTTAAACACCCCACAGAGGTTACAGTGCTCCTACCCTACTCTTTCCTACTTTTTTCGCCTTTTTTCCCCTTACTCGCTTCAACGAAATCACAAAATAGCAGCCAACACTTCCTAGTTGCAACCGCTCGCACTGCTCGCAGCCAATAAGCAACAAGCTTGTGCTCGTAACGCCTCAGATTGCAGAATTCCCAAATATATATATCTGTAAATTTGGATATTTCTCAAAAACTACTGAACTGATTGACACCAAATAAACAAAAGCGTGCTTTCTAGACCAAGACCCCTCTCCCTGCCGAATTTGGGGTAATTCCGTTCACCCGTTCGACCTGTAGCCTTGTCTAAAGTTTCCTATGGAAATTAACATGGAGAAAACATGTTTTAGGACCCCACTTTTTCTCGGCCCCCCCTTGATGAGTCACCCCCAAACGTTCAACATAGGAGCTGATATGAACAAAGAAATAGTTTGGAAACTTTCATGAAGATTCATTAAACAATGCAAAAGTTATAAGCAAAACAAAAAATTTTCTTCCTCTGGAAACTTGGTACTAACCATAATTACCTACTGGCAACCGCCAGTATGTTTTATATATATATATATATATATATATATATATATATATATATATATATATATTCACAGAAAAAACCATAGGTTATAGTGGATATATAGTTAGGAATTTGCATTTACAAAACCTTGAAAATTCAATGAAAAAACCATTGGTTTTAGGCCATATATAGTTAGGGATTTGCATTTACAAAACCTTATTTTACTCGCATAAAACCATTGAAATTCCATATATAGTTATAAGCGCTAACTATATATCGCGCACCCGCAATCCACTGCTGATGATGTCACATATTACATCATTCATGACATGGTTAGTGACATCACTGATGACATCACTGATGACATCTCAAATGACATCACTGATGACATCACTGATGACAACATCCAGTGACTGTATGTTTCTGTAAAGTTAAAATATGTTTTACATATTGAAGAATGAGTGGATATATAAGTGTCTGGATGAAGGATTTACTAGGTGCATGACTGACTGATTGAGTGAGTGATTAAATGTGTCTCACTGAGTGCATGGGTTAGTGACTAAACTGTTTTAATTTGTGCATCATTATATCTGTTGTTCTACAAACTGCTGCATATGTTGATCAGTAGCTATATGAGTAACTGTATGGGTTATTGATTGGTTGTCCAAGTATTTGTATGGGAAACTGAGTGTGTGTGTATGGGTGGCTGGGAGGTGTGTGACTCTGTACATAGATGTGTGAGTAGTTGATTCACTATATGTATAGATTCAAAAGTGCATGTGCAAACAGCTGTATGGGCGGTTGACTGTGCATGAGTGTATTAGTGAGTGAATGGATATCTCAGTGCTACATGTCAAATTAAGTACATATGTAAAACACAGTACATGTGAGAGTTGACATCTATAAATAACTGTGCATAAGAGCCAGTAAATGTGTGAGTGGCTGTATGGATCATTGTGAACATGTATCAGAGATTGTATAAGAGAGTAAAGTAAATATGTGTTAGTATATGTTTGAATAAGTAAGGTGTGTATAACTGTATAGTTGAGAAAATGGAGGTGTGATTGATTTTTGGCATAACTGACTAGGTGTGTGAGTAACTCCATGGATGAGTGACAGTCTGTGACTGTCTGTTTACACTGATTGTATCTAAGGTTATATTAGAGTCTGAAGAGGTTCATGGTATTATCACATGAATGATATCATCAGTGATGTTATCAGTCATGTCAAATGAGATGTTTTTAGTGATGTCATCAGTGATGTCATTTGAGATGTCATCAGTGATGTCATCAGTGATGTCACTAACCATGTCATGAATGATGTAATATGTGACATCATCAGCAGTGGATTGCGGGTGCGCGATATATAGTTAGCGCTTATAACTATATATGGAATTTCAATGGTTTTATGCGAGTAAAATAAGGTTTTGTAAATGCAAATCCCTAACTATATATGGCCTAAAACCAATGGTTTTTTCATTGAATTTTCAAGGTTTTGTAAATGCAAATTCCTAACTATATATCCACTATAACCTATGGTTTTTTCTGTGAATTTCATTGGTTTTTTAATAGCAAATATGAAAAGCTTTAAAATGTCAAGTACGTGATAGATAAAAACATTTTCGTATTTATGCACGCTGATGTGCTTGGAACGCTGCCCCCCCCCCTCTTTTCTCTTAGTAGTACTCTCTCTTTGAAGATAGTGAACAGTAGTTAACGCAGGCCTTTGCCCCCGTTGTAATCCGTCGTGCCTGCTTGTCTCTCCATTTGATTGATTATTATCCAAGCATTTACTGTTTTACAATTGATTCTCTTTGGTTCATTCTCTATTTACAAACAAGCACAAAGTCGCAATACTCTGTTTAGTCTTTGCAGATCGGGAAAAATCGTGTAAAAAAATAAAAGTAATCGAGCAAAATCAGTACGCCACTAATTGGATCTTTTTTTGACCTCGCTAAAATAGAAATATTATAAACAACCCTTCATGAGAAATACGAAAATAGTGAGATGAACTGAGCTCCACACCATGAGGGCTGCAAGACAGCTCGGCTCCATCACCCATCCCGCACAAAATAACGACAAACCCTATGCAAATATTAAAAATATAGACAACACACCAGCAAAGAAACAGGGTAAAACATTTTATTAAAAAACTATTTACATAACGTTGGTTTATAAGATGATGTCAGTAGTGGACCGATGTGTGAATAGGTCGAAAGCAGCACAAGGCTCCAAGATCCGGATGGCAAGCTCCTGGATGTTGGGTGCCATAGTTCAGAGTTCTGAGTTTGAGCCTTTTTCAATGCCTGGGCTTTGTTGTTTCCCCTCCATCAAAAACAAAAAAAATATATAAAACTGTGCAAAAATACAAAAAAAACAAAAAATGTTTACAAAAGCAGTGCTTGTAAGACTGTCTGAAGCTTATTTCCACCTACTGCAGCTTCACTATTCTCAAAGTAAGTGAGGGTCGTTTGTGGACCTGACTGCATTTGAAAACAATGTTATATGGTACCTCCCTAAACCGCTTGACGGAGGCCCCCGAGGGACGGTGTGATGGCACGGACTCGGAGAAGACGCTTGGCTCCGACACCCTCCCCAAGTCTTATAGCACTGGTATAGCCTGAGATCGCCCCCGACATAGGCGGCCGGCTCCCGGGGTCCGGCGGAACTTTTTGCCTTTTGATGACTCTTCAATTCTGGACCTTGTCCCACAATCCGTTTGACCTGAAGACAAGCTGTAGTGGGGCGCCCCTTTACCGTTTCAGTTGCCATTCCGCCCGCTTTTGCTACACTGTGCCTCTTCCGCCATTCAGCTGTTTACCGCCCGCTCTTACGACTACAGCGTCTCGCTCATCATGTAGTTGAGTTGCTCCCGCTCTTGCGGTGCAGCGATAGGCGGCTGCCACAGGACTCTCAAAATGGCGGCCGGCTCTTCGGTTTTGGGCCTGGTCCACTAAAATGGCCCTGGGACACCTTTGAACTCGGACGCTTCCCTGATAGGGCTTGGGTCCCATTCTCGAAAGCGTCCCCTCAGCCGTGAAGATTCTACAAAAGTCTTGGGGGCCTCCGACTCCCGCAGGCTTCTGGTGGGGAGCAGCTGAATGGCCACGACGGAGCTACGAGATGGTAGTGCTCTCATGCTGACGCCAGCTTTAGTCTGAAACATCCAGAAACACTGTAGACTACCAATTCGATCAGTTCCGGTAGCGCCCCAACATGACCCGGAAGAGAAGAACTTGCCCTCCCCTCTTTGACTGATGGTTCTTGTTGCCTGTCCCCTCTGTTATCATTTAACAGAACTTTTTGGACTGCTGAAAGGGGTTGTGTTCCGAACGCTGGTTGGTGGAGACATTTTGACTATATTCTTGACCTACGTTGTCGCGTAATGCGTTATATGACACGCCGCGTTAGCGCACCCGGAAGTGATCCGAGGCGCGGCGCGCAGCGCGTAACGTAAGCATAACAGGTCATGTGACTTGTTAATAAAACTTTTCATTAGTTCATTTTACTTTTGTTATTTTAATGATGAAAAGCTTGGTCATATGACCTAAAAATTACGCTTTTTATTGTTTTCGAACATTATTTTTTTTTAAACATATGGTATAATATTCCAGGCTAATGTACTTTCCCGGAAAATTTACAACTGTCCTGCAAGTAAAATATATTCCTTTTTCGAGAAAAAGGGCGTTTCTTCCTTCCATGACGGAGCCGTTGAGTAAAAGAGATTCGGCCTGCTGTCTTAGTCGCCGATACGCCTGATTATCAGATTCTTATCGATCACTTTATGTTGCAGAAATGAAAAACACAACTGCCCTTGACCATTTATCTTTACTGCGTTCCTACATATTATACCTTTTATCCGTCATGTAATTGGACTGCTTTATTTCACTTGCCTTTTACTGATTCGAAAACAGTGACTAAAAGTAAAAACTTTACCAATGTAAATACTACTACCGTGTTTTGTTTTAAAAACCTTTATTGTGAAAATGTCAGTATACAAATACGGGCCTATAACCACGTGGGCCGGCCACGGAGCAAACTGAAATCATATATGATGAGGAGACATTTACACTGTAGAGGAACGTAACGAGCGGGCCATTAGGTTGCAAGAACAAAGGTGTCTAACAGTTGCGGAATCGGTGGACGTACATTTTGTAATTAAAATACGACAGGGCCACTTACAATAACATTTTCTAGATATACATTTGCGGGCAAGGAGTTACGAGTCCCATTTATACCGGCGCCATTTTGGGCGAGGCCGGGCAGGTCCAAGATATAGTCAAAATGTCTCCACCAACCATCGGCCAGACCAGAACCCCTTTCGGCCCTTTATGCTACAAGATGGTGTCTTCCATTCAGAAAATATTGTTGGCAGCATTTTGAAAGGAAACAGAAACAGCCGTTCTCCTAGTGAGTTTCACATTGTTTCATTTAGGAAGAATGTTGAAGAGTAGTATGTGGAAAATCTGAAGCCATTTTTCTACAAACTCTCAATCAGACTTGGATAGAAAAAAAAATCCTGAAGAATGTACAAACTGAAAACCAATTTTTGTCTGTATAGCATCAACAGCAACGCTTGAGTCAGCTTTGTGTCAAGCCGCCATTTTCATTCAATCAATAGCGTCCCCCTGCACACATTCAGGGACCTGGTCGTGTCTTCAGATGAAACGGATTGTAGGAAAAGAAGCAGAAAGGAAAAGGAAAAAAGTTCCGCCGAACCTCGGGAGCCGGCCGCCTATGTCATGTGCGACCTTTGGCCACACCAGGGCAATAGTGAAGCTGCAGCAGGTGCAAATAAGCTTCAGACAGTCTTACAAGCACTGCTCAGAACTCTCAACTGAGGCACTCAACATCCAGGACTTGCCATTCGGATCTTGGCGCCTTGTGCTGGTTCCGACCTATTCACACATCGGTCCACTACTGACATCACCTCATAAGCCAACGGGGCACCCCACGCCGACTTTCGGCGCAGCATTGTAGGATGGCCACACCAGTGCTGCAACTTGCTGGACACAACCTCGGTGCCATCCGGATCTCGGCACGTTCGACTCACTGTACCGCAAGAGTGACCGCAACTCAGCTGGACACGCCGTCTTTCGGCGCAGCATTGTAGGATGGCCACACCAATGCGGCAATTTGCTGGACACCACCTCGGTGCCATCCGGATCTCGGCGCGTTCGAGTCACTGTACCGCAAGAGTGACCGCAACTCAGCTGGACACGCCGTCTTTCGGCGCAGCATTGTAGGATGGCCACACCAGTGCGGCAATTTGCTGGACACCACCTCGGTGCCATCCGGATCTCGGCGCGTTCGAGTCACTGTACCGCAAGAGTGACCGCAACTCAGCTGGACACGCAGTCTTTCGGCGCAGCATTGTAGGATAGCCACACCAGTGAAGCAACTTGCTGGACACTAACTCGGCGCGTTGTGCTGCCTTCGGCCTATTCGCACATCGGTCCGCTACTGACGCCGCCTCACGTGCCAACGGATTTTCTACGCTTTTTGTAGCCCTATGCCGCATAACAGTGAGGAAATATAAATTTTTGGTCAAGTTATGTTCCCTATCGTGTACCCCACCGTCTCCATGTACGAGTTTAAAGTGCATGTTATTTCCCTCCTGTGCCAGCTATGAAGACGCAAATACATTTGCGTCCAACGTTAACATGTCCTCTTTCAGACCCACCCTGAATGGGTTGAATAGTCCGTTCCTAAGTATGCCATGCCAACGTCTTTTTGTGGTGTACTTTACACGTTTTTCAGCTCTGGCAAAGTAGGCCCTGAATTTCTGCCATCGAGCTTTTTCTGCCTCCTGACTCTGAAAGCCTCAGCCCAGGCTGCCCAGGCTGCCCCCGTACCGGTGAATTCTGCCTTACTTCTAGCGCGGCCCACCGCGCTCAGCTCAGCCTGCTGCCTGCCAAGAATGAATTCAACCTTCGAGTTATCTGTTTCCCTTTCCGAAGACGCATTCCTGCCTACTAGTTTAAGTAAACATTCCCCCAGCTGTAGAGCAAAAGGGCCTGGCCGTCCTGTCTCCATGCAAGTAATTCATAGCCTCTGTTACCACGCTACCCTGGAAGGCCCATGCCCCCACGCTTCTCATGCAGACACTCAGGCGCTTATACACGCACTCACAGTCAGTATAGAATAGCTTCTGCCCCAGAGACCTTTCCGCCCAGATAGTCCAGTTCCTAAACATCAGATATCAGATATGATAGAAGCACAAGTTGATCTGACATGCCAGACTCCTGTCTCTTTCCGCTAGCTGAAATGTCAAGTCCCCTGCACCCTTCAGTTTCACGCCAATTATACGTCATGCAGCTGCGCGCGCATCCAAGCCTCCGATTTCTGCTGACATTGCAACATTCCAGTTTAGTGCCACCTACTTGTGACGTTTCTAGAACACACCTCCAGTTTACGCCTAGTCCACGCCTTCTGATTACGCACTAGTAACACGTGGATGCTGTTATCTTGTCTTCTCTCAGCTGTTACGCCTACTATATTGCTTTCTATGATGTAAATTAAGTATATAAGCTATGTATTGTCAATAAAATATTGCTCTATCCCTTCCTGGACCCTTTGTGGTTGCAGGAACCTGATATCCAGTTCCGGAACGATTCCTTTTTAAGGAATAAAACCCCTAAGAACTCTAACACCACGGACTCTGTTTCTTTCTTTTCCGATTGAGTTATTATTGATTAAGTACTTCCCTGCATAGAAATTAAGATGGTAAATTAAATATTTATGACATTTTGGCGCCCGAATAGGGACCCCTCCCCCACCTCACGCGCCGGTTGGTGCATTGCAGACTCTGTCCCCTGCCATCAGTCAGACGGAACCTACGCGTACCGGCAGGATTTCCTGTATCTCCCTCTGGCCCACGGAGGTGACGAAGATTGCGATCAGTGCCCAGACGAGGCGGTGAGGAGCGCGGAGGATCCCGACCAGAGCCTAGCCGAAAAAAGCAAGGTCCGAGGTGTCAAGAGGCCCACCAGTTTTCCGAAGAATCCACGTGTCGAGTCGAGTCGAGTCCAGTCCAGTCCAGTTGAGTTTTCCGAGGCCTTCTGTTTTCCGTGCTTCCCGGTGAGTACCGTTGCTGGGACGTATCTAGACGGGTTTGGGTACACAAGTCCGGTCTGCACTGTTTTAGACAGTGTATCTGTACTGTTTAGCAGTACATCAGTTATTCAAGTTTCTGCATTGTCTCTGACAGTGTATCTGTGCTGTTTAGCAGTACATCCGATATAGGGGGTAGTCATATATGTCGCAAATGTCTTTTTATGTGATCAATGTCGTTGTATGAGTGACTGTTTTTGTGCATTATTGTGTTCTTGTATAACTAGCTGTATCCAGTATTAAGTAGCAAGGATTGAGCGTTCAGTACGAAGTAAAACGAGATGCCGTTTTTCAACAAGTTAAAGCAGATAGGAACTAGGAAAGGGATGCTAGAGGAAGAAATTCCTATCCCCCCTAGGGACACTCCTGGAAATTTTATGTACCATAAGCATGGCATAGATGCCATATTGTATCTAGACTTATGGGCCGATTATACTAAACATCTAGACGAGAGACACAGATGGCCAGTTACTGGAACATGGGATGCCGAGTGCATCATGAAGGTAGAAGAAGCATTATGGAAAAAGAAAGCCAGACAATCTCAGAAAGACGCCATAGAGTTTTGGCGTAAGGAATCACATAAGCGTGCTGAAAAAGAACTACGTAGAGAGGACAGACTTAAAGAATCAGAAAAAGCCCAGGAAAACGAATTAGTTACTGAGGGGATTCGAGTAAAAACAGAGCAAATAGACCGCGCACGAAACAATCTTGTAAATGGTATGTATCTTGTGGCCGAAGGTTCGCCTGAGGCCATTTCAGAAATACCGAAAAATCTGCCGCCGCCATTAGTTCCAACTAAAGTAACTCACAGAACCACTAAAGACATATTTCTGAATTCCTATCTAGAGGATGTAGCTCCCGCCTACACCAATCTGCCTGTCCGCACCCTGCCTAACGACAGGGACGGGGGCGGTAACCCGCCCCAAGATCATATTCCGCCAGTACCACAACAGATCCCCCCTGTTCCACCACCTCCACCACCTCCCATACCTAAAGTTAATGTACCGAAACCACGTCTACCTGACCCTACTAAAAGACAAATTCAAGTACAGATACAGACTCCACAGAGAGATAATGTCCAAGCTTCCGCCTCAGGAGGTGCGACAGGAGGTCTCCGGACCCCACCACTAACGCCCAGGTTACAGCTCGGGGACTTGCAGAGTCCTTTCACGTTCAAATCACCCCGTCTCGACATACTCAAAGGACAACTTACAGTTTGCAGATATGATCCAGTACCCGGCAAAGACGATAGAATGATGATGGCATCACTACGGTTACGATCTGCTACTGATTTCCTGCTGTTGTTTTCAGGAATGAAAGAGTACCTAGATAGAATATATCAGTTTGTACAGACTGGGAAAGACCCTGACAGTATTAAGGATGCCATGGAGCATCAGAAAGTTGACGTTCAAGGACAGATACTACGTTTTTTCATAAATTGCCTAATAAGAGAACGAGACAGGCCTGAGACAGATCAGGGTGAATTAGATGCACTCAACAGGTGGGGTCAAAATATATCTGAAGGAAAACACGACAAGGGGACTTGCATAGCCAGTATGTACAAGAAAATAAGAAAAGCAGTGATAGAAATACACGAAAAAGAGAAAGAAAAAGCTTCCTCCGAGGGGGAAGAAGAACCTGAAGAACCAGAAAAGACTACAGGCACTATAGCGTATGTAGGTAAGGGAACTTACCTTAGGAAAGGCATTCGTCCGGAAAGCAAGAGAGTTTTTCTCTCTGCCTTAACAAACCCGAATTCTCCTGAACATCAGTTTCAGGAGACTGATAAAAGGCTTCGAGAACGAATGGGGTACCATGTACTAAATTCTATGGATGAACAAGAACTAGCCCGGTCAGCCATATTATGGACTGACAATCCGGATATATACAATGATGATACCGTAGCACAGACATTCCTGAACCTTTCCCCAGACGAGCAGAAATTAGCAGGTGTATACATGATTCAGCACCTCCTCACTAAATACAGAAATCAACATTCTGATCCAGGTCCCTTACACGATACATTAGAAGAACTACTCATGGATAGATGGAGAGGTTTAAGCACCAAATTAATTCAAATAATTCTAGAACAACGCCACAGATATAACACTTTCATAAGTCCCGAATATGTTCCCGC
Source organism: Lissotriton vulgaris (assembly GCF_964263255.1). Lineage (NCBI taxonomy): Eukaryota > Metazoa > Chordata > Amphibia > Caudata > Salamandridae > Lissotriton > Lissotriton vulgaris. The sequence continues at coordinate 255,658,745 of NC_141688.1, forward strand.
CCCGCACCCAGAAAGAAAAATGTATCATATGGAACGTCTGCATGGCATTGAAAGTCAGAACCCCTTACGAGAAGTGCATCCAGTGATGGGTGAGGATCATAACTTGAAACATGTGTATGTACACACTCCTCTGACTAAGTTAGAACTGTTAGAAATGAAGAAACTAGTCCCGTGCCATGATAAAGACCCTGCAGGTTTTCACAGAGAGCTTAAAGACATGTTACTGATGGGGGATTATACGTACGAAGATATCACGAAAATGTTAAAGGTACTGCTGCCCACGGGCATCTACGAGAAACTCAAGGAAAAAGAATGGGAGGTGGGAGAGAAAAAGATTGTATGGGCAGAAATAGAAGACGAAGAGAATAAACGTGTCCCAGGGGTAGGCCTTGGGGAGAAAACTAAAGCATTACCAGGTTTGATAGTACAGGTTCTGCCAAGATTATTGACAACTAGAAAGGAAGACTGGGATGCAATATCAGCATGTAAACAGAAACCCGATGAAGATACTAGTGACTTCTATTCAAGATTCGAGAAATGTTTAATTATTAATAGTGGTCTTAAACCAAGTAGCGAGTCGTACCCGCATCTTTTTGTATCAAAGTTAGTCGAGAATTCCCTGTTAGCAGTTAAAAACCGTGTATACAAGGTCGAGAGTACATGGCAAGCCAATACGCCATCACAGATGTTACAAATGTTACAATACCATCAGAACAGAATTAGAGAAGAGCAGGATCAGGAACAGAAACGTATGAAAGACACGAAAATGAAAATGCTAGTAGCCCAGTCGGTCCCAACCGACGGCCACAGAAAGGGTACGACCCAGACAAGTCACGCCGCAGCTCCCGTTAAAGGGACATGCAATTATTGCAAGCAGCCAGGTCACTACGTACACGAATGCCCAGTTCTGAAACATAACATAGCGACAGGTAAAACTAAAGAAAGGCCGCATCCGCCTAGACAAGACCATAACCAGCATCAGTCTTCACAGAATATACAGCCCATGCAGAATACACAGCCTACGCATGCTTCATCACATACAGCACAGACAGTAGCGGTATCACAGCCGCAGCCCATTGCCGCAACTCAGCAAGTTTCACAACAGATGTACCAGTATGCCCAGTCCGCTTATCCCGATTATCCACGCTACACATGAAACAGCCTAGAGAGGGAGGGTGGCTTGCCTCTTATTGAGATTCCTGTAGATCAAGAGGGTCCTTATGTACATAGTCAAGTATTGGGAAAAGACAGAAAGTTTTTAATTGACACAGGGGCAAGTCGTACCACCATAAGTCATGATGAAGTTCCAGGGGCACCCCTCTCAGGCTCACAGAATGTTTCCCTTGGTTTTTCAGGACAGCCCATTGTAAATGAGGTATCGAAACCCGTTCCCCTGGCTGTGGGTCCATTATCACGTGTTACAGACCTGTTACTCACGAAATCATGCCCAGAAAATCTGTTAGGAATTAAAACATTGAAGGCTCTAGGAGCTATTATATGCTGTTCCCCGGAGGGAGTCAGACTCTTTCTGCGGGATTTCAAGGGTCATTATGTGTTACGTGAGTTTGATGTCAGATTGAAAAATGTACCAGATCACCTGTGGGCAAAAGGCCCAACTGATGTAGGTTGTATGCACATTACACCATACCATGTTACACTCAAAGCAGGTGTAGTTTTACCCAGAATCAGACAATACAAGTTACCACCCGATGCTGTAGTTGCTTTACTGGAAATCATTGAAGAGCTCATTGTCCAAGGAGTGGTTGTAGAAACCGACTCCAATATCTGCAATTCACCCATCATTCCGATTCTTAAACGTACTGATCCCAATGCACCGCCAGTATATCGGCTGGTGATTGATTTAAGAGAACTGAATAAATGCATTATTCCACAATACCCTGTGGTTCCCGACATCTCATCCTTATTGATTGCTATTGATTCAGAAGCAACGTTCTTTACTGTAATTGACCTCAAGAACGCCTTCTTCAGTGTACCTATTGATCCAGAGAGCCAATATCTCTTCGGATTCAGTTTAAATGGACGAAGTTTCAAATTTTCGCGCGCACCTCAAGGATTCACAGAAAGCCCCAGCATCTATAGCCAAGCACTGAAAAGACAACTTGATTGTATCACAATGCCAGTTAACACCGCTTTACTGCAATACGTCGATGATCTGCTGATCACCGCACGAAGTGAGCCCGAATGTGAACAAGCATCACTGACAGTTTTACATTTTCTGGCCGACAAGGGACACAAGGAGTCTCCTTCGAAGCTACAATTCTGTGTTCAGCAAGTTGTGTACTTGGGTCACTTACTGTCCAAAGTGGGGAGACAGCTCACTCCTGATCGCATTCAGTTAATCGTAAATATGCCACAACCCCAGACACAAAAGGAAGTGCGGGCCTTTATAGGCCTCACCTCGTACTGCAGACAATGGATTCCCCAGTATGCATTTCTAGCTAAACCACTCATTCAGCTAACAACACAGGAGGCAGCGACTTCGACTGCCCTTCCTTGGACTCAGGAACATACACAGGCTTTTGAAGAATTAAAGAAAGCTTTATGCCAAGCACCAGTTCTAGCGACACCATGTTACAGCAAACCTTTTACACTTTTTGTTACAGAACGTGAGGGTACAGCATTGTCTGTCCTCACTCAAGATCAAGCAGGTTCACATAAGCCTTGCGCTTATTTTTCAAGTACATTGGATTCAGTAGCTCAGGCACTCCCTGCGTGCTTGAAGTCAGTAGCAGCAACAGCATTAGCAATCAGACAGAGTGACTCAATTGTTTTAGGACATCCATTAACAGTTCAAGTTCCACATTCTGTAGAGGTTCTTTTAAACAGAACCCAGACTCAACACTTGACTATAGCACGACTGACAGGTTATGAATTAACACTATTCCAGCCACACATAGAAATCAGACGCTGTAGCATTCTGAACCCCGCAACATTGTTACCTACAATTATGACAGATCCAACCCCGCATGATTGCATAGAGATCATCAATACAGTAACAAAACCTCGACGAGACCTAACAGATGTTCCACTGACAAATCCAGACCTGACACTTTATGTGGACGGTTCATGCATGAGAACAAGTACAGGAGAATTAGTGGCCGCCTATGCAGTGACCACTGAAACTGAAGTTAAAGAAACACACCGTATTGACACACTGTCTGCTCAAGCAGCGGAGCTCATCGCTCTGACCCGAGCTTGTATTCTAGCCAAGAACAGAAATGTTAACATATACACTGACTCCCGCTATGCGTTCGGAGTCGTACACGACTTCGGCATGTTATGGCAAGAAAGAGGTTTCTTGACCTCTCATGGTGCCAAGATCCAACACGGTCCCCTCATTCAAGCACTGTTAGAAGCAATACATCTGCCTTCAGGCATATCCGTTATGAAGTGTAAAGCACATACTAAAGTTACAGATTCTGTTTCCCAGGGTAACGACCTGGCAGACCAGACAGCAAAACATACAGCATTGACTCACACCCAGACTACTGATGTGACAAAGACAATAGTACCAACTCAGTGTATGTCAGTCAGGGATCCCACACTAGACGTAATCGATATTCAGACACATGCTACTCCAGATGAAATAAAGAAATGGACTGAACTAGGAGGGATCCAGACAGATCAAGGATGGGTCACAAAGGGAAAATCTACATGGTTCCTCCCCGACTCAATGGTCCAAATCATGATAAATACAGCACATAGTCCTGCACATCTAGGAGAGAAAGCTATGTTAGACAGTTTACAGAATCTCTGGTACAACAAACACTTACGAGCAGCAGCAAAACAGAAAGTACGTACTTGCATGATCTGTTGTCAGTTCAATCCAGGTAAAAGCGTTCCTGTAGAGCAAGGTGGATTTCATCCTCCCGATCACCCTTTTGAAGTCCTCCAGATGGATTATATCCAGATGGACCGTTGTCGAGGATTCAAATATGTCCTCGTAGTTGTTTGTGCACTTTCTCGTTGGACCGAAGCATACCCAGTCTCAGATTACACTGCCCCGACCACTGCCAAGCAGCTGGTTCGAGAATTCTTCCCACGATACGGCCTGCCTCGTGTCGTGTACTCAGATAACGGACAGCCGTTCCCATCCAAACTCATGAAGCATGTCTCCCTTCTGTTAGGATATCAGTGGAGATTCCATTGTGTCCGACACCCCGAAGCCGCAGGCCTTGTAGAGAGGCATAACCAGACACTTAAGACCCGCCTTGCCAAAATATGCCAGGAGAAAGGGGTCGACTGGATAGTCGCCCTGCCAGTTGCACTGTTCTATATGAGAATGGTTGCCCATTCGAGATCAGGACTATCCCCGTACGAAGTGGTCTTTGGCAGACCACCGAATATGTGGGGGACGCCCATTCCTAAGAAAATTCCCGATGTTGATTGTAACATGTTGACAGATTACCTTGCCTCCTTGATGTCTGCACTCCAATCATGTCGTTCATAGGTTGCCGCAGCCTTTCCTGACAACACTGATGTAAAGCCGCATGATGTCCGTCCTGGGGACCTGGTCTTAGTTAGGAACTTCGACAGGAAAAGTCCGTTGAAGCCCCGCTGGAAGGCGCCGAAGACCGTTCTTCTTACTACAAGGACCGCAGTGAAGTTGGAGGGCAGAAAGGGGTGGGTCCATACGAGTCATATTAAACTATGCAACGAATTGAAACCAGACCCTGACTCGTCCACCCCCACCAAAGACTGTATTAAATCTAGTGACTTTAAAATATCCGAACGAGAGAAAACTCCCCAAGAGGAGTATCGATTGAAGCTCCGATCTAGCAAGTCAGACAGTTTAATTGTTTAAGTCCTCCCCTAGGTGAATCGGTTAAATAGTTTCTGACATGTACCCCCTAGATCGAGATAGAGAGAGAGAAAGACAATTCAAGAAACGTACATACTGCAAATCACTGCGTAGTCACTGTATAGTGACATTGTTAATAATGTTTTTTCTAAGTATTCTGATTATTGTTACAAGTATACTACTTCCTATCTATTGCCCTATTTTCAAGCATGAACAATCTGCTTACAATGTTTCTGCTGAACATTCTTTTAGTGAGTTACCTCCACATGAACTTTCTTACAGACTTGCGCTGCGCAACAACACATTCATTAGTATGTTACATCACTCCCATCAGACAAGCAATGCTACCAACTGTTGGATATGTGGCCGAATCCCTCCCTACCAGAATTACAAGGGAGCTCTGCCCCTCTTTCCGTACCCGTTCACTCACAACGGCTCCTGTGGTGCATGGTTTAAAATAATTAATTCTTTAGATCTTGATATTGCTGTTTTCGACGGGAGCTGGGTTTGGGGAAACCTGAACTTAGTCCTGCTCGACGTCTGTTACCCTGATAAGGAGGGACTCCCCATTAGAATAGGAACCGATCTAGAAAATGAAGTATATGGATTAAGTAATTACACAATTAACCTTATGATTCTTACTGTTGAATCCGAGCTGCACCAGTTCTGCCCGCTATGTCAGTATTACCAGTCACTGGTGAATTATGTGTCAGGAAGAAAGGTTCAGTACACTTAGGTCATAGTAAATGTACTACTGTGGTTGAATTCAGTGATCATGGTAAATCGTCCTTTAAAGCTACCCGTCACTCTTATTTTGTTTGTGGTCATACCGCATACATACGTTTACCTCCAGATTGGGATGGTACCTGTTATATTGCATTCCTTCTGCCACCTGTTTTTCTAGCCCCTTCTGATTATCACAGAAACACAAATCTAGTAAAGAATAGACTCCGAAGAGATCTCCCGCTTGTCGACTATACAGAAACGGCATGGGAACAATACACCGATTTTAATAAAGGATTCTTTTTCTTTTTAGGCCCCGTCCAAAACAGTAAATTAATACGTAGATTAACTAGAACCCTTGAAGCAGTAGTACATGAAACTGCCTCCGCCCTAGGTAACTTAACAGAAGAGCAGTCCGCCATGCGGGTTGTTGTCCTTCAGAATCGTCTTGTTATTGACGTCATCTTGGCAGATAGAGGTGGAGCCTGTAAGGTCATCGGGTCAAGTTGCTGTGTTTTCATTCCAGAAAACGCGCCATCTGTATACAAAGCTATTACACGTCTTCACAAAATTGCAAGTTTAATACATCAGAATCCAGGCACCTGGACTTGGTCCGGTTGGTTCTGGACAACGTTGTCCGCTTGGGGATGGAAGATCCTATCCTTCCTAGGCATTGGCCTTGTCATAGTATTCAGTTGCTGCCTGTGCCTACAGTGTGGGCCGGCGATATGTGGACTGTGCGCCACATCATGCATTGAACATTCCAGTTTTCTCTCAAACCGACAACGGAAGAGAGACGAGCAAATTATGTTACAAGAACAGACTGATCGATTCATGATGATCGAGATATCATGAAGGGTCCGTAGGGAACAAGGAGGGAATGAGGAAATATACATTTTTGGTCAAGTTATGTTCCCTATCGTGTACCCCACCGTCTCCATGTACGAGTTTAAAGTGCATGTAATTTCCCTCCTGTGCCAGCTATGAAGACGCAAATACATTTGCGTCCAACGTTAACATGTCCTCTTTCAGACCCACCCTGAATGGGTTGAATAGTCCGTTCCTAAGTATGCCATGCCAACGTCTTTTTGTGGTGTACTTTACACGTTTTTCAGCTCTGGCAAAGTAGGCCCTGAATTTCTGCCATCGAGCTTTTTCTGCCTCCTGACTCTGAAAGCCTCAGCCCAGGCTGCCCAGGCTGCCCCCGTACCGGTGAACTCTGCCTTACTTCTAGCGCGGCCCACCGCGCTCAGCTCAGCCTGCTGCCTGCCAAGAATGAATTCAACCTTCGAGTTATCTGTTTCCCTTTCCGAAGACGCATTCCTGCCTACTAGTTTAAGTAAACATTCCCCCAGCTGTAGAGCAAAAGGGCCTGGCCGTCCTGTCTCCGTGCAAGTAATTCATAGCCACTGTTACCACGCTACCCTGGAAGGCCCATGCCCCCACGCTTCTCATGCAGACACTCAGGCGCTTATACACGCACTCACAGTCAGTATAGAATAGCTTCTGCCCCAGAGACCTTTCCGCCCAGATAGTCCAGTTCCTAAACATCAGATATCAGATATGATAGAAGCACAAGTTGATCTGACATGCCAGACTCCTGTCTCTTTCCGCTAGCTGAAATGTCAAGTCCCCTGCACCCTTCAGTTTCACGCCAATCATATGTCATGCAGCTGCGCGCGCATCCAAGCCTCCGATTTCTGCTGACATTGCAACATTCCAGTTTAGTGCCACCTACTTGTGACGTTTCTAGAACACACCTCCAGTTTACGCCTAGTCCACGCCTTCTGATTACGCACTAGTAACACGTGGATGCTGTTATCTTGTCTTCTCTCAGCTGTTACGCCTACTATATTGCTTTCTATGATGTAAATTAAGTATATAAGCTATGTATTGTCAATAAAATATTGCTCTATCCCTTCCTGGACCCTTTGTGGTTGCAGGAACCTGATATCCAGTTCCGGAACGATTCCTTTTTAAGGAATAAAACCCCTAAGAACTCTAACACCACGGACTCTGTTTCTTTCTTTTCCGATTGAGTTATTATTGATTAAGTACTTCCCTGCATAGAAATTAAGATGGTAAATTAAATATTTACGACAACAGGTCATGTGACTTGTTTATAAAACTTTTCATTGGTTCATTTTACTTTTGGTTTCCTAAAGATGGAAGGCTTGGTCATATGACCTAAAAATAACACTTTTCATTGGTTTAGAACATTTTTTTTCCCCAAACGATGAAAGCCCCACCTTGTTTCTGGATCATTCAGACTGAAGCTGGCGTCAGCATGAGAGCACCACCATCTCGTGGCTCCGTCGTGGTCATTCCGCGAGCAATCATGGCAGCCGCTCCCCACCGGAAGCCTGCGGGAGTCGGGGGCCCCCAAGACTTTTGTAGAATCTTCACGGCTGAGGGGACGCTTTTCGAGAATGGAGCCCAAGCCCTAGCAGGCAAGCGTCCGAGTTCCAAGGTGTCCCAGGGCCATTTCAGTGGACCAGGCCCAAAACCGAAGAGCCGTCCGCCATTTTGAGAGTCATGTGGCAGGCGCCTATCGCTGCACTGCAAGAGTGGGAACAACTCAACAACATGGTGAGCGAGACGCTGTAGCCGCAAGAGCGGGCGCAACTCAGCTGGATGGCCGCCACCTGGGGAGGCCCGTTCACGCCGCCTCCCCCACGCCCCCCCCCCGGGCCGCCGCACGCAAATTTTCGGAGCAGCATTGTAGGATACCAAAACCAGTGCGGCAGTTTACTGGACATCACCTGGGTGCCATCAACATCTCAGCGCGTTCTGCTGCCTTGGGACTATTCGCACAACAGACCGCTACTGACGAGGCCTCCCCCCGCCCCACCCGGGGCGCCCCACGCCAATTTTCGGAGCAGCATTGTAGGATCCCAAAACCAGTGCGGCACCCAGGCGACATCACCTGGGTGCCGTCCAGAACTCTGCACGTTGTGCTGCCTTGGGACTATTCGCACAAAAGACAGCTTCTGACCATTGTTGCTTTTTTGGGTGAAAAATGTTTAAATGTTTTTACAGTTTTTGTTCCGTTCATTATAGTTAAATGTTAATAAAGTTTTAAAATCTAACTTTGTTGGAGTGCTATATATGTTTAAAAAATCGGGTGAATGGGGCCTTGAATCGGGTTATTGTCATGTGTGGGCTTTGCAAGTGTACTGCTACAAGATCGGACATTTCAAACTCAAATGCACGTTCTTTTTCTTACCTTTCCGAAGCATGGAGCGCAATAGCAGGCAGAGAAAGGGTGATGCACGTGTTGAACACTGCCTGGCCTGGCAAGTTGCTGGCAGTGCCCCCCCCGCCCGCTCCTGAAAGAGGGCACACACACACCGCCGCCCCGAGTACTTCACAAATCTTTAAAAGACCATGCGCTTGTTCATGAGGCTTAAATGGTTTATCACCCCTTCTAGAACCCCTGCATCGACCCTCTGACGTTTCCTGGAAAAATTAGCACGTAACACAATACCAAGCCCTGTCAGCTGAAACCCCCGAGAAATCATGAGGCATATTATCAAGGGGGTTTATTTCTGCTTTTTGGGCTTTAAAAGCCCGAAAAAAAAGAGATAAAATTATCTCCCTATTACCAAGCTGTCGCTAACACCAGTTAGTGACAGCTAAAAGGAGATAGCGACCATCTTGGGCCCCGCTTTGCATATCAGTGATATTTATCACTAATGACATGCAGCGTGCCAAGATTTTAGCGACTGGAAACAGTCCCTAACCATCGCTATCTCCTATTACCAACTTTTGGAGATATTCGCGCTAAGCAAATGTATTCGCTCCTTGTTGCCTGGTATGCAACGCTGCTCCTAAAGGTTGTTGCTGGGTGAAACACCACGCTGTGTTGAGAGACAAGGTATGTCCAATCCTTGTTGCCTGGCAACTACCAAAGTGCAAGCAGTGCTGAGCTCGCTCCTTTTCAGAAGAGCACAAGCTGCGCTAAAGCACAAGACAGTAATGCGCGGAGCACAACAAGATACAATGACAGTTTACAATATCCCTACTGCCACTAAATTAAAGTAATGACAGTCCTGGTGCTTTACTCACGCTGCTAGGAGAGTTGAGGTAGAGTCAATGGACTAATCAAGTTTAATGACACCAGGTGTGGAGGTCTTCTTCCCTTCCAATGGCTTCTGGTTTCTCAGAATCCCATAGTCTTCATCAGTTTGACAAAAGTGCCTTCGCAAAAGGCTCACTCCAGAGAGTACTGTGAAGGTAGACAACATTTAGTCAGAAGTCAGAAGACCTCATCCATCCAGCTTCTCATCACCTTCGCCAGTCTCTAACTGGCCCTTCACTGTCTGAGGTTCTCCTATCCCCTCATCACATTCTATTACTGTGCTAAAGGATCAGGCTCAGCGTTAAGACAAGACAGGCATGAGCCTTAACATATTACAGTCTTCTTGGATTCTGTCATCAATTTATAGATGGACTTTGCATCAACACACTCAGTAAGATTAGCCGTAAACCAAAACTAAATGTGATACCTTATCAACAAGGTTGAATTTCATTCACAGGTTGGGAATAGATTATCAACAAGCTGTACTGTTCGGTATTTAAGAACATCAAACTATCTGCATCAAAATATTTTAAAGAAGTAATTGTGAGCTACGACCTTACTTTACAACTCAGAATGAGCAAATATGCCCTCTTTCAAATGCCTTGAGTGGAATAAAGATCAGACATGCTGCAGTATGGTCTGGAACTCCTTACAAAAGTTATTAACCACGTGACTTCTAAGCTGATTCCTCTCTTGTGCTGGAAATTGTTATATCCCATGGTTCATGACGAGCTCAGCTCGTCATGAGCACACGACCAGTGTACTGCATGACGAGCTGAGCAGCGAAGGGGTTAAACAAATGCCGTCCGTGGTGATCTTCAGTTCAGACAGGCAGTAAAATCAATTTTCCCAAAATTGATGCCATTATATTATTATGTCTACTGCACTGATTCTCTTGGTCCATCTGGAAGGAATAACTGTGAAGATTGTTACAAAGTTGATTCCGCTCCAAGTGAATTCATTTTGTGGAGTGTGCTTCTTAGCTAAAAAGAAAAATAGAAATACTAGAGATATTTTCAAAGTGGTTCAGAGTGAACCTTGCGTTCCTCTTCAGAACACTTGGCTAAAGTCCCTTGTATTTGCAGGCTCAGAACGAGTAGCATATCATTCTCTTATATAGGACCGGTCAACTGAAACAAGCTCCCTAGGGAGCTGTGTTTAACACAGGACCTTCTCATCTTTAAAGAGAAACTGAAGACTTGGCTGTTCACACAATCTGCTTAAGTCTCATCCGTAGGTGCTGTTTTGTCTTAAGCACTGGGACAAACTTGGGAGTAGCTCTGTACTTTATAAATCTTTATAACAAGCGTGGTCTGAATCTTTCTTCAATACCTATTTCCCAAGAGCTTGCTGTGGCAATTTTGGAATGACTAGTCAATTTGTATTGGTATGTGTATGTGTAATGTATGTATTGCAATATATATAGGCAGGTAATGAGGAGATTTTTCTCTACAATGCGATTTTGATTTGAACGGCACAACGTATTACAAATACTTTAAGTGCTACTTTGATTATAATACTGCATATTCTGCACTATTTTTGGCATGCCTGCTCTTAGCGCACTTCGTAGGTTGTGCTTTTTTTGTGGAGATAACCGGTTAAGACTTGAGGAATCGCAGCCGGCTCCCCCAGAGGGGACGCCTCATAGAGATATGTACTTGAAATACGGTCTTTCTTCTATAATGTACAGCACATTGTGGCGGAAATACACACGAAAGGATCCTGAGTTATGTTGGCTGAAGTATGGGTCGTTTGATATGCGAAAGATTGAGTATGTAGAACAGTGTATGTTTAAGCGAAAATCTAGACAAGATATGTTTGAGAGTGTGCGAATGTGGGTGAAAGAAGTACGTGAGCGTGAGAAACGCGAGCAATCGCTGATTGAAAAAGAACAACGGAAGAATGTGTATGAAAAAGCGCAAGAACTAGGAAAGAAAGAAGTAAAAGAGTTGGAAGAAAGACAGGAAAAGGAGCGTAGATTACAGATATCTGGCCAATATGCTGTTCGACAACCTCTTTATCCTGTCCTTAATAAACCGCAAGATAATTTTTCTTTGTTAGATCGCCCTCTGCCTCCGTATATCGTCCCGTCCGCCCCATCCGGCGAGAATGAGGATTCTGATGCTGATCAAGCGAAACCGAGTACCCGCTCCATGATTTCGGTCGAACGGGCGGCTGAACTTAGGAACATGGCTCGGAAGTCACTTAAGGATACGGTTACGGTTTCAGAAATTATAGAAGCTCTTCAGGGGTGGCATGATAAAGAGCAGTTGTATTTTACTGAGTATTTTGCAGATGAAGTTGTTGGATTGTTTTGAAAAGTGTCTGATGTTCTTGAACCTGATAATGTAGCAACTGATTGTAAGCAATTACGTAAAGGTTCTTTCCCTACTTCCCAGGTGACTGATATCATCAGGCGACTTGTTAAACTTCGAAACGATGCGCTTTGGCTACTAGAGGAGCAACGGAAAGCTAAACCAGACGACTGGATGGGATTGGTCAACGGGAAACAATCATCTATTTTCGAAACAGATAAGAACGCGATAGTGCATGCAAAGCCTATGCGAGAGGCCGGGCCTTTATACGTTCCTTCTAAAGGAGCGGGTACGAGTGACGATAAATATTCTGTAGATGCTAAAGGGTATTTCATTTATAATTGGGTGTATACTCCCTGGAATAGAGCAGATGTTATGGCACTTAAAGCTGCATTGCCTGATCCGCGTAAAAACCCTGCTGCCTTTTATGAAGTAGTTGAGGGAGCCATAAATTCTTGTACCATGACGCTGGCTGATATAGATTTATTTTTCGGTCTCATATTGCCGCCTGATATGTGGCGCTCCGTGCGTAAAGTCGATGACCGCGCAGCATATGGGGCGCTATGGAAAGAGATAGAGGGGGAAGATGCGGATAGGGAACCAGCGCAAAAGCCATGTCAATTGATTTTAAATCTCCCCGGTGCAATTAGCTAAATTAAAAACAATTATTCCCCCTAAAAAGATTGATTGGACTATTTTAGCATCCTGCAAACAAAAGATAGATAAATTGGTTTCAGATTTCTTCACACGTTTTGAGGAGGCATATCATAACTTTAGTGGCCAGTCGCTAACGGACGATACGGGCTGTCACTTATTTGTAGACAAATATGTTATGAACTTATTACCAGGAGTGGCTAATCGTTTGAAAGCCAGCGAAAGCTCTTGGACCACCTCTTCTCCGGCATCCGTCCTGGCAATGGCTCAATATTACGAGCGTCAGGAACTTGAAGCAAAGGCCAATGAGGAAAAGAAATCTAAAGAATCAAAAACAAAAGTCATATTATCTCAGGCCTATGGTCCATCTTTTCGAAGTAATGATAGAGGTGGATGAGGATTTTCTAACTCCTCCTCTACTCGTTACTCTTTGGCTATTGATCAATGCGCGTTTTGTAAGAAATTTGGTCACTGGGCAGAGGAGTGCCCATTGTTGTGCTCACATCGCTATGTTCGTGGTTGAGGATCCATGAGGAACCGCTCGGGGAATTCAGGTTTTTGAGGCGCTATGAATGATCGTGCTAGGTTTGATTCTAATGTGTGGGTACAAAATGGGTCTAATGCTTTTGATAGGCATAACCAATATCAAATGTCTGATTATGCGCAGCCTGAGTCACATGATTCTGCTTTTGCATTGGATTGCGTAGGATGGGGTAATGAATCAGTTGAAGTTCCAGTAGATCAGAGGGGTCCTTATGTTACAGGACATGTTTTGGGTTCTACTGATCAGTTTCTGGTTGATACAGGAGCTACTCATAGCGCTTTTTGTCTAAACAATTGGTTCCAAGGGCTCCCTTGTCTGGCTTAACGATTACATCGATAGGGTTCGATGGAACTACTTCCCTTAGCCCATTCTCACATCCACTTGCCTTTCATGTTGATAAGTTTACTGCCCCATGCCTGTTTTTGCTTTCCCCGAACACACCAGATAATATTGTGGGTCTTGATAAGCTCAAGTATTTTAGAGCCACAATAAGATGTTACCCTGAAGGAGTGAGTGTGATTTTGAATGACAATCCCCCAATTATGGACAGAGTCTGTATTGTTCAAGAAGATATTGTATTAGCTTCCCTGCCTGATACTCTGTGGGCCACTTCAGATGCAGATGTGGGTCAGATGGCTATTCCACCAGTGCATATTAGTGTAAAGGAGGGAGCTGTGTTGCCACGTCTGCCTCAATATCGAATTTCACAGGAGGGCGAGGAAGCACTTACATGAATTGTACAAGATCTTATTCAAGTTGGGGTTGTTGAGGGAGTGCCATTTAACATTTGTAACAGTCTGATTCTCCCAATTTTGAAGAAAGACACTGATACCAGGATTTATCGATTTATTATTGATTTGCGGGAGGTAAATAAGATAGTGGTACCTCAATATCCCGTGGTTTCTGACATCACAACACTTCTTACCTTAGTTCCTCCTGCTGCAACCACGTTCTCTGTTATAGATTTGAAGAACGCTTTCTTTTCGATCCCTATTCATCCTGATAGCCGATATTTGTTCGGCTTCACTTTGAATAATCGATCGTATCGATTTTGTAGAGTTCCTCAAGGCTATACTGAGAGTCTCAGTATTTACAGCCAAGCTTAGAAAAGACAACTTGATTCTTTTGTTTTACCCGAGGGGGTGGCGCTCATTCAGTACATTGATGATATTCTGTTAGCAGCTGATACCTCCGAACAATGTGAGACATGCACGCTGTCTTTCCTTTCTTTCCTTGCTATGCACCACCATAAAGTCTTCAGAAAGAAATTGCAATATTGCAGACCAAAGGTAACCTAATTAGGTCACCTTTTGTCTAAAGAGGGGCGTGCACTCACATCAGATCGTATTCAAGCAATTCTAGACACACCAGTACCTACTACACAGAAACGGGTTAGAGCATTTTTGGGTCTTACTTCATTTTGTAGGCAATGGATATTAGGATTTTCACACATCGCTAAACCCTTGTTAGCACTAGTGACAAAATATAATCCAGTACCCCTCCCCTGGACAGATGAATGTGAGAATGCTTTTCGACAGTTACAACAAGCCCTGTGTTCAGCACCAGTGTTAGGTACTCTAGATTATACAAAGCTTTTTACATTGTATGTACATGAATGGGATGGATGTGCATTGTCAGTTTTAGTACAGACACACGGCGATAAGCAACGTCCTTGTGCATATTTTACAGCAGTACTTGACCCCGTTGCTCTAGCGTTGCCTGGATGTTTTCGCTCAGTTGCAGCAACAGCTGTGTCAATACGCCAGAGTGAAGGGATAGTCTTATCACATAAGCTTTTGGTGTTGGTACCCCATGCTGTTGATGCCCTTCTGAATCAGACAAAGACGTAGCATTTAACTAGTGCTCGTTTGACAGGATATGTGCTGACGCTGTTAGCTCCTCATATTACATTGAGGAGATGTGCAACACTAAACCCAGCCATGTTGTTGCCATTTCCAGCGACTGAGGCGCAAGAAACACATGATTGCATTTTTCTGACTGAGGAACAGACAAAGGGTCGTATTGTTTTGCAGGATACGCCCCTTCCAGATGTGGATGGAGACTTGTGGGTGGATGGATCTTGTCTGAAGGTACCGTATGGTACAACTTCAGCTGCATATGCAATCACTACGCCTCACACAATAGTGGAGACAGCTCGCATACCACAGAAGTCAGCTCAAGCAGCAGAACTGATAGCTTTGACACGAGCGTGTGAGCTTAGTATAGTATTGTGTGTGAACATTTATACAGATAGCCGCTATGCTTTTGGAGTGGCACATGATTTTGGCATGCTCTGGATGGAAAGAGGCTTTCTGACATTACACGGGATGCAGATAATGCACGGTGAACTAGTGCATAATCTTTTGGCCGCATTAACATACTCAAAGAAGATAGCTATAGTGAAGTGTAGTGCGCATAAGAAAATAACGGACAAGGTGGGACAAGGAAATTCTTTTGTAGATCGAGTGGCACGTGAAACTGCGATGCAGCCTGACACTACTTCCATGTATGTAGTGAAGTCACAAGCTGAGTGGTGGCATGATGCTAGGAAAGAAGTACTAGAGATACAGAGGACCGCTTCCGACAAAGAACGAGAGCAATGATCCATAGATGGACAGATGGTAGTTGCCTATAGCTTTTGTGCAACCTATGGTTCAGATGGCACATGGGCTAGCACATGTTGGAGCTTCAGCAATAGTGAAATTGCTTATGCAAATTTGGGAGCATCCAGAGACTGCTAGCTAGTATGATGGTCATTGATATAAGAGATGAATATCTGGCCTTTCCTAGGAAATCGAATGTCTTCAGCTAATGCTAAAAGGGTTGTCTGTTGTAAATCAACGGCATTTAGGTTAAGCATTAGCAGAAGACATGGTTCGTATAACCATTATCGTAACATATGTGCCGACTTCATCTTGAATTTGTAGCGGCCATTTTGTGTGGCATACATTACCATGTGCATGCCATGCGTTTGGTCCTACCTCCTTGTTCATTACGCCTGGAGTATGCCCGGCAACAGGCTATTTTTAGTAGTCTCCGCTTCCAACATGTCCAGACATGTGCAGTAGAATCAGTGACCGTTACTTAATTGATTCCAGACAGGAATGTGATCAGAGACTGTTAGCTACAACCTTACTTTAAAAATCAGAATGAGCAAATAAGCCCTCTTTCAAATGCCTTGAGTGGAATAGAGATCAGACATGCTGCAATATGGTTTTAAACTCCTTACAAAAGTTATCAAACAAATGCCATCCGTGATGAGCTTCGGTTTAGACAGGCAGTAAAATCAATTTTCCCAAAATGTATGCCATTATATTATTATGCCTACTGCACTGATACTCTTGGTCCATCTGGAAAGAATAACTGTGAAGATTGTTACAAAGTTGATTCAGCTCCAAGTGAATTCATTTTGTGGAGTGTGCTTCTTAGATAAAAAGAAAAATAGAAATACTAGATATATTTTCAAAGTGGTTCAGAGTGAAAACAAATGTCTGGTAACCTGACTACCCAAAGTTTTTCTGTTTTGAACGGTCATGGACAACTTCTTAGTCAAAAGGTCCCTGTCAAAAGACACACAGTAAGGTGTCCTACTTTCCGCTCTTTAGCTCAGTGGCAGTCGGCATGGCTTGCAGGTGGGGGGCGGGCGTGGAGGGGATCGCATGCTGTCAGGTAGGGGGGTTACAATCGCAGAAGGGAGCTAGAACATAAAAACAACTTACCTTCCCGCCAGTTTCGGGTCCCACATCTCTGGTCCTGCTCCTGCTTTCCTGCTTCCAACTACAGGAACAGTAAGCAGGCTGCTGGCTTCCTCCCTTAAGCCTATCAAAGAGCTGTAATCACTTGTTGTGATTGGTCTGAGCGCCTGTGTTGTATGGGTGGGCATGTTCTCCATGTAATGCAGTCCGAACGGAGAAGGATAAAGTGCGTATGAATGGTTTGGGCAGCCCAAGAGGGCAGACCAAACAGTCATTGGACATTTGAGAGTGGGCAAACCACTCCTCCCCTGCTCTGCTCGGTGAGCAGAGCTGACAGCCCGCCCACCTGTCTTCACAGGAAACATAATATGATAATAACTCAACGTTATTATCATTTTATATTTCCTTTCCTTTACACTGCTCGAAAGCAGTAGGGTGACGCTACTCTGCTGTACCAGACTAGTCGCCACTGCTTTCCCTATAAAATACCACTGGTTTTCATAGAATTTTTGACTTAATTTGTCTCTGCATGGACTCTAAATTTAAAGCGATACAACTATATTTATTTTTTCAATGGCTTTGTTATGGGCCTTATTCGTAAAACTGTATTCTGTAGTACATTCTTTAGTACTACAATAACACTACAACATGTTATTCACAAACTGCACTTCTAAACTACTACTGTAATAAAAGACAGTTGTAATTCCAGGAATCACATGTGACCGACCACTGGCACTGCAACCAACTCCAATGGAAAATAATAGAGATATGGTATTTAAGTGGGAAATAAAGTTAACTTTAATTAAGTTATTTTAAAAAGTTAAAAATGTTTAAATAAATGTAATTGAATGAAAACAATCTAAAATAATGTGATGTTAAAATATCTAATTATAACATAGTTTAACAACTTTTCGTAATTGAAACTAAAATGTAACCTTTTTAGTTAATTAAAATATTATTGAATGACTTTTTATTAATTGTAATCATCACCTTTAGTAATATTAAAGCATACTAAAATATTTTCAAATTGCAATGCCATTACAGTACATTGTAATTTGTGATTTTGCAATTAGAAAAAGTGCCCCTTTGCTTAACAGTCTTTGAACAAAATCACTTTGCCACACATGCTGCTATCTACTTTTTTCTTGCAATGCATTACTTTTCAATTGTTGGCATCTGAATGCCAACCACCATCCCAAGAATGTGTTTTGGGGTTATGACATAGTACCTACAGTGAGAAAAGGATTGTTCCACCGCAACACCAATTGATTTTGACGCTTCCCCCTATGTAAAAAGGACAGCGTACATAGGGGACAGAACCAAAATTAGGACACAGAAAAACCTGGTCTTAAGTTGTTGAAATTAGGAAAAATGCATTATTTCTCCTCGTTTTTGCTTTTTCCACGTGTGCTGCCTTGTGCAGCACACATGGAAAAAACAACCTGCCATGGATAGTTTATGTACAAGAAGGCCCCCCTTCCTGTATATA
The DNA here is from genome assembly GCF_964263255.1 of Lissotriton vulgaris. NCBI lineage: Eukaryota > Metazoa > Chordata > Amphibia > Caudata > Salamandridae > Lissotriton > Lissotriton vulgaris. The sequence goes on from NC_141688.1 coordinate 255,677,068, forward strand.
AACAATCTGTAAAAATAATTCAATTTTAGGATTGTTTATGTGGAGGTTGGGACACATTCCTACACATAAACAATCCTCCCCTGCATTAAGATACCTTTGGTGCAAGGGTGCCTAATTTGGCGCTACGCTGCTAAGTTAAAGCCAGCGCAGGGGGTAACTCAAGGTTGCACCATTTCCTTGTAAATATGGTGCAGCCTTGTGTTTCTCCGCTACTTACTCGTACATATGCTCCAAAGTGCCTAATTCCGACTTTGGTTGTGTGGGAGCGGGCCACCATGCCAGCAGCCCATTGCCACACCACCAAAGCCATACTGACACTGCCCACCAGATCACGAGTTTCCTCGTGTCTTGTCGGCGGTGCTTCACCGTTCGCACGGTGGTAGCCATTAAAAAAGTCACCGCAATGGGAGTGCCAAAGACAGTTCCTGCACAGCATTGATTGCCTAATTCATGCCATGCAGGAAAGGGAGTGAATGCAAACGGCGGTGGGAGCGAAACATGCGCTCCCCTGCAAGCAACCCATGTAGGGCCCCCTTTGTTTCTACACCACCACAATTTTCATGGGGGCTTCTTCATCATGAAAAACGTGGCAGTGAGGAAACCCCTAATATGTTTGGTGGTGCCTCAGCGGTACCAGCAGCATATTAGGGCTTCTCGGCGTCGGCATATCTCACTGCCGCCACAGGATCCATGAACCCCAGCTTTTGCGGCAGGCCTGTGACCATACCACTGCATCACCAACCCCTGTTGTTTAATTATTTTGTCCACCATAAGCGTGGAAGGGTATACTCAGACGTGAGTCCCTTGCTCATTGCACCATCAGGATTCAAGCAAGCCGGGCCGAAGACGGCTGAAATGCCAGAAACCGGTCCCCGGTAGCTTGTTTCCTTCCCAGTGAAAGAATTGGCTTGGTAGTTTGGTTTGCCCTGTTCCCATGATACACTGGGCCAGGGACAGACTAATTTGCATATAGCCAGGTTCTGAGCTGGGATGGTGCAGTGAGCTAAAAAACGGTGTTGGATTAAGCCCTGATCTCTTGACTGGGTGAGAGTAATCTGCTTAATTCAGAAACTCTGTCCATCACCAACCCCTGTTGTTTATTTATTTTATCCACCATAAGCGTGGAAGGGTATACTCAGACGTGAGTCTCTTGCTCATTGCACCATCAGGATTCAAGCAAGCCGGGCCGAAGACGGCTGAAATGCCAGAAACCGGTCCCCGGTAGCTTGTTTCCTTCCCAGTGAAAGAATTGGCTTGGTAGTTTGGTTTGCCCTGTTCCCATGATACACTGGGCCAGGGACAGACTAATTTGCATATAGCCAGGTTCTGAGCTGGGATGGTGCAGTGAGCAAAAAAACGGTGTTGGATTAAGCCGTGATCTCTTGACTGGGTGAGAGTATTCTGCTTAATTCAGAAACTCTGTCCATCACCAACCCCTGTTGTTTAATTATTTTGTCCACCATAAGCGTGGAAGGGTATACTCAGACGTGAGTCCCTTGCTCATTGCACCATCAGGATTCAAGCAAGCCGGGCCGAAGACGGCTGAAATGCCAGAAACCGGTCCCCGGTAGCTTGTTTCCTTCCCAGTGAAAGAATTGGCTTGGTAGTTTGGTTTGCCCTGTTCCCATGATACACTGGGCCAGGGACAGACTAATTTGCATATAGCCAGGTTCTGAGCTGGGATGGTGCAGTGAGCTAAAAAACGGTGTTGGATTAAGCCGTGATCTCTTGACTGGGTGAGAGTATTCTGCTTAATTCAGAAACTCTGTCCATCACCAACCCCTGTTGTTTAATTATTTTGTCCACCATAAGCGTGGAAGGGTATACTCAGACGTGAGTCCCTTGCTCATTGCACCATCAGGATTCAAGCAAGCCGGGCCGAAGACGGCTGAAATGCCAGAAACCGGTCCCCGGTAGCTTGTTTCCTTCCCAGTGAAAGAATTGGCTTGGTAGTTTGGTTTGCCCTGTTCCCATGATACACTGGGCCAGGGACAGACTAATTTGCATATAGCCAGGTTCTGAGCTGGAATGGTGCAGTGAGCTAAAAAACGGTGTTGGATTAAGCCCTGAACTCTTGACTGGGTGAGAGTATTCTGCTTAATTCAGAAACTCTGTCCATCACCAACCTCTGTTGTTTAATTATTTTGTCCACCATAAGCGTGGAAGGGTATACTCAGACGTGAGTCCCTTGCTCATTGCACCATCAGGATTCAAGCAAGCCGGGCCGAAGACGGCTGAAATGCCAGAAACCGGTCCCCGGTAGCTTGTTTCCTTCCCAGTGAAAGAATTGGCTTGGTAGTTTGGTTTGCCCTGTTCCCATGATACACTGGGCCAGGGACAGACTAATTTGCATATAGCCAGGTTCTGAGCTGGGATGGTGCAGTGAGCTAAAAAACGGTGTTGGATTAAGCCCTGATCTCTTGACTGGGTGAGAGTATTCTGCTTAATTCAGAAACTCTGTCCATCACCAACCCCTGTTGTTTAATTATTTTGTCCACCATAAGCGTGGAAGGGTATACTCAGACACGAGTCCCTTGCTCATTGCACCATCAGGATTCAAGCAAGCCGGGCCGAAGACGGCTGAAATGCCAGAAACCGGTCCCCGGTAGCTTGTTTCCTTCCCAGTGAAAGAATTGGCTTGGTAGTTTGGTTTGCCCTGTTCCCATGATACACTGGGCCAGGGACAGACTAATTTGCATATAGCCAGGTTCTGAGCTGGGATGGTGCAGTGAGCTAAAAAACGGTGTTGGATTAAGCCCTGATCTCTTGACTGGGTGAGAGTATTCTGCTTAATTCAGAAACTCTGTCTATCACCAACCCCTGTTGTTTAATTATTTTGTCCACCATAAGCGTGGAAGGGTATACTCAGACGTGAGTCCCTTGCTCATTGCACCATCAGGATTCAAGCAAGCCGGGCCGAAGACGGCTGAAATGCCAGAAACCGGTGCCCGGTAGCTTGTTTCCTTTCCAGTGAATGGCTTGGTAGTTTGGTTTGCCCTGTTCCCATGATACACTGGGCCAGGGACAGACTAATTTGCATATAGCCAGGTTCTGAGCTGGGATGGTGCAGTGAGCTAAAAAACGGTTTTGGATTAAGCCCTGATCTCTTGACTGGGTGAGAGTATTCTGCTTAATTCAGAAACTCTGTCCATCACCAACCCCTGTTGTTTAATTATTTTGTCCACCATAAGCGTAGAAGGGTATACTCAGACGTGAGTCCCTTGCTCATTGCACCATCAGGATTCAAGCAAGCCGGGCCGAAGACGGCTGAAATGCCAGAAACCGGTCCCCGGTAGCTTGTTTCCTTCCCAGTGAAAGAATTGGCTTGGTAGTTTGGTTTGCCCTGTTCCCATGATACACTGGGCCAGGGACAGACTAATTTGCATATAGCCAGGTTCTGAGCTGGGATGGTGCAGTGAGCTAAAAAACGGTGTTGGATTAAGCCCTGATCTCTTGACTGGGTGAGAGTATTCTGCTTAATTCAGAAACTCTGTCCATCACCAACCCCTGTTGTTTAATTATTTTGTCCACCATAAGCGTGGAAGGGTATACTCAGACGTGAGTCCCTTGCTCATTGCACCATCAGGATTCAAGCAAGCCGGGCCGAAGACGGCTGAAATGCCAGAAACCGGTCCCCGGTAGCTTGTTTCCTTCCCAGTGAAAGAATTGGCTTGGTAGTTTGGTTTGCCCTGTTCCCATGATACACTGGGCCAGGGACAGACTAATTTGCATATAGCCAGGTTCTGAGCTGGGATGGTGCAGTGAGCTAAAAAACGGTGTTGGATTAAGCCTTGATCTCTTGACTGGGTGAGAGTATTCTGCTTAATTCCGAAACTCTGTCCATCACCAACCCCTGTTGTGTAATTATTTTGTCCACCATAAGCGTGGAAGGGTATACTCAGACGTGAGTCCCTTGCTCATTGCACATTCAGGATTCAAGCAAGCCGGGCCGAAGACGGCTGAAATGCCAGAAACCGGTCCCCGGTAGCTTGTTTCCTTCCCAGTGAAAGAATTGGCTTGGTAGTTTGGTTTGCCCTGTTCCCATGATACACTGGGCCAGGGACAGACTAATTTGCATATAGCCAGGTTCTGAGCTGGGATGGTGCAGTGAGCTAAAAAACGGTTTTGGATTAAGCCCTGATCTCTTGACTGGGTGAGAGTATTCTGCTTAACCCTTTCGATGCTTATGACGAGCTCAGCTCGTCATCACCCACGGGTGTCGTGTGCTGATGACGAGCTGAGCTCGTCATAAATAAAGGAATAAAATAATTTCCAGCACACAGCGGGAAAACGCCTAGCAGCCAAGGTGTTAATTCAGAAACTCTGTCCATCACCAACCCTTGTTGTTTAATTATTCATACCACTGCATAACCATAATACGGCGGGTGGACCTCCAGTCTGGTGGTCCAGGGACCACCACCACGGATTCGGGAGTCTAACATAATGTATTGTTTCCACTGGCAAAATCGTGCACACCTACTGATTTGCAAATGGGAAGGAAATTTGAGATGGAACCTATGTAACTGTCAACGCTAATTGGCTATATACAGAAAGCAGCAATAGCACCTAACTATATGATGCTAATTACATAAGTCACAATTTTCAACCCCTGTAAATGACTGCCAATTTGAATATGGATGGTGGCAAGAGATAACATTCACAAATCTTTGATGCATTCCTTTTTGAATGTCCTTTTCTTTCCCAATCCTATTTATGATTTAGAAAAGATTGTAAACTGGCAATCATACATTAAGAAAAGCCCTTCTATGACCTCCAATCCTGTAATTCAAATGTTGTGAATCTCAGGGTTTGTGTCCTCAAAATAGGTTTTTAGTAAAAAAATAGCTTTGTACATCAGGCCTACATTCTTTTGGTGCGCACATCAATGCTCATAAAGCTTTACATAGATCTGTAACAGGATCTATAGAGTTGATAAACCTCGGAAGCAAGCACTACCCACATGACCCCCATGACAGAACACCACCAATTCATCAGATCCCGTAGAGGAACTTCGTCTAGGACAGAATCCTCTCCAACTTTCGCAACTCCAAGGAACTTCTCAGCTTCATACAAGAATTCACCAGACCCCACAGCAAAACGTCTGACATCTCTCCCTCCCAGAACTTCTGCAACAAACTCGGTCCCTTCTTCCATCACAAGATCAGGACTCTCTATGACAACTTCGACAAACAGAACCAAGACACTGACACTACACCGACCACCAGCAACGCTACCAAGCTGACCATCACCTCCTGGACCCCTGTCACCACAGAAGACATAGTAAAGACCTTGACGAGCATAAACTCCAGAGCTCCCTCAAGACCCCTGCCCGCAGCACGTTTTCCTCCGCCATAGCACCAGAACTACTATGTACCAACAACTACACACACACAAAACAGGCACATTCCCTGATGTCTGGAAACATGCAGAAGTCAAAGCCCTCCTCAAGAAGCCCCAACGTACCTCAAGAACTACAGACCCATCTCTCTACTCCCCTTCTTCGCCAGAGTCATTAGAACATCATCATCCAATCAGCTCACATACTTCATAGAATCTAACTCGATCCTTAACTCTTCCTAATCTGGATTCCGCAGCAACCACAGCACCAGGACCATCCTCCTAACCGCCACGGACAACATTCACACTCTCCTCGACCAAGGCCACATGGCAGGCCTCCTTCTACTAGACATCTCAGCAGTCTTCGACAACATCTCCCACCACACACTAGCCGCCAGACTCCATAATGCATGCATACAGGGAACTGTCCTAGACTAGCTTGCCAAACTATCAGACTCTTGCCTTTACTCTCCGAACCCAAAGAGATCAGATGCGGAGTACCCCAAGGATCCTCCCTCAGCCCCACACTCTTCAACATCTAGATGGCCCCTCTTGCAGCCATCGTTCGAAAACACAGACTCAATATAGTATCCTACGCCGACGACACCTAGCTCATCCTCTCCCTCACTAAGGTACCCGATATCACCAGACACAGTTTCCAGGAGAAATGAAGGACCTCCCATCCTGGATGAGCAGCAGCTGCCTGTAGCTCAACTCAAAGAAACTGAGGTCCTCGTTCTCGGATCCATCTCCTCCATGTGGGATGACACTAGGTGGCCCCCTGCCATTGGGAGCTCTCCCACACCCACGGGCCATGCTGGCAACCTTGGCATCATAATCGACTCCTCCCTCACCATGAACCGACAGATCAACATGTTTCCTGCATGTGCTTCAACACACTCCACATACTCCACAAAATCTTCAAATGGATCCCCCTGAGTCCAGAAAGACCATCACCCACTCACTCATAACCAGCAGACTGGACTGTGGGAATGCCCTCTATGCCGGGATCTACAAATCTCTACTCCACAAACTGTAGACTATCCAGAATACCGTAGCCAGACTCGTCCTCAGCATTCCACTACAAGACCACATCACCCTGCACCTACGAGACCTCCACTGGTTCCGTGTAAAAAAGAGTGACTTTCTAGCTTCTGACACATGCCTACAAAGCCCTCCACAACACCTGTCCCCAATACCTCAATGAAAGAATCTACTTCTACGCCCCCAAGAGGAACCTCTCGCTCGGCTGACTTTGTGATGGCCGAAATCCCACACATCTGCAGAGCCAGAACTACTCCTACATCACTGCCAATAGCTGGAACAAACTTCCCTTAGCATCAGATGAACCCCCACACTCAGGAAGAGCCTCAAGACCTGGCTCTTCGAATGAACCGGAGCTACCCATTTCCCTCCCTCCACCCATTGCCTTGAGACCCTCATGGGTGAGTAGTGCGCCACACAAATCCCTGATAGATTGATTGATTGATATCTAATGAAATCTATTACAAACAAACCATTAGTTTATGATAGGTGTCCGAGGTGCTAAAAGAAACAAATCTGTATTTGTCAGTGGCCAATGAGAATCGCAGAACAGAAGATGGCACCCACATACCAAAAGCGCTACAGGAGCACAGAAGGTTAGATATTTGCTATAAAAATAAGTTTGATATAACATAACATAGTATATGTTGGCAAATGATGTATGTTTTCACATGACGTAATACTGTTGCTTGTGCAGAATGTAATCAGCAACAGTTTATGTTTGGCTTGATTGGGGGGTCTTTGTTCCTTCCAGTTTAAGCCTATTCCTGAAATTTGTTTGCAATCGGACCATTATGTCAATGAGTACTTTTTCTGGCAATGGATGTTTAATTGATGAGCATTCCCTGTCTACATATCTAGTGAGCACCAATTGACGTTCAATGTGTAGGAAAGGTTATCTTTGTGGAGTAGCAGCAGATTCAAATTGTTTCATTTATTCACTTTCTCTATCTTGGAGGGAAAGATAGGTCCACCAAATGTATTATATTATGTGGTGGAACTTATGGCCTCATTATGCAGTTGACGTGAAATCCCGTATGCGTAGTACAATTACATAGGACGTAATGGAACTTGTTATACGTCAGATAGGATATCTGTCACATTTGTGACGGAATATCTAATTCGCCAATTTCGATATCAGGCCATTAGTCTGCACCGGGTTAAGGGATCTTACTGTGAATAACAAAGAGAGGCATCATTGCAGTTGATTCATTAGTGTCTTTCTTTCACTCTATGGTATATATGCCTGATTCAAACAATCTGTGATGATTTTCCCACTAATCCAATGGTCTCCAACAAGTAGCTTGTGAGCTACTGTAGCTCTCCAGTTGCCTCTGAGTAGCTCACATGGGTGCAGCCCAGCTTATCACATAAGAAAGCTTTTGCTTGGTTGAACTAATATACATGTAAAAAAATGGGGATCATACAACAGAAACTTTTGTTTAAGATGCTTTATTGGGAATATAAAACAATGTAAAACATCATTACAAAGTCTAGAAAAGGCAGGAAGCATAAGAACGTGGATCATAGACGAAAAACAGTATTAGTCAATATCCTAATGAAGTATAGCAGTACTAAGAGAAAATGCATTTTTAAAAAAATGTTTGTGAAGAAAGGATAGGAAGAAAGAGAAAAAGGGGCAGAAGAGAAGAAGAACAAAGAAGAAGGAGAAAAGAAGAAAAGAAAAAGGAAAGGGGAAGGTAATATAGAGCAATATGCACAGTGAGAACCAAATTGCAAGTGCACTAAATAACATTACACAAAGTATAACAATAAAAGTTAAATTGACTTTCTAGATAAAAAGTTGGTAAAAGGTAACCATAGTAAGCCTGTTTTAATAATCAAAGGAGTGGAAGTGGCATAAGCTCTGTCCATTCTATGATGATGACAAAGTAAATTCCACCATGCTTGAAAGGATATTTTTGAAGTGTCCTTCCAATTACAGGTAATAATCTGAAAAGAAATAGCTAAAAATAGATTGATAAAATTACCAGCATCTCTGTGATTATCAAATACTGGGGAGAGATTTCCAAGGAAGCTATATTCAATATGAAAAGAAATGTCTGATAAAAGAATATCATTTACTTTAGACCAAATATTAGACCATAAGGTGTCTATTAGAGGACAATGGAAGAACATATGGAGAGGATCTCCCAAGGCATGGGGGCAGGAAAAGCATTTAGGAGATTCAAGCAAGTTAAATCTATGAAGGTAACTGGGAGTAAGGAATAACCTGTTATAGATATAATATAAGGTCTGTGTTGTGCTGGCAGAGCGGGAAGTGGTGTGAATCTTAGACCAAAGGAGATTCCAGGTATCTAAAGGAAGATCAAGCCCAAATCATTTCCCAAAGGAGTTCCAAAGAGGACTTAATTCTAATGGGATATCAGCTTATAAATAGAGGCTGCTTTAAATTGGGTGGAAAAATCAATGGCGGTAGGAGAAGGAGATGAGTGAACAGGAGAAGAGGTAGAACTAGAATTTGGATTTGTAGGATAGTAATAACAGGTGAGAGCATCTTTGAGAATACTATAGTGGGAGGAGTGATGTGGGGAGATTTAATATAGAGATTGAAGCTTAGAAAAGGTTTAGAAAGTGTTGTCTTTCATCAAATGTTGGGGGTGAGGATACCTTTATCAATTCATTCCTTCCAAAATAAGGCGCGATTATTGATCTTAAAGTTTTTGTTGTACCAAAGAGGGATATCCAAAGAGCAGGCGGTGGAGTAGAAGTGCGCAGCAAGCGAGGAAAGAACTAAAGCCCTTAGAGTGAACCAGAGTAGGAAAGGCCATACGTTTCAGAGGTAAAGTAACCTGGATAGCTGAGAGAAGAGTAAAAGGAGAGCATTGGGCCTGTTCTAAGGCACTCCATGCCGTGCATGGCAAGGCGATGGAATTGGATAAAAATGTCCAAAATTGCTTGAAAGAGAAAGCGGAATGGTATCGTCTGAGGTTAGGAAAGTTAACACCTCCTACATTTTTAGGGAGTTGGAGACAGGCCAATGAGATTCTAGGTTTACGATTATTCCAGAGAATTTTGATGAGCAAACTATTGATAGTTAGGAAGAAGGTGTTGGAGAGAGAAATAGGAAGCATGGAAAGGTAAAATTTAATAATAGGGAGAAGCATCATTTTTATTGTAGCTAATCTGCCCCACCATGAAAGAAAAAGAGAAGACTAACTATCAGTAAGGGCTGTAATTGTTTTAAGAATTTCAGTGTGATTGAGTTTAATGAGGTCTTTAAGAATATTATAATATAAAATGCCAGGACATTTAATGTGAGACGGAGTTCAGTCAAACCCAGAAGCAGTAAACATAGAGGAGAGACAGAATTTATTTAGAGGTAGGATTTCTGATTTGTCAACATTTAATTTGTAACCTGAGACACTAAAGTAAGTATTTAATAAAGAAAAAAAGGCAGGTAAGTAAACGTTTGGGTTGGAAATAAAGAGAAGGATATCATCGGCGTAGGCAGTGAATTTTATATCAACGGTTTGAAAATTAAACCCCCTTATAATCTTTAGAACGTCTAATGGTCTCCAGGAAGGGTTCGAGAGCTAGGATAAAAAGAAGGGGAGAGAGAGGACAACCCTGTCTTGTGCATCTGAGAAGGGGGAAGTATCAAGATTGACAACCGTTTACCCAGACCGATGTAGTAGGTGCAGAGTATAACATTTTAATGAAGTTATTGATAGTGGAGCTGAATCCATGCCATTTTAGGGACCCAAATATGAAATCCCAACAAACCCAATCAATTGCTTTTTCAGTGTCTAAAGTAATAGCTGAAATAGGGGAATCAGATTTCGAGGCTAAGTGTATGATATTAAGAAGAGTGCGTGAATTATCTTTTATTGAGCGTCCTTTCACGAAACCTGATTGATAAATATTAACTAACTTAGGAATTACCTTGGTAATGAGGAGGGCAAGCAGTTTAGCATAAATTTTACAATCAGTATTTATTAAGGATATTGGTCTATAATTTTTGCACAAAGAGGGGTCTTTATCTGTTTTGGGTATTAGACACAACATTGGTTGTGTAAAAGAGCCCTGTGACTCCCCAGAAAGATATCAATGTAGAACTAATCTCAACTTTAATCATCAATTGGAATGCAGATTGTGTAGGAAAATGTAGTCAATCCGTGAATGTGATTCGTGAACAGGGGAAAAGAAGGATTATTCTAGAGTATCAAGGTGTGAGGTGCGCCAGGAATCTATTAATCCCCTATTGGCAATGGTTTTGAGAAAGCCTTTCTGCATCCTATTCGGGATATATCTGGTCTGGTATTTCCTATCAAGGAAAGGGTCCATGAGTTGGTAGCAGTCCCCACCCAAGGTTAAGTGGTCAGCTACATGTGAAGAGAGAAAGGTGGAAAGGTCACTCCAAAAAGACACATCAACGCCATTTGGACCATACACATTGCAAAAAGGTAACTGGTGATTATTAACTGTAACATCTAAATATAACCATCTACCATCAGTATCTGAAAATTCGTTCTGCAATAAAACATTTAAATATTTGTGAAACAAAATAATCACACCATTCTTATTATTAACAGCAGGTGAGCAAAACATTTCACCAACCCAATGTTTATGCAACATAGATAAATCCTCGAGCTTGAGGTGTGACACTTGCAACATTGCAATTTGACAATTAAGTCTAGCAAGGTGAGATAACTACCTTTGTCATTTAATGGGTTTGCGGAATTCCTTAACATTCCACGTTATAATTCTTAATCCTTTCATAAAGAGGAGAAATAAAAAGATAGAGAGTTGAACGAAAATGTATGGGTTTAATCTTTTATTGAATGTTCACAAAGAACAAAACAAGAAAAAATCAACTTTGTAACAATCTACATGAGGAGGCAGAGAGACACTTATTTGGGCCTGCGAGTCCGTGCATTCTTTGGTGGCCGTGAGTCTGGTAGTGGTGTATCTGCCAGCCGTAGGAGACGTAGGTATCTGGGACAGTTCAACTCGCGAAATTCCCCTTTGAGTAGTGTCAGGAAGGGGCGCCAAAGCTCTGGAAATTCCTCCCCCCTCCCGGCATGTACTAGATACAACTTTTCCATTCCAAGCACCATCCACAACCTGTGTAACCAACTAGTGTGTGAGGGACTGTGCGGCGTTCTCCAGTGTGCCAAAATGTTTTGGGTAGCCGCCCCTAGGGCAATGGCGATGGTGGGTACATCAGGGCGTTGGGCAATCCCAGCAGGATGTAGATGGGGAATCGGGGCAGCTGAGTATCCAGGTGGGAATCCACCTCGTCTATGATCGTGTCCAAGTATTCCCGTATGTGTTTACAGCTCCAGAGTAGATGTTCCAGCGTGCCTAATTCCCCACACCCTCTCCAGCAGCGGTCGCTGACATGAGGGTCCGCCTGGTGCAGGCGCTCAGGTGTGTGGTACCAATATGTAGCCACCTTGGTTAGGGTTTCAGTGAGACCAGAGTGGTATGCGGAGTGCCGTGCCCGGTGATAGATCTCACTCCACTCCTTGTGTGTGTGGGCCCTACCTAGTTCCCGTTCCCACCAACATCTTCCTGCGTTGTATGTATGGGTGTTCATAAGAAGTAGGTGTTGATGTAGGTCAGAGATTAATTTCTTCTCAGAGGTGCAGGTAATCAGCCATTTCTCATAGGGGGTGAGGCAACGTTGGGCTCCTGATTTAACTTCAGGGTGAAGGGCCCAGTGTCGCACCTGCAGGTATGCTGACCTATCTCCCTCCGTCATAGCGTAGGCTTCCATTCAGTTGTTGGAAAGAAAGGATGCCTTCCAGGTCGAAAAGATGCCCTAGTGTCCTGCAGGGAGTACGTCACCAGTTTACAAAAGCCTTCGGGTCGAGACCCGGGGTGAAGTCAGAATTTGCGAATAGAGGTGTCAAGGGAGAGGGAAAGGATGTCAGTTCATGCTTGGTGGCTACCTGGTCCCACACTTCCATGACTGTGCTAGTGATCTAGGATGCGTAAAGATTAGGTGGCCTGTGTCGCCGTGGAAGAAAGGGGATTCCCTGCAGGGGCATACTGGCCACTGCCTGGTCCTGGAACAACCAGGTCTTTCTTGATTCCAGCTGGTCCTATTCCACCAGGCTCCGCAGTTGTGCCGCGTAGAAGTAGAGTTGGAGGTCGGAACGCCCACCCCGCCATATGCAGGTGGGAGAGTTGCGATGTCACGCTTGAATCGCGGGTGGCGGCCTTGCCAAATGTAGCATGCCAGCTCACACTGCATTTGCTGGATCCAACCACGAGGTGGCCGCAGGGTAAGGGTCTGTATTAGGTAGAGGATCTGTGGTAGTAGCGTCATTTTGGTGGCCGCTATTCTCCCAAGCCAAGAGAGCGAATGGCGTCTCCATCTCCGCAGCTCCTCTCGCAGCTGTGTGAGGAGTCTAGTGTAGTTCGCTTCTACCGTGGCAGGGATGGTGGGACCCAGCAGGACTCCCAGGTAGGGGACCGTAGTGTCCGACCATTGCATATCGTGTTCTTCTCGTACCACCGACAGGGTCTCGGGCGACAGTGAGATATTCAGGGCGATCAATTTATTCTCATTTACTTTAAACCCCGAAGCGAGCGCAAAGCTATGGAGTTCCACGAAGAGCGCACGCAGTGAGGGGAACAGATCGGTAACGGACAGCAGGATGTCATCGGCGTAGAGGCTGATCTTATGAGTGTCACCTCCGAATTTAATGCCTTTAATGAGAGCATGTTGTCTAATTCTCTGTGCCAGTGGTTCCATGTAGAGAGAAAACAGGATTGGGGAAAGAGGACATCCCTGTCTGTTCCCTCTGCCAATCGGGAATCTGGAGGAGGTGTGACCATTAACGCGCACCGCAGCATTGGGTTGCCTATAGCAGTTTAAAATGCGGGTGCAAAGTGTGTCCCTGAGACCAAACCGACGCAGAAATTGCTCGAGATAGGGCCAGTGCACCCTATCGAATGCTTTCTCCGTGTCAATGGTAAGAAGCATGCAATCTGGCTGCGTCAGCGACCCGGTCTCAATGAGGCAATACTCTCCTGGTATTGTCGCTAGTTTGTCGCTGGGGTATGAACACGGCCTGATCTGGTTCAATGAATTGTTGCATGTACGGCGTGAGCCGATTTGCCAGGATGCCTGTATAGAGTTTCAAGTCAATATTCAATAATGAGATCGGCCGGTAGGAGCCGCAGCAGGTTTTATCCCTACCGGGTTTCGGTATGACCGAGATAGATGCCTCTAGTAGGTCTGTGGGAATCGCGCCTGGTTGGTCAAAGAAATTAAAAAGGTCCCGGAGGAGGGGGGCCACCTGATGGCAGAATGTCTTGTAGAAGATCGCTGGATACCCATCGGGTCCAGGGGATTTTCCTTGTTTAAGGCAGGAGATTGCGGATACTACCTCTACCTGGGCTATTGGCCTGTCCACGAAGTCAGCTTGAACTGTGTTTGAGGATGGTAGCTGCACTTCCTGTAGGTATGTCTGACATGCCTGGATGTCAAGGGCGTCACCTGCATAGAGAGACTGGTAAAATGCCCCAAAGGTCTCAGCTATGTCAGCGTCCTCCTTGACTAGCTCATCCCCCTCCGTTCACAGGGCCTGCACTCCCTGACGCACGCTTTGCTCCCTCAGTTTGGTCGCCAACAGGCGTCCAAAACGATATCCTCCAGTGTAGTATGCCTGCCGAAGACGGAGAGCTGCATAGCTCCGTCGCGTCTTGGTCGAGAGCGGCCAGCTGTTTTCTCTCGGTGCAGAGTTGGCCCCAGGCCCACATGGCTCCGGTGCGTTGGTGCATTTGCTCCAGTTCCGCTACTCGCTGCGTAAGCTTTGATCGTTTCTGTTCTCTATCTTTATTGTCAGCTGTGGCAACGGAGATGAATTCGCCTTGCAATACCGCTTTAAGGGCTGACCATTGCATCCCCGTGTGGTGTCAGTATTGTTGTTGTGGGTCAAGAATTGCGTAATGGCGCGTTTAATCCGCTCCACTGTCGCGAGGGTACGAAGAAGGGATTCCCGAAAGCACCAGTGTCGCTGTGGGGCCGGCGTTGCCGGTAGAGAGAAGGAGGTCACCATTGGTGAGTGGTCCGATACCGAGGCCGGTAGTATCTCTACGTCCTGGGCTTGCGTAACTGGATGGGACGCGCAAATAAAGTAATCTAGCCTCGCCTAGGATCTGTGGGCCCCCGAGTGATAGGTATAGGCTGTGATGCGTGGATGGAAATGTCGACAGAGGTCAGTGAAACCGAGCTCCTGGAGGTGTGCGTGTCCCGATTCGGAAAGGGCTCCCACTTGCCCTGTTCGTTGGTATGAGCGGTCTGCTGTGTTATGGAAGACTAAGTTGAGGTCCCCCCCTATCAGTAAGTGCCGTTCTGTGTTGGCAGTAGCCGCTGCTAGCGTTGTTCAGAGGAATGCCTCCTGTTTCTCATTGGGTGAGTAGATTGAGCCTACCAGGAGTGTCATGCCAACTGTTAGGAAGCGGTATACTAACAATTGCCCCTTCAGTTCCGCCTCCTGCTGCAGCACTTTGCCCTTAAACGATTTAGATACCAGTATCACCACCCCGGCCACTTTTTTGGAGGCGCATAAGGAAAAGCTGTATAGGAAAGGCCCGGGATTTTAATCTGTGGTGGTCCTTGGGTAGGAGGTGTGTCTCTTGGAGAAGGCAGATGTCAGCTGTGGAGTGTTCCAGCTGGGACAGGACCGCTTGGCGCTTGATGGGATTGTTAAGCCCCCGTTCATTAAGAGAGAGGACCGTGAGGTAAGTGTGTGCCAGCATTAGTCAGGACAGGTTCTAAAGCTCCAAGAAGTGTGCGTGGCAACCGAGATGCAGGTAAAGAAAAGAAAGGCAACAAAAATGGACAGAGGGATCCCTCCCAGAACAACTCCCCTCTCTCAGAACTACATTCCCCCACCCTGTCTGCTGGCCCCAACTCTCCGCCCCAGCCCTCCTCCTCCCAACCCCACCTCCCAACCCCGCCCTACCCAAACCAACCCCAAATCCCCCGGGCCAGCCCCCCCTCTCACCTCCCATCCCCCAACACCCCAACCAAAAGAACGTATAGTCCCAGGGCTGTTGTGAATTTACTTACAGGGTGCATGTCCAGTGACAACCATTCTGGCCCCTTGCTCCTCACCCCCCCCCAGCCCATGAGCACGCGCATGTCGTGAGTGACCCCCCCACAAGGTGCAGAAATCAGTCTGAGTATGAAGTTTCCCTGGCCACTTCTGCGACGGCCGTAGCTCTCTCCTGCGTGATGATGTGGGACTCGGGTTTCAAGTGCTGCACCGGGGACCGCCTGCGGACCACTGTCTGCCAGCCTCCTCTGGAAGGCCCTTGCGAAGATCTCACCGGTGGCTTGTCCTCCTTCAAGTCAACTCCCAGTAGAGTACACGTGTCCTTGAGCGAACGCATCTGTTGTAGGGCCCTATTCCACTTATATATCAACGGATGGCCCCAAGAGTAGGGAACCTAGTGCTGCCTTAAAAAGTCTGTCGCCACTTTGAATGCCTTCCGTTTTTGTAGCGTTATGGCCCTTAGATCCTGATACAGGGTGACGGGGTGACCTCAAAACTGAAGAGGTTGTGACCACCTGGCCTCCCGTAGAATCCGCTCCTTGAGCGGGAAGTCAGGGAGAAATGCTAAAATGTCCGGTGGCGGGCGGGCGAGCTCCTGGGGAGCCCCACTCTATGTGCCCTGTCTATTCAGATGACAAAGTCGGCCGACTCCCTCAAGATGTCCCAGAAGAGGTCCTGCAAGTAGCCAGTGACATCAGTCTCTTCTGTTTTCTGAGGGACCCCTCGGACCGTATTTTTTGTTGCGACGGGACCGGTTTTCTGAATCTTCTGCGTGGGCCTGCCGGTCTAGCTGCTGATCCATGAGCCTCAGGCTTCCTGCTGGAGCCGTTCGATCTCGCTGCTCCTCGCCTGGTCAGCCTCCTCAATGGAGGACCACTCGTTCCCCAAGGCCCTCCACGTCTCTCCTGAGCTCCGTGACCTCCCCGGCCACCTCTTGCTTCAGGGACTTGAAGTCATCTCTAAGGGAGTTGAACAAGGATTCCAGAAAGGACCTAGTGAAAGGCGTGTGATGCCCTGACGGTTCCGGCGGTGTTCTTGTGGTTTATGGGGAGGGTGGCCCTTTGTCAGCCTTGTGTTGGGTTTTCGCCAGCATCTCCGGGAGTGTCTGAGTCCCTTTTTTGGCTCTGAGGCTCGCCATGTTGCTTCGGACCAACCCCACGTGTTGGCCGTCAGGAGCGGCGGGGTGAAACGCTGTGGCCTGGAGGTCCCAAACGCGTCTGTGGTCTCCACTGTTACGGGTGGCAATGCCGCCTAAAGGTGTGGGCTCTGTAGGTGGGGTCTCGGGAGCCAGTGATGGGAAGCGCGTCTGCAGGCCGCGACTCCAGGAATGACCCGCCCTTCTCCTCTCTCCCCCCATGGACAGCCGGCGGGGGGACGACAATGGCTGTGTAGGGTCCCGGTGGAGACCCGGGACTCAGGGCTCGCACCAAGGTGGCTCACTGTTGGGCCAGTGGCAACTCCCGTGCGGGCGGTCACAGTTTCACAGCTATCTCCCAGCACGGTCCCCCAGACGCTCCCTTGATGTCCCTGGATCTGCAGGCAGGCAATGGGTAAGGACCCAGTGGTCAGTAGTTTTGGTGCTACCCCAGTGAGATGCTTGACTCCAACACCGCTCCGCCAGTGCAGCGCGGCCCGTGGTCTCAGCCTGGCCCAATGCCGGGGGCTCGATTATGCCCCCCGAGCCATACACCCTCCGCAGCCACGCGCCGCTCTCCTCACCTCTTGCTCCAGGGCTACCGCTTCCGTCTCTCCCGGGGGCATCCAGGGTCTTGTGGCATCCCGGATTCGTCCCCTGCTCGCTAGGGGTCGCTCCTGCAGGAACGTCCCTGTGTGCCATCCCGGGCCTCAGACTATAGTCCCTTACTGGTGTGCCCGGCAGATCCCACCGTATCGACCTCACAGGCCCCAAATCGGGGCCTCAGGCATCACAGCCCTGGTCGGCTCCACCTCCTGCTGTTGGGAGTGGCGCGGTGGCAATATTAGGCACCAATACTGCTCTCGCTCCCAGGGTCCAAGCTCGCAGGGCAGTGTCGCGGGCCTCTACTGCGCACCCTCGCAGGCCCAAAGCCGGAGCCTCAAGTTTCGCGATTCCCATCCGGCTCCACCTCACGCCACCGGGAGTGTCGCAATGTAGATGGTGTGCTCCAGGTGATGATTTCGCCCACCGGGGGCAGACAGGCAAGGCTGTGATGTGTGCGTTGGCTGTGTCACCCAGACAGGCTCGAGACCGGGGCCTCGATTTTTGCAACACCCGGCCGGCTCTACCTCACACCGCCGGCCGAGTCGTGATGGTGGCAACCTGTGCTCAGTGGCGGCCCCGGACCCGGGGCCGCGATCAGAAGGGCTTCGGCGCAGTCTCTACAGGTGGCAGGAAGGCACCTTCGATGGTGGGGAACGATGCAAGGCAGGTCACAGCTCCGAGCTGGCCGCCATTTCAAAAGCTAGTCACCTCACACCTCCAAAGCAGTCTCGGAGGGTTGCGCCGGCCCAGCAACAACACTCCGGGGGCGACAATCGATGGCAGCCACCGGGCAGTCAAGGTATGTGATGCTTGGGGAGGTCAGGCTGCACTGTAAGGGGCTCTGGGAGAGATCGGGACAGGGAGCCACTGAGACCTGCGTCCGATCAGGTCACCATCTTGGCCACGCCCCCTGAAAGAAAATTTTGAAAGAGGAAGATCAGTACCAGTGAGCATCTTGAAGTTAAGAACAGAATAAGTGAGCAGCATGAACAGGTGGTATGAGAGAGTAAAAAAAAAGACAATAGAAAGAAATAGAGAAGGAAGGAATGAAACCGCAACTGATAGAAGAAAACATTGTGAAAAAGAAAGAAGAAAAAAAGACATAGAAATCTGAAGATTAAAAGATCATAAGAGGACCCTAAAAGAAGGAGAAGAGAAAAAGAGAAGAGAGAAGAACAGGTGCAAGAGAGAGAGGAGGTGGAAGTAAAGGCTCCACCCAAGCAGAAATCCAAGAGAAGATGACCAAAAGTCCACAGACTTTAGCCATATATTGATTCAGTAGAGGAAACATTGAATTGGGAAGGGGGCGGCGAAAGGCAAGACAACCACACGGAAGAGGAACAACGAGAAAGAAGGAGTGATGAAGTGGGACAAATGAAAGGAGAGAGATATATTATAATTATGAAGAAGAGGGGTAAGAAAATGACAATAAACGGGAATTTCAATAGGAGAAAATAAGGGAAGCTTACCATACACTGGGGAAGACAAGACCATGAAGTGATACAACACTAACAGGATATTCATGAGGGCCACAAGTGGAAGGGATGTCGTCAACCGTAAAAGGGGAGACAAACCTAGAGGATAAAAAGAGAATAGGGAAAACCATATTGAACCATTATAAAGAACACAACAATCAGAGAGCAACACACATTTGATAACAGTGAGTTATTATCATGGCTTGCTGAGTTTCTTTAGTTCTCCTTTGTGAGAGTGGGTAAACGTTCGGAGTTCAGCTGGATCTTCAAAACATAGAGTTCTGTCTTTATAGGTAACTTTAAAGAAACAAGGGTGAATTAATACGTAGCGTGCATTCATGGAGCGTAATGCAGATCGCAAGTCAAGGAATTCCTTCAGTCGAGTGGCGGTCGACTTGGCAACGTCTTGACTGAAGAAGATTCTGTGGCCGGACCAGAGAGTTGTTTATGCTTTTTTGAAGCACTAAGGATATCCATGAGATCTGAATAAAGAAGGAAATAGGTAATGATGCCTCTTGGCTTGGAAGAAGTAGTAGCATTTTGAGGCCTAAGTCTATGTGCTCTTTGAATGTTAAAATCCATAGTCTTAGGAAGTCCAGCAAGTTGGAGAACTTGAGTCTTCAGGAGTGTTATCAAGTCGGTACCATCAGAATTCTCCGGAATACCATAAATGCGCAAATTATTGCACCTCTGTAGTCTTTTTCAGTTGAGTGATTTCCTTTGTTAGTTGTTCAACTTTGGATTCAACATCTTGGGCATCACTTCTGTTCCATGTCTGAAAGTCTGGAATCAAGACCTGTCCACTTATCTTCCATGCGTTGTAGTGAGGCGGCAGTCTCAGTCATGAAAGGCCTAATGAGGCGCAATTCCTCCATAATGTCTTTCAGCGTGAGAGGGAGTGGTGACTTAGAGGGGGAGGGGGGTCTTTTGTAAGGCATTTGCCTGCTCCAGTATTTGCATCCTTGCGCCCACCAGATGAAGGACCCTGTGGTTTGTGGGAGTGCTCCTTATTTGCAAAGGAGCTAAAGTAATAGGAATAGTGAGTAACCTCTGAAATGTTGGTTAGATAGCACCAAGTGAAAGTGCAACAGAGCCCTCAGAATAAACAGCAAGGTAGCACCAAAGAAAACATTGAAGGTCACTGAGAACGGTGCATTAAAACACAGTCACAACCACCAGAATAAGGCAAGAGGTGGTATTACAGGCTGTGTAGGGGACTCTGTAATAGGGTGGAAAGGAAAATAAAAAGGAAACTGGTTTGCCTCTTTGTAGCGCTCCGAAAACAGTTTGGTTTGGCAAAATGAAGGAGATGGGGAAGAGTGAGAAACGAAATGCGGTGTAGCGACATCGCGCTGGAATTCCAGTCAGAGGGAGTAGCTAAAATGGCGGCCGCGAGGAGTCAGGAAAAACAAATGTGCATAATTGTACATTCAGAGCCTAAAAAGGTGCTATATTCGCAAATTCGTGGTCCCCATACATTCCGACGCTGGATTCTGCCGTCGGAGCGAAGCAGTAGGTCTCGTTGGAGGTCCCTGATAGTTCGAGCGCTGCTTGATAAGATGGGGCTCCTCAGGTGGCGGCCATCTCGCGTCGCCACACCGCCCCCCCATACAACATTAATAATATTAGTAGCTCGCAGTTTGTTTCATTGAACGTATGTAGCTCTCAGTACAGAATAGTTTGGAGACCCCTGGGGGGCCTACTTATCTCATTGATTTCCATCCCTCAGAACTGTAGTGTTTTTAAATTACTTGGATCCATGAGTACAAATTTATGCGGCAATACTGGCAATATAGAAAATATTTGCTGTATACCTTATGGGCCCTGCTCATGCTGTCAGCAGCGATTATGTCATTGTAATTGCAGTGCAGACCTGTTGTGGGGGCTGCGTCCAACTTTCTGCCCGGTGCGGTAGGGGCATAAGTCCCTCCTTCCAGGCAACATCCTCCCATACCCTTCACCAGTGCCCCATTCCCTGAACAGCAGACATTTCTCACCTATCCAGAGGAGATTATAAATGTCACCGTTAAATCCCCTTAACCTGAAAATACTGTGCAATTGTTGTTCCCCATTCGAAGATGTAATTTCGATTCTGGCTGTTATTGTTAATATCAGCCACCGTGAATCTTCACACAGAATTCCTCAAAACTCATAATAAGGCCGTTAGAGGGTGTAGATCTCTGCTACGTAGCGGTTTATTAAACCCTATTGACCATTTATAATGTATCAGAATACATAATGGGACAAAGCACACCTACCGTAACATGCAAAAAACAAATTATTAAATATCATGCATGAAGCATCAAATAATTTAAGAGGGCTTTACTAGCAACCCACAGTACCTAACGTATTCATTCATAATTTGGTGATTAATACATTTCAGATTGCAATAAAACTCAATTAAATCAACATATTTTGCAGCATGCCTAATATTTAACATTTTGAGTCTTCGCCCCTTGTTTTAGTGAATAGTGTCCTTATCTATTAAATGGATTTATGAACTATAACACTAAAAGGATTTGAACTTGTCAACAAATTTAACGATAATTCTGGCAATGCAAAATTCTTTCTTGCACATCCCTTCATTATCAAATTAATTCAATGAATGTGTATGAAATAAAAAACAATATTATTTAATTGTATGCAACCTTATTACATCTGTAAAACAAACGAATATAACATTTTGATCGACTTACAAGAAAATGTATTCATAATTGATTCAAATTAACTGGTGGGTATGCTTTTCATAAACGATTTCAACATCATTTCAAATAATTAAAGAGGAGATAAAGAAATCTCTTGCTTTATTAATGGCCCTAGATTTACTTTTTTGGAGATCACGTGAGCTATTGTCAGAAAATGTTGCCATTATGAAGATTAATTAGATGCCCACATTCTTCTGTCTTATGAGTTTGCAAGAGAACTGAATGAAAATTGCATACTTAAGAGAGACTTCATTGGTAGAGGCGATTCAGGCACATAACGATTTTTACATTATGATATTCAAGAAATTGTTGTTCTCTGGCCTGGTTAATAAGCCTTTTGCCATATGCGGTTTTCTGTAGGGGCACACAATTTACATAATTATGGGAATTTTGGGAAATATTCTGCAAAATTACAAACAATGACATAACAAAGCAAATCTTTCTTTTACCGCAATGTTTTAGGGCAGAATAGAACATCAATGCACTTATTGATGTGAATAGGCAATTAACCCGAAACAGATAGCATGAAGAGTTTGATTGCCATAAACAATAGCCAGTGTATCTCACACAGGGGGGCCCAAAGGAAGAACTATGCTACAAAAATAGAGGTTATCTATCCTATATATCTTCCTGATACGTATTTCTCACACAAAATATAGGGTAGCAATATAATACGCTGTGTAGAAAGAGGGGGAGAGAATAGGGAAGGAGATGGGCACAACCAAGTTGTGGACGAAACCCGAGGGTGACGAGGGTGACGAGCTTCATCATTGGGTTTCTCCAGCACACTGGGACCGCAAGGTACCCCGCGTGGGCTACGACTTTACCCTAGAGGGAAGGTGCAGGAGTGCAAAGCATGTGTTGGTTCTACCAACTCAATATGGTAAGGAGGGGCAGATTGCAAAAAATAAATGAAAATGTGAGTTAAAAACCACCTCCTTAGGGGTTATAACTTTATTCTTCCATCCTGAGTAGTTGTGATTAAAATGCAAGTGAATGTAGGGTTATGGATGCATACCCTATCTAAAGATCAACATGTTTCTGTCATAGCGACAAAAGTGTTCAGGGCATTCATCAGAATCTAGCCACAGTCACTCTGCTATATCAAGTGTATAAATAAAATGTGATACTTAGGCCTCTACTTCTTGACTGCCACACACTTATATTGGTCAATATGAAGAGTCAGCAGACTCTGCAAAGCAATAAAACAACACTACTTAGTAATAACCTTTAACCCCTTTTATTATCTGCAATAAGTATAATAAGGATTTTTCTTACCTAAGTATGGTATGAAAGTGCCAACTCAACCTTCTACCGAGTATCACACCATGGTCGTTATTCTGATAGAGGGTTAAAATAGTAATGTAAGCACATACTATAATATAGTGAATCGCTTACTGCAGACACCTCAGCTTAACACCGCCTAAATTGTAGCTGATACTTATAAATGTAGGTCCCCATTATAAGTATATACATAGATATATAAGTATAACCAATGATGAAGAATGTCACCCTCGGGTGAGTGAGGGTTTTCGTCCACAACTTGGTTCTACACAGCATAATATATTGCTACCCTATATTTTGTGTGAGAAATATAAACAATAGCCAGTCACACTCTGTTTTTTTGTATTGTTACCTATTGTGACGCAGATGGCACTCAATTATGTGACGTTGTTATTGCTGAGTAATTTGATGAATTTAGGGGCAGATTTACAAGCCCCTTGCATCAATTTTCCCATGTTAAAAATGACGGAAATGTGGCGCTAGGCCGGGTAAATAAGCTCATTAATGTAACAAGCAAAAAGGGAAATTTCCGAAAGTACGCAAATTACTTTGGTGTGATTAACATTTCGCCTGAGCCCAGTAAGAAGATTGAATTGTTTTACACAATGCCAGAAAATGATCACAGGATACCTGAAACCACAGTGCAACATGCAGGACCGAATGAAAGTGCGCATTCCTAATACAGTGATGTCATATGTTGTCATCAAAGTCATTTAAGAGTCACCATTTGTCACAGCATTGACCCCAGCTATTGCCCTATAAACCTTGATACTGTCTTTGCGGCACCTGGCCTCACCAGTAGCAAAATAGGTGCTAAGAACACATCAATGGATGCATCATGTTTTATTACACTAATAGTGAATAAAATTCTGTTATTCACAATTAATGCATTAAAAAATAGAGGACCTGGAATGGAACATTCTCTGGAAACTGAAGTAAGTAGGAAAATGCATTAAAATGTATATTGTGTGTATGCTTGTACTTGAGGGTATATTTATGTGACACAGAGTGTGTGTATGTGTTTATACCTGTCAGCCTTGGATTGGTGTTTCCCCAAACCTAATTCCTTCCTCCTCGTTTTTGCTGGTCAGGCTTTTGCTGGACTTAGGACTCTGCAGACTTTACCACTGCTTACCAGTGCTAAACTGCATGTGCTCACTCCGTGAAATATAGTAACGTTGGCTTATCCCCAATTGCCATATTTAACTTATAAGTTCTCAATAGAGTCACGCTACATGTAACCACGACCTGTACATTAAATGCTACAAGTGACCCAGCAGCACCTATTGTGCTACCTCTTTAAGTAGCTCTTTAAACATGTCACAGGCCTGCCATTACAGAGCCTGCATGTGCAGTTTTTAAACTGCCATTTCGACCTGACAAAAAAAAACTTTTGACAGGCCCAGACGGCAGGGTAAAGTATATTTGAAAAGTTGGGCATGTACTTTTCAGTTTTACATGCCCTGGTAGGGAAAGCTATTAGAATTGTTTACCAGCACTGCAAGGCCACCTCACCCATGGGACAAAATTGGAAATTACCGCCGCGGTTGCGGTGTTTCCGTGGGCGGGTGGGGCCGCATTAGCAGGCGCACGTGCGCAGCACTACAAAGGTAGTGCTCGCGATGGCCGTTAGTCGACGCTAGCATCGATGGGGTCAATAAGCTGCAATTTCCAAATGGAAGCTTGCCATTGTACATGAATTACGAGCCTACATTACCTCTCCAGAGTAGGCGTTGGATGGCGCTGCTTTTCTACCCTAATAG
This sequence comes from Lissotriton vulgaris, assembly GCF_964263255.1. Classification (NCBI taxonomy): domain Eukaryota; kingdom Metazoa; phylum Chordata; class Amphibia; order Caudata; family Salamandridae; genus Lissotriton; species Lissotriton vulgaris. Next base: position 255,701,455 of record NC_141688.1, read on the forward strand.
AGTATGGGGTGCCTGGTTCCCAGTGAGGAGACCATTGTGAATATATTACTCACACTGGCCTCAAACCCTGTACAATTAATCATCCAATTTCTTACAGCAAAGAATTGGACTTTGACTAGAATACTGTTACATGGTGCACAGCTTGATGGTAAAAGGGAGTGATGACGGAAGTCTGATCACAGACAACTTGGTAAGATGCAACTGGAAAAGAAGTCAAAAGTGGACTGGTGAGCCTCTATCTTTGGGACTTTGTTTGGGGCTTTGACGCTCAGTAGGCTGGGCTCTTCTTCTCCCTCCTTGCAAAGATTGCGTCGTGCCAGGATAGTTTTTTTGGCCAGCGTGAATGACTCAGAATGTGCTGAGTAATTATATAAACTAAGAACTATAGTTAGGTAATTCATTGTTGAAAATATGAGTTTGCTTTGTTCCTTGTTTGTTGGTACCATATACAGAGTTTTTGTGAAGGAGGGAGATGTTTTGCAACTGTTGGTCATGATTCCTGAGCTTAATACTCTTGAATCAGAGATCCCTTGGTAGTTGGAGTTGCTCTAACCTCTGGTGGATGGAATTACAATCTTACTAACTGGATCATCTGTATGGATAGCCATGCTCAATTGTCTTCGCACATCTTATACCCCAAATACATTTTAATCCCTCTGAATAAAGCAAAATGTGGACAACTTTTGCATGGGCCCATTACCACTGAACCAAGACAAAACTCCATTCACCATATTAGCATGTTCTTCTTCATATGCCCCCAAAACTGCCATGTTGTTAGATATTCTCTCCTTCTTTGCCATTCAAGACAACATCCATCACTCTTTGTGAGACAGATGATGTTGCACTCAATCCATATAGTCCTTATACATATATATGTGCCAAATATTCCTGTAATTGCACCGGATGATAGACAGAAGTCAGTTTATAAAGGTGAACCATTTGGATCCTTGATTTCTATACCACCTCAGAAATATGCAACAAGAAATACCTATCTGCGATCACATTTGAATTGAGTTCTGGCAGGTCAATGCAGGTGCTGTCCTTAGTTGCATTCCACAACATAATCACTGTAGCTAGTAACTCTGTAGTCTCAACAAGATTTAATACATCCACCTCCAAAATACTTTCCAACTCTATTTGCAAGGTATCCCTTACCACCATAAAAGCACTATTGACCTCACTTGTCTCTCTTAACCTGATTTTATGCACATAGCCACAGAGACAAGTGAAGGCACTCCAAACAACACCCAGAAAAACTTGTTAAAATGTTGTTTTCACACCTTCATCTCTCTACTCTGTCTTTGAAAGGATCAATTTTTGAATCCAAATGTAACCCATGATGCTTCTGATGCATTCTACTAATGGCCCAGTCACTAGTTATTGAAAGTTTAATCTAGACAACTGTCAATCTGCTAGGAAACTCAATTTTACCTATAAATTACCTAGTCATTTCAAATTATTTTTACCATAACTTGTCGGTCTAGCATTGATTTTCATCAGCTTCACATCTCTTTTCATAGTACTCTCACAAACCACATTGGGAATCAGAGTCAGTTTAGTCCTGTAATCAAATAACATCTTAACCTGAACAACGCCAATCATCACCTTGTCCGTTGAACCATCCTTGCCATTTCAACAGAGATGAAGAACAAACTCAACCTCGTCTTCGTCAGGCTCTCTTACTCATTCATTCTGCCCTTCGTCTCATTGCCACTACTACAGCACTTGGCAAATGCCCATTTTTTCTACATGACTTGCAAATGACCTTCCATCCAGGACATGGTTTAATATTGGCCATGAAACCCAAGGTATCACTAGCAAAATATGTCACTTGAACCTTCAGTCCATCGCCCATCTTTCTCCACCTTTTGTCTCCCTTCATTTTCTTCCCAAATTTCCTCAACATACACTATACAATATTCTATCAGCTTTGTTATGAACACCACCTCTCTCATTGATTAATCATTCCTTTTCTATAATTCATTATACGCCTTATCAATGTTACAGCTAAACATTAACTGATCCCTAACATGTTCTTCTACACTAACAATACACTTAACAACACCTTATATATAACACATAGTCCACTACAGATTCACCTGCTCATGAACGCATTTTCCAAAGTGGTATCTTTCAAGACTGTACTTATGTTTGGAAAATAATGGAAATCGACTCTTGATGTGGAGTTCATGCTAATTTAGATCACTAAGAGCCAGATGTAGGTCGCCCAATACCGGTCGATAACGGACGAAATTACAGAATTTCGTCTGTTACCGACCGGTATTGGGCTTTCCAGATGTAGGTGCCATTTTTTAAGGATTCAGTATTTTACTGAATCGGTAATTTAAGGCTTCGGCAAAATACCGAATTCTTAACTTACCGATTCGGTAAAATACCGAATCCGGGATGTAGGAAGCACTCAAGTTAGTGCATTCCTCAGTTAAGGAATCGTTATTTACCACCAACTAGAAGTTGGTGGTAAATAATGAAAATCCTTGAAAAAGCTTTTTTTTTGCTATTCCAACAGTGACATGTTGCAGACATACATGCTCTTAGGGCATGTATGCCTGCAACATGTGCACTTATACACAATTGAGGGGTGCAACAGGGTGTCAAAGTGACACCCTTCCACCCTTCAATGTTTCGCCCAATTACCGAATCGGTATTTACCGATTCGGTAATTAACATTCATTCCTACGGGCCTCCAGGCCCATAGGAATGAATGGCAATTACCGAATCGTTAAATACCGATTCGGTAATTACCGAAACTTACCGATTCGGAAAAATTACCTACATCCCATTTGCCTGTTCTTAAATACCGAATCGGTATGATTCGGTATTTAAGAATCGGTAATCTGGGATTACCTACATCTGGCCCTAAGACTCCTGCAGACAACTTCTGTAGATGATTCTACACTTTCTGACCTTTTGCACCCAAACAATGCCTTAACAACTTTTTTATCCACGCACAGTTCCACAAACCCATGCGTAAAGTCTGGAAACATTTTTCCACTTTCCCATTTTATTACAAGGTCCATATGATAAAGAGGTTAAGAAAGGAGATGCATTAACATTCTGCATTGTGCATCAGTACCCTAAATTGCAACCCCAGAATAAATAATAGCAACACTTGCTTTAATGTAGGCATGCACAATGAACCTAGAGAACACATTAGCAACCTCTAGAATGCTTTCTTCCCTCTGGTCCCCCAAGGGACTTCGGCATGTTGTGCTTTGATGTGAATGTGTCTCCTGCTATCACAACAATAGTAATGATAAACTTTGGTGAACAAGAATTACCAAAGATGCACTCTATGCCTTCCTTCTTTGATTTTTAAAAAGTCCACATGTCACCCGCATGGAAATGCAGTAGATGCATTAGTCTCTCATCAGGATGGAACCTCAACTCAACAGTTGGAATGATGCCCCAGTAACTGAGCAAGATGTATATGAGCCGAGGAACTTCTTTTCCGCTCTGTTATTAAGGACTCATCAGTCTATGTGTATAGCACCACTCATGTCTGAGCCCATTAGATATGTTGTTCTGATGACAATGTATTATTCTCTAAGGGACAACTTTCACAATTGTGCCCCCTGATGCCCGCTACTTCCATTTTGGACTTGTGCTTTCTCAACATTTCCAAATTTTACATAAACCATTGTATTATTATAGGGCTCTGGCTCAGTCTAGGGTAACACAGGGTAACACTATATAAAAAGTTAATTGAATATGTCATTTTCAAAAAATGACACAGTGCATATTCTGCTGAGAATGCCATAGCCATAACAAATAACCCAAAAACTCCCTTTAACGTAAGTGCACAATTGTGCATAGCAACATGATCCATAATAGGTGCAGACATGGGCCATGCTGCCCTTTTTCTTTTAAGAAATCATGCTGTCTGCAGTGGATACATCAACTCTGAAACTGTATGAGGATCAACATGAGCTACTGGTAGCAGAAGTGCTAAACATGGGCAAGTGCTTACCATGCCATCTCTCTGAGCTATGTAGAGTCTATTACAGTTACAGAGTTGGCGCATTTACTGTTGACCGTACACTTGTATCAAAGATGAGCACGTTAGACTCCTATCAAGTGCAAACTGTGCACAATTCCTAACTGTCTTTTGCCTTTTTTATTATAGGATGAAACAGAAAGACAGAAATTAGGCTCTCATTATGATAGCGGTCAGACCGACAACTGTCCGCTGTTGGCGTGGTAAGGAGAACACCCGACAAGCATGCAGTTGACCGACTACCGCTTTATGATACGACTGTTGTGCTAGCAGTCAGAAAGTGCTTCATGGGGGCTTGTGTTGCAGCCAAGCAAAAGGGCTGCAGTACATGCCTCCATGTATTGGAGCACCTCCTGTACTTCCATGCACTGTATGCCATGCACCTTACCATGCATGGCAAATGGTGCATGTAGATGAGTAAGGGCAGGGTATGTTCCCCAGGTCCACTTTACAGTCCCCCCAAATTCTGTCTCCAACAACATTTTCATGGTGGTCTTAGAACATCAAAAGCCTATCAGAAAGGGATATTGTAATCCTAACCGTGGTTCCTGCCTCATTACCACCTCTATTCGGGACTACGATTCCCACCACCGCCCTGTTGCGATCACTGATCCTGTCGGAGGTGTTGGTCTTCCCCCGACTGCTGTGTAATCCAGAGGTCGGACTGAAGTGCTGTCGGAGGTTGGACAGCCACTGACGGCCTGATAGGTGTGTGGTCAGACTGCCATTGTAATAAGGACCTTAGTTTCAACTCTACATTAGTCAGAAACCACATAGAATTCCTCGTCGAATGATGATCAAAACGCGCTAAATAGTATAATAATTGTTTTTATTATAATTGTTGATTATTATTGTTACTATAATTTTATTATTATTTAGTTACTTTTAAGGTACCTCTATTACCTGTTTCTGGTCTAGTTAGCAACCGTCTAATCGACATGAGTAGAGGGTGGGAGATTTTATTGATGCCCAGTTCACTTTGGCATTTCCATCTTGATTCAGAGATGGGAGCGCCTCGATTCTAAAGCTTAGATGGATTGTGCTGATTGCACTAACAGTTAGTTCCATAAGAGCGTGTTGAGCTATGTACCCGGCATTGAAAACGTAGATGGTGTAAAGAGGATGTGCTAGCGATATGGATTTTTAGACAACAGCAATGCCGTGATTCTTCATGCACTACCGTGCATGTCACTGTGAAGTATGGCTGAATGTGGAGTGGGTCAATATGTACATCGCTTACCACAATCCGATCATTCATACATTGACATCATAGCATGAGTGGGTTTAAGCCCATATTGAGATCCAAGCCTGGGTTTAATACTCAGTGCATTGCACATACAGCTTGGGAACAAGCATGGTTGATATATACAGCAATTGGTGTGTTGTTGAGTACTAGTGCCTTAGTTGGGACGCTACTGTATAATAATGGCAGAAGTAGAGTTATACAACATAACTCTAACTACGTTTTTATTTACAGATTGATATAACAATCTACAACAGGGCGGAGAATTGTCCTGATCAGCTGGTATGAGAGGACATAGCTGGTTGAGGGTAATGACCCTGTCTTCCCCTATTTTCCAACTATTGGGTATGAAAGGGAGGTGTATTTGGTCCGGAATTAATTTTATGTAGGGTTTGTTTTTCAACTTGACAGTTTCCTATTTAAAGATGTCCAACACTGGTGCAGTGACAGAGTGGTGAACCCTGTCGAATCTGCCATAAAGTCTACTGGTCAGTGTAACATGTCGTTTATGCGACAGTAAGCTACCAGCCTTTTTAACTCCCCAGCACACACCTGAGTTAGTAATAAAAGTTGTACAATTGATGTGTCTGTTGATTTTAAACGTCACTTCTCTTTGTTTGTCACATCAGGTAGCTATTTTCCTGAGCTTCCTGCTTAGCACCTTTCTGTATGCACAATTTTTGCTCTGACACTGTTCTTTTCTTGGAAAAGGAATAGCAACCGATGATGAGAAAGGGGGCTGAGTATTGGTAATATCTGCCAAGATCCCTGAGGGTTGTTCGCCCGTGAGGTGCCTTCCTCTCCGCCACACCTTTTTTCATCTTTCTATGGTTTGAGTGTGGATGGATGGACTGTTTCAGTGGGAAAGACATCAATGGATGTGTCAAGTTGAATCCTTTCCGGAGTCTCCTACTTACAGTTACAAACAGTGGTTTGGTTTGGATAGTATGACATTAGAGAACTGTTGGAAGTAGAGAAGTACTGAGAACACAGGATACAGGACACAGGACACAGACGAGGCAAGTAAAACTCGTTTAATGGTCATCCAACTCTCCTCACTGAAGAGCACTTCAACATTCCACAGTAAGCTTCACAGTGGGAGGACCCACGCGGGTCTAGGAGGAGGGGAGTACGGAACGTACCAACTAGGTTCTAACACATCTCCCTTCCTCATAATGTTTTTTGCCAAACATGGCAAGAACCTGTAGAGAAAAAGGTTATGGCAGCACTTTAACAATATTGTCACAACTCCACCATTGACCATTCTCAAACTGAACAACATTTTTTAACACTTTGACGATCTTGCTGGGGGCATGGAACTTGCTCTTGTCAGTTCCCAATTTAGTATTCTTCCTGGCCTGCGCCATGTCTCCCACTTCCCACCTTTGCAACTTCACACCATGTTTCTTGTCATACCATTGTTTGTATTCAGATTGATGTTGTTTGACTTTCTCTCCTGCTTCTTCCCTGTCTACATTCCTGACTTCCCCCCCATTTAACCAACAGGGGTTATACTTGGTGCTTGGTTCCCTCCCGCGTGAAGAAACAAAGGGAGAGATCCCAGTTATTCTGTTGGGCGAGGTGTGGTAAGCCCATAAGCATTCCCTCAAACAATCCTCAACATCACTACCATTTATGGTGGCCAGCTGGATATTTTCCTTGATTACCCTGTTTGCCCTCTCCACCATGCCATTGGCCTTAGGGCAATAGAGCGCTGTGGTCTCATGTTTGATGCCGGACATTTCCAAAAATTTCTGCATTTCCTCAGAAGTGAATTGTACCCCATTGTCAGTGATTAAAGTGGAGGGAATGCCCTCTACACAAAACACTTCTTTTAGGAATTGGACTACTGCTTTGGTGTTGATAGTGTGTACAAATTTCTGCTTCGCCCAGTGGGAGGTATAATCAATTAGAACTAACATGAACCTCTTTTGCACCCCAAGATTTTGCATGGGTCCAATGATATCTAATGCTAGTTTATTCCATGGCTTGGTTGGAACCTCCACTGGAGACAAAGGCGACTTGTGTACCACTTTTGTCTTGTCGCTTCTGGCACATGCTACGCACTCTTTTACAGATTCCTCTGTCATGTTGTCCATTTTTGGGAACCAAAAGTTCGTTCTCAGTCTTCCTTTGGTGGCACTGCGCCCAAGGTGACCTTCGTGCGCCAGGTCTATTACTCTTTTCCGTAATCCCTTTGGCGGAATTACCCTGTTGTTGCGGTAGACCTTCCCATTGATGACGCTCAATTCATTCCAAGCCTCCCAGAAACCTTCCAATTCTGCTTCCACGTCTCTCTTGGTTATTGGCCATCCTTTCTGTAACCGCTCCATCAGAATTTTAAGTTCCCTATCTTCCTTCATATTCTCTTCCCACTCTTTCTCCGTGATGGCAGGAAAATCCATCATCATTATGGGGCTGTCCAATGCTTCCTCATGTCCTTTCTCCTCAGGTAGTGGCGATCTTGACAGGAAGTCGGCTATGACATTTTCCTTTCCCGGTACATGCTCAACTCTGAAGTTGTAATGTTCAAGACCCAAGATCCACCTGCTGATGCGTGGGGTGCAGTTCTCTAATCCCTTAACAGAGAACACATACATGAGGGGCTTGTGATCCGTCTGTATCGTAAATCTTATTCCCCAAAGAAAGAATTTGAAGTGCCAGACCGCCCAAAAACACGCCAGGGCTTCTCTTTCTATTACGGAGTAATTTTTCTCTGGTGGGGTAAGGCTCCTGGACGCGTAGGCAATCACTTTTTCTTCCCCTCCATCCTTCTGGATTAGGGTGGCTCCCAACCCATAATTTGAGGCATCCGTTGCCAGGATGGTCCTCTTGGTTGGATCAAAAGTTCCTAGTGCGGGTGAGTTGATTAGATCCTTTTTTAGAGTCTTAGCAACGGCCTCCAGCTCCTCACTCCACACAAATTCTTTGTCCTTTTTCAGCAACTCTCTCATGGGCTCACACTTGGTTGCAAAGCTTTCCACATACTTCGACATGTACTCCATGAGTCCCAAAAAGGATTTGAGTTCCTCTTTGTTGCGTGGACTAGGCGCTTCCTCCACTGCGCGGATCAAACTTCCCTTTGGCCTGAATCCCTGTTCTGTGATAGAATGGCCCAAGTACTCAACTTGCTTGACCTTGATTCTGCACTTCTCCTTTTTTACCGTTAGGCCTGCCTCCATGAGCCTTCCGAAAACCTTCCTGAGAATTTTGTCATGTTCTTCTGAGTCTCTTCCGTAAACCAAAATGTCATCTTGGAAGCACATGGTGCATTCCACTCCCTCGAGGATCTTCTGCATGACTCTCTGAAAGATGGCCACCGCAGACGCCAAGCCAAACGGCATTCTCTTGAACATAAAGGTTCCAAAAGGCGTAATGAAGGCAGTGGGGGGCCTTGAGTCTGGGTGTAGTTCGATCTGGTGGTACGCCATGGATAGATCTATTACGCTGAAAAATTTTGCAGGACCCATCGTGCTCAACATCTCATTTATGACTGGCAGAGGGTGTCTCTCCACCCAGATGCAGTCATTTAAACTGCGCAAATCCACACAGAGGCGGATGCCATCACCACTGGACTTGGCCGCGAGAACAATGGGGGCCACCCACTTGGAGCATTCGACCGGTTGTATAATGTCCAAGTCGCACAATTTGCACAGTTCTTTTTCTAAAGGCTCCTTAAGTTTGAGGGGCACCGTGCGCAGCCCATGCACTACTGGTTTAGCATTTTGTTTTAGCTTGATCCTATGTTGGAAATTGTGCAAACATCCTAGTTCTTCTTTAAACAACTGGTTGAACTCCTCACATATATTATCACTCCCCAGGAACTTTTCTGTAAGCAACACCTGTTCCGCACTGTTAGGATCCAGTATAATCCCCAACTCTTTTTGATGAACCCATCCCAACAGGTTAGAACCCGACTTGACCACATAAATAGATCCATGTGTTTTCCTATCTTTGAATTGTATCTGTACCTCCTTCATCCCCAGTAGGGGTATACTGCCTCTATTGTAACCTGCAGGAGAGATATCAGGATTCTTAAGGTCGCTAATCTTATTTTCCCCCATGGACACATAGTCATCTTTACTTATCAAGGTGAATGGAGAACAGGAATCAGCAAACATTTCAATGCGCTTATCATCAATTAGTACTTCACACTTAGGATATATGGAATTTACAGTGTCATCACCATCTTTAACTTGTAAAACAAACTTCCCCATATTTTGTTCAATGCACTTAACCTCTCTATTTGCACCTCTTTCAGATCCTCTTTCATTCTCCCTAGGATGTAATTCTCCATCCCGGCACACCCTGGCAAAATGCCCCCTTCTATTACACTTCTTGCAGGTGACATATCTGGCTAGGCATTGGAAAAAAGTGGCAAAATGATTGTTACTGCCACAACGGTAGCACTTAGGCCCTTTCTCCCTGTGCTCTACTTTAGTACTAGCATTTTCCCTAGGTCTCATCTTGTACACTTCTACTCTCTCTTCATCATCATTTATGGAGGCTACTAACTCCCCCTCAGGTTTCATTTCCTTGACACATCTAGCGGTATGTTCCACTGACTTAGCTAACTCAACAGCTTCCTTTAGCCCTGGATTCTTGGCTAACAGTTTCTCCTGGATGCGTGGATTGTTCGTACATCTTACCAATTGGTCTCGTATTAAGGAGTCAGTGAGGTCCCCAAATTCACAAAGCTGAGTCAAACCCCACAATACTGCAATATAATTTTGTACAGACTCCTGCTTCCCCTGACACCTCTTAAAGAACTTATGACGCTCCAGGACCACATTTATTCTGTCCCCAAAATGCTTTTCTAACTTTTCCATGGTCTGCACAAACACATCCACCTCCCCCACAGCATTCTCATCACGCTCTGGTACAGGTAAATTCTCGTATACTTTACGCCCTTGCACACCCAGATTGTGTAATAAAATGTGCTGTTTCCTTATTGAGTTAATACTCTGTCCCCCAATTGCTATTAGATAGGACTCAAAAAGTTTAACCCATTCTTTCCAAGTTATCTCAGGTTCCCCAATGTCATTTAGGAAGGGTGGGGGTTGGTTCATGCTTGCTGCTGCCATGGTGGATTGCGATGAGAGGAAAATTTGCCACTAGGAATTGGGAAGACACAGGAAGGGCACTGGAAGGAAATTGGTTTACTCTGCTCTCAAGGAATCTACAAAATGCAGGCACACTACACCCTCCTCAAAAAAAAACCACTGCCCCTCATAGTATATGGCCACACAAAACGCTAACCACTTAAGAAGGGTGGTATGTTAGGGTGGACAACCAGTAAAAGTACAATTAATAAAATTGAGAGGGGGTGTTGTTGGAATCAAAGCAGTGGTCCAGCAGTTTTTGTTCTCATATCGATTAGAAGGTTGCTAACTAAAATCCAGGGTACAGGGATTTTTTGTTATTGAATCTAATTTAGTGGAGGGCTATCCCGTAGGTACCCGTCTTTTCCTCTGAGCTCCTTTGTGATTACATCTGGTCCAGGGGAAGACATGTCTTGGCAGTTCGAGCTAGACTGTTCCCATGAGGCACAGGGTCAGACTGATTTGTATATGGCCATGTCTGAACTGGGGTGGTGGAATGAGGTAAAGAATGTTGATGGATTAAACCCAGATCAGTTGACTGGGAGTGAGTGTTTGATTTGCTCCAGCGCTTAGTCCATCATTTGGTATCACTCTATTACCTTCAGGCATCTAGACACTAAAAGAACAATCAGGGCAATAATACGTCTAATTAGTAATTGAAGACAGAACTAAGTACATAGAAAAAGCCATGTTCTTCAAGTCATTCCAAAATTTCCACTTGGAATTTTGACATCTTAAGAGTGCAGTCCAATGGTTTTCCTCTACTGAGATTGCTCAGCATCTGATGGTAGTCTAACGGCCAATGGGTACAAACACTCTAAAGGCATTGGCAGAGCGAACGCAAGTTTCGGTCTTTTAAACCATTCAAGTAAAGTTCATGATTTAGACCTAACTCTGAGTAATTTATAAAGCCAATGTCTTGCTTCACTGGAAGCCATTGACAGTTGCAAGAGCAACAGTGGTAGAATCAAATCAATATTTTTTTTATTAAAGACCCGTCTTGTAGTTTTGAACCAATGTGCAACTACTTGGTGGGTACCTTCAGATAGATGGCATTGCAGTAATCCAGTTATGCATAACAGCATTGAGGATTTGAAGCTTGAGGAAGAATGAACAAGGACATATAATCCTGAGCCTTTGAAATTGGAACATGCACAATCTGGCCACTAAATTAATTTGGTTTGAGAGTGAGAGCCTGGCTTCAAAATGTAATTCCTAAATTTTTCATGCAATTTTGTTGCACTTGTGTATCACCTACACATCATGACGCAACTACAGAAATGGGATATTACACATGGGCAAGTCTCATTTTGATAGTGCCTGCGTCAGTCTTACGCCTGCATTGAGGCAGGCGTAAGATATTGAAGCAATAGCATCCAAGAATTGCCGCAGTGAAATCTGATAGATTTCACTGCGCCACTTCTACGACCCTTTCTTGACTCAATACACCCCCTTCCATACATTATACCTGGTGCAGGTATAATGTGGTGCAGGGGTTTACAAAGTGACGCATCTATGTAGATGCGTCACTTTGTAAATATAGCGCAACAATGCGCAATTTTTACACCGCTTGTGCGTCACAAAAAGTGATGCACCGGCGGCGCAAAAGTGACACAAGGGGTCATAAATAAGTCCCTAAGAACCATAACAACTGAATCAAAGAGCCAGAGGGGTCAAATGCAGATTAAAAAACAGAGAGGAGAGCACTGAGCTTGAGGTCCCTCACACATTATTGGTCTGGAATTAGGATAGCAGGATGGACGAGCTACTTGGGCAACCCTGTGGGAAAGAAAACTGCTGAACCATTTGGGAGCTACATCAGGAATTCCTGCGACCGACTGGCATTTTAGGAGTACCTTACGGTACGTTATGCACAGAGCATGCAGTACAGCTAGAGCCGAAAGTATAAGATTTTATCGCTTAACAAAGCAGGAAAATGTATGAAAATGGCACACTCAAGGAGTCTCAATAAATATGGAAGTTTAGAGATTGGGCGATAGTTATCGAGATTCTTGAGATGAAGAGAGGGCTTTTTTAACTGCAAAATCATTGTATTAAGTCCTGCCTTTATAGAACTGCTGATGATCTTTTGAACACATCTGTGACTGATCAGTGGAAGTTCTTTGTGGTAACCTATCACACGCTGACCAAGATGGTTTACTACGTTTTATCAAGGCAAGTCATTCTATTGTTCTAAGAAGAAATGGGGGAAAGTGTGACAAGAATTGTCTTGTGGTTCAGGTCATAATATGTGGCTCCTCCTCAATTACAAATTACATGAGAAAAAGCAATTCTATTCTTCTCATGGTGAGGCTTAATAGAATTCATTTTAGATTCGAAAATATTGACTTGCTGATTACATCTATCTACATGGCCATTTTGCTGAAGCTTCCTTTAGTTATTTAATATTTAATGGGACAGCACTCATATTAGTGCACTAAACGATTTTTATTTGTGACGTACTCTGCTTTGCCGTTGCTGATTGTTTTCCTACAGCTATAATTTAATCTCTTCTGTTGCATTTTAGCTTTCATTGAAGGATTACAGCACTGGGAGTACACCAGCTGAGATAAAGAAAGCAACATTAAATCAACCATCATGTTCTTTAGTTTTTTTAATTACCATGGTTTGACCAGGTAGCTGGATAGTTAACTCATCTAGACAGTCACATTGCTTTGATAGAGATTTAGGGCCACTGCCAAGCGCTATACTATAGCCTTATAGCCCGCCGTAGAGGGCTATACCGGCTATTAAAGGCCCTCTCCAGCGTTTCGGCTCGGGCCCTTTAACAAGGGAGAGGAACTTTAATAGCCGGTATAGCCCAACTACGAAGGGCTATAAGGCTATTAGAACATTCTGCCACTAGAGGGCAGAATGTTCTAACAAAAAAAACAAAGCCCCATGGGAGCGTGAGGGGATTGGAATCTCCTAAGGCTCCCTTAAGCCTTTGCTCACAGGCTCCACATAATCTAACACTTCCAAACAATCCTTTACTGATTGCTGTAAAATTCTGATCAGCAAAATCTCTTTTTTTCACAATCTAAAATTTATAGGCTACATTTTGTATAAAGGACTGGTCTTCTAATCACAAATTAACTCTAAAGCTAAGAGTACACATGCCTAATTGCAACAACTATGGTGATTCAGCCAGTTCATCTCCCAACAAGGCCAAGGACTTTGGTCCAATCCCTAGTATTATCTAGGATTAATTCTTATTATTTGTTTGAAGGGCTACCCAATTAATCTTCTCAAAAGACACTTCTGCGTGCAGTGGCTCATTTTGTCTCTCAAAGCAAACATTTGATCATATTTGACCTATTTTACTTATGTTCTAGTAAGTTTCATTCAAATCTAGATCCTTTTACAAGACATCTTTGTCACCCTTGTGATTATACTCTACTACTCCAATTTATCTGGCAAGGAGCAATTATTTGTAGGCCAATGATCATCATGCAGTGCTATATGTCTCAGCTTTCAAGAAAGAGTGCACACTGGGCCAACATTTTTCAGACACAGGGACTAGAGTGGGGAACTGCCTCCCACCAAGGCTACGCACAATCAGAGATCTGGCTTCCAATGAGAAAGACTGAAAGAACTATCTTCTCCTTCATACCACACACTTGAAATTGTGTTTTTATTAAGTGTTCTTATGTTCATTGGCCATGTTTGTGCTGCATAAATCTGCATAAATAACTCTCGACTAGAAAAGTCTCACATTTCGACACACATTGCTACAGTAAAAAATTGCACTAGAACTTTTCTTCGTTTACTTATATGCAGACATCTAATGTGAAACATTTTTGATACAACATTGTGTAAACTATCTTTAGATTCCCAAAATTTGGAGTGCATGTACATTTTCTCCACACTGCTAAACAGGTGACAACCACAGTATATCGATGACCATACTTTTCATATGAATACTTGTGGCCTAGATAATGCTGGTGCAGCAGGTGCAGTGGTACCGGTGCCCAAGGGGTACTGGGACCAGTCTGCCTAGATACAGCTGTAGTTCTTTATCTTGCTGCCGACTCAAATTTCTTTTGAGTTTTTGCCTGGGCCCTGCTCACTGTCTACTGTAGAAAGGTGGGGCGGGTTTGTATAGCCTGCTAATCACCCGTAAGAGCATCCTGGTGCTTGAGTATGTGTTCAACCGAGTGGTCCCTGCAGAGGTATCCGTAACACCAGGTCTTCAGCCTCTTGTGGAACTCAAAAAGTGAGGAGGAGCCTCTGCTTTGTTAAGTGAGGTCTTTCCAGTTCTTGCTATGTAACAGAAGGTGTGACCTTATGCTCTAGTTATGTGGATGTGGGGGATATGTGCAAGTGAGGAAGAGCATAAGTGTCTGTCAGGCTGGTGAAAGTGTAGGCAGTTGTTGAGTTATGCTGATTCAGTGTTGTGTAATACTTTGTAAGTGTGCGTGGGTAGTTTGAATGGGCTGAGCTTCTGAATGGGGAGACAGTGAAGCTCCTAGAGTTGTGGTCTGATGTGGGTACGGTGTGGGAGGTTGAATATGAGTGTTGTGGCTGTGTTCGGAATGGTCTGTAGTCTGTGTAGGAGTTTTTTGTAGATTCCGGTGTAGAGAGCCTGCTAGTGATGAGTGCCTATGTGAAAGTTCTTCTGGTGTTTTTTCTCAGCCTCTTGACAATCTTTCCTATCATGCAAATGATGTTCGCCAGAACAGCTCAAGTGATCAATCCCTTAATTAATCCAGTGCTCAAAATTTCTCTCAGCACTGGAGTGGTCCCGCCGGCCTAGAAGCAGGCCCTTATTTTGCCGCTTTTGAAAAAGCCAAATTTGGATCCTTTGTTACCTGCTAATTATAGGCCCATCTCTCTCATCCCAGCATTCGCCAAGGTCGTGGAGAAGCATGTCCACTCCTCCCTCTCCAATTTCCTTGAGACCAATACCATCTTACACTGGCTTCCGGGCAAACATGAGTACGGAGACAGCGCTGTTAGAAGTAACAGAAGCTATCAAGGAGGTCTTGGACTCAGGGGGTAAGGCGATGCTGGTGATGCTTGATCTGTCGGCGGAGTTCGACACCGTCCCCCATCGAGGTCTCCTTTCTAGACTTAGTGAGATCGGCCTGCGGGGGGCGGTGTTCAACTGGTTCGAGTCCTTTCTAGCAGACCACCGTCAAACGATCTGGGCACCCCCTTTTTCCGCCGCAGTGCCGCCATTGGAGGTGGGAGTACCTCAGGGCTGAATTCTGAGCCCTACTCTCTTTAACATATTTATGGCCCCTCTGGCAGCACTGGCGGAATCCCACGGTGCCCAGATTGTCTCGTTTGCTGACGACACCCAGATCCTCTTTTCTTGTGAGAAGGGCTCAGACTTCAATGCGGAGAGTATTAGAGGCTGCCTTGGGGCGGTGTTTGAATGGTTCCAGCGGAACAGCCATTTTCAGCTTTCATTGGAGAACCAGTGCAAAAACTAGACTGCTCTTGGTCTGCTTTGGGTTCAAAGCGCCGGGACACTCTGAGGTTCCGTGACAATTGTAAGTGGTGTTTTTAACTCGCACGAATATGGTCGAGTCTAGTATCTATGAACCGCAAATGACGAGTTTTGTAAGTGTGCGCAGTTTCGCTGTGCTAACTTAAACCGTTCGTTTGTTATGTGGGTTTGTCATCTGTACCCACGGGTTCCATCTTAGATACGGCATCCATTTTGTCTCTTGCCCTCAAGTAGCCAGCGAACGGACGCTGTCCGCTTCGCGACCCTGGGACTCCCAAGATATGGCGGAAGACGCATGTTCTTTGTAAGTGTCTTTATGACGAGGGGGATGCTACTGTAAGGCAGATGGCGCCGCTCGAGGCTCATCTTGCCGCACGGGCTTATTGTCTCAGTCGTGCATCTCATTAGGCACGTCCCTTTGATGCCTGTATCTCGTGCTTCTCGACACTCCCCTTTTACACCCTTTCCGATCTCCCTACTGTCTCCGTCTTCCTCTGCACCTGTCTTCGTTCCTATTTCGATCTACTTTACTGCTGATTGGAATTTGCTAATGGTGGGAAGATGGGTTTTTACAGTTGGGAACCGCCAAATGTTTCCGCACTTATGTTCCGGATCTTGTGTGTTTCAAAGTGATCTAAGCGACCCCTCTGAGAGCGACTTGTGGGAACCAGGTTGTAAACTATTGTGTATCATGTTATCCTATGGGTAAAAACTGTATAAAAGGAGCGATCCACAAATACAATTTGAAGCAGTCTCCCCGAACTACACTCGATGTACTTCCTGTGACTTCTGTGTTCCCTGCAGTAAATAAACCTTGACTCTTTGACGCCGAAGGAAGTGTCCCGTGTCTCTGTGACTTGTACGCCGGAGCAGGTTACCCACGAAGGTTTCAGGTGTTGTGCCCTGGCACCGCTGGGTCCAAAGAACCCAGTCCTTCAGTTGGCGCCCAACGTGGGGCTGCATCAGTGGTACCGGTCCAAGCCCGACGATCGTGAGGAACTTCGTGTGAAATCTCCGAGGGAAGGTGCACCCCGCTTCATCGATCCTGTTGTCGAAATAAGTGGCCCGAAGACTTTTCCCGCGAAGATTCCCGCCTCCTAACGGCTGCGACGGACTGCTGCCCTGACTGTAGACCTGTTTTGGCGCCTGGCGTAGACCTTGGTATAGCGAGACGATTGACGGGCCTTCCTGAGGACGCCATTGATCTTTGAGTTAAGTATTTGTGGGTCGCTCCCAGAGTTCTTGGTTGTAGACACTTTAGCGAGTGTCTTTGTTGTAAACACTTTAGCGAGTGTTTTTGTTGTAGACACTTTAGCGGGTGTCTTTGTTGTACACGCTGTGTGAGTGTTTTTGTCGGTGACACTTTGCTAGCGTACTTTGTTGTTGTTGTATTTGTTTGACGACTGCAGCCGCCAAAGACCGAGGGTTTAGTTCTTTGCTGGGACTTGGTAAATCCCGAAATCCCGTAACCCTTGAAGTTTGTGAAACTCGGCTAGTGTGCAAGATGCCTGGTCGCAGTACTTTGTTCAGTTGCTTTAGACCTTGTGGTGCGGATTCCCTGCTGGAGGACTCGTGTCCGATACCTCCGGTTGGAACTCCTACATATGACTTATATAGCAAACATGGGCTAGGCCCGATTGCTTTTAACGATTATTGGATCAAATATACAAAGAAAGACGGCGATCTTCGTTGGCCACCTCACGGTAGCTTCGAAGCGTCGATCTTAGATAATTTGGAAATAAAGTTGTTCGAACGTAAATCAAGGCCGGCCATGTTTGATGCCTTTCGGTTCTGGCGCAAAGAAGCCCGACAGAAAGAGATCAGACAAAATAAACGTAGTCAGCGAGATACTGTTGCTACTATAGTGAAGAAAGCTGAGCAGTTTCAGCGTGATAAGGAGGATAAGGATAAGGAAGTGTTTGAGAGATTACAGCGTATGTCCATAGACAAATGCTATCCTGTTTTGCCTACGGAGTCGGATAAGAAGGAAGAGGCAGTTGAGGATTCTTTAATGTCCTATCTTATGAAGTCGCCACCTCCGTACGTACAGGGTACCGCAGCTCCTGTGGTCCCTGCCGTACCTGTTCTTCCACCTGTTATTCCTCCACCAGTTCCTCAACCTGCACCTGCTCTTCCGACTGTTCCTGCTCCTTTGCCTATTTCTATTCCTACTGCTCCTCCGCTTCCACATACTCCTGTTCCCGCTACTGCTCACGCTACTGCTCCTGTGTTGTTAACCCCTGTTGCTGCTAACGTCTCTACTCCTTCTCTTGTTAGTCCTGTGTCTTACTCTTCTCCCTCTAC
This sequence comes from Lissotriton vulgaris, assembly GCF_964263255.1. Taxonomy (NCBI): domain Eukaryota; kingdom Metazoa; phylum Chordata; class Amphibia; order Caudata; family Salamandridae; genus Lissotriton; species Lissotriton vulgaris. Next base: position 255,719,574 of record NC_141688.1, read on the forward strand.
TCGTAATCGTGATTCTCCCCTTGCGACAAACTTCTTTCAGTCGCTCGGACCTGTTTTTGGGTCTGCAGGTTCTGATGGTCCACAGAGACGTAGCCAGCTTCCTGGTAATAGAGAACGTGTTGCGCTATACAATATGGCGATGGGTTGGATGATAAACCCTGTTAGAAATCCACCTCGTGTTGTCCTCGAAACGTTTGATCAATTCAACATACCTACTCAGAGATATGTGTTTGATGAAATGTGCAAGTTCTTACATGATCAGATAGCGGCCAATGCGCCTGACGAGGTGCTGACCGCCCTGTCTGAACTCCGGCTTCAGTTCGCAACTGGACTGATAGTCGACACTAATGTCCGACGTGCTATTGAGCGGTTGCTATCTCTTCGTCCCGCTCCTATTCCTCATGCATTGTTCGTTGAGGACATTGAACAACGAGATGGGTCTGGCCAATATCCTATGCGTGAAGTTCCGCCAGTTTGGGTACCCGCTGATAATACTAATGCTAATGCTCCAATACCAGCACATTTCCAGAGAGTGTGGATACACCTCCCTTGGAAACGATCGGAAGTGCTTCAGGTGAAACAAACTTTGCCTGATCCTCGCAAAAATCCTGCGGGGTATTACAAAGAATTATCGCAGCTCGTAGACGCTACGATAATGAATCTGGCCGATATCGACATGTTGTTTGGCAATGTCGTACCGCAACCGGTATGGGCCAAGATTCGTCACCAAGATCACGCGAATGAATTAGGTGGTGATTGGGCTGCCATTACAGCGGCAGACGCTGGACAAGTGGCTGCTACTAAACCCGATCAGTTGATTGAACTTCTTCCCCAGCGAATCATTACATTAATGAAAACGCTTATGCCAGCTATGAGGGTAAATTGGGACAAGTTGTCAGCCTGTAAGCAGAAGAAAGATGAGAGTGTTTCAGACTTCTTTACGAGGTTCGAGGAAACATTCGTCGATCATAGTGGGCAGGATATGGGTACTGAGGGTGGACAGAGGTTGTTTGTGGATAAATTCGTATCGAACTTATTGCCCGACTTGAGCCATAAATTGAAAAATTCAGAAAGTTCATGGGCCGTTTCTACCTCAGCTCAGATATTGGCTACGGCACAATATTACGAAAATAGAGAAAAAGAGGAAAATGACCGTGCCGATAAAAAGACGAAAGAGCTGAAAACTAAAGTGTTGTTACAACAAGCATATCCGCCGCGTTCTAATCAGAATGCGCCTCAGCAGAATAGATCGCAGTCGCAATCGAATCGATCGCAGCCGCGTAATGATTCATCTTTTCAGAGATCTTCATTAGGGTACAATCAATGTGCTTATTGTAGACAGGAGGGACACATTAAATTCAATTGTCCTGCTTTAAATGACCGTAGTGGTGGTAATTCGTCTAGAGGAGGTCGTGGTGGTGCACAGCACGCATCACGTGGTAGAGGTCGTGGTGCTCAGAATGATCGCTCTGACCATTCATCAAATTCTAATAACTGTTTCGATCAACGTGGATCATCGCAAGGACGATCTGCGCAGTACAATGTAGACGATTATTACGTCGATCAGGGACCTGACGATAGTAATTACTAGGACAGCCAAAGACAAGGAGAGGGAGTGGTATCAGTTCCGGTTGATCAGAGAGGGCCTTACGTCGCAGTTGCTACATCGGGCGTCGTTGAGCCTTTTCTGTTGGACACTGGTGCAGCGAAAAGTTCTATCATGCATTCGAAACTCCCTGGCGCACCTTTGTCTGGCTTAACAAATGTTTCCGTTGGATTCTCTGGCGCCCCCGTTAGCAATCCAGTTTCGCGCCCTTTGCCCCTTAAAATTGGGCCACGTGAGCTCGAAGCTCCATTGATTTTGTCTACTGGTTGTGGCGAAAATCTTTTGGGTCTGGATTTGCTTAAACGCTTGTATGCGACTTTGTATTGTTCTCCTGCGGGTGTAAAGCTTACGTTAGGAGAGAGGGTAGTCTCTCCCATGTACTTGTCCCTCGATAAGCTTCCACCGGAATTGAGTTCTCTTCCTGCATCTTTGTGGGCGACGGGTCCAAATGACGTGGGCCTACTTGATATCTCCCCTTATGTTGTTCAGTTGAAATCGAATGTGCGATTGCCACGTATTCCCCAATATCGTATCTCCCTTGATGGTGAACGAGCTTTGTTAGCGATCATCTATGATTTGATCGAGAAAGATGTCATTGAAGAAACTCGGGGAAACGTGTGCAATAGTCCTGTACTGCCCATTCTTAAACGTACTGATCCTACCAAACCGCCTGTTTATCGTTTTGTTATCGATTTACGGGAGGTGAATAAAATTGTGGTTCCTCAATTCCCTGTTGTGCCTGACATTACGGCGCTACTGACTCTGATTCCAGCTACAGCTTCATGGTTTTCGGTGATTGATTTGAAAAATGCGTTTTTCAGCATCCCGATTGCCGAAGAGAGCAGGGACCTTTTCGGTTTCTCTCTTGGTGGACGTAGCTTCCGGTTCAAACGCGCTCCTCAGGGCTACTGTGAAAGTCCATCGATTTACAGTCAAGCTTTGAAGGGTCAACTAGATGCGTTTAGGTTGCCGGTTGGTGCGGCTTTAATCCAATACGTCGACGACTTATTGGTGGCTGCTGATACTCAGGACATTTGCAAAATTGCTACAGTGTCGTTGCTGCAACATCTCTGTGAGTTAAATCACAAGGTGTCACCTTCTAAACTCCAATATTGTTGTCAAGAAGTAACCTACCTAGGTCACTTATTGTCAAAGGAGGGAAGGAGATTGACCCCAGAGAGAATTGCAGCGATTGCGCGCATGGCTGTGCCACAAACCCAAAGAGATGTGCGTGCCTTTCTAGGTATCACATCGTACTGCAGGCAGTGGATTCCTAATTTTTCATTGCTAGCGAAACCATTGGTGGCTCTTACGTGCAAGGATGTTTCGACTCCTTTACCATGGACGGAAGAATGTCAGAAAAGTTTTTCTGAATTACGTGATTCATTGTGTTCGGCTCCTGTGTTAGGTACCCCTGATTACAGTAAACCGTTCACGTTATATGTTCACGAGAGGGAAGGTTGTGCTTTAAGCGTCTTAACGCAACCTTTTGGTGGTAAGCAACGTCCATGTGCATATTTTTCCTCGACCTTAGACCCAGTAGCTAGAGCATTGCCGAGTTGTTTGAGAGCAACTGCGGCAGCTGCGGTCTCCATCCGACAATCAGCAGGATTGGTCATGGATAATATGCTTACGGTGATGGTTCCGCATGCAGTCGATACTCTTTTGAACCGTACGAAAACTCAGCACTTGACGAGTGCGAGGTTATCTGGGTACGAATTGACGCTCTTGGCAAGCCACATTCAGATAAAACGTTGTAATGTCCTAAATCCGGCAACTTTGTTACCAATTAGTGCAGAGTCAGATGCAGTAACAGAACATGACTGTTACTTGCGGACAGAGGAGGAAACAAAAGGTCGTGTGGACCTTAAAAACACCCCATTGGAAGACCCGGATGGCATCCTGTATGTGGATGGGTCATGTTTTAAATTGCCGAATGGTGATGTGACTACTGCTTATGCTGTGGTGACATTGAATACTGTTGTTGAGACTGCGAGATTGAATCAGAATTCTGCCCAAGCTGCAGAGCTGATCGCTCTTACTAGAGCATGTGTATTAGCAAAAGGTAAACGTGTGAATGTGTACACCGATAGTCAGTATGCTTTCGGTGTAGCGCATAGTTTCGGACGATTGTGGCGAGAACGTGGTTTCTTGACGTCACATGGCACGAAAATACAGCATGGCCAGCTTGTGAACGATCTTTTGGATGCATTGACTTTGCCTGCTCAAGTTGCAATTGTTAAATGTAGTGCGCATCGTAAAGTGACGGATGATGTTGGTCGTGGTAATGCGTTTGCAGATGAGATTGCTAAGGAGACTGCCCGGAACCTTAGCACTCGAATGTATGTGACGAATTCGGTTAGGTGGCCTACAGAATCAAGTATGTGTGAGAATACTATAGAGAGTGTGAAAGCAATTCAGAATGAGGCCACCGACACTGAAAAGATGAAGTGGAAAGAAAGTACGGGAAGGTTGGATGTGAATGGTTGCTGGATTGATTTGTCAGATCAGAAAAGATGGATGTTGCCTGATGCGTATGTACTGGCCGTTGTGCAAATGGCACATGGGTTAGCACATATTAGCGCGAAAGGTATTTGCAAGTTGTTGGCTGATGTGTGGAAGAATGATGGAATTACTAAGTGTGCTGAACGTTTGGTGAAGAATTGTATGGTGTGTATAATGTACAATCCTGGCAAAGGAACCCCAACTCCCCCTGGCAGTTTTGCTCCTCCTTTGTATCCCTTTGAGGTGATCCAATTGGACTTCATCCATATGGAGCGATGCAATAACCTGAAATACGTTTTGGTTGTGGTTTGCGCATTCTCCCGATGGATCGAGGCCTATCCCCTCAAAGACAATACTGCTTTGTCTACTGCGAAAATCCTACTGAAGGAATACTTTCCTCGGTATGGAATGCCTAGAGTCGTGTGGTCAGATAACGGAAGTGAGTTTGTTGGAAGTGTGATGAAGAGTGTGTGTAAGGGCCTTGGAATAAATCAGAAATTCCATAGCGCCAATCATCCCCAGTCAGCTGGATTGGTTGAAGGGTACAATGGCACCCTTAAACTAAAATTAGCGAAGATTCAAGCTACGACTGGACTTTCGTGGCCTGATGCTTTGCCTCTAGCATTACTGTCAACTAGGGCGACTGTACACTCCCGAATAGGGCTCAGTCCCTATGAAATAGTGTTCGGCCGTCCTGCGAATGTGTGGGGGGTTCCTAGGCCAGGAATATTCTCTGATCTTGAGTTTCCGATGTTGATTGATTACTTACATGACTTGACTGCTAAACTGAGGTTAATTCATCAACAGGTTTACGACGCCTTGCCGACGCAGACGGAGGGTCCAGGCCACCAGCTCCAGCCCGGAGATTGGGTGGTTACCCGAAATTTTTCACGAAAAAACAATCTGGACCCTCGCTTCACCGGACCTTACCAGGTGCTCCTGGCCACGAGGACTGCCGTTCGTCTTGAGGGGCGGAAAAATTGGGTACATGCTACCCATTGTAAGCGAGTCCCTATTCCTTTGTCGGCAGACCCGTGGGTAAGGAAAGGCATTGCGTCAACAGAAACAGAAACATTGCCGGCGTTTGTACCTTTTAGCGACGCACAGCTTGTTGGAGAACCCTCAGCGCAGCAGAAAGCCACTGTTGAACATTTGTCAGCAAGAGACTCAAGACCAGACCAACGAACTGATCAGCAGGACGCTGTCTCTTCGACAGATCCTTTGTTCGACGTGCAGACACGTCCCGGGAAACATCGATATTCTTTGCGATCTCACACTAAGGACAAATAAAAATTTGCTTGCTTTGCTGAAATTGATAACTGCAATATCTTCGTTTCCCATGATCAACTTTGAACATTCGTATCATTGAAAATTGTTTTGTATATATATATATATCAAGCTTCTTCCTTGTATCTTTTTCTTCCACAGCTGAGAAATATTGTGCTAATATATACATATTGTGTATTGAGGGCCGTAGGGCCGCGCGCGTACTTCCTTCTGGACAGTAGGTCTTGACACTAGGTTAAAGACCGTCGGTTCCTAGGAACTCCTGGGGATTGACTATTGCTGCACAGAACGAAGTGCGTCAAGAAACGTTGCGGACGGTCGTAGGGAAATGGCATTTTCGAAGCTGAATGATTTGGAAGGAGCTCAGGCATATAGAGTCAAGCTGCAGAAACTTAGTCGTACGAAATGTTTTGTATCCCAGTTGTTTGTTTTGTTTTTAACTGCTTCTGCATTTTTGGCGGGTGGGGTGTATTACACTATGTCTTACTTCTTACTTCCTACCCCTACTCCTACTCCTTACCCTAACATTACTTCTACTGCTTCTCCTCATTCCTTTCATATGTTACCAGAACACGAACAGGCTAGACGTGTAGAATTCCGCAACAATTCCTTTATCCAGCTCCTCCATCAGCATCAGTTAGTGGTTAACACTACTAATTGTTGGGTGTGTGGGTTGATGCCACATACTACGGGTAAGGGAATTCCATATCTGGTGTTACCGTATAGTTCCCAAGGGTCAGCTCGAGCATTCCAAACAATGCTTCGAAGCGCACTGGGTTTCCACCCCACTCCAGAACAACGTTCCCCCAACGCTGGTCCTACCTCGTATCAGTGGGTGCTATCGATGGCAATAGAGGAGATGGAAGATGAGATCCATGATCCTTTTCTTATCCCTAAAGAAGAGGTACAAGCCTATAGGGTCCTAAGTAGAAGGGAATATAGTATGTTCATTAATGAAAAGCAGCTTAAAAGCTCGTCTCCAATATGGGTCGTACCCCACACTGGTAATCTTTGTCTTGTGGGTCGTGGCTCGCAAGCCTCACTTGGAGTAAGTGCTTGCACTGAAAGTTACGTTTTGCCAATGTCCCCGTCCCCTGTGTTTCTGGCTGCCAAGGGTACATACTTTATCTGTCATGATCGTGCATACACATGGTTGCCCGCAGACTTCATGGGCTCATGTTTTGTTGCAAATCTGTTGCCTCCGACGTTTACTGTAGATGCCGATTATCATAAGACTAGAGTTGTACGAGGCGTAATTAGCGAAGAGGATACTGCCGGTCAAGAGGCAGGAGACTTTTTCAAGGGTTTCCTCCCGTTTTGGGGACCTATGGTTAATAGTAGGAACCTGAGACATTTGACTCGAGTGGTAGAATCGACAGCTAACATTACTGCCAGTGCCCTTGGTAATATCACCACAGAACTTCAGGCGGAGAGACTTATGACATTACAAAACCGTATGGTTTTAGATGTTGTCTTAGCAGATCGCGGTGGGGTATGTAAAGTGATCCATTCGAGCTGTTGCATTTTCATTCCAGATAATGCTCCTACTGTCTATCAAGCCATCTCGAAGTTGCACAAGATCTCCGAATCCATACACGTGGATGTAGGGGATTGGACGCTACTTGGTTGGTTTTGGGGCCTGGTGTCGACTTGGGGTTGGAAGATTCTGACGATCATCGGGGTTGTGGTAGTGTTCCTGTTCACGTGTTGCCTTTGTGTGCAGTGTGGTCCTGCCTTATGTGGCCTCTGTGCTACAACGTGTATGAGACAACCATCTGTTACCAAGGGGACTCGGTTGGACAGAGCTATGCTACAACGACATCTTGATGGTCTGATGAATATCGAGTATGATTCCGACTAGTGCTTGCCTACATGAGGGCAAAAGGAGCGTCTGAGGTTCCGTGACAATTGTAAGTGGTGTTTTTAACTCGCACGAATATGGTCGAGTCTAGTATCTATGAACCGCAAATGACGAGTTTTGTAAGTGTGCGCAGTTTCGCTGTGCTAACTTAAACCGTTCGTTTGTTATGTGGGTTTGTCATCTGTACCCACGGGTTCCATCTTAGATACGGCATCCATTTTGTCTCTTGCCCTCAAGTAGCCAGCGAACGGACGCTGTCCGCTTCGCGACCCTGGGACTCCCAAGATATGGCGGAAGACGCATGTTCTTTGTAAGTGTCTTTATGACGAGGGGGATGCTACTGTAAGGCAGATGGCGCCGCTCGAGGCTCATCTTGCCGCACGGGCTTATTGTCTCAGTCGTGCATCTCATTAGGCACGTCCCTTTGATGCCTGTATCTCGTGCTTCTCGACACTCCCCTTTTACACCCTTTCCGATCTCCCTACTGTCTCCGTCTTCCTCTGCACCTGTCTTCGTTCCTATTTCGATCTACTTTACTGCTGATTGGAATTTGCTAATGGTGGGAAGATGGGTTTTTACAGTTGGGAACCGCCAAATGTTTCCGCACTTATGTTCCGGATCTTGTGTGTTTCAAAGTGATCTAAGCGACCCCTCTGAGAGCGACTTGTGGGAACCAGGTTGTAAACTATTGTGTATCATGTTATCCTATGGGTAAAAACTGTATAAAAGGAGCGATCCACAAATACAATTTGAAGCAGTCTCCCCGAACTACACTCGATGTACTTCCTGTGACTTCTGTGTTCCCTGCAGTAAATAAACCTTGACTCTTTGACGCCGAAGGAAGTGTCCCGTGTCTCTGTGACTTGTACGCCGGAGCAGGTTACCCACGAAGGTTTCAGGTGTTGTGCCCTGGCACCGCTGGGTCCAAAGAACCCAGTCCTTCAACTCCTCGGAGTAGCTGAGCGCTATATAATACACGTTATAACATAACATAACATAACATGTGGAGGCAGGAGGCGCTCACTGCATCGGCTTGGGGGTTTATTTTGAACTTGTTCTCTAGGATGAGCCCCAGGTTCCTACTGTGGTCATTTGATTTTGCATTAGGTCCTAGCTCTGACGGCGACCAGGTGGAATCTCATGGGGAGATCTTGTTACCAGATTAGCACTTCTATTTTGTCTGACTGAAGCGTCAGGCAGCTGGTTCATATCCATTGTGATACCATGGTCATGCAGATGGTGAAGTTGGTTAGGGTGGTGGTTGTTTTCTACATCAGTGAGAGGATGCGTTTGGTATCTTCGCATGGGAGATGATGGTGATACCTAAGATCGCATGATGTTGGCAAGCAGTGTCAAGTAGATGTTGAACAGGTTGTGGCTGAGGGACAATCCTGGGGGATTCTTATTACATCCATCTCACTCCCTCCCTCTTGCCACCCTTACTTATTTCTACAACCTTTCTTCCTTCTCTTCATCCAGTCTTCCCTTCCTTCTTTGCTTCGATCTTTCTTTTAACAGAAAACATATTCTTACAACATTTCCGTACTATCACCATTTTTATTGGCTCCTAGGTGCCAAGAAATATGGGTTGGGGTTGATGCAACCAGCAGGCATTGTTCCTTCATGTACCTAGCTCACAGAAATACATATCCAGGGTTAGCCCATAAAGAGACCTTTCCATGTAAATGCAGTCAATTATATTGAGAACCCTACGTAAAGATTGTATTATGTTTTCCACAAATTTTTGGGGATAAGGGGTTGAGTGGTGCATTGTGGATTCCACAATGTAAGCAAACGGCATTGCACGCTCCCCTGCAAAACAGCAGGTGCACATCTTAGCACATCCTCGTACAAAGGCAAAGCAGCTGAGATGCACAATGTCCATGGGAATCCAGAGAGCAGAGCAGTATTCATTCACAAAGCAGTTTGCTCATTGGCCATGCGTTTGGTGAATTAGCACAGGGACACAATGGTATATTCCCATTGATCCAGCATAGATCTGGAAAACACCTTAGCCAATCTGGCTTACTGTCTTGAGTCGATGCAATGTGATTAAAATGTATTTTAGCATTTAACGTTTTAGCATTGGATTTATTTACAGTATCAGTGAATGGATGGGCTGTACAGTTAGAGTTTTATACTATTTTAGAAGTTGTGAATTGATTTGCAATTTGCACATATCCCCGTGTCTATGCTCCAAAGACAAATACATATTTTGATGTCGATGCAATGTACTAGTCTACAATAGTGGCTTCTTTAATATTAAAAAAATCTGTCTTATATTAACCTGTGTCTCTATCTATATTGTTCATGTATTCTGTAAATATTATCCTACTATGCTACTCTTGAGCTAACCTTGCTTTCGGCTTTTATCAAATTGACTTTGAAACAATTCTGAAATGTATGCAACAATTAACAGAGCTCTAATCACTGACAACCCTCCAGGGAGCAGTCGCTGTAATAAAATCGTCGTATTACAGATATGAAAAAATAATTACAGGTGCAGCTAAACATGATTAATGATCAGACAACAACTACAACATGAAAAGAATATTAAAGCGGTTTGGCCATTTCTGTTGGCATTGCACCTCGGGGTGGAAGTAAGAGGGCTGCACAGGCATAAGTTCTGTGTCTCTTCAGGGCAACATTTTCAAAACATGCAAAATAGGTTCATAAAACATAAACAAGAAAGTGAGGAAGATAAAAATGAGGTAATTCAACTCACAGTAAATCATTGAACGACAAAAGAAGGAACAGATGTATTCAAGGCTGTTTTAATGTTAAGAAAAACATCATGTAAAGTAGAAAGGATCAAGTAAAAGGCTTTATGTTTTTTACTTTGGTAAATGTGCAAATTACAAACAAAATTGTCTGTGGTCAGGGACAAGTTAGTGGTGGTTAGATACCATATGGTACTAATGCCTTTGAAATTTCTTACTGGTTTGGGGAATTTTAATTCCACCTGCAAATATTTACCAAATCTGACAAATTTATAACTGAAAGTTTGTCATAAAAGTGTGCCTGCAAATTACATTTTCCGTAAAAAAAATGTTTGTGCTGAATGGCATCTGGTTATTTGCTTTAATAACATTTCGTGCTTGATAACGTTCAACTTTACCAATTTCACAAACTGTTATTTTAAAAAGTATTCAGGAGCCCAGGGCCGTGTTTAGTAACATTTTGCCACGATGTGGTGATTCCATGACGCAAAATACTACAAGATATTTACAAAGCCACAAAAAGAGCGATTTGCGCTACCCTGCGTGGCTTTGTAAAAAAAACGTAATGCAATGCAGAGTCTTGCATTACATTGCGTTACATTTCATTCTGGGAGACATACGAGGGGTGGACATGGGCATTCCAATGTATCCACCCATGTATTTCACGCAAGCCCAGATTTACAAATGTTTGTAAACCTGGGACTGTGTGGAATCTCTACGCCCCTCAGAGGATGGTTAGCGAGGAGTAAAATATGTTCTGCTCCTCGTTATTTCCTCTTTCTATGTGTGCTGCTGTCTCTCTTCCTGCACAAAAACAATTCTCCTTGCAATGCAGGCACCCTTGCACCATGGTGGAAGGGCGCCTATGTTGGCGCTAGGCTGCCTGAAGCCACAGCACAGGTGGAGAGCAGAGGTGCTCTATATCTTTGAAAATATGGAGCATTTCTGACCTCTTTCCTTCCCACAACACAGGGCAGCAAATGTGCTTCCTGCCGTGGGTTGCATTTAGAAATTATGCCCCTCAGTTTCTCACTTTTATCAGCCCAGGCATAGCTTTGGATACAAGTCTTTTCCTACTGAAGAATTTCAGGCTTAAAAAAATAGATTAATGGGTGTGTTTAGACCTCTGCATGTGTCAAAGTCCAGTTTCACTTACCTATGGATCAGAATGTTGCAGCAGGAATGATGGAGAACTTCTCCCGCTATTTATCCATTAATGCTGAACATTTGAAGTTTGTGCTTGATACTGACGGCGAAAAGGAGGTGGAGGGGATAGAGTTGAAAGGGAAGGCCCACAAGAGACATTGTTAGGTTGGAGTCAGGAAGCTCTTCTCAACAAATGGAGACTCTCATAGGTGTCAGTTCTTCAGTCACTGATGGGGGACAGGCTTTTTGCTCTAAAACAACACACCTGATCTGCTATTACATCAATTTCAAATGCATGCAGCTATTTTCTTTTACATGAAAGTCATATGAATGGTAACCTTCTACAAGAGCAAAAAGAACAATTGATGGACAGAATGCAGAACAATGTCATACATTCACCCCAGTACAGAGATCTGGGCCTAAATCCATAGTTTTTTTGCACTCCACACAACCCCAGTTCAGACATGGTCTTGTGTGTTTTGCTGTTCATCCTATGTGGGAAGGGTATGCCCAGACGTGGGTCCCTTGCTCACTTTGCCACTGGAGTCAAGCTATCCTGGCTGAAGACGGCTGATAGCCAGAAACCGGTCCTAGCATGCTTGATTCCGGTCCAGGGAAGACATGGCTTGGCAGTTCGGCTGGACTGTCCCCATAGGGCACAAAGCAAGACTGATTTGCATATGGCCAGGTCTGAACTGTGGTGGCTTGGTGAGCACAATAACGATGGATTAAACCCAGATCTGTGACTGGGGGTGATTGGTTTGCCATTGTGCAACATTCCGTCCATCATCTTGTTTGTTAACCTTCTACAAGAGTCTGAAAAATCACTGTAGTAAACTGTAGTTATAGTAAGCATTCAAATTATCAACAGTGCCTTTTTGTTGCTAGAGGCAAGGGAATCATCATAGACTGGGTCTGTTTTCGTGTCCTATACACAGCTTCTAATGCAAACAACAAGAGAGTCAGGGTATAAAAATTCACTCTTTTACCCCTAATATCAATGATAATAATCAACAGAAGAGTGAAAGAAATATAAATATATATAACACCTCAAACGAAAACTCCTATGAGGGAAAACGTGGAGCCTGCTGAACACAGCTTCACCAGTAGAGGCACTAAACAAAACCAAAGCTTCATTCAGGATGTCTAAAAACTTTGAAAAGGCTCCATAGAAAGTTGCTAAACCACAATTAAGAAGACGAGATATGGGGCCATATTATCAAGAAAGGGCGATACATTATCGCCGCTATTATCGTCAAGAAAAAGCAAATAATGCGGCGATAATGGGCTTGATAATAGGCCCTTGTGAATTCCCATAGAAGCCCAGGTTCGGGTGTTAACCAATTAAAGCTCAGGTTAGATGTCTTCACATCTAACATGGGCTTTGATTGGAATTCCATAGAGCATATTATCAAGCCCATTATCGCCGCTTTATCAGCAGTTTTCTACCGATAAAGCGGCAATAATTTTATCGCCTATCTTGATAATATGCCCCTATATTATTTAAGTTAGTGAGAGCGCTCAGACTGAGGTTATTTTCTTCCTATATTTCAATTTCGGTCCCTACAATTTTCTGAATCTCTTCTCTACTCATAATAAGCCTTTTCAAACCTAGAACACACTGAGTGAGCTATCTACTGTTCACAGCACGTTTTAGCTGCTCTTTCTGAAATTTAAATTAGCTCTGTGGTTGCTTCTAACTAATCTTAGGCAATGCTTTTTTTAATGCAAAACACAATAGAGGGAAAAACTACAATGGGCAACCTCCAACTCGTAGAGCAAAACAAAAAACATCTGGAGGTAAGCAAACACTGGTCCTTGTGTCTCTAATCATGAGCCACTAGCTCAGTTCAGTTTACTGAGTCTATAGCAAATTCAGTGATTGTCATTGCTTCATCTGTGTGGTCTTCTGTGTGAACATGATTTGCGCTCACTTTCAGTTTTAAAGACACAGCCAGTTTGTGAGGCTTACTCTGCGTCCAACTATTGGATTTGGCTGTGGATCCTGTGGTGACAGTATTAGGTATTTCACACCTTCACAGTATTATTGTGCTGTTGAGTGTTACAGACTAGGACTCATCAGGTTCACAGTTCTAGTTCCAATGCCTGCTTCTCAATTCTTTATTTGCTAGATAATGGAAGATCATGATCTAAATAAGATTAGTTAGTTAACTTCTTCCACGCAATTCTAGTCGACTTATAATTCCAAATAAAGGAGTTAAGCTCTCGCTGACATCTGTCCAACATCTTCGCATCAAACCCCAAAGGAATGGCACCAAAGATAAATATAAACTTGGGAAGGATAGACATTTTTATTAAGTTGACCCTACCCATTATAGAAAGTGGCAAGTGAGTCCAAGATTTCAATAGGCCCTTGCATTCCCTGGAGACTTGATCTAAGTTAGTTTGGGCAATGGTTCCGATGTCTTGGGTGATTCGGATCCCGAGATAGCGCATAGAGGTGGTGATGTTTATGCCTAACCGTGGGTCCGGAATATTCCGGACCATGACCTCGGTCTTACTTGAATTGATATTGTAGCCCGAGATCTTGCCGAACTCTACAGCCTTCTGAATCACGGCAGGGAAGGACATTCCTTTGGGGTTTGATGCGAAGATGTTGGACAGATGTCAGCGAGAGCTTAACTCCTTTATTTGGAATTATAAGTCGACTAGAATTGCGTGGAAGAAGTTGAGGAGGAGAAGGGAGAAGGGGGGTCTCGCCCTACCGGATTTAGTGTATTACGCTTGGGCCTTTCAGTTGTCCTACTCCAGGATGTTACTAAAAACACCATCGAGTCTTCTGGAGGTGACAATGTATAAAGCCATGTTAACCGGAGCAAATCTACCAGCTGACGGATTTCTATATAAATTTGGGAGCCAGAAATATTTTAAAAAAATAAGACTGAAAATCATACAGTCATGGGCTAGGGGCTGGCTAGCCATTAGAAGAAGATTGGGGCTGTCTTACTACTCCAATTTCGCTCCCATATGGGACTCCCCGGGTTTACCGGAGTGTCTTAGGGATAGTTTATCTTCTCCACTAGAGGAAGCTGGAATTGCTAGATGGGGAGAGTTATTGGTGGATGGATCGATACTTCCTTGGGATGAATTACATGAGCGTATAGGTCCAGCATTTTCTAGATTTAAATTCATCCAGCTGGAAAGCTGGGGGAGAGCCCAGCGGTGCAAAGATGTATTATTTGGGAAATCAAGCTCCCTGGAGCAGCTGCTACTAGAAAGACCTAGGGGTGGTAAGGAGGTGGCCTTCTGGTATTGGCAGCTTCTGGAGGAAACCGACGGGGGTTTCACCCTTCCAGATGAATTGTGGGGAGAGACAATGGGCTTTCAATGTGAGGAGATATGGTTAAGATCTTTTGCGCTCCTCTATAAAGTGGTGAAGCCATCATGGCTGAGGCGCAACCATCTGTTCACAGCACATCGGGCTTATATAACACCGCTGAGACTTTCCAAATTTCTCCCAGACAAGAAGTGTAATAAATGTAATTTACCAGAAGCTTCAGACATTCACATGTTTATGGAATGCCCCAACATCGGTCAGTTCTGGGAGGAAGTGTTGTCTACCTTAAACTCCATTATGAACACATCATTAGTAATCTCATTGCCACTAATCATCTTTGGAATAGAGGACAGTATTTCTGGCAAAGCAAGATCTTTTCTGTTTTATGCTATTCTGGTGGCTAGGAGGCAGATTTGCATATGGTGGGTGGAAAAATCTGCTCCAATATATTCGGACTGGCTCACGTCTTTATATGAAACATCAAAGGTGGACATGGCTAGAGCTTGCAATAACCGTAATCTGGCCTTTTGGGATCTGTTGATACAGTGGAGATAGTGTTCCGGGGTTTTTTTTTTTCCCCCCGGGTCCTATGATTATGCCACCAAGACTCCTTGGACCGGGTCTGGCCTCGATACGGTTTTTTGGTCCTTCAGGTTGAGACATACCTAGATGGAGTCAGCGTAAGAACTCCCCTTCTTCTTGGGACTTCTCTGCCACCAGTAAAATATCTCGGAGTCCAGTTCCAGAGATGGGTATCATATTCTTGGTTCCCTCTCTTGGTCGGGGACACGCAAGGTGGTTGGCATTTCCTAAGCTGGGGGTAAGGCAAATGAGGACAAAAAAAAAAAAAAAAGATTAGTTAGTTAACCAATCGTGAATTCACTTTGTGTTCTTTGTGCGCATTTGCCAGTGTCATACCTTAAGACTGCATTTGAACCAACTGTACAGGGTTACCTAGTTTTACAACATTATGAACTTAGCCCTATGGCCAAGTATTCAAGACCAAGTTGGTCACATGCAATATGCTTGGTGGCATATTTATGAAGAGGTTTGCATCGCGCTTGCACAATTTTAACATGATACCTACGTGATGGAAAACCAAAATACAATTTATGAAGCCACGTATCGTCACCTTGTGTGGTCCTGAGGGGCTTCATAAATTTGAAGTATTGCAATGCAGCTCAAATCACTGCATTGCATTACTCTGCCCAGGGAAGGCATTCCTCGGGCATTGCATGGGTGCTCTCACACAACTCCCATGGTTTTGATCCATTCCCAGATTAACCAAAAGTGATAGATCTGGGAATACACAAAAAAGATACGTCATCTCAGGGGAGGCATAATGAGGAGATATATCTTCAATTCTCCTTGTTATTTCCTCTTTCTATATGTGCTTCATTCTGTAGCGCACATAGAAATTGGGATTTGCCTCTGAGGATTGTTTTGCACAGGAAGGTGCCCCTTCCTGCACAAAAACAATCCAGCAAAACATCACCGTCACTCTTGCACTATGGTGCAAGAATTCCTGCATTGGTGCTAGTCAGCCAAAATGGTACCAGAGCCGGGGCAAAGGCACACATGCACCATATTCTTTTAAATACAGTGCATTTCTGTCCTTTCCCTGTCATGCAACACAGGGCAGCAAGGTGACTTTCTGCACTGCGTGTCTATGTTATAAATATGCCCCAGGTTTTGTAGGTGCCACAGTTCTTTCCTTAAACATGAGCTAATGCATAAACAGCAATAGGAATTCTAGAGCTTTCCACCATGAGTATGTACTAGTACAGGTGAATGTTTTGTGTAGTGTTTTGTTAATATTATTTCATAAATAGTTTTAAATGACATGTCTTAACCTTACTTGCATTGCATTCACAGCACGATCAAGTAGCCTTCAGAAATTTGTACAGTACAACATGCTTTACAAAAGTAGGATGGACAAGTTCCTAAAGCAGGTATATAATCTGATTGGGAATCATAAGGTTGATTTCGTAAATAAAGAATGATTCGTAGTGAAGAAAGAATTGCGGTATAGCCTGTTGACATCATAGCACTGATATACCCAATACATCACATCCAGCTCAAAGGATGCGAACAGACTGTGGATGCATAATCACACGAAGGGTATGGATTAAGCAGCACAAGAGACTTGGGGCAAGATGTAGGTAAAAAACATTTGCCGATTTTAAAATACCGAATTGTACCGATTCGGTATTTCAAAATCGGTAAATGGTATGTAGGTCCCAACATCTGGATTCGTTACCGAATCCTTAACCCTTCTTTAATTACCGATTCGGTAAATACTGAATCGGTAATGCCCATTCATTCCTATGGGCTTTGAAGCCCATAGGAATGATTAGGCATTACAGATTCGGTATTTACCGAATCGGCAATGAAAGAATTCACAAGGGTGCAGGGGGTGTTACTTTGACACCCTCTGGCACCCCTAAAACAGGCACAGGTGCCATGTGGCAGGCATACCTGCCCTAAGGGCAGGTCTGCCTGTCACATGACATAGGTGTGCATGCACACATGTGCATGCACACCAGAATCGGTATTTTACCATCAAATTGGTTTTGATGGTAAAATACCGATTCGTAAAGGCTCCTGGGACTCTGAAGAGTCCCACCTACATATGGGTGGCTTCAAATCGGTAAATTTACCAATTTTTAATTTTACCGAATCGGTAAAATTACCAAATCGATAATTTTACCGATTCGGTAAAATATTGCCCCCTACATGCCAAATATTGTAAACCGGTCAGTTACCGACCGACCTGCCTTTGGTCTCTATTGATCTCTCCCATTCCTCCCCCAGGCCCCACCCCTCTCCAGGGCTGAACTGGGAACCAAAGCAGCACTTGCAATTTTTTAGGACCGGCCCCGGGTGCCTCTGCCGCAAAACCGGTCCCCACCCTTCCAGCTTCCCGGAAAAATGGCTGATGCCCTCTACGGCCAGTCCAACCCTGCCCTCCTCATGTGTTATGCTTTCCCTGTGATACATTATGACAGTATTTTAAAGTGATTGAAGAGGTGGTCGATCCATGTCACTTCTGTAGTACAACAGACAACTACAGCACCATCCAGCTAAATGTATCTCACCATCTGGCAGTATTCTAAACAGCAACATATTGCAATTGCAATCCATGTTCCTTTTACAGGTCCAAGTAGAAGGTAGTGAATAATTTCTGAGAGAACACTTCCTGTGCTACCAACACATATTATCACTGTTGCAGTAGTGACAACACAAGGGAAAATCACAGTGATGGTATGCAAGATATACAGTAATGACTACCAACAGCAGTTCCATAAAATATTTAATAAATATGAAATATCTCATTGGTTAGATTTGGCGGTCTCTAGTTGGCACAGGTAGGTACCTGTGACAAATAGGGACCCTTGCCTCTAGTCAGGCTAAGGGGGTACACCCCTAAAATAACCCCTGCTCACCCCCTTGGTAGCTTGGCACCAGCAGAAAGGCTTATCTCAGAGGCAGTGTGTAAAGCATTTGTGACCACATTCAGTAATCAAGTGACAACACCACAGATGGACACCACACAGGTTTTATATAAAAAATAAGTATTCTTTACATAGACTTAACACAAGACCACAAACAACAAAAAACCACAAGACTGTACTTAAAATGATAGTTTTAGCTTAGTACTCTTTAGTTCTTAAAACGCGACACTTTGAATCAATGTACCTTACGATGCGTTATACTTCCACAACAAAAGTGTTGCAGCGATGGAAATGCGGCAAAGTTCTGGTGCAAAGAAATAAAGACGCGAAGATCTTCCAGATGCGGTACGCTTCTCCGATGATGCGAGAAGTCTCGATTTGATGCGTCAGCTGCAGCGGCAACACCCTTGTTCAGCGATGTGACAAGAACAGCTTTGGCTTCAACACTCCTCTCCGACGTTGCGAGTAGCTTCAGCACAATGCGACAACTACAGCGGTGACAATCAAGATGCGACGGCACCAGCTCCGACGGCGGTAAGCTTCTCCGTGGATGTGAGACACTTCTCTCAATACGGTGGAAAATGACAGCTACTGCAGCAACATCCAAGATGCGACGGCAGCAGCAGCGACGGCGACACGCTTCCTCTTTGTTGCGAGATGCTTCTCTCGATGCGGTGCAATAGCACAGCTACATCGGCGACATCCAAGATGCAACAACAGCCGCTCCAAGTGCGGCACGCTTCTCCGTGGATGTGAGGCGTCTTTCTTGATGCGGTGCAATAGGACAGCTACAGCAGCGACATCCGAGATGCGGCAGCAGCAGCAGATACGGCGACACACTTCTCCTTTGTTGCTAGACGCTACTCTCGATACAGTGCAATACGACAGCTACAGCGGCGACATCCAAGATGCGACGGCAGCAGCAGCAATGGCGACACACAGTTCCTCAGAAGGCCCAAAACAGCAGCAGTTATGAAAAACAAGGGTACCCCATTAGTAAAACCTGGGGTTGAAGTATCTATAGAAGGAACAGTGGTTTTGGGTGGCCTCAAAAGGTCCTTATAGAGTAAAGTATAACTATAATTCTAGAATCAATCTAGGGAGCAGGCTTTGTAGGGTAGTATACACATAAAAAACTTTTTTTTACGTTTTTTGGTTCAATTATATTTTCAGGTGCTCACACATGTGACAAAGTGCTTATAGTGACTAAGTGAAAATATTTTAAAATTAAACTATATACAAGGTGTCACAAACAAGGGTAACCCCCAAAAAATATGTACAGTAGGGGAGTTTCCTTGAATGGGTCGACGGCGTTTCGATCTAAACAATTTTAGATCATCATCAGGACGTGAGCTTTCTTTAGCAGGGATGGTCAAATTTTTTCCATCCGCTTTTGGGAGAAGGTTCTTGGGCCATTGTAGTTAATGTCAACTGCTCAATCTATTCTAGTCACAACTGGAGAGATAGATTATCGATGAGAATTTCCTGTGGACAGGCTGAGCCACGGGAAAGAGTTAGCTGTGTAAAGTCCAATAATTGGAGGACAAGTTGTTTACCAATAGTGTTCCGGTATTATTTGCAGAGGATGAAAGAATTAATCCGACCAGGGTTATTCAGGTGATGGTACATGTACAACATCCCGGCAGGAGTGAATCGCCGCGGTACGTGGCTGGACTACCTCTGCCTCGCTGCTTCGGCGGCTAACGCGTAATGCTGCTTACTCCAGTTGTGACTAGAATAAATTGAGCAGTTGACATTAACTACAACGGCCCAAGAACCTTCTCCCGAAAGCGGATGGAAATAATTTAACCATCCCTGCTAACGAAAGCTCATGTCCTGATGATGATCTAAAATTGTTCAAAACAGCAGCAGGCACTTCCCAAAGAACTCTGGGGACCTGCGGGTTGACGTCTGTTGTTCCTGAGACTTCAGAAGGAGGCAAGCTCTGTTCCAACCCCTTGGAGATCCTTACAGCCCTGTCACTCAAAACTCCAGACAAGGAATACACAACCTAGCAGAGGCAGGCTTGGATAGTTAGACAAGAAAATACCTACTTTCTAAAAGTTGTATTTTCAAACACAGAATGTTAAAATCAACTTCACTAAAAGAGGCATTTTATTATTCTGAGTCCAGGCATACTAAACTCGAATTTCTACCATGTTCCCTGAGTCCGTTAGGATTATAAGAAGTAATAATCTAACTGGCCATTCTGGCCTACGGACATCAGTTAGCCTTGCAATAATGAAAAACAAAAATGGCTGTAATTCACTATTAGGACATGCCACACACACCAGGGTATGTCCTACCTTATACTTACAATGCACCCTGACCTTGGGCATACCATAGGGGTGTATGATGTGAAGAAAAGGGTAGGTTTAGGGACTGGCAAGTGGGTGCATGTGCTCAGTCAACTGGGCAGTACAAGACTGCACCTAGGCTCTGCAATGGCAACCCTTGGACACACCTTTACAGGTCGCTTCTGTGGGTGGCACAACCAGTGCTGCAAGCCCACCAGCAGCATTTGGTTTACAAGCCCTGGGCACTCCTGGTGCACTGTGCTAGGGTCTGACAGGTACATCAAACCAGTCAATAATGGAAACACCAATTCATA
Organism: Lissotriton vulgaris; assembly: GCF_964263255.1. Classification (NCBI taxonomy): domain Eukaryota; kingdom Metazoa; phylum Chordata; class Amphibia; order Caudata; family Salamandridae; genus Lissotriton; species Lissotriton vulgaris. The sequence continues at coordinate 255,740,063 of NC_141688.1, forward strand.
CATTAATTTACAATAGGGAGTACTCGAACTGTGGCACTGGACAGCACTGGCACAGTGCCCAAAGCATCTAACACCATCAAAAACACATAATGCAACCGCAAAAATGGAAGTGAGACCCACGCCAATGGTGCCAGTTCTAACACTCAACATAAATAATATCATACGAGTAAGTGTCTTTTGGCTCCAAGTAAATAGCATAAGCAGTACGTACTTATGGTATAGCGTGTATGTATCATTAATCTATTCGATTTTAATATATTTCATAAATCATATTATTGTCGGCTTCATTATGAGATCCCCATTGAAAAGCCTGTTGACTCAACCCCTTTACCAATAGCGAAGGCACAAGTAAGTAACACCGAGGAGAATTGAAAGTGGGACTCCGCGGATCCTATTAGAAATGAGGAATAGCTAGGGGGACTCATTTATTTTAGTCCTGATTTCCTTGATTTATGCTCATTTCTACCTGGAGAGGTACAAAATGGGGTGGTGATGGATGGAGCATCTGAACCAATCAAACACTCACACCCAGTCAACAGATTTGGGTTTAATGCATCACGTTCTTTAGCCCACTCTGCCACGCCAGTTCAGACATGCCCATTTGCAAATCAGTCTGACCCTGTGCCTCATGGGAACAGTCCAGCCCGAATTGCCAAGCCATGCCTACCCTGGACCAGAAACAAGCTTCCGAGGAACGGTTTCTGGCATTTCAGCCGTCTTCAGCCCGGCTTGCTTGAATCCAGTGGCAAAGTGAGCAAGGGACTCACGTCTGAGCATACCCTGCCAACTTATGGAGAACAAAGCGGTACAAAAGGGGGTGGAGTTTTATCAGAATGGTGTAGCTGCTTTCACCAACTAAATGTTAACAGTGATTTACCACAGACTTTGTGATTTTCTGATGGGGCTGTTAAATATCATCATTAGCTCCATCATATTTTAAGGGAGTTAGGTAATCAAGGTCTTTGCCTCCAGATATCAGTACATTAGTTTCTGAAAAATGCACATTGTGCTGTCAAATGTATGCTGAATTCAGGGTATGGAGCTTAAATTACAATTGTAGTTACTACTTGTGACTTTTCATTAGTAGGTGGTGATCTTCAAAATCCATGGTGGAGAGGTCACCATACTATAGTTATAGGGAAAGGTTTAAAAGTTTGTTAAATGCTTAAAGAAAATGCAAATATATTTTAACATCAAATTGGAATGTAAATAAATGTATATTATTTATGTTAAATGTAGAATTTAAATTCTACAGCATTATTAGCTCAATTTTTAATTAAATATTTAATTCCTTTTATTAAATAAATTATTTTTATTTAAAAAACAACCGCTGGATACAATGTATATATATTTATTTTGTAATAAATATAACCTAAAGTTATGTCTCGAATTAATATAAATCATTTTAATTATTCTTTTATTTAGAGATTACTTTTATTTATATTTGTCAAAAATCAAAATACCTTTTTTAAGTTTAATTTAATTTCCTATAGTGGTTCTTTTATTTTTAAGGCCTGATTATAAGTGCCGCGGATTTCCGACCGACACATTACAATTTCAAAAATCAGAGTGGCGGAGGACCGGCTGCTGCACCAAATAATAGTTGTTCCCTGGCGGTAGTGGTGTTACGCCACAATGTCACATGCTCAGCGGGACTGGCACAGTCCCACTGTGCATATTATGAGTTCCGCTATCATAAGCTATTTCATGGTGGGAGCCCCGCCATTTGAAGGCTGGTAGTGCAGGAATGTATCCAACCCCATGGCCCCCTGCCATGAGCATACATTCAGGGAGCACAACATGTGCCCTCCTGTCTGTATTCCCCAAAAGCTCCTGCATGGCATGGATGTCACTGTCCATGCCGTGCTAGAAAGTTTTTGCCATTTTTTTTGCTGTGCCTGTTTTCAGCCACCACCATGGGAAAGGCGAAAGATTGTCCACCTAATAATCGTAATAAGGCAGACAGTCCTGGCATGGCCTTGACGCAGCTGTGCCAGTGGTAAGCCGGCGCAACAGCGTCAAAGTCATAATCAGCCCTTTCTTGCTCAATTAACTTCTATGGAAGGTTGTAGCAGTACCAGTTGTTGGTTATGGTTGCTGGTGCACTTGCTCCAGGTCTGAGTTGGAGTGCATTTACTGTGATTTTGCATCCTTTTTGGCTGAAGTAACTTTATAGGTGCGGCTTGTGAGTTGCAATGAGCTTTTGTTGGTGGGTGCATATCTACCACTAAATCCCCCCAGCCCTCCCTTAACTCCCCCTAACTTCTCCCAAAACCTATACCCTTCAGTAGGAGTATTCCCTTTTTCCCAGCCACTCTTGCCTGTCCAGCTCACAGTTACAACTAAAACATATACCTACATGTGTGTAGATCCCCACAGAGATCTCGGCACATGAAAGATAGAAGAGGTGGAGTCTTTAACTGACCCAAATTGATTAGGGAATGTGTATTGCAGTGTGTTTATAATACTGTTAGAGTGCTACTAAACACACTAAGAAATGTAGGGGAATTTGCTCAAGCAGATTACGCCATTTGAATGTCCCTTTTAATGAGGTCTGGCGGTGCAATACCCTGCTACTTATTCCCAAAATGGTGTTAAACTACTTTGGGTGGCTTAACAGAGCTTTGTAAATATGATACTCTACATGCAGGTATCTGCGTGAAAGGGGCCTACAATGTTTGTTGCTGTGAGTGGCAGCATCCATTGCTTTTTAACGCTGTCCCTGATTTACATGGGTGTGTAAATCTGACGCAGTGCTAATAACCAACGCCATGAACAAGCAGGCGTTAGATTGGCGCATTGAGGAGAAATACTTTTATTTCTCCTCAATTTTGCCCTTTGTACATGTACTGCATTCTGCAGCACATGTAGAAAGATCAGATCACCTGTAAAGAAAGTTTATATAAAGGAAGGTGTCGCTTCCTGCACATAAATAATTTCCCCTGCAATACAGACACCCTTGCACTATGGCGCAATGCTGTCTGTGATGATGCTAGGCAGCTATTTTTGGCGCCAGAGAAAACCCAGGGGTGCGGCGTATTCTTGTGAATACGGTGCATCCCTGCACTTTTAAATGATCAGTGCTGCGCTGAAAAATTTACTGCAGTACCGCTCTGCACCATATCCTTGTACATAAACTCCTTAGTTTGTGACGATCTCTCTCAGAAGTGTAACCCACTTGTGGCCTCCCCTTTGAATGTCCCAAAGTGGGGTCCTTCCAACAACCTTGACAAAACTTCAGCTGGTCCCAATTGATGTATAATTGTAGTGTAGTTCCTATTTTCCCAATACGCTCTGCGCATTTGAATAACATAAACGATATTTAGACGTAGGACTGAGGTTGACTAGTTCTCTATTGAATATGTTAGACTTAATTTAGGTTTGCCAGCTAGCTCAGAGGTCACTAGAAACTTTCTCGAATGAACAGGGAGGAGTGAACTTCCCTGATTAGACAAAAAGGGATTCAGCTTCTGACAACCGCATAAACATGACAACTTTGCTCCCCCAGAATAAGGAGTATATCTCCAGAGTCGTGTGAGAACAATAGATAGCTATTTCACTCAGTCAATCGTGCATACTTAGTTTCACCAGAGTGCAGAGAAATAGAGAGACGGGCGTTTTCAATAAAAGGTGTTATTTATTGAGCAGTCTACTTTCCCATGCAAGAGAAATGAATTGCTACAATTGCAATACTTGTTATAAAGTAAAGTGCGTACATTAAAAGGAGTATTATGAAATAATACTGTAAAAGCATTGATATGGTTTCTGAGCCATATGATACTTAAAAGGTATAAAATATATACAGTTACATACAATGATAAAAGTTTGACTAAACGTACTCAACTGTTGCTTCTAAATACGCCTACCCCAGCGACCAATCCCTAGATCCAGATCCCACTTAAAAAGCAAGTGCACCCACTCACAGACCCACACACCCACTCACTCACACTCACTTACACACCCATGGAATCACCCAGACCCTTACTCACATATCCATACAGACACTCACACACCCACTCAGAGTCCAACAACACCACATACATACCCATACAGCCACACACCTACTCAGAAGCCCAGAGAACCACTCACATACCCACTCACATTTACTTACAGACCCACTCACAGACCTACACAGTCCCTTAAACACCCATATAGCAAAACCACTGACACACCCAATCACACACTCATACAGCCACTCACCCACCACTCTGAGAACCACACAGCAACTTACACACCCAGTCATATACTCACCATCCACACACTCATGACTACTTACATAAACATACAACAACTCACACATCCATATAGCCACTTAATCACCCACTCAGAGTACCAGAAACCACTCACACACCCATAAAGACATTTACGCACCTAGTCATACACTAATATAGCCACTCACACACCCACTCACAAACCCATACAGTCACTGATATCTCCATTTAGAGACCCAGAGAACCACTCACCCACCCACTCCCAGACCGACACAGGCACTCACATACCCAATCACCCACTCTCACACACACACACAACTACTCAGGCACTCACTCATAAACACCCTTACAGCCACTCACACACCCACTGAAAGACCCAGAAACCCACTCAGACAACCATACACCCTTTCACCCCCCCCCCCCCCCCCCCGGGAGGTGTGTCTCAATTGACAAAATGGCAGCTGCAACTTTTCTCTCAGGTTGCGGCCAGCGGCATTTATTTATTTGAAGAGTTTTATATAGCGCTGGCTTGACCCATAGGTATCAGAGTGCTGTACATGAGGATTGTTGCGTTACAAGTTACAAATTACATCCGTTACCAGAGCATAGTAATTCAAAGGCAAAAAATAATGTTACAATAATTCGTCACAGGGAGAGGGAGGAAGGAGACAAGGCAGGGAGACGGGGAGAACTGGGCTAAATGGCTGGGTAGGTGACGGCAGAGGAGGTGAACCAGGGCCAATTTGCTCTGTAGCGTCCAGCAGCTCCACCGGGCATCAGACATGTTACTCAGGTCTCAGCGGTCAGGGATAACAAGAAAAACTATTCTTCATGGTTACAATAGATTACAGTTGCATAGTCAAACACACAGGAAGAAGTCCTCAATAGAGGAATGGGGTAGGGGTGTGGAGACAGGGGGCTGGGAAGCATATCAGTTCTGGCAGATCCGCAATGTGGGAGAAGTACCTTGTGCATGCCCAAGAAGTTAGAGTAAGCGGACCTATAGCCCAGATAGGGGAGCATGGTCATTAAGTCCAGTATCAAATTCTGCTGCTGCAGACACATCGATCTGCAGAACCACCGCAGTGGAATTGCTTTGGATCTACAACTCTACATATAAATTAAATTTTTTCTTTATTAACTTTAAACTTGGTTCTTTTGGTCACTTACGATGAATTGATGCTAATTCTTACTGTTTTTGGATAGGGCTCTACTTTGCTGGCAGTTGGAATTCCTAGTGCGGGGCCACTCCATTGGAGTAACCAAGCGCTTTACACGCTTGTACTCAATCAATCAATCAAATGTAAAAACTACTGAATTAAATTCCACCAAATTACAAAAAGCACTCTTCTGGACCAAGATCTAGCTTTCTGCCAAATTAGGTGTAATTCCATTCAGCAGTTCAGGCTGTAGTCTTGTCAAAATTCCCAATGGGAAATTGCATTGGGAAAAAGCATTTTGGAATCCCCTTTTCCTTAGCTTCCGATTGACGAATTACTCCTAAAATTTCCAGACAGCAGCTGAAGTGAGTACTGGTCCCCTTACTGCAAAAATTAAAAGAAACTGGCTAGAAAGGGCAGGAGGGAGGGGCAGTGGCAGTGAAAGCAGTGGGTCACAGAGGACAGAATAGAGAGGGCAGGGGTTTAAGATTTGAAAATGAAGGGGGGGCAGTAGCAATGGGAAGCATTCTAACCAGGGAGGGCTGAAGTGAAGGGCAGTAGCAGTACAAGAGGAAACAAAAGTCAGAGGGGGTATCTGAACAGAGAACAGATGACAGGAGAGAGGGGGGCATGGGCAGCTAGCTGACCAGGTAGGGCAGGTGCAAAAGAGAGTGGCAGCACAGCAGACCAAAAAGGGCAAGAAGGAGGGGGCAGGTGTCCGAGAATGGAAAATGTAATGTGGAAGGGGCATCAAGCTAACCAGGGAGAAAAGGAGAGAGGCGGAGTAGCTGGACAAGTGACCATAGATATCAGGAGTGAGGGGGTAGGAGCACAAGAACAGAGGCAACAGGGGTAGCATGTTGACCAGGGAGGGCAGGTGGGTTGGGTAGTGGCAGCACAACAGACTATGGACGGAAGGAATAAGGTGCATGAGAACAGAGGGCAGTGGTGCAGGGGATGAGGCAGCAAGCTGACCAGAAATAGCAGATGGGAGGGGCAATGAAAGCACAACAGACCACAAATGGTAGGTGTGAAAGGGCAGCAACACGAGAACAAAGAGCATGATTATGGGGCAGGGGCAGCAATCTGACCAGTTAGAGCAGGGTACATAGGACAGAGGGAGGAGGCAGGGGAAGGAGAACAAGGAATTTAGGGCAAGGGGAAGGAGTTAGGGGCAGCAAGCTGGCTAGGGAGGGCAGGCGGATGAGCACTGTCAACTCAACAGACAATTGAGGGCAGGAGAGAATAGGATGAAGCATGAACGCAGAGTCCTGACATACTCTTTTTAGGAAGAACAGTCAAACCTGGCTCTTTACGCAACTCTAATTCTCTCTGCTGTTTTGCCTTCCACAATCCCCCAGCGCCAAGATGCCTCGGTAATAGTGCGCTCTATAAATATTTCAGTCCGTCAGTCAGTCAGAGTACAGATGACAAGGGGAGTAGCGCAGAAGCAGTAATATGACATGGGAGGGCAGGCAGAAAGGGCAGCGGCAGTACAACAGGGCACATATTACAGCAGGGAGGGAGCAGGGGCATGAGAACAGAGAGCATGGGGAAGGTTTCAGGGGTAGCAGGCCGACCAGTAAAACAGATAAGGTAAGCAGTGGCCGCTGAATGAAACATAGAGGCCAGAAGCGAGGGGGTAGGTGCGCTTACCTCGAGAATAGAGTCTGCGGGAAAGGCACCGGTTCAGCAAGCTGACCAAGGAGAGCAGGAGAGAGGGTCTAGTTGAAGCACATTTTTTCATGGGAGTAGAAGGGATGGATCTGAGGAAGGGACAGGTAGCTGACCAGGGAGGACAGGTGTGAGGGCCAGTGGTAGCAAAACATACCATGGAGGATAGGGGTAGGGGTCATGAGAATAAAGGGCAGGGGCCGCAAGCTGATGAGGCAGGCAGGAGGGAGGAGTAGCAGAAACACAATAGACAACAGCGGGCAGATAGGACGAGCAAGCAGCTCAGAAACAGAGGGCAGGGGTTAGGGACAGGGGAAGTAAGGTGGCCAGTGAGAGCTGGTGGAAAGTACAGCGGAAGCACAACTGACCATGGAGGGCAGCAGGTAGAAGACAGGGGAATGAAAACAGTGGGCAGTGGTAGCAAGCTCACCAGTGAGGACAGGATGGTAAGGCAGTGGAACCACAACAGACCAACTAGAGCTGGAGGGAAGTTGAAAGGGTACAAGAATGGTGAAGGTAGGGCAAGGTGCAGGAGAGCAGGAGCATCAGGCTGACCAGGGAAAGCAGTGGGAGAGGTAGTGGAAGGATAATGGAGCACAGAAAGCATGAGGGAAGGCCCAGAAGCACTAAAATGGAGAACCGAGGGCAGGAGGCAGGAGGCATTGGACCATGGAGGGCAAGGGAGGTGAGGGCTCAAGAATGGGGAACCTTGAGGAGGGGGGAGGGGCAGGGGCAGCAAGGTGACCAGGGAAGGCAAGAGTGAGGGGGAGTGGCAGCACAACAGAGCACCGAGGCCAGGAAGGGGGTTGGCCAAAAAGAAGAGAGAATTAAGGGCAGGGTAGCAAGATGACCAGGTACAGCAGGTGGGAGGGGCAGACTATGTAGGTTAGGGAGTTAGGGCACGAGAATGGAGAATAGAGAATGTGGGGGCAGGTTGTGACAGTGACTTACCTTTATATTGACATTTTCCATGGTAATGGCTTGCATTATAAAGGCAGGTCCTGGTAAAAATAGGCATGGTAAAGGCATGCATGGCAAACACATATGCTTTGTAAGGCTTGTGTTGCAATGGCATGCGTGGTTGAAAATGCATTGTAATTGCAGTTTCTCCTTCTAATCTATGGAGGAATTTTGGCCCATATTATCAAGAAAGGGCGATACATTATCGCCGCTTTTATCGGCAGGAAACAAATTCCTCCATAGATTAGAAGGAGAAACTGCAATTACAATGCATTTTCAACCACGCATGCCATTGCAACACAAGCCTTACAAAGCATATGTGTTTGCCATGCATGCCTTTACCAGGACCTGCCTTTATAATGCAAGCCATTACCATGGAAAATGTCAATATAAAGGTAAGTATAATATATGAAGGTATAAAGATAAGTGTATTATTTTAAAGAAAAAGGCGTGTCAGGGTGGCGTGCAATATTTGCAGTTTCTTTAGCAGATACAAACGCTACTAATGCATTTCTCAAGTAGTGAGCCCAACCATCAATAGAATATATATCCAAATTTGATCATATACATAGATGATTATATTCTTCAATTTACTATATTTGTGTACATTAACAAAATTACATTGTGTATGTATACATGTGTATGATATATATATATATAATATATATATATATATATATATATATATATATATATATATATATATATATATATATATATATATATATATATATATATATTTTCAGCCAATCCTGTTTACCACCATTCAAAATCAGGCACCGACTCCGTGGGATGAAGTTTCAAGGATAATATTTATTCCATACGATTAGACGTGTGTCGGTGGACAAGGCCGCCTTGGTCACTACATCTACTTTCATCGAAGTGAAGAGCCATTTTATAGTCATGGGTTAAACACTTGTGACACAGAGAAAAAAATATACAGATTGTCATGGTGACGGGCGGGTAAGTGATGGACATGGTAAAGTTAGTGACAGTGAAAATGCAAGTTATCCTCATCGTAATGTATAAGTTAATTCACTTAAACAGTGAGGTGTATACAATTATAATGCATTTGTTAGCAGGCATCAAACTAGAGCAGTGGTGAGTACATTTGAATTATTTATACTTTAGCTCGATTGCTATTGGTTTTGGTCACATGCACCGGCTTACACAAAATGGCACAAAGGACATGAAGGTAGTACCTGCAGGGCCGGCTCTAGGCTCATGGTGGCCCTGTGCAGGGAGCGTAGGTGGGGGCCCCGGAAGAGGGGGTCCAACGGGGCAGAGCTCAGGAAGGTGTTTTACTAATAATACGTCCAGAAAAGTCGTTAGATGATTGACCAGTACCTGTGCGGCTGCTCCTATCCTTCCGAATTCATCTCAGAATGATACAATTTAGGAGGAGGAGGGCATTGTGACACACGACCTGAGGGACTGGGGGCACAAAAAATGTTTATGGAAGGAAATTTCTGAACCGCAGAAAGAGCTCCTCTAAAGTCCTGTACACTCCCATAGGCCACAGATTGTACCCTCACTGTTCTCTTGTGTTATTACAAAAAATGGAGACATGCAACTCTCATATTTGCAAGGAAAAATAAAGTAGGGAAACTCGAGTTCACACACTACTGAACGCGCACTCTTAAGTGCATCAGCAGTGCACTGTGAATCGGAGCGTTTCACAGGCCTGTCACAGATAAGAAATGCTATCAAAACGAAATCTTACAAAACAATATACTACTGGCCGGCAGCAACTCATACCCGGACAACGTTGGGACGGGCTGCTATTAAATATAGTTTGATGTGATTGCTAGACTGCAGTGACCTTAGTGGTACTTCTGTTTCTTCAAGCTGGTGATGTCTGGACAAGAATGATGTCTGTTTTTTTTGTCTAAAACCTTTTAATAAAAACACATTTTTATTTTCCTCCAGTTTGCAGTTTGGCCTTTTTATTGTCTATCTTAATACAGAACTATTAGTTGGGGTGACACAAGGAACAGTCTTACTCTCTTCTCAAAAGCAATTCAGGCACCTCACATATACACACGTGAACATGCATATTGAGATGGAGTTTCCCAGCGTATGCCTGGCAGTTTACATGCTGCTCTATGGTGCTGGCACATAACTCACTCATCTCACCATTATATGGCAGGAACCCTCATTTTTTGTGACCAACAGGTAACTGAAGGACCTATTGCAACAACAGCAGCAACACGGTGGTCAAAAACATTCAAATCTATCACCTGCGTGTTATACACTGTGCTGGGGAGCAGGCACATAATCCCTCCATGCTAGCTTATGGTGAAACCTGCTATTCATCTGCATACACCCCTCCAGCAACTGTTTTTTCGCAATTTTACCTCTGGATGGGCTGGGTACATCTGAATTTCTTAGGCAGTTGCCTGTACCCTGTTTTGATATACTACCATGTAGTCTGTTGGCGACCAACCACGTAAGACAGAACAAAGTGACCTTTACATTTGTCAATTTGCTGCCAGTCGTAGAGGGAAAGGGCAAAAAAGCTAAATGTATAATTAATTTTGTGGCTTGGAGGATCTAAATGGCGCTGCCCTGGGTGAAAGAGAGGGTGGAGCATACACCATGAAGGGGAAGAGGTAAGCTGGAGACCTGTGCTCTAAGCCTGGATCACCTCCGGAACATTTGAAAATGAACGGAGGACGAGGAGCACTGTAATCATCTCTGCTGGTGTGCCCACGGCCGGGGAGTTTAGGAGTGGGTTGTGAGATGGTCCTCTTACCGGTGGGTGCGGGCCGTCAATGCACACACCCTCATGTGTTTAAACTTTATCGGGCCTTCTCAGAGGGAGGGGGATGGGTCGGGCACCTTTCTGAATGAAGTGCCTTCACAGCTGGGGGGGCTTCCAGTGCTGGGTCGTAACAGATCAAAAGGCTGTTGATATAACGGTGTGGCGCCCAGGCGCGCAACACCCATTGGGCTCACGGGGTTTCAGCGTCCCTCCCCCCCCCCACACCCCGTCGTGTGTCAGCCCAGGCTGACACAGCTTTGCAGGCTGGCGCAGCATAATGTGGCAATGCAGAGACAAACCATCATGAGTATTGACTACTAGACGCTGTGCGCATCTGAACCACATGTGTTGTTATTAACACTCACTCGCCATATTCATTACTGCAGCTCAACTGGAAAGACAGGCAGGCGATTATAATTATTACATTATAAATACATATATTTGTGAGCACAGAGCAGTCTCGTCTCAGAGACAGAGTCAGTCTCTCACCGGCATTATTTGGGGTCGGAGTCGGACTCGGGGAAGAGTGGGGATAGTAGGGCGGACTAGTGGACAGGTGTTCTCTGTCTATCGTCGATGATCGGGTGGCCGGCGATAGGACGACGTTATTTGTTCTTTGATTTTCAGTCTCAAACACGACGATGAGTGACGAATCGATGCACCGCTTACTGATGCACTCAGTCTCCCAGCGAGGTGGGTCGGAGCAGCGTGACCACAGCACCGTGATGCGTCACTGCTGAGCGGCTAAATTGCGCACCGCGCACAGCGCGTGGGGGCTGTCCCAGGGCCGTCACGTCGTCGTAGGGCTAAGATTGACGGCCCTGGGACCCAACTGTCTTCTGGCTGGCTGCCTGGGCAAGTGAAACTAATTTAAACAACAACAACGCTCACATGCGTCGCTGCCATTGCTCGGAGGCCGCCAAATCCTGCCAGGGGGCTGCCAGTGATCCAAGTTCCGATCCGATCCTCGGCTCATCCGTCGGTCGTCGTGGCGGCCCCTGGGGTTTGGTGGCCCTGTGCAGGTGCACAGTTTGCACATGCCTAGGGCCGGCCCTAGTACCTGGATCCCATGATTACAAAGGTGCGTTTTGCGTGCGCATTCTGTAACTGCAGAAGTGTTCTAAGGTGAGCTATGGCCTGTGCGTCTGTTCGACATATGAACCGTTCTTGTATTAGCCGCCCGTTAGTAAAATGTATCCCCACACTGTTACTAGTAGTGCTAGTGTGTTCAGTTCGATGGGTTTTTATCGCTGCGGCGGCTAGGTCAGTTTACATGTGTCATGCTGGTTTCTGTTATGTTTGTTTGCGCTCCACCTTCCTAATGTGCGAGTGGTGCTCCAGTGGGCGATAGTTAATTCCCGTAGTTTTGGGACCTTTCTACTCTGTGTAGCCCAGCAGTGGAAATACTTATGCCGTTTGGTTTCTCCGCCCTGAAAAGTGATTTGTTAGTGAAGGCGCGCCATGTATACTAACAGCTGCACGTGTAAGCGCAGGAAATGGTGGTGAGGATGAATGACATGTGATTTGTTCAATCGCTGTGTACTGTGCATAGGGACTGTATGTTACTATGTGTGGTTTATTATTATGTGCACAAGGTGTGTTTGTGTGTGTATATACCAGGGATGGTGAGTGAAGATGTTAAAAGAGGGGTAGGGTCATCTTACTGTAAGCGCAAGGAGGTTTCAGTGTGTGGATAGTTGTTTTGGAAATTACATTATTGCTCGGTATTTGAAGATGGACGCTCAGCGCTTCATCTGAATTGAGCCCGTTCGGTATCTTACAGTTTAACATGGGGTGTTTTCTGACACTGTCTATGACGAAGTAACTGAGGGGCATATTACCAAGGGCCCTTAATGCCGCTTTAGCAGGACTTTTTCCCCCTAAAGCGGCGATAATTTCATCGCCCTATTACCAAGCTGTCGCTAACACCAGTTGGCGACAGCTAATAGGCAATAGCGAGCATCTTGGGGCCCGCTTTGCATGTCAGTGATATTAATCGCTAATGACATGCAAAGTGGGTGTGCCAAGATGTTAGTGACTGGAAACAGTCACTAACATCGCTATCTCCTATTACCTACAAAGGAGTAGTTTTGGAAATATTCGCACTAAGCGCGAATATCTCCAAAAGCTAACACCTGCCCAGAGGAGTTCTTAGGTATATTGTCCAATGGGAGGTGTAGAAAATGGCTAAGAGCATTGTCACGATAATGTGTGAATATCGCTGTATTTCCAGCGATATTCACGAATTTTGAATGATTTTTATCGTGTCTAAGATAAAACTTGATGATAGCAAGGTATCTCAGCGATAAAAATCGTCATAGCGCGGCAATAAAATTATTCCCGCTAACCCTGCTTAGCGATAAATACCGCTATTTCTAGGTAATATGCCCCTGAGATCCTCCGTCCTGCCATTGTGATGCATGTTTATGTGACGTGCCACTGGGAATGAGGGATCATCGTTTGTAATGGCTCTTAGGTGTTGTAGAATTCTTACATGGACAGGGCGCAGTGTGATTCCTATGTACAGTTTGTTACCTGTACAACGTAACACATACACTGCGATATGCAGTTGTAGTGATCTTTTATCAGAAAAGGGGATATCCTGAGTGGTGTGTTGACTGATTTTGTGTTGGTTGCGTGTTAGCATGCCTTGCATTTTGTGCATTTAAAGAATCATGTCTGTGCTTTGAGCCAGTTTCCCCCTCTGTCCTGTGTTGGGGCATTGTTGACTAGTTCCTCCCTCATCGATTTGGCACGCCTGAAATTTAGTTCTGGTAGTTTTAGGATGAGGTCCGCTGCACTCCGAACTGATCGGCGTGTTGTTAAGGTTATCAATGAAGTTCAAAAGGCTTAGGGTGCTCAGGGTGAACCCCTTCTGTCTGGGAGAGGCAGGGAAACGATGCAGAGAAAAGGACCTTACAGGCGTAAGGTGGAGCTCTTGAGCACTCCTCTGTGCTTGATTTATGCTCGAAATTAAACAAAGGTATTCAAATTTCAAAGTTTTATTCACTTTGTATTTTCAATTTGTTTTGCTCATACTTCTGAATCAAAGGTTTTTCATAAATGAGGATGAATTATGTACATCCATTTCTGATTGATTTCATAAACATGGGTTCAATACAACATGATTGTATATGTGGAAACACACGTTAATATCCCTGATGCATTTCGAGCTGAGGAGCTCTTCTTCAGGGGGTCCATGTAATCTAAAGGAAAAGTGGGAAATATCTGATATTATTAGTGGCAGGGCCCGAGATGTAAAGTGAAAGATGATGGTTAGCGTGAACAGAACATTCTGAAAATCGGGTGATGGTGAATAAGCGTGAGCTACGAGAAAGGTGCATGCAGATAGCTGGTGAGGAAATAGAAAAGTGAAAAAGGAACAGGAAGTACGTGAGTGACGTAGTAGTGAACCGGAGTAACATGGAGAAAAGCATGGTCACGAAGATAAAAGAATCGCGTTAAGATCACCAATGTGATTGGCTTTGCAAAGCGAAAGATATATGTAGGCTGTGGGCTTTTAGGTTTAAACCTATAATAACTGATAAAACCCCACTGAAAGAAAAATAGCCCTCACCGGTGAAAACATATAAACACTGAAAAAACACCTGGAAAACCACAAACTAAATGCCATTCAAAGAAAAGAAAAAGAGAGTGAAAGTCATTTTCTTCTTCCTGAAGGGGTCAATACAATGTAACTTTGTTATACAAGTAGCAGTAAGAAAGACTGGCTAACATTATTCTGCTTGAGTTTTGTTCTTTAGGGATGCCACTAAAATATTGTTTCTTCTTCCTTTTACTTTTTCAGTTTTGTGGCCTTTGGTCTAAAGATGCAGGGTTTAGTTTCATGTTTTAGGTCTAGTTTAATTATTTTATAAACTATAGAGAATCAGGAAAGATCAAACTCATATTTGATATGTTGCCTGCATTTGATTATTCACCAATAGGTAAAATGGCTGGTTTCATGAAAATCTTTCCTAATATGTGTCATCACATTTACCCACAGAGAATGGGTAAAAACCCTTAATACATCAGACCATAGTTTCTAGTGGGTCAGTATTGATAGTAGGTGAATTGCCAACACCTCAGGCTTCAAACATTCAATGCAAGGTATAGTGACAAGTATATATATCACCAAGCATCTGGGATAGTGGTGAAAAGATGACACCAGACTTTTTGAAAACATGGAACGCAGTGTCACTTGTAATGCTCTGCAAAAAAAGGTTCTTTCCAAGTTCTACAAAGATTGGAGTGATATTGTTTGTATTTGCAGTGATTCAGCTACGTATATAAAAAAAGTTGTCTGATGACCTGTCAAAATTGATACCCGATCTGAAGTGCCACTTGTTAGATAGTATGCTGAAAGCATCTTTACAATCTTAAGAGTTAATGAGGGATGCTATTGACTTTTTAGTCCAATCTGGTGCACTGGTTTCTAATGCACAGGAACTAAAACACAACTATTTATTGTTTTGTGCTTTATGTGGCATCAAATAAAGAGTCATCCCAACTGTGACCCTTAGCTGATGGTTCTCAGCCCAATGTGCTAAGAATGATGAGACGGCCTTTTCACAGACATTTATATGGGAAGGAAAGAGCGAGAGCACATGACCCAAAGACACACTGAAGAAGTATTGTATGGTGTACTACAATAAGATTAATTTGCAAAAATCTATTTGGACCTCATATACACCATAAGTACACTGTCTACATACCATGTTCTTTCAGTGCAGTAAGCAAGCAATAAAAAAAGCAAAACGTTCCATAAACACCGGAAAAAAGACTTTTTCTGTTGTTTTTAGTGGCGCGAAAATGTGTAACCACTGATAAAAACTGTTTTTTAAGATATTGAAAACACTGAAAAAACCCAACCAGAATTTACCAAAAATAGAAACTGAAAACAGGAAAGCCTAGGTATATGTAATTGAACTACGGGTGTGAACTGGTAGATAAGCCGGTAACCTAGACGCAAGATATATAACCAGTAACACGGGGGAAGTGGGCAAACTTACCAAAGGTGCAATGTAGTCAAACCAGGTGACGGATGAACTCGAAGCTCCAGTGCAACGGGACGCCGACAGTGGAACACGGAAGTAAAGGGAATATGCGCAATATACAATGAATGGGAGGGTAGAAAGAGGACTGGTGTGTTGGGTCTAAAAGGTCCGGTGTGCATGGGAACGAACGCGGGTGAAAAGGGTGTATCAATAAAGTTGTGTACAACAAAAACCTGGGTGGAATAAATATGCAATGGATACCTGAGGAAAGAAATACATTAAAAGACAATTCAAGTGATATCAATAGCAAAAAACAACCTGTAATTCGGTAAATGCAGAAAACATGAGATGAGAAAAAGATGAGAAAAAATGAGAAGAAAAAAGCGAAGAAATAAAAAGGAATGTGAGAAAGGGGGATGAAAGTGGGGCGAATTGTGATGGTGTAACAGGTAAAGTAGGTAAAAAATGGTGCGTGCAGATGGGAAGATGGTTGGAATGAATGGAAGCAAAATAATGCACAGTGTAAAAATAGGAGAGTCATGAAAATTGATCAAAATATGATAGGTTAAAGGATGGAAGGGTGTTAACTGAAAAAATGTAGAAGGCGGAATCAAACATGTATGCGAGGTGTATCAAAGAAATAAGAGAGGCGAAATAGAGGAGAAAAATTGTTAAAAGATGAACATGGGTAACAGTGGGACAGGGTGTGCTAGATAGGGAAGATGCAAGTGATAGAAAGTGGAAGTAAATGGAATACCGGGTATGTGGGTAAGTAATAAAAAGCAAACAAGTGAAATAATGAAAAAGAGCAAATGAGAATGGAATTAGATTAAAGTAGAAGAATGCAGTCAAAAGAGAGCCAACGGATGAATTGAACAGGAATGAAGAGACATGTTACAGAAAGCTGCTAAATTCCAGTCGTTCATTGAGTCCTTTTGGGTGGGCGGAGCCCAGTTTGAAAATCCAATACAGTTATCTCTGGAGAAGAAATTTTCTTGGATATATGCCCTCCGGTTTGTTGACGACCTCCAATATAAGAAAGCGAATTTGGCTGATATTGTGGTTATGTTGTTTGAAATGGGCTGCGACGCAGGATTTCAAGTTTTTGTTTCTTATGTTGCTCCGATGTTCAATGAGTCTAGTCTGGTTTTGATCTTGCGTTCTGTCTTCCCTACATAGGGCAGTCCGCAGGGACACTTCAATAGGTGCACGACATTTGTGGTGTCATTTGTTGCATTCACATGTAACTGGATGGGTGTGCCTTTCGTGGGATGTGTTATGGTGTTGCCCGGAATTATGTTGTGTCAATTCGTGCAATTATGGCAAGGAATTGTTCCTTTAAATACGGTTGGATGAGTGATGCGATGTTTCAACATGGTCCGAAGATTCCTTGAACGTTGGTACGCAAAGATGGGCATTCTGTCAAAAATAGCATTAAAGTCAGGTACCAGCTGTGGTACCTGCCAGTGATTAATAATACATTTTTTAATCAAGTTGCTTTTTGTGGAAAAGTTTAAGACAAAAACATTCCGTTGTTCATTGGAGGTTGTATTGCCTTTCGGTTTGAGGGGAATGGATCGATCAATCATTTTTACTATGTCATGGGCAGTTTTGACAACTTGATCAGGGTAACTTCTGTTGAGAAATTTGTTGATGATAATGGTGCTATCATGTTTATAGGCCTCATCTGTAGATGCAATTCTCTAAGCTCGCAATAGTTGAGAATACGGGAGGTGTTTCTTGAGACTGGGCTGGTGGAAACTTGAATAATGGAGATAATTGGTGCGGTCAGTTGGCTTAGTGTATGTTGATGTTTCAAGTTTGGTGTCATTAATTGTGATATCAACATCCAAGAATGAAATTCTCGCTGGGTTGATATTGTGGGTAAATTGAATCCTATCATTGGTGGTTAATGGCTGAAGTAAGTTGCTGTTCGGTACCGGTCCAGATTAAAAGAATGTCATCAATGTAACGGCCTGGAGTTTCCTGAACGTGTGTCCATTGATCAGACACCTCTGCTCGGACTGACAATTGCTGTCCCTGACTTCGTTTTTCACTTTGGATTTCTTGGCATTGATACCTTCATACAGGCACAACAAATGAGGTTTCCTGGTAGCTGTACAAGTGCCTATAATTGAACTGAGGAGATATAATTTCAATATTGATCTCAGGATTAACATAGGAACCTCAAGTACAAACATAAGAGGACCTCTAAGACACCTTTACGCATCTGAAAAGACTGAGTTACCCCCCAACTTGTGAAGGGGTCATCTACTTGATCCCTTGCCCCGTCATATCCGTCCTGAAGAAGACTCGCATGGCCCAGGACTAACTAACCGCAAGGCCCCAAGACGAGTCGAAACGTCGACACATAATTAAGAATACCTGGACCACTAATGTTACCTTCCCTTCAGTGCAGACATTTATACATCTAATGTCTCATGAACATGATTAAGGACTGTATATTTGACTTACTATTGTGGCCAGGGTTTGTTGCTCTAGTCCTTTGTTGACTGTTTCTTCTGATCAATACAGAATAACTTTTTATACACTCTGTGTGATTTCTGTCCTCCGTTTTCACCTCATCACCATCACGCCCTCTGACACTTTCCTTTCTTTTACTGCACGCTCTTGATACGGGGCATTGTATATAAAATGTAAACATTTGTAGATATATTTCTGAATTCCAAGCATGAATCAAATGCATAAAAAGCTTGAATTTATTACAGTTGCCTATTCTTTTGTTTGTCATTTAATTGTGTTTGGGTTGTGAATTTTATGCACACCTTGAGTTGCTAAATCTTTGATTTTTCATTTTTGAAAAAATTGGGTCTTGGACCATTGTCTATTTATATTATCAATGTAACAGCAGTACATTTTGAGATGTACTTGCCAGTGTGGAACAGACAGTATGTGTTAGGTTTCAAAATCATGCATGAAAAGATTAGCGTACGATGGGGCTGCACAATTCCCCATCGCTACGCCCGAGAGTTGGATGAAAAATTTGTCCTGATATTTAAAATAACTGTGTAGGAAGGTGAATTGAATTAGTTCCATTAGGAAAACTTGTAGGTCGGGTGGTTTGTTGGTTTTTAGGAGTGCTGCTTTTAAGGCTTGGATGCCTAGGTTGTGGGGAATGGATGTGTAAAGAGAATTTACATCAATGGTACATAGTAAAATAGGAACTTGTGGGTCAATGGAAATGTTGATGATTTTGGATAAGAAATCTGTAGTGTCTTGTAGATAGCTTGCCATTTGTATAACTGAAGATACAAGATGGTAGTCTATGTAGGTACCAATGGATTCATGAATAGAGTTACATGTGCTCACGATGGGTCTGAATGGAGGTTTGACCAGATCGTTATGAATTTTTGGGATCATGTAAAGGTATGGAATGTTTGGATGAGTTTTGATTAGGTAGCTTCGATCTTTGTTTGTAATGGTTCCGAAAGACATAGCTTTGTAAGGCCTAAAGTGGGGTCACTGCAGATAATCGGCCAGTGCCGGTACAGGATTTTGTGGAGGTTGGCGTGGTACTTGTTAAACCCTGTGATGAGTCTGGGGGTTTGGGTACTACCCTGCTTGGATTCTGGCTTGCTGAATGTGTTTGTTTCAAGAAGGTCTTCCCTGGTGTGCAACTCGCTTTACCTTCTGGCTTTTTCTAGTGTGGTGTTTTTGTAACCTCTCTGGCTCAGTCTCTTACGGAGGCTAGATGTGCATGCTTCCAAGTCTTTTTGGTGCTTCAGTTTCTCTTCATCCTTAAGCACTCAGCATAGGGGATGCTTTCTATTAGGCTGGTTGGGTGAAAGCTTTGTGCGTGCAGGATAGCATTTCCTGCTGTTTCCTTCCTATATGTGCGTATTTGGACTCTGTTGTCATCATGGTAGCGTTCTAGATCTAAAAACATAATCGCCAGTAGGTAGTTATAGTTAGGACCTAGTTTCCATAGAAAATCTGCAACATTCAATTTGGAATATCTTTGGCGCAGGTTGACGAATCTTCACGAAATTCTCCAAGAAGATGGCCCGCTCCGCTCCGTTCCTATCCTGAAAGTTTTGGGGTGATTTGTCAAGCGGGGGCCGAGAAAAAAGGGGGATCCCAAAACTTGTTTTCCCATGCAATTTTCCATAGGGACATTTAGCCGCGGCTACAGTCCGAGCTGCTGAACGGAATTACACTAAATTTGGCAAATAGGTTTGGAGTTTGGTTTGCAGATCATGCATTTTGTTAAGTAGTGTAAATCTGTGCAATAGTTCCTGAGAAAATCAAAAATAAAATCATAGATATATCTATGGACAAAGTAGGGTACGCGTATCCTCAGAGGATCATAGACGTACCCTTACGAGCATAAGCTGCATGCTAATTGGCTGTCAACTGTCTGTCAACACTCCAAACCAAGAAGTGTTGGCAGCCATCTTGTGTCTCAGTAGAACCGAGGCACAAGAAAACTGAAAAACAAGTGCGCAAAATATGCAAAGGGGGCAGGGTAGAAACACCCTGACTCCCTAGGCCTGCTCAGGGGGTCCCAAAAGGACACCCAAGGCCCCCCCAATTTATTTATTTTTTTAAATCACGGGATACGCGTAGGATACGCGTATCCCGTGACAAAAAAAAAAGCTGAAGCCCGCTTTAGTAGTAATTAGCCCCCGGGGGTCCAGGTCCTGGGGGTAATGTGATTTATTATAATGGGGGCCCAGAGGGTCCCTGGGGACCGCCAGCCCCGGGGTTTTAACAATAAATATGTGGGGGGCTCTCGGGCCCCCCGCAGTCCCGAGGACCACCACCTCCCAGGGCTTTTTTTTCTATATTAATGGGGGCCCAATGGGGCCCCCCAGCCCTGGGGACCACCACTCCCTGGGGCTTAAACATTATGTATGGGGGGCTCACGTCCCCAATGCAGTCCCGGGGACCGCCACCCCCGGGGCTTCTTTTTATTTTTAAATTAAAAGAAAAGTGTGTGGGTGGGCTCAAGCCCCCCACATGCCCCAGGGACCACCACCTCGTTGGGGGCACTACATTTTTAAACTGGGATCCGTGACGGATCCCCCAGCCCCAGGAAACACCACCCCATGACTTTTAAAGGTTGGGAGGGGTGCTGCGCAGGCCCCCTCCTGGAGCCTGTGGTGGCCCTGAGGACCGCCACTGCCCAGGGCCGGCTCCGGCAGGGTCCCGGGGTGCCTACCCCCGGGACACTGTAGTTTGCTATGGTAGGGTGGGAGCCTAGCGGCTCCCTCCCTAAAATAGCAAACTGCTTTAGTTTTTGGAAGAGAGAGCAGGAAACCTGCTCTTTCTTCAAAAACCAAACACGATTGCTTGTCTACAAGGGGAGCAGCTTATTAGCTGCTCCCCATGTAGAAAAGCAATGCCGGCTCCCGCAGGACACGGGGATCCGGCAGGTAACTGTGGGGGGATTGGGGACCCCCCCACCGTCCCCAACAGAGTGGGCCAGCCCCGTGGGATGGGGTCCCCGGGATACAAGTGGCCCAGGAGGGGGGCCACGTGGCCCGCCTCCAAAAAAAACGAAAAAATGTCCGGCCCTGGGTGATGGGATCCACGGGGCCAAAAGTGGCCACAGGAAGGGGACAAAGCAGCCCCCTCCTAATAAAAAAAATATTTTTAAAAAAGGCCAATGGCCCGGGGGATGGGGTCCCCAGGGCCTTGGGAGGGGGGCCAAGCAGCCCTCTGCCCGATTTTTAATAAAATAGAAATTTAAAATTGGGGGCAGGCCCTGGGGGATGGGGTCCCCAGGGCCCAAAAAATTGAAAAATAAGAGGGGGCTACACAGCCCCCCTTCTTACAAATAAAAAAAAGCCCGGCATTGCGCCGGAGGCCATGCCCCCTCCTTTTACCACTCTGCAAATGCACCCCCTGGCGCGTTTGCAGAGGGGGAAAGAATTCCACTTGAATACTGGGGGTCCCTGGGGATCCCTCGGGGCCAAGTAGCCCACCAGGAACCTCCAGTATGCGCCAGGGGACTGCATTGCAGAGAGGTGTTCTTAGGCCACACCCCTTTTTACACCTCTCTGCAACACAGCCTTGTGGCGCTTACTGGAGGTACCTGGTGGGCTAGTTGGACCGCAGGGACCCCCAGGATTCGAAGTGACTTAATTCTCCAACAAAAAATGCGCCACGGGATAGCGTTTGCCCACTGGTGAAGGGAGGGGGCGGGGCCTGAGTTCACATGTGTGCAAACACGCCCTGTGGTGAGGTTTAATATGGGGAATTAATTCCTTGTCAGTACTGAGGGTCCCTGGGGGCCAACTAGCCCACCAGGTACCTCTAGTAAGCGCCACAGAGCCGCGTTGCAGAGTGTTGTAAAAAGGGGCATGGCGTGTGAACACCTCTCTGCAACGCAGCCTCCTGGGCATACTGGAGGGACCAAAGGATTTAGGAGGAATTAATTCTCTAACTTAAAACACGCCACAGGGTGTGCTTGCAGGCATATCACCATAGGCCACGTCTCCTTTCTTCACCACTGTGCAACGGCACCCTGTGGCGCGTTTTAAGGTGGGGAATTAATCCTCTTTCAATACTGAGGGTCCCTGAGGGCCAAAAAGGCCAACAGGTATCTCCAGCATGCGCCAGGGACCTGCGTTGCAGACAGGTGTTCTGAGGCCACGCCCCTTTTTGCACCTCTCTGCAATACAGCCTTGTGGCACTTACTGGAGGTACCTGGTGGGCTAGTTGGACTGCAGGGACCCCCAGGATTCAAGGGGACTTAATTCCCCAACTAAAAATGAACCCCCGGGTGCGTTTGCACAGTGATGAAGGGAGGGGGCGGGGCCTGAGTTCACATGTTTGCAAACATGCCCTGTGGTGAGGTGTAGATTGGGGAATTAATTCCTTGTCAGTACTGAGGGTCCCTGGGGGCCAATTAACCCACCAGGTACCTCTAGTAAGCGCCACGGAGCTGCGTTGCAGAGTGTTGTAAAAAAGGGCGTGGCCTGTGAACACCTCTCTGCAACAAAGCCTCCTGGGCATACTGGAGGGACCTGGTGGTCTAGTTGGCCCCCAGGGACCCACAGGATTAAGGAGGAATTAATTATCTAACTTAAAACACGCCACAGGGTGTGCTTGCAGACATATCACTATAGGCCTCGCCTCCTTCCTTCACCACTTTGCAAGCACACTCTGTGGTGCTTTTTAAGATGGGGAATTAATCCTCTTTCAATACTGAGGGGCCCTGAGTGCCAAATAGGCCAACAGGTATCTCCAGTATGCAACAGGGAGCTGCATTGCAGATAGGTTTTCAGAGGCCACTACCCTTTTCACACCTTGCTGCAACGCAGCTCTGTGGTGCTTACTGGAGGCACTTAGTGGGCTAGTTTGATCACAGGGACCCTTATGATTGAAGGGGACTTAATCTCTCATCTTAGAACGGTGACAGGGCTCGTTTACACAGTGGTGAAGGGAGGGGAGGGGTCTGACATGATGTGTGCTAACACGCCCTGTGCCGCGCTTTAAGTTGGGGAAAAAAATCCACTTCAATCCTGAGGGTACATGGGGGCCAAGTAGCCCACCAGGTGCTTCCATAAAGTGCCATTGCGCTGCGTTGCAAAGAGGTGGTGCAGGCTGTGCCCCTTTTTACATCTTTCTGCTACGCAGCTCTGTGGCGCTTACTGGATGTACTACGAATTCCGATTTACTCACCTATTTTCAGGAGATAACCCACTGACCCTTAAAAGTAAGTCTAACCATACTTACCAGTAACTTGTATTTTCTTCCATAGGAATCAATTGTCTGGTTTTTACCAGAAAAGTTTCTAAGTGTCTATTTTCACGAACTAGAAATATTCCTAAAAAATCGCCTGAATGACTTAAACGCATTCTTTCAACTGTTTACAGGAGATGCACCAGTGCTGGATCCAGGATCCACCACTGAGTATGAAAAAATAAAGATAACACTGCTTACCTGCCAAGTGAATTTCCTTCCATAGGGTAACATTGACTGGTTTCACTTGGAAATTCTTCTAAGTGTGGAGTTTTGGAACTTTAAAATATTCACCTAAAATCAGCCGAACAACAAATTATGATTTACTCAGCTGTTATCAGGAGAGACATCAGTGCTACATCTTTCACCGCACTACTGTTTCTGAAAGGTTATTCTGACTGTACTTACAGTACCTTGAATTTTCTTCCATAGGCTAATATTGAATGATTTCACTTGGAAATTCTTTTAAGTATGGAGTTTTGGAACTGCAAAATATTCCTATAAAATCAGCCGAACTACGAATTCCGATTTACTCACCTGTTATCAGGAGAGACCTCAGGGCTGCATCTTTCAGCCCACTGCTGCTCCTGAAAAGTAATTCTTACAGTAACTTGAATTTCTTTCCATAGGATATCATTGCCTGCTACATAAAATATATATCCATTAAAAAAATATAAAATGAAATAAAAAAAATATAACAATGTCAATATTTTTAAAAACATTTTTTTCAATTTATATTGAAAATATGTAATGTAAATTAAAAAATAAAATATCTAAAAATAAATAGTTTAAAACAATGTAGTGAATCAGTATAAAAAAAATAACAATTAATTCATTTAATAATTATCATTTACAAAACCTTTGAAATTCACTGAAAAAAACATAGGTTTCAGCCACATTATAGATAGGAATTAGAATTTAAAAAACCTTAGAAATTCACTGAAAAAACCATAGGTTTCAGCTATGTTATAGTTAGGAATTAGCATTTAAAAAACCTTTGAAATTCACTGAAAAAACCATAGGTTTCACACATGTTATAGTTAGCTGGACATTTCACTCATACAAAACTATTGAAAATACCCAGTTCTTGTTAGTTCAGCTAACTATAACTCGCGTGCCCGCAATGCACTGCTGATGATGTCACCTATTACATCACTGATTACATGATACAAACAATTATTAATCTCTCCTTTAAAGAAGGACAAATAACACAATACTGGAAAAAAGCAATTGTTAACCCAATCCGTAAAAACACAACCTTGCCATGGACAGACCTTTCCAATCTTCGCCCCATCTCCCTACTACCGCTCTTAAGCAAACTGGCCGAGAAGCATGTGAACACACGTGTGTCAAAATTCATCGAGGCCACAGGGGGTCTGGACCATTCTCAATCAGGGTTCAGACCCAACTACAGCACCGAATCTGCGCTCCTCTCCGTGGCAGATAACATCAAGATGACACAGGTTAGAGGAGGCTCTATGATTCTGGTGCTGTTAGACCTGTCTGCAGCCTTCGACACTGTGTCACATGAGATCCTTCTTGGCCGTTTGCAGAGAGTTGGATTTGGAGGCGTAGCTCTGTCCTGGCTGGAGAGTTTTCTCACTGGCCACTCACAAAGTGTCAGCCTGGGCTCCTACTGTTCCACCTTTAGGGAGCTCACCAAGGGGGTTCCACAGAGCTCATGTCTAAGCCCCCCATTATTTAATGTGTACGCGACCCCCCTTGCTGACATTGTGAGAGCATACGGTTTACTCCTGTGTCGTATGCCGACGACACCCAGCTCTTGTTCCCCTTCCAGACTCTCACCCCGGAAATTAAGAACTCCTTTGCCGAGGGCATGAGAGCGGTGTCCACCTGGATGGCTTCCAACTGCCTCCAGTGTAATGTCGGCAAGACAGAAGTCCTGCTCTTCGGGAAAGCCGATCTCCTATTGTCACCGAATTGGTGGCCCTTAGAGCTAGGACCCGTCCCCTGCCCAAAGCAATCAGTGAAAAATCTGGGAGTAAGACTGGATCAGACCTGGTTCTAAAAGAACATGTGAACCTAGTGACAGGATCCTGTTTCCGGACAATCAGTCTCCTAAGAAGGGTTTTTCCCTTCTTATCAGACGCTTATAGAAAGACCCTTGTCCAGGCCCTTGTAATAAGTCGATTGGACTATTGCAATGGTCTTTTCATCTCAGCAAATGAATACGTGCTCAACCGTCTTCAAGTGGCCCAAAAAACTGTGGCCAGGCTTGTCCTCAATGTTCCTTCGAGAACACCTTCTAGGCCCCTACTGGAACAGCTCCATTGGTTGCCCATACATTAGCAAATCAACTTCAAGATTTGCTGAATCATACACAAGAGTCTCTATGGATCAAGCCCCCAATACCTGAGTAAGAAATTCCAAATCCATAAACCGGAACGTCTCTTGCGATCAAGCAACCAATCCTTACTAAAAATTCCCTCCATCAAGAAGGCCAGGCAGGGCGGCCGAGCACTTTCATACATAGGACCCTCCATCTGGAATAAACTCCCTATCGGTATGAGACAAAATGCCAATCTTCTATCATTCCGGAAAGCACTCAAGACATACCTCTTCTGTGAGACATAGCTCCCCATTTACACCTTCTAAAGGCACCAAATCTGGCACCATTAGCGTATCTGGCAACATCAGCGTATCAAGCGCGGAGATACCCCTTCGGGGGTCGAGTCCAGCGCTATATAAGCAAATAAATAAATAAATAAATAAAATCAGTGACATCACTCATGACATCACACATGACATCTCAAATGACATCACTGATGACCAGTCCCAAAATGCAGCGTGCTGGCAATCCGAATGCAGGGTGATGGGGCTTCACTTTATTAAAACAATACTTATAGCCGCTAAAGTCCCGAACTCTCTGCCACATCCTCCGAGGTAACACACCCGAAAGCACAGATCAGGCATCGGCGTCTCTCCGCACCCTCCATGCTCGATGTCATTTTCAGTTGCCCTTAATGCATCGGAAGTTTCAATGGCGGGATGTGGATTTCTCCGAATCCTCGGCAACACTTCAGTTCAATTCCAATGTCTCCACGGCCACTTGATGAAGGGGTCCCTCGTGCGCGTCACTGGAACCGCGCTTAATATAAAATCACTCTCTCCTCCAACCAGGGACACAGCGGTGCTTTTAGACGATATTTTAATTAGGAACAGTGGCATGACCGGTTTCGGCTCTCCAAAGGAAAGAATGAGCCACACATGTTGCAGTGTGTTTTACTTTTAATTTATTCCATTGGTAAGCTCCGCTGTCCTAATGCATTTCCGCCAACTTTTGGCCTTCTACAGAGGAGGAGCTTCAAGCATCTGGGGGCTGCACTAACATACTGGGACCAACTCGTTGCTCTTTTATTTCTCTCAGTGATTTCCCTCAGGTGGGTGCCGCGATGGACTATGGTGTGGAGCCCTCTGGTCCTTCTAGTCAGTTTCCAGCCTCACAATTCTTTCCCTTCCGTGGGCGATGCTTGCTAAATTTCAAATAAGATTTTAATCCGCGATTCCCTGCAAGCCATTTTCATATTTGCTGATAACCATTATATATATATATATATATATATATATATATATATATATATATATATATATATATATATATATATATATATATATATATATATATATTTATTTCACAAAGGTTCAGCACTACACAATATAGTGGTATAATAATTGGGGGCACGAGAGTGAGTCTGTTGTCCCATACACTGGTATACGGGACCTCGTGGACTGCAGGTTCCATCAGGCAGTGCGCCTGGGAGGTGCAACGCTGTTACTACACTCACCTGGAGGAGGAGGAGCCAAGGGACTGCTGATATTGAAGTGGTCTCTGGAGCGCTTGAAATTTTGTTTTCTTGTGGAACTGGCACTGATGACGGCCAATGTGGGCCAGAAACGCGTCTGCCATGGCGTTTCACAAACTTCAGGAAGCGACTGCATAATTGCCAAATAAATCCTTCATTTGAGCCCGGAGCATGTGTCTCGCTGATTTCTAAAGAGGTCAGCATTGGTTCTCCATATATATATATATATATATATATATATTTATTTCACAAAGGTTCAGCACTACACAATATAGTGGTATAATAATATTCAAAGCAGTATTACACAATTGCATGGGTCCGTTGCTCTGACATCGTTGTTGAAACATGCTGTCGGATATCATGCCACTGAAATGGACATGAATTATATGAAAAAATCTTTCTTCAGGAAAATGAGACCCATATGATTGTGTTACAATTATTGAAAACGTCATTTATATATGAATGAGCCCTGAAGAAGTCTTTGTTGGAGATGAAACGCGTCAGCTATGGTCCTTTGAGATTTTAATGGGAACTCAATAAGGACCAGCCTTTGTACAAAAACAGACGAACAAGTGGATTTTTGATTTTTCTTCATGCGCTCACTGCTTTGAATATTATCATGCAACTATATTGTGTAGTGCTGAACCTTTGTGAATTGTTGAGTTTTTGGGATTTTTTCCTTAGTAAGGAGTGCACTCGAGTGATGTAATATATGACATCATCAGCAGTGCATTGCATTGCGGGCTGGCGAGTTAGAGTTAGCTTACCTAACTATAACAGAGAAATTTCTCTGGTTTTGTACCAGTGAAATGTCCAACTAACCATAATGCCCTTGAAACCTGTGGTTTTTTCAGTGAATTTCTAAGGTTTTTTAAATGCAAATTTCGAACTATAATTTCCCTGAAACCTATGGTTTTTTCAGTGATTTTCATAGTTTTATTAAATGAAAATTTCTAATTATAACGTCCCTGAAACCTGTGTTTTTTTCAGTGAATTTCTAAGGTTTTTTAAATGCAAATTTTAAACTATAATTTCCCTGAAACCTATGGTTTTTTCAGTGATTTTCATAGTTTTAATAAATGAAAATTTCTAATTATAACGTCCCTGAAACCTGTGTTTTTTTCTGTGAATTTCTAAGGTTTTTTAAATGCTAATTTCTAACTATGAATATATAGGTAGGACATGTGCAGAAAGAGGAAGAAAGGCGCATAGAGAGCACAAGAAGTACAGAAAGAGGCAAGAGAGGTGCAGAAAGAGGAAGAAAGGAGCAGAAAGAAGCAAGAGAAATGCAGAAAGAGGCAACAGAAGTCCAGAAAGAGGACGAAAGGTGCAGAAAGAAGCAAGAGATGTGCAGAAAGAACCAAAAGAGGTGCAGTAAGAGGATAACTTTGACTGTACCTTACAACAAACCCATACAAAGTAGCCTAATCATGTATTTAAAATCACTTTTCTCTTGAAGGTCCAATATTCATCGACTGCTCAGAATGTTTGGCCTACCAAATATAAAACAGCAATCCTAACCATTTCACTGTTGTATGTCTGACCAAGTTTGTGAAGGTATGCATGCTTGTGTCTTTTACCTAGTGACATGTTACATAAAAATAATATACAAATACTTAAATACCTTTGTTTCAAACAGCATACTCTGTACATTTGTGTACAAAAAGGTAAAAGCAAGAGAAGTGCAGAAAGAAGCAACCGATGTGCAGAAAGAGACACGAGGGTTGCAGAAATAAGCAAGAGATATGCAGAAAAAAGCAAGAGAAAGGCACAAAGAACCAACCGAGGTGCAGAAAGAGGAGAAAGAGTGGAGAAAGAAGCAAAAGAAGTACAGAAAGAGGCAAGAGAGGTACAGAATGAAGCAAGAGATGTGCAGCAAAATGGAAGAATGGTGCAGAAAGAAGCAAGAGAAGTGCAGAAAGAGGCAAGTGAGGTG
This sequence comes from Lissotriton vulgaris, assembly GCF_964263255.1. Classification (NCBI taxonomy): domain Eukaryota; kingdom Metazoa; phylum Chordata; class Amphibia; order Caudata; family Salamandridae; genus Lissotriton; species Lissotriton vulgaris. Next base: position 255,769,299 of record NC_141688.1, read on the forward strand.
CAAAAGGAGGCAAGAGTATAGCAAAAAGAGGCAAGAGAGTTACAGAAACAGGCAACTAGGGTGCAGAAAGATGGAATAGGTGTGTAGACAGATGCACAAGAGGTGCAGAAAGAGGGGAGAGGGGTACAGGAAGAGACATGCAGAAATGTGCAACAGAGGTGTAGAAAGAAGGAAGAGCAGTGCAGAAACCACCAACAGAGGTGCAAAAAGAGGCACGAGGGGTACAAAAAAGCCAGGAACATGTAGAAAGAAGCAAAAGTGGTATAGAAAGAGGGAGGACAACTGCAGAAAAAGGCAAGAGAGGTGCAGAAAGAGGCAGGAGAGGGGCACAAAGAAGCAAAAGGGGTACAGAAAGAAGAAGCAATAGAAGTGCAGAAAGAGGCAAGAGAACTGCAGAAAAAGGCAAGAGAGGTGCAGAAAGAGGAAGGAGAGGTGGAAAAAGAGGAAAAAAAGGGGTATAGAAAGAGGCAGGAGGGGTGCAGAAAGAAGCCAGAGAAGTGGAGAAAGAAGTAACAGAGGTGCTGCAAAAGGGGTACAGAAAGAGGCATGATAAGTGCAGAAAGAAGCAACAGGGGTGCTGATAGAGGCAAGAGAGGTACAGAAACAGGCAAGAAAGGTGCAGAAAGAGTGAACAGGGGTGCTGAAAAAGGTAAGAGGGATAAGGAAATTTGCAAGAGAGGTGCTGAATGATGGCAGAGCATTGCAGAAAGAAGCAAGAGAAGTGTGGAAGGAAGCAAGAGAGGTGGAGAAATAGGGTAGAGGGATGCAGAAAGAGGCAAGCGGAAATGAAATTTGCAAAATAGGTTCATAAAGAAGCAAGAATAGTGCAGAAAGAACCAACATGTGTAAAAAAGCACAAGAGGGGTGCATAAAGGGGTAGGTGAGATGCACAAAGTGGCAAGAGGGGTATGGAAAGAGTCAAGAGGGCTAAAGAAAGAAGGAAGAAAAGTGTAGAAAGAGGCAAGAGAGGTGCAGAAAGAGGCAGGAGAGGTGCACAAAGAGCCACAATGGGCACAGAAAGAGGCAAGAGGGATGCAGAAAGAAGCAAGAGAAGTGCAGAAAAAGGCAAAAGAGGTGCAGAAAGAGGCAGGAGAGGTGCACAAAGAGGCAAAAAGGGGTGCAGAAAGAGGCAAGAGGGGTGCAGAAAGAAGCCAGAGAAGTGGAAAAAGAAGCAACAGGGGTGCTGTAAGAGGGGTGCAGAGAGAGACATGAGAAGTGCAGAAAAAAGCATCAGGTGTGCCGATAGAGGCAAGAGAGGAACAAAAACAGGCAAGAAAGGTATAGGAAGAGGGAACAAGGGTGCAGAAAAAGGTAAGTGGGATACAGAAAATTGCAAGAGAGGTGCTGAAAGAAGGCAGAACACTGTAGAAAGAAGCAGGAGAAGTGTAGAAAGAAGCAAGAGGGGCGGAAAAATAGGGTAGAGGGGTGCAGAAAGAGGCAAGATGAATATAGAAATTTTCAAATTAGTTGCAGAAAGAAGCAAGAGCATTGCAGAAAGGACCAACAGAGTGCAAAAAGAGGCAAGAGGGGTACAGAAAGAGATAGGAGAGATTTATAAAGTGTCAAGAGGGGTATATAAAGAGTCAGGAGGGTTGTAGAAAGAAGGAAGAGAAGTGCAGAAAGAAGCCACAGAGTTGCTGAAAGAGGCACAACGGGTGCAAAAAGAGGCAAGAGAAGTGCAGAAAGAAGCAACAGCGGTACAGAAAGAGGCATCAGAGGTACAGAAACAGGAAGGAAAGGCACAGAAAGAGGGAACAGAGGGAATAGGGGTGCAGAAAAGGCAGGTGAAGTGCAGAACGACGCAACAGAGGTGCTGTAAGAGGCGAGAGAGTTACATTAAAGGGAAGAGGGTGCAGAAAGCGGTAAGAGGGGTGCAGGGAGAAGCTAGTGAGGTGCAGGAAGAGGCAACAGAGGTGCAGGAACACACAAGAGCGGTGCAGAAACAAGCAAGAGGCAAAAGGGTACTGCAAGAGGAGAGAGAAGTACAGAAAGAAGCAAAAGAGGTGCAGAAAGAGGCAAAAACAGTGCAGGAAGAATCAAGAGATGTGCAGAAAAAGGCAAGAGAGGCACAGAAGGAGGCAGGAGAACTGCAGAAAGAGGCAAAAACATTGCAGGAACAGGCAAAAGCGGTGCAGAAAGAGGTAACAGGTGTGCAGACAGAAGCAAGAGAGATGCAGAAAGAGGCAAGAAAGGTACAGAAAGAGGCACGAGGGATGCAGAAATTTGCAACAGAGGTTTAGAAAGAAACATGAACTGTGCAGAAAGAGAAAAGAAAAGTGCATAAAGAAGCAGAAGAGGTGCAGAGAGTGGGAAGAGAACTACAGAAAAGGGTGAGAGAAGTGCAGAAAGAGGCAGGAGAGGTGCAGAAAGAGGCAAGAGGGGTACAGAAAGTAGCTAGAAATGTGCAGAAAGAAGCAATGCGGATGCTGAAAGAGGCAAGAGGGGTGCAGAAAGAGGCAAGAGAAGTACAGAAAGAAGGACAGAGGTGTACAGAGAGGCAAGAGGGGTGCAGACAGAGGGAAGAGAGGTGCAGAAATAGATAAGAGGGGTGCAGAAAGAGGTAAGAGAGCTGCAGAACTAGCAAGAGCCGTGCAAAAGAACCAACGGAAGTGCAGAAAGAGGCAAAAGGGGTGCAGAGAGAGGCAAGAGAGGTGTAGAAAGAAAAAGAGGCAAGAGAGTTGCACAGAGAGAGAAAAGGGTGCAGAAAGAGGCAAGAGGGGGACAGAAAGAAGGAACAGAGGTGCAGAAAGAAGCAAGAGAAGTGCGGAAAGAAGTAACAGAGTTGCTAAAGAGGCATGAGGGGTACAGAAAGAGGCAACAGAAGTGCAGAAAGAAGCAACAGAGCTGCAGAAGGAGGCAAGAGTAGTGCGGTAAAAGGCAATAGAATTACAGAAACAGGCAGGAGAGGTGCAGAAAGAGGGAACAGGTGTACCGAAAGAAGCAAGTTATGTACAGAAAGAGGCAACAGAGGTGAAAAAAGTAGAAGAGATGAGTAGAAAGAGGCAAACGAAGTACAGAAAAAGAAAAAAGGTGCAGAAGGAAGCAACACAGATGTAGACAGAGGCAAGAGAGGCACAGAAAGAAGCAAACGTGGTTTGCATACCATTAGTACCAATTTAATACCCACATTTAGCAATAAGTAACAGGTGACCATTCTAGGTTTGCAAATGGCCTTCCACCACACTGTCGCACATTTGGTAATGTTTGAGCCATTTGAGCTAGAAACAAGGTTTTCTGTTTAAATCTGCAGATTATGCATCAGATGATGGATTATGCAGCAAATGCAGAACGTGTATAATTGTGCAAAACTCGGTGCAGCCAAACAGTCCCTGACATACCCCCATACAGGTTCAAGTTCAAGTTCGGGCATTTATATAGCGCACTACTCACCCAGAGGGTCTCAAGGTGCTAGAGGAAGGGGTTCATTATTTGTCGAATAGCCAGGTTTTCAGTTCTTTTCTGAAGGAGATGTGGTTCTGAGTAAGGCGGAGGTGGGTGGGGAGTGAGTTCCAGGTCTTGGCGGCAAGGAAGGAGAAGGATCTGCCACCCATGGTGGATTTCCAGATGCGCGGGACTGCGGCGAGGGCTTGATTGGACGATCTTAGTTGGCGGGTGGGTTTGTAGAAGGTCAGTCGAGTGTTGAGGCATTTGGGTCCTAGCTTGTAGAGGGCCTTGTGTGCGTGGGTGAGAAGAAAGAAACCCTCAGCGGACCCCACCGACCTCAAAAACTACAGACCCATCTCCCTGCTCCCATTCCCAGCGAAAGTCATCGAAAAAGCCATCAACAGCCAACTCGCCACATTTATTGAAGAACACAACATCCTCAACTCCTCCCAATCCGGCTTCAGAAAAAAACACAGTACGGAAACCGCCCTCCTCGCTGCAACAGATGACATCCGCACCTTACTGGACAAAGGAGAAACAGTAGCCCTCATCCTCCTCGACCTATCAGCGGCGTTCGACACAGTCTCCCACCGCACCCTAATACGCAGACTCTACGATGCAGGAATCCAGGACAAGGCCCTCGACTGGATCTGCTCCTTCCTCTCCGGCAGGACGCAGCGGGTCAGACTCCCCCCTTTCCTCTCGGACCCCACACTGATCACCTGCGGAGTCCCCCAGGGCTCCTCCCTCAGCCCAACGTTCTTCAACATCTACATGGCTCCACTTGCCCCCATCGTCAGAACCTACGGACTCAACATCGTGTCATATGCAGACGACACCCAGCTCATCCTCTCCCTATCCTACGAGCCCAACACCGCTAGACGCAACTTTCGAGAAGGCATAGAAGCCGTCGCCAAATGGATGAAAAACAGCTGCCTTCAACTAAACACCAACAAAACAGAAGTACTCATCATGGGCCCAAACCAAGATGCCTGGAGCGACACCTGGTGGCCCACCGTCCTCGGAAACCCGCCAACCCCCACAGACCACGCACGCAACCTGGGAATCATCCTGGACTCCGAGCTCAAAATGGACCGCCAGATCAACTCTGTCTCATCTTCCTGCTTCCACACCCTCTGCCTCCTTCGTAAGACCTTCAAATGGATCCCCCTTGAACACCGAAAGACAGTCACTCACGCCCTGGTCACCAGCAGACTCGACTACGGCAACGCACTCTACGCGGGAATAAACAAAAACCTCATCCGCAAGCTACAGAACATCCAGAACGCCGCCGCAAGACTGGTCCTCAACCTGCCAAAACACTGCCACATCTCCCAGCACCTGCGCACACTCCATTGGCTCCCCGTCGAGGCGAGAATCACCTTTAAGAGGCTCACCCATGCACACAAGGCCCTCCATGGCACCGGGCTAGCATACCTGAACAGCCGACTCAAATTCCACGCACCCCAAAGGACCCTATGATCAGCCCAGCTTTCCTACGCCGTGGTCCCCCACACCAGAAAGACCAGATTGGGAGGCCGCTCCTTCTCCTTCCTCGCGGCCAAATCATGGAACGCCCTTCCGCTCCACCTCAGACAGACAACATCGCTCCCATCTTCGCAAGAAACCTCAAAAACTGGCTCTTCGACAGACCCCCTCCTTGATGGAATGGAACCTGCACCCCCCAATCCCCCCACCCCTAGCGCCTTGAGACCCTTACGGGTGAGTAGTCGCGCTTTAACAAACTCCTGATTGATTGATTGAGAAGGGGGAAAGTAATTCTTTTGTTGACGGGAAGCCAGTGGAGGTCTTTTAGATGTCCGGTGATGTGATCTTGGCGCGGGATGTCTAATATGAGTCTCGCTGACGCGTTTTGGATGCGCTGGAGTTTTTTCTGTAATTTTGTTGTGATTCCGGCGTAAAGTGTGTTACCATAATCCAGTCGACTCGTGACCAGTGCATGGATGACAGTCTTTCTTGTCTCGAGGGGGATCCAGCGGAAGATCTTTTTGAGAATGCGAAGGACGTTGAAGCAGGAGGACGAGACGGCGTTGACTTGTCTGGACATCGAGAGAGGAGTCTAGAATGAAGCCAAGGTTACGTGCATGGTCTGTGGGTGTGGGTGCCGTGCCCAGAGTGGAAGGCCATCAAGAGTCGTCCCAAGCTGAGGGGGAAGATCCTAGGATGAGCACCTCCGCTTTGTCTGAGTTGAGTTTTAGGCGGCTCTGTTTCATCCATTCGGCTACTTCTTTCATGCCTTTGTGAAGATTGGTTTTGGAGGTGTTGGGGTCTTTGGTGAGGGAGAGGATTAGCTGGGTGTCGTCGGCGTAAGAGATGATGTTGAGGTTGTGTTGACGCGCGATGGAGGCGAGAGGACTCATGTAGACGTTGAAGAGGGTGGGACTGAGTGAGGATCCTTGAGGTACGCCGCAGATGACTTTGGTGGCCTTTGAGTAGAATGGGGGAAGTCGGACTCTTTGAGTTCTCCCAGCGAGGAATGAGATGATCCAGTCCAAGGCTTTTCCTTGTATGCCGATGTTGCTGAGGCGATGTATAAGGGTGCTGTGGCAGACTGTGTCGAAAGCGGCGGAAAGGTCGAGAAGGATGAGGGCCACTGTTTCTCCGTTGTCCAGGAGTGCTCGGATGTCGTCGGTCGCTGCAATGAGGGCGGTTTCAGTGCTGTGTTTGGCTCGAAACCCGGATTGAGATGGATCAAGGGAGTTGTTGGATTCAAGAAAGGCAGCGAGCTGGCTGTTGACGGCTTTCTCGATGACTTTGGCCGGGAAAGGGATGAGGGATATGGGTCGGTAGTTTTTTCAGTTCTGAGGGGTCTGCTGTGGGTTTTTTCAGAAGGGCGCTGAGTTCGGCGTGTTTCCAGCTTTCTGGAAAGGTGGCAGAGTTGAAAGAGCAGTTGATGACATCGCGGAGTTGGGGTGCGATGATGGAATCATCTTTGTTGAAGATGTGGTGGGGACAGGGGTCACAAGGCGAGCCAGAGTGGATTGAGTTCATGAGGCAAATGGTGTCTTCAGTGGTGATTGGGTTCCAGGCACTGAGGTTTTTAGTTGGAGGAGTGAAATCTGAAGGAGGTGGGGCGGGTTGATCGCTGGGCGAATTCTTGAAGCTGTTGTGGATGTCGGCAATTTTGTTGTAGAAGAAGGAGGATAGCGCATCCCAGAGATCTTGGGAGGGAGTGATGTCGTTGGATGCTGCGGTGGGGTTAGTGAATTCTTTGACGATATTAAAGAGTTCCTTGCTGTTATGAGTGTTGTTGTCGAGACGATCCTTGAATGCTGATTTCTTGGCGGATCGAATCAGTTGGTGGTGTTTGCGGGTGGCTGTCTTGAGGGAGGCCATGTTGTCTGAGGTTGGGTTTTTTCTCCAATTCTTCTCCATGGTGCGGCATAGCTTCTTGGATTTTTTAAAGTTCATTATTGAACCAGGGAGCCTTTTTGCTGGCTGATTTCAACTGGTGCTTTTTCAGGGGTGCTAATTCGTCCGCACTGTGGGTAATCCATTGCCTGAGGTTGGTGGCCGCTTGGTCTGGGTCCATTGAGAGGGTGGGAGGGTTTTGGTTGAGTGATGTGAGGAGTTGGTCGGTGGTGATTTTGTTCCAGTTTCTCAGAGGAATAGGTTGTGGACGGTTGTGGGTCAGGGTGGTTTTGTAGCTGAAGTGAACACAGCTGTGATCCGTCCAGTGGAGAGCTGTAGTGTGATCGAAGAAGATGTACTTGCTGGAGGTGAAGATAGGGTCGAGCGTGTGTCCGGCTGTGTGAGTAGGGGTGTCAACAAGTTGTTTGAGTCCGAGATTGGCCCGGTTGTCCAGAAGGGTGGTGGTGTTGCTGTTGAGTATGTTTTCAAGGTGGTAGTTGAGGTCTCCTAGAAGAATGTAGTTCTCGGAGGCGAGGGCGTGCGGGCTGACGAAGTCTGTGATGTCATCGCTGAATTGAGAGCGGGTGCCTGGAGGCCTGTAAATGAGGGTGCCTCTAAGGGTGGTCCTGGGGTCAGTGTAGATCTGAAAGTGGAGATGTTCGGCGGTTGCAAGATTGTCATCCGAGCTGGTTGTGATTTTGATGGTGTTTCTGTGGACGATGGCGATGCCTCCTCCTGTTTGATTGGTGCAGTCTTTTCGAATAATCTTGTAAGCGTCCGGTATGGCTATGGCGATGTCGGGAGCAGAAGATGTGTTCATCCATGTTTCAGTAAGGAAGGCGATGTCAGGTGACGCAGTGTCGATTAGGTCCCAGAGTTTTGTTGCATGTCTGTGGACCGAGCGGGTGTTCAGTAGGATGCATTTCAGGCGGGCGAATGGGCCGTGGGTACGTCCTGTGGTAGCTTCACAGCATAGTGGTGTACGTCCGGGGTTGAGGGCGAGGAGAGTAGCGGCATCATATGTGACTCTAGGGGGTTGGGAGCGGCGGGGACCAGGGGGTCTGGCGCCGGGCGCGGTCCAGGCGCGGACTCACATACTTACTCACTCACCCATACAGTCAATCACACAGCCACATACCCATACAATGACACACACACCTACTTACTAACTCATACTAAGATGTACTCACTAACCTTTTCAGTCAATGACACAAGCACACTCATCCATGGAGCAACTCTGAAACTGCTGAATTTCACTAGTTTTGTATGAGTAAAATATCAGTCTAACTATTATGTCCCTGTCTCCTTTGGTTTGTTTCAGAAAATTTCTAAGGTTTTTTTAAATTGTATTTCCTAACTATAACGTCCCTGTAACCTTCGGTTTCTTCAGTGAATTTTGATGTATTTTTTTAACTCGTAGTCACATTTGAAGAGTGGTGGAGAAATGGTGTGGGTCCTTCTACTAGCTCTCAATAATCCTGTTGTGCCACACTTACTAGAGGTAACAGAAGGGCTACTTGGCCCCTATGGACCTGCAGCTTCCAACAGGACTTTTTCCCTTAAACAGTAGTGCGCCAGGAAGCACATTTGGAAAAAGGTGGAGATAGGGGGCATGACCTCCGAGGACCTCTCAGCAGTCCCCTTGTGTGGGAGTTACCAGCAATAGCAGGAGGGCTTGTTTGCCCCCATGGACGCCCAGCAGCTAAGGATCTTCATCCCTAACCAGTAGTGCACCAATAGGTGCATTTGCAGACAGGTGAAGAAAGGGGGTGAGGTACCTAAGGACCCACTGCATTAAAGGGGACTTCATCCCCCAACTAGTAGTGTGCCAAAAGGCACGTTTGGAGAGTGGTGAAGAAAGGGGGCATGTCCTCCCCGATCTTTCAGCAATCCTGCTGTGTGGATTTACTGAAGGTAACAGGAGGGCTTGATAGCACTTGCAGACCCTCAGCAGCCAAGGAGACTTTCCCCCAACCAGTAGTGTGCCAGGGAGCAGATTTGGAGAGTGGTGGAGAAACGGGGAGTAGCGTTGAAAGGCCTTTCAGCAATCCCACTGTGTGGCATTTACTGGAGGTAACAGGAGGTCTTGTAGGCCCCTAAGGCACCACTGCAGCTAAGTGGACTTTATTCCCCAACCAGCACTGTGCCAGGAGGTAAGTTTGCAGAGTGATGGATGAAAGGGGTCGTGGGTTTCAAGTCCTCTCAGCAATTCCGCTGTCTGAGACTTCCTGGAGGTAACAGAAGGGGTTCCTGGACCCCAAAACCCTCAGCATCCAAGGGTTTGTCATCACTCAACCAGCACTGCACCAGGAGGTGCATTTGAAGAATAGTGGGTCTTCAAAAACTTGCGGTCCACCTTTTTTTTTACAGGTGGAGAGTCACTCAGCACCACTCCCAAGCTGATTTCGGCCCCAAAGATCACATTCCACGGGCCCAACTTGTAGTGTGGGTTCCCTGGTCCTAACCCAAGGCACCCACTGCCAATGGTGGGGATCTTGGGTGGAGCACAAAAGCCACAATGGTCCGTAGTTGCTCCCTGCCTCCTGAGGAAGCCGCCATTGCATTGACAGATTAAAGAGCTGCTAACATGCAGCTCCCTTTCTCTCAGAGCAATTCTGCTCTGCTCTCATCAAGAGAGAGACAAATTCTCCCTCTTGCTCAAAGCGGAGCACCTTCTGTTAAGGCTTGGCTGGAAGCTCTTGCCAAGCCATATCAAACAGCTATGTCCTGGGGGTGGGGATCCAGGGACATATCAGGAGCCGGCACACAGGGCTGGTAGTCCCCAGGGCCACCTTTGGCTCCAGGAGGTGAGCCATGCAGCCCCCATCCAATCTTCATTTTAGCCCCGGGGAGGTGGTGTTCTCCTGGGCTGGAGGTCTGTAACGGAGCCCCTGCATTATAATTTTTGAGCCCTGGGGAGTTGGCGGTCTTCGGGGCTGCAGACATTATGAGCTCCAGGAGGTGGTAGTCCCAGAGGAGTCCACAGGGCCCTGCATAATTTAAGATTTAAGCCCATGGAGGTGGCAGTCTCCAGCGCTGTGGGGGGCCCCGTGGACACCGCATTATTATTATTCATTGCCGTGGGGATGTGGCGGTCCCGAGGCTGGGGGTCAGAGCGGCCTCCTGTATTCTGTAAGTTTTATGTCAGGGCTGTGGTGGTCCGCCCAGACCCCACTTTCATTAAACATAAAGCCCTAGAGAGGTGGTGATCCCCGGGGCTGCGGTGGCACTGCAGGGGCCCGTGCATCCCTGAATATTATTACTTATGGCCCGTGCAGCCCCGGATACTATTACTTATGCCCCCTGGACTTGGTCCACGCAGGGACTTTTTTAAACATAAGCACGGGAGCCCGCACCTTTGTTTTTTTATTTTACTGCGATTTTGTGAATTTGTCTTGACCTCAATCAATTAGGCAGGAGTTTGTAAAGTGCAGCTGCTCATCCATGAGGGTCTCAAGGTGCTGAGAGGGGGGGCTGCTGATCCATCTGGGTCTGGAGGTTCAGTGAAATAGCCAGATCTTGAGATCCTTCCTGAATTGGGTCAGCAACAGGGATTGCCATAGGTAGAGGGGAATGGTGTTCCTGGTCTTGGTGGTGAGGTAGGAGAAGAATCTTTCTCCAGTTCCAGAGTTGTAAGTCTGTGGCACAGTGGCCAGGGCAAGTTGGGTGAAGTGAAGTAGTCTGGCACGTACGTGGAATGAAAGGCAGTGGTTCAGATATGCTGGTCCTGTGTTGTGGAGAGCTTTGTAGGCTTGTGTTAGGCGCTTGAAGGCGATTCTCTTGTTGACTGTGAGCCAGTGGTGTTGCCAGTAGTGTGTTATGTGGTTGCGGCAGGGGATGTCGAAGAACAGTCTGACTGTGGCATTTTGTACATCCCTAGCTGTTTTTTAGGTGATGCCAGCGTAGAGTGCATTGCTGAGTCCACTGGTGATGAGTTTGTGGGTGACCGTCTTTCTAGATTCTGTGGGGTTCCAACTGAATGTCTATTGAAACTGGTGGAGCGTGTGGAAGCAGGATGAGGAAACAGAGTTGATCTAGCAGTTCATTGTGAGTGAGGAGTCCAGTATGGTGCAGACATTATGTGCGTGGTCAATGGGGATGGAGAGGTTTCCAGTGCAACGGGCCACCAGTAGTTGTCCCTGGCTAAGGGGGCGGGCCCCAGGACGGGTACTTGAGTCTTGTCTGAGTTGTGCTTGATGCAACTGTCTTACATCCAGGTGGCAATGGCCTTCATCCAGCTGTGAAAATGTATTCTGTCGGCTGTGGGTTCATTGGTGAGGGAGGGGTTCAGCTGAGTGTCAGCAGAGTTGAAGATGATGTTAAGTCATCATAGTAAAACATTTTTTAAAATGCTTTTTTTGTGTTGGGGTCCCAGATAGACTCCCTAGACCATGGCTCTGGGGTCAAGGTATTCCTACCCTACCCCCTTTTCTTACGTACACTTTTTTGTATGGACTTGGTGAAGCCGAGTCCTAAGATGGCTGCCAGCACTTTTTGTCTGAAGTGTTGGCAGTCAATCAGAGCTTTACTTTTAATTGCACTCTCTGGTGAATTCAGCTAATTCTTTATTTACATTACCAACAATTCATGTTAGCAAGTACCATTTAATATACCTACGCATTTCTGTCTTGCAGAGACCTTACTTATGGGTAATTGGTACAGAGTCAGAAATTAATCAAATAAGACGTATTATGACATCACTTCCTGTTCTTGTTCCCATGGCATTGTGGTTCCTATAGTGCAAAAAGATATCAATATAATAAAGTGTAAAGTGGAACAATAATTTCAGGGACAGGACTGTAAGTGGAGATTTTTTTGTCTCTGGGATGATTTAGAAATATTAGCCAATTGATATCTTGGTCTAATATAACATTTCTGGACAATAATCAATCATGCCACTCGTACCTTTTCCAATGGGTCAATATACTTTTTGGTTAGTGTATTCCTGTTTTAAACGAATAGTATTACCTAACGTGTTTATTGTTATTATGAATTAGAAACTCTCAATCCCAGTAATCATATTGTATCAGCAGAGACTTATTGCATGACGTTTTCTATTTTCTTTGGGCTCCCTAGTGAGTCATACTCTTGAGAGTAACTTACATCTCATTTACACGGTTCAACATATGATCTAATTCCCATGATAATTTCTCGTTGGATCATATTTTTATATCATGATATTTCAAAAATCACTGTTTTAATCTTGATCTATAACTCCGCCACTTTTTTTTGGTAAAAGTGACATGTGCATGTGAAAAGTTAACACTATCACTGCTTTAGATATTCTTCTTCTGTGCTGAGGGTCAATATAAATGGGTGTGGTCATGACGAGCTCAGCTCGTCATGAGCACACTAGCACCGTGCCTCATGACGAGCTGAGCTAGTCATGAGCACGGAAGGGGTTAAACAATACTGAAATTACAATTCATTCCATGTTTTTTCAAAGAGAAGCACAAACAATACAAATTAAATCAATAATGTACGTACAATTCCTCATTCTGATTCAGGCCGTGTGGAGTAAGAGTACATAGATCCCAGATGGGTCGTGATTCTCTTTGTCTCAATTTTCTTTCATTACTACTCTCCTGATCCTAACATTCTACTAATTAAATTGCATAAAATCGTAATTTGTTCCAGTCACTGTCATGATTGGACTCCATGTGTTTAGCGACTGGATTACTGCAATCGTTGCTCTCACATGTTCCAAAATTATTTCAACTCACAAATAGTGCTTCCCACATATTTTAGACCACATGGGCATTCGATTAAATACACCACATATTACCTTTTGCGTGTGATGTATTGGTTTATTTTCCACTTCATTTTATTGGCAAGTGAAATCCGTTTGGATGTTTATCGATTTGGCACACTTTACATTTATTACATTTGAAGAAACCAGTCTGTTTTAGCCATTTGCTGTCCTTTTTCTTTTTGGAAATGGTTATATACCAGTTTATCCTTTAGGTTTTTAGTCCATCTGAAAGTTATGTTGGGGTGGTTACCACTGATGTTGGCCACCGGTTAATCCAATCTTATAATATTCCAGTTTTTTCTTAGGATTTTCTTAATTTCCTTTGCTTCTGCTAATTATGTTGTTATCAGATGAATTGGTTTCATTTGTCGGGAAATTTTGTCTTCTTGTGTGTATCTAAGTAGCTCTATTTTGGGTTTTTGTATTGTTCTTTTGAGGCAAGATTTAATTATATTTAGGTGAAAGCCCCTTCTCTTGAACCTCCGGGATGTTTTACTGCTGTGTTTAACCCACTTGTCATCCTGTCATCCTGTGAAAAGATCCTGTAAATCCTTATGTATATATATCTATATATATATATCTATATATATATATATATATATATATATATATATATATATATATATATATATATATATATATATATATATATATATATATATATATATATATATATATATATTTATATATATATATAGTATATAAGGATACTATATATATATATAGTATGTAGTAGTGCTATAAACTTCTAAGTTCATTGAATCACATCCCCTACGTTGTCCAAATTACAGATTTAAATGCATTGATTAAACAATATCATAATACATGACATATCATATTCATCAACCATCCTATGGTGAATTTAATGAGAATAAACAAAAAATATACACAGAAGGGGAGGACTCCAAAATAATAGGGAGCAGATCATTCCCAAATTGCAGTGCGAACATGGCAAAAATTACCCAAATGAAGCCCATGTGGGCATAGCACCAATAAATCACTTGAGTGGTTAAATGGGCACAGGATATAAATATCCAAAGTAGGGAAAATTACCAATACCAGAATTCTATTTTAGCATAGGTTCCACAAACCAAACCAATGCATAATAGAAATCCACATTTGCATTGATAAAATCATTCCAACACCACATCTTCCAAACCCTAATCTACAACCAAATGTACTAGTGTACCTCAAGTGGTATATTGTTCATAAATATCTTATTCATCAGAGCCTCTCATTTTATAATCAGAAATTCCCTCAGACCACATGCACCTCAATTTCTTCATAGTTTTTTCAGACCCAGAGGGTGTGTAGTCTTTTAGTCTAGAGTAAACTTAGACTCTAAGGGCCCGATTCACAGAACTAACTTAAGACAAAATACTAAACTTACTACAATTTTGGTATTCCCAGAAGGCACTTACTCATTTTGGTATTCACAGAAGTTAGGAGTCCTAACTTTAGGACTCCTAAATCCCTTCTGTGAATACCGAAAGTCCTAAAGTTAGGATTTTCCTCAGTTTAAACGGAGAAAACTTTAAGACTTTCGGTATTCACAGAAGGCATTCAGGAGTCCTAATGTTAGGAGTCCTAACTTTACTACTCCTAAACTGAGAAAAATCCTAACTTAAGACTTTCGCTATTCACAGAAAGCATTTAGGAGTCCTAAAGTGGAGAAGTGTGGCTCAGGGGTTAGAGGTGGCCGACCCAGAAGCTGAGATCGGCTCTGGACCAGGGTTCAATTCCCCGCCTCGGCGGGTCTTGGGCTCAAAAATTCACACTCTGCGACTCTGGGCAATAGCTTGCTTAATCTCCACAACGGCCCCTCGCGGCGGGATGCCTGGCTTTCACCTTGTGGATACCCTGCCGGGGTTATCTCTCACAGGGTAATACCAGGACGGGTTCCCTAAGCAAGCGCCGGGAAACCCACTGCGGGTAGCTGTGCGCTATACAAGTTCAAATACATTTACATGCATTTACAAAGTTAGGAGTCCTAACTTTACTACACCTAAACTGAGAAAAATCCTAACTTTAAGACTTTCGGTATTCACAGAAGGCATTTAGGAGTCCTAAAGTTAGGACTCCTAACTTCTGTGAATACCGAAATGAGTAAGTGCCTTCTGTGAATACCAAAATGGTAGTAAGTTTAGGATTGTGTCTTAAGTTAGTTCTGTGAATCGGGCCCTAATAGCCTGAGTTGTCAAATCCTATTAGCCCTCGGTGTGTTCTTATTGACCTATCAATGGCAAAGAACCTTAGCTTTGAAACATCTCTTTAACCCCTTCCACGCTGATGACGAGCTGGGCTCGTCACGGCGTAGCCTCCTCGCACGCTGATGACGAGCCCAGCTCGTCACGTAAAGTGCGTTTTCGCAAATCTCAGCGTGCGAGCGGAATTCCGCTAGCGCGCATGGTGTTAATGTGCCATGGAGAAATGCTTTGTGTGAGAAATGAGGACCTGTTTGCAGTGTCCCCTAACCTTTTACCCCCATTTGGACCACTAGATATGATATAAGATATAAAGGCTTTTGTAGCGCGCTCTATTACTAAAAATAGTAAATAGATGCTGGTTTTCTGACAATGCCTTGGGTTCTGCTAACAAGACCCAGGACCTGTGCTCTGTGTTAAAGGTAGATAACAAGGCAAGGGGTATTCAAACTGCCCATAAGTCCCAAGTATACAAGAGGGCAGGGAGGTTTAGAGGCCCAGTAGATTTACTGCACTGGAGAGTGTGATACTGTGGTGCCTGCTTTCATTTTAAAAGACAGTCTTAACTTGCAGGCTGCTTTTAAAATGAAATTATATGCAAATTCAACTTTAGATTTACAGGTACTTCCAAAGTATTAATCTGCCTTATTGTTACATAAATCTCACCTAAGGTCACCTCTAGGTACCCCAGTGGTAGGATGCTTTGTAACTATATGCAGAGATGAAAGATGCTTTTACACGCAATAGTGAGGGGAAAACTGGCAATTTAGAGTTTCCCCCATTGTAGTGAATGGCTCCATGGGCTAACATTGTAATATTTTTTTGAAGTATAAATATTGTTAGGAGGCATGTAAAAAAATATACTCCATGATATCAAATTAATAGTTGAGATAAACCCAACAACTTACCACTGTTGAATTTGCAATAACTATTACAAAAAAGAGGAAAATATAGTAAAGTTAGCCACACCAGTAGTTTTGGTTATCGTGATCCAGCTCCTAGAGGAGAGATTTCCTCCATGCTGGATTTTGAAAGAATGATGCTGAATGGGAAAGGAATAATGCTCTGTGGCATCCTGCATCCCATTGGTCAGGTTTGGCCAACTTCCTGTTGCCCAGAAACCATGGATAAATATGGGAGAGCCGCAGAGCTCCTCAGATCTGCCGCCTGCAGAGACAAGAAAAAGAAGGTTTGCCCGGCTGAGTCCCTGGCCTACACAAAGAGGACTGCACTCACCAGCACTACACCTGCTGATCACTTTGAGACTCAGCACCAGAAGGACTTTACCTGACTCTGAAAGTCTAAGAAGTGGACTCCTTGAAAGCTACAGGTTAACAAGGCCCACCTGCATCACCTCCACCAAGACTCCCCAGCCCTGATTGTGTCCAGTAGACAGATTAGGATGTGGACAGGTTTAATGTGGGAATTGTAGTCCAGATCTCCCAAAGGCTATTTAGGAGATTCCAGATGTTTGGATTTGTGTTTTGGTTTGACCACTTTGTACCCTCAAGACAAACTTCAGGAAGAGCTCCAGAAGATGTTGAGAAGTTTGGAGCTACTTTTGGAAAAAAGCTCCATAAGGTGGCGACCTGTTATAGCGAGTCAAGCCAGCTACCTACTACCGCGTCTGGCCTGGATTTCAGGTAATTCCGGTTGAAACTTCTGGTGCTCAAGACTTCCATGATTTGACCAGTGACTCACAGAAATTCAAGCCAGCGAACCCGCACTGAATCCAGATTGAAAAAGTGCCTTGCTTGATGCCTAGGGTAGAAGCTCCAGAAAAACAGCAAAGTGTGATGGTAAAATGTTGATAGTGAAGAAGTGTGGTTCAAATGGTTAGAGCGGCAGACCCTGATGCAGAGTTCTGGTCCGGACCAGGTTCAATTCCCGCCTCAGCGGGTCTTGGGCTCAATTACTTCAGACCTGTTAATTCTCTCCTCGGTGCCTATTCTAATAATGGGTCCCACTCTGCAACTCTGGGCAGTAGCTTGCTTAATCTCCACAACGACCCCAACAGCGCTGGGATGCCTGGCTTCACCTTGGGGGTGCCCAGAAGTGGACATTCCACAGGGAAAAACCAGGAAGGGTTCCTAAGCGGTATACGGACAGCGCCGGCAACCCTCCGTTGGAGGTAGCTGTACGCTTTACAAATGGCATTTACATTTACATTACATAGACCAAACTTTGACTTTGTCCTGGATGTCCCAAAGTCGCACTATATGTTTTTAAGCATTCATATCTCTGGTTTCCTACATTGGATGTTTGTTGTCTTGGTGTCTATTTGTTCATAAAAATAGATTCCATTTTTATGAATTAAAGTTGGATTTTTATTGTGTGTTGTGTCTTACTTATTTAATGTATTGGTGTTTTTAATTCTTTGCACACTTGTCTCCTAAGTTACGCCTACCTGCTCATGGCCAGATAACAAAGGTTGAGCAAGGGAATCATTTATTGAGACTTTAACTAGCCCTTTTATTGTATTTGTGGCCTTACAACTACTGGTAAGTCACTACTTTTCACTACTAATTATCTACTTTCCAACACCTAGCCACATGGTAAGACAAGACCTCACATTTCTAATAATGTGTTGGTGTTCAAGCAGGCACTTCCTCACAGGGAAGACCAGTTCCAACATACTGGAGCCATACCGATAGCTGTAATAGCAGAATTTAAAAAAGGACACCTGGTAAGCCAGATCCACTGGATGTTTTTAAGTGTGATCAGTGCGAGGCGTGCAGGTACCTCTCTAACACATTTGAGTGCATGTCGTCTCAGGGACTTGAAAAGACGCATAAGACTTTTGTGTCTTTGTACTGATATTCCCATGTGACCTCATAAATGTAGGGAGCTCCACCTTACCCTTAGGGCCAGAACAATTGCCTTAATATCCCCCGTGCAAAATTCCCACTGTGTAGGAAATTACTCTCCCATTAGGGGTGTCATTATGAATGCCCAGACATGCACTCAGTAATATATGCAAACCCCCACTTACTGATAAACAAGATCCTGTTCTGTGCACAGATAGCGAGTAATCTCAGTGGTACCATGCGGTTATACTGAGAAAAGGCTTCTCACCAGGTGGATTAGTAATTCTGGGTCCTATTCTCCCTGAAATTGTCCATTCTTCCCGCCAGTTTCCCCTGGAGTTACCAGTAAAAGCCCTAGAAGAAACAAGACAGGTCTGCAGAGTTTTCACAGACCGCACCACAATCTCCATAACATTTGTTTGAGGTTCTAGGTGTTGATACTTCCTCTAACCCAAGCCAACAATTTTCACATAACGCTGGTAATAAGATTAACACTCTTGCATTAAAACGCCATGCATGTCCAACAATAATCATAGAGTGAAACAGAATCACACGTGAAACTCAAGGTTTTGGGGAATTTTTTCAACAACTTGGGTGCAATTGATAAGACCATTGTCCACCGTAAACTTCCATTTGTGACCTAAAATCAATACTATTAGGCCAATCAGGAATTCAGAGAAGAAGCCCTGACGAATGTAAATAGTCTGGGGTGGGGAATGGGCAGATCAAAAAGTGGTTTGCCTTGTACCTTTGTAAAAACCCACAGAGCATTATCAACTCCTTTGCCTACCTGGAATTGTTGGGAAGTGGTGGGACGTAGAGATTTTCTCCAACAGGGCATTTTTATTTCCTTAAGAAGGCAAACAAAAATGGAAAAAAGTTGGTTTTACACTTGGAGCTGCATCTCTGCACTGCTGAATTCTACATATATGTACGAAATGCATTGGGAAAATGGGATCACAGGTTATTTTCGTTTGACATTCACAGTAGAATGTCAGGTGACCAGCGACTAGAGCAGTTTTCAAACCCATTTGTGGATTCCTAAAGGCCATATATTTTAACCTGTACATAGTAGCATGTTTACAGTTGTAAACGTCTGACTTTCCTTTGTGAATTGGGCCTTGCATTTCCTTTATTTACTACTCTGGCATTTTCATGGGCCAACGTACATGTTAATAGTATCTTGTCTGGATAACATAAATGGAGCTATGAAGTGTTAACTTGCTTTCCAACACTTAAATATCACATTCTGGACGTTAATATGATACTGAGTAGCACCTGCATTTTAAAGCCACATACTCATTTTCCTGAAATGGGTTTCGTTGATGTGCTTTTTCTTTTCCATGTGCTATTACAATTTTTGTTTGCAGTTCAGGATCCAAATTATGTGTATTTTTTATTCTGTGGAAAAATAATTCAGAGGTTAAACATGGCAGAGACACTACCCATGTACTCGGAATCCACCAAGAATATGAGGAAGCTTTGGCACTCTGACTTGATATTTCTGTTGGGTACTGAGCTCTGCAAAGCCTATGTACATGTTGCATCGCAATTTCCCCATCATTCAAACAACGTCTCAGAATGAAATGCTTAATGAATATTAATTAGTCATTTGAAGGGCTGTCTAAAGGCAGATAAGGTATATTTAGTAACTTGCCTTGACAGCCCTGCATTTAACAGTGACATCAAATGGATATATCTTATCCAAACATCTGCATAACAAACCATCTGTACTTTGATGTGGAAGGTATTATTCCTGAAACTAAAGATAAGGAAATCAGGGGCATATTACCAAGGGCCATTATCGCCGCATTAGCGGGACTTTTTCCCGCTAATGCGACGATAATTTCATCGCCCTATTACCAAGCTGTGGCTAACACCAGTTAGTGACAGCTAGTAGGAGATAGCGACCATCTTGGGCCCCACTTTGCATGTCAGTGATATTTATCACTAATAACATGCAAAGGGGGCGTGCCAAGATGTTAGCGACTGAAAACAGTCGCTAATATCGCTATCTCCGATTACCAACTTTTGGAAATATTCGCGCTAAGCGCGAATATCTCCGAAAGCTAACGGCTGCCTAGAGCAGTTCTTAGCCATGTTATCCAATGGTAGGTGTATAACATGGCTAAGAGCATTAGCTCGGTAATGCATGAATATCGCGGACTTTTCAGCGATATTCATGCATTTCGCCCGATTTTTATCGCTTAGGAGATAAACCTTGATAATAGCAAGGCTCCTAAGCGATAAAAATAGGCGAAGCACGGCGGTAAAATTATTGCCACTAACCAAGCATTGTGATAATTATCGCTAGTTGTTGGTAATATGCCCCTCAGTGTCTTAATTATATGCTCATGAACAATTCTCTCTATATTTAGGATCCCTACTTCAAGCTCCTTCAGTGTGCTCTCTCTATGGAAGATTAGTTATAGTTTCTGCTTGACTCTTGTGCAAGGTACTAAGCAAACATTAATTTTCTGGAATTCCTAACTTAGGTTCTCTTATGAGCAGTATTAGATTTCTTAATGCCTTACGTATAATCATATATATAAAGTATCTGCAACATGGCTCTGACTTAAGAACACACCCTATTCCATTACTGAATAACCCCCAGTGTAGTGGAAGAGTCTCTAGACATGTTGGGTGAAATATTTTGCATAGTTGTTTGTTTGTTTGTTTGTTTTAACAACACACCTTGCGTTTCAGATAACTTTAAAACTACTTACTCCTCTTCAAAAAATGTCTTGGCAAAGGTAAGTAAGTAATTAAATTCTTCATCGCAGTTTAGTAAATATCACAACAATAAATACTGTGAAAATAAAATTTATATTTAAATGATTTATACAACAGCAATCAGGTTGTTAAAATTTGCAGGGTATATATAACCATTTGATTGAAAGTCTAGTGTTGTTATTAGCTATTTTTAAAGCGGTTATGGCGATGGACAGTTGTGTAAACAGCTGTAGTACAGAGTGCGATGTTGCAGAGAGTTATGCTTCGCAAAGGTTCAATGTTTTCTGTAGAAGCAGCCTTTCACTTGCAGCAGAAAACTTTGTGGTCCTGCAAGAAAGCTGGATGCTGTGCCCATGTAGGAGCGCCATCACTGCGGGCAACAGGATCTAATCTGAAGAACCCTCATTGCAGGACACAACACTTTCTGTCTAAGGTGAGTAACAGCTGGACAATTGCACAAGAAATGTAATACTCTTTATTCTGTGTAGCTGCATAAGTGGCATTGGAGGTCTGGCCAGGATTGCTACCAAACGAGGACCTTTATTTTTGATGGAAAGGCACCCATGCGGAATAGAAGGAGTGAGTGTTGAATGGGCACTGGGATGTGGTTTGTGAGGTGCGATTGTGGACTCCAAGTGGTAGAGGAATGAACAACTGTTAATCAATGCCTTTTGGGGGCAATCTCTGCTTTGTCAAGATTGGCGTTTGACCGCCTTGTTGGTGATTTTTTTTTTAAGGTTGTAAAGTCAAGATTTTAATTCCAGGCATGTGGCCACATTGAGTTTGCTTACTGCTTGCTGAAGGACTGTTGCCCAGGAATTGTTATGGTGGTGCTGCCTCTCCATTGCAGACCAACATAGGGCCGCACGTGAGTAAGGTAGGATGGCTATGAGCTTCCAGCATAATTTGGTGATTGCACCCATTCTGACCGAGGCTTGGTGGAACAAACCGAACTCCAGTCTGTGACTGCGAGAGATGTTGCAGGATGCAACAGATATGTTTGAACAGGACAGATTGAAGCTGGTTTAGTGTAGTTGTTGCATTACGCCCTTTAATAGTTCTGAGCCATTGGCTAGTAAAGGGAGACACTTTGTCCCGATAACCTGGAGTAGATAACGCTGTGATATATTCAAATCTATTATTTTCACCATGTAAAAGCAAATGTAGTTTGTTGGCCAGGCCTCTCCTTTGAAGTAGGTGCTCCTTGAATGATAGTCTGGCATCCATTACCACTTCCAGGTATTTCGGAAAGGAAATCCTAGATTCACATAGTGTGGTCTGGCTGCAGCAACATTGTATTAGGATTTGCTTGCAAAGACCGCATTGGAAACGAGGGCAGGTATACCTAGAAATCCAACTTGGCTGCTGATTCTTCAAACTACACAAGAGTTTGTAGCCTGCTGGGAATATAGTTTGTCAATTGTGCAATTTCATACAGTGCATTCTGCATACATACAAAGCCTTCCTCCAGGCAGCACTGACGCTTGCATTAACCACTGTCTCTTTCCTCCTTTAGAGTATTGCCACTCTCTGCTCACCGAGGCACTGGGCTAGATTATGAGTTTGGCAGTCCATAGAACCATCATACCTGTGGTGGTGTAGCAGTCACCGCCCGCAGGAGGTCCGGCCACCGAATTACAACTCCAGCTGTCTGACCGCTAGGGGAGTGTTGCAACCTCCAGGGATCCGCAATCCCTGGAGGTGGTGCAGCGGAGTGAGACCACAATAAGCCTGGCAGGCCGCTGTGGCCCCACCTAGCATATTACAAGCTCCTCACTGCCAGCGGTCTGCTGGTGCCGTTTTCACGTCAGAAAACTGCTGGCAGTGAGAAAATCAAGGGGGCCCTACAGGGCCCCCTGGTACCTCAGGCCATGGTGATGCAAGGAGAGGGACACATGATGTGCCTCCCTGTCTGCATGCACGTTCAGTTACTGCACGGCATGGATTGTTACTTGCATACTGTGCAGGAACCAGTCCGGAGACCAGTCCACCCCACCCACCTCCGAACTAAAAACCCCCTCTAACAACCTTTACGCCTGGAACCCAATCACCACTGAAGACACCATCCGCCTGATGAACACCATCCACTCAGGATCGCCAACCGGCCCTTGTCCCCACCACATTTTCAACAAAGCAGAGTCCATCATCGCACCCCATCTCCGAGACGTCATCAACTGCTCCCTCAACTCCGCTACCTTCCTGGAAATCTGGAAACATGCCGAACTCAGTGCCCTTTTGAAGAAACCCACAGCAGACCCCACTGAACTTAAAAACTACCGCCCCATCTCGCTCCTCCCATTGCCTGCCAAAGTCATTGAGAAAGCCGTCAACAGTCAGCTCGCCGCCTTCCTCGAATCCAACAAATCCATCGACCCTTCACAGTCCGGGTTCCGAGCCAAACACAGCACCGAGACCGCCCTCATCGCAGCAACAGACGACATTCGAACACTACTGGACAACGGAGAAACAGCTGCCCTCATCCTACTTGTCCTCTCCGCAGCCTTCGACACAGTCTGTCATAGCACCCTTATACAATGCCTCAGCAATGTCGGAATACAAGGAAAAGCATTGGACTGGTTCATCTCGTTTCTCGACGGAAGAACCCAGAGAGTCCGCCTCCCTCCTTTTAGATCAGAGGCCACCGTAGTAATCTGCGGCGTACCACAAGGATCATCACTCAGTCCCACCATCTTCAAAGTATACATGAGTCCCCTCGCATCCATCGCGTGCCAACACAACCTCAACATCATCTCCTACACAGACGACACCCAGCTGATCCTCTCCCTCACCAAAGACCCAAACACCGCAAAAAACAACCTACACGAAGGGATGAGAGAAGTAGCCGAGTGGATGAATAACAGCCGTTTAAAACTGAACCCAGACAAAACGGAAGTCCTCTTCTTAGGTTCATCCCCCTCCGCCTGGGACGACTCATGGTGGCCACCGGCCCTAGGAAACGCACCCATACCTACGGACCACGCACGTAACCTGGGCTTCATCCTGGACTCCTCCCTCTCGATGACCAGACAAGTCAACGCCCTCTCATCATCATGCTTCAACATCCTACGCATGCTCAAAAAAATCTTCGTTGGATCCCCACCGAAACTAGAAAGACGGTCACCCACGCACTGGTCACAAGCCGACTAGACTACGGAAACACCCTTTACGCCGGAACCACAGCCAAACTACAGAAAAAACTCCAACGCATCCAAAATGCCTCAGCCAGACTCCTACTAGACATCCCCCGCCAAGCTCACATTTCCGGTCACCTGAAAGACCTCCACTGGCTCCCTGTCAACAAGAGAATAACGTTCCGTCTCCTCACCCACGCACACAAAGCCCTCTACGACCTAGGACCCAAATGCCTCAACACGTTCCTGTCCTTTTACACCCCCACCCGCCAACTTCGATCGTTGAATCAAGCCCTCGCCGCAATCCCACGCATCCATAGATCCATCATGGGGGAAAATCCTTCTCCTACTTAGCGGCCAAAACCTGGAATTCTCTCCCCACCCACCTCCGCCTTACACAGAAACACCTCTCCTTCAGAAAACAACTAAAAACCTAGATATTCGATAAGTAAAGAACCCCCCCCCTCCCCCCACCCAAGTGCCTTGAGACCCTCTGGGTGAGTAGTGTGCTATACAAATGTTAAACTTGAACTTGAACTTTGGGGTTCCCATTGCTGTGCCATTTTCATAAGCACCGCCATGGAAATGCCAAAGGACCGCCCGCCAGACAAAAAGAAAACTCGTAATCTGGCTGACAGTGAGCGGTCGAGTTTGGTTGTCCAAACTTGTAATCAGGCCCTTAATCAGGAAGCCGCATGTCTAACATACTTTCAGCCAACAACATATAAAGAGTCATTGTAAGACATGTATGCGGAGGGTAAAATCCACCCCCTCATCAACCTGATTGTTAGATGGATTTATGTTAGGATGATTTTAGGGTGTCATGTATCTGTTTTTATTGTATATTTTATTGCTTTTAGCCTTGTGGTTTTAACGTGTTGATGTATGTATACAAGGATTGGTGGGTTCTTGTTTTATCTATTTTTAACTGTATAAGATAGTATACTTTTATGATGACATTTTATCGAATAAAGTACTTCCACCACGTCATTATTAGAATCTAGGCCTTTTCAAAAAGCAGTTTGTAATATGAGAAACAATTCAGCACACAAAATAAGAATAGCGGGCTTGATGTTCTTACATGTTTAAGGTAGCAAGTCCAACACAAATCACAAGGTTTATGACTATAACAGAGCGTTTTACATTGTAGTAAATCCTTTTCTGAGTGAGAAAAACTTTTCTGATTAGCAAAAAGGTGGACTGCAATTCCTCTGGAAGCACAGTTGGGTTGGGAAGTGAAAAGGGCGTGGTTTCTTAATTGTAATTTTAAATCACATTTATCAATGGTTTGTGACGACAAGTGCAGTGCCAAGGGATTGGTGTCATTACAACGCAGGCTATTACAACGCCTGCTGTTACAACGCGGTTTTTACATCGTATACCACTACAACGCATAGTGCTTTTAAGCGCTGGATAGTGATTTATTTAATTTACTATTCCAACTCCAGTCCCTGTGGATAGTAGGGAAGGTGTTGGATAGTAAATTAAATATATTCCCTATCCTAGAGCGCCCCCCAGCGCAATGCATTGTAATGGTTTGCGTTGTAATGGTTGCGTTGTAATGGTAGTGCGTTGTAATAAATGCGTTGTAAGTGATGTTCCCCGTGCCAAGCCATTGATTGATCAGATACAGCAACCGAGCTGAAAAGGCATAGGATTTGCAAAGCAGACGTTTCTCTGAGGTACAGCTTTCTCTTTGTGAATAATGTAATGCAGCCTTGGTAGGAGAAGGAAGGTCTAGGGTAAAGACTGCCTGTCCCACATCGGAAACAGTTCATTTTTATAAAACAGACCTGGTCCCTTTAAAGGACACTAGCCTTTTTTAATAGCTTTTCTTCTGAGAATGCCAAAGTAGAATGGATATCTAATGTCGTTTTAGGCCACCATCCTTGCATTAGCAGCCAATTGCAGAGGGTTCACAAATTAAGACATGTGCCATTAATATTAATTACTCATTGTAAGACACTTGCCTTACAAATAAACTCCGCATTCATCAGTAATAGCTTACCGTGCAATAGTCAACCTAGCCAGCAGACAAATATTTGCTCAGCGAGTCGAACCCTCTCAGTATACATAGACTATGGGAGGAAGGAAATATGCAAATTTACTATTACAACTTAGTAAATCTGGAAACTGTTTTCATGAACATATTTTATTACTTAAAGAATAGCACGGAAATGTTAAATGAATACACCAGTCAAATTAATAAACACTAAACAATTGCTTAAGTGATTAAATGCACATTATTGAGAGTGGTACATAATTATATTTTCAAAGTAACTACCTTCATCCTTGTAGCAAAATACATTTATATTTTATGTTCTAGGAGACCTCTTGACAAATATGTTGATTTTCAACAGTGAACATTAGTTAAGATTTCTTAATATTTTATATGTATTGTACCAATAATGTAATTACTTGAATGTTCCATTAGTATTCATTATTTGTATAAATGAATTGTTTGGTGATTCTATTTTACAGAATTGATATAATATAGTTAAGAATATGCCCTTAAAAAGAGCCATCTTTTTGTTAGAACAGTACCTTTTATTTTGTTAAAGAATGTAGTTATGTTTGAGATTGTCTTGGAGTTACAAAGAAAAGCGCCCTCATAAAAAAAATTGCATTAAGTACTTTACTTGTTTCAGTTTTTGGACATGAAATATCGCCTTCGCGGACTCGCTTGAAGTAGAAGGCATTCCTAAAACCAAGCAAAGTTCTGTTGTCAAAGGACATCAAAGAATTGGAGTATGGTAAGCTGACGTTAAGGATTAAATGCAGGATTTAATAGTTTGGGTTAGATCTATCCAGCTGAGGTAGAGATGTTTTTTTTTTTTTTACTGAGTTTTATATAGCGCAAACTTGACCCGAATCCGAATTGGGCATCAGAGCGCTTTACATAGCACCAGTTACGTTACATGAGGACAAATATTCATTTTTGTTAGGCACAGCAAGACTAAGTGATTTGCCCAGAATCACAGGATGTTTAGTGTCATTACCGAGATTCGAACCAAGGACCATATTATCAAGAAAGGGCGATACATTATCGCCGCTTTTATCGGCAGGAAACTGCCGCTAAAGCGGCAGTAATGGGCTTGATGTTATGTTATGTTACGTTAAAGGTATTTATTACCGCGCACGTACACCAATTGGTTTCTTGGCGCTCAGAGACCAGTGGGAGAAGAACACAGGGGAGTAGAAGCAGCTAGTCATGAGCAAGACGAAACAGGTAAGTTTTCAAGAAGTTACGGAAAGTAGAATAGTCAGGTGTAAGCCGGATTGAGAGAGGAAAGGAGTTCCAGGTGGACGGAGCAAGAAAGGAGAAACAGGCACCACCGTGCTTCTTACGTTTGAACCTAGGAGTGATCAAGAGGTTGTGGGCAGAAGATCTGAGGTGTCGAGGGGGGACGTGGGGGTGCAGACAGAGAGAAATAAAGGCGGGGGCAGAGGCAGATAGAGATTTGAAAATGGTGCATCCCATTTTGAAGATGCAACGTTGCGCAACCGGGAGCCAGTGTAGGGTTTTCAGCATCGGCGTAACGTGTTAGTATTTGGGCTGCTGAAAAATTAGTCTGGCTGCCTGGTTTTGCACCAGTTGAAGTCGGTGAAGATGATATGCGGGAATCCCCACGTATAGACAGTTGGCATAGTCTAAACGTGAGGTGACCAGGGCCATGATGACAAGGGTAAGAGCCTCTGGTGAAAAGAACCTTCGGATCTTCCCGATTCTGCGAAGATGGTAGAAGCAGGCCGAGGTAACAGCGTTGATGTGCGGCCGCATCGAAAGGTCACTAGAGATAGTGACTCCTAGGCTCTTCACGGAGTTAACTGGACAGGGAGATGACCAAGGGCAGGGGGCCAGAAGTTGGGAGTCCAAGGATCCGAAAGCCCACCGATCAGAACCTGCTCTGTCTTGCCAGGATTGAGCTTCAGCTGGCTGAAGTTCATCCACTCGTAGATGGTAAGCATAGTGGATTGGAAATTGGAGCAAGAGAGAGGGGAGGGGTCGATGGGAAAGATGAGTTGCAGATCATCTGAATAGTTAAAGATGGTGACAGAGGAGTGACAAAGAGAAACTAGAAGGGGCTGCATATAAAGATTAAACAAAAGAGGGGACAAAGCAGAACCCTGGGGAACACCACAGGAAAGTGAAATTTGGGGAGCAGAGAAGGTGGACAGTTGTACCGATTGGGAGCGGCGTTGGAGGAAGGACACAATCCAAGACAGGGCTGGGCCCGAGATGCCCGCATTTCTGACACGGTCGACCAAGATGTCATGGTCGACCGTGTCAAAAGCGGCCGAGAGATCTAGTAGCACCAGAGCCTGGGCCAAGTTCTTGTCAGCCCCCTGTCTCAGTGTATCCATAACCGCCACCACCACTGCCTCCGTGGAATGGGCCGGTCTAAAGCCTGCCTGTTGATCATCAAGGAAGTGAGTTTCCTCGATGAAGGTGCTCAGGCAACGAGTGACGTCAGTCTCCAAGACCTTCCCCAAATAGGGGAGGAGGGAGATAGGTCGGTAGTTACCTAGGACCGCAGGGTCAGAACCGGGGTTTTTTAAAATAGGTACTACCACAGCTCTTTTGAAAGCATCGGGGACAGAGCCTGTAGAGAGTGAACGATTTAGAAGGTCAAGAGGAGGGCCGGGGCAGGCCATAAAGGCATCTCTTAGGATTTGGAGAGGGCAGCAGTCGTTGTGGGAGCCAGAACCGACAGCCTGAAGTAACGAAAGAAAAGTATCCAGGGAAATAGGGGGAAATTCATGCAGGGAATGAGGATTCGGAGAAGGAAGGGCACTGACCTGAGACATGGTGGTGGGGGGGATGTTATTTTTAATCGTGGAGATTTTATCGATAAAAAATGAGTTTAGGGAGTCGCACCAAGCCTGCGAGGGTTGAGGCTGAGGCGTAACACGATCAGGTAGGGAGAGTTCAGCCACGATGGAAAAAATTTCTTTTGTTTTAGATGCAGATCTAATGACTTTCTGGGAATAATGGGAGGATTTGGCCAAAATAATAGATTTTTTGTAGGATTTTAATAAATCAATGTAAATGAACTTTAATGAGGGATCATAATTTCGCCTCCAACGGCGCTCAGCCTGTCTGAGAAGTAGTTTGTCAGCCTTCAATTGGTCAGTAAACCAACGCTGAGCGTCGTGTAGGCGTTTAGATTTAATGGTTTTAACAGGGGCGACCACATCACTGGCTTGGGACAGCCATTGGTCCAATGTGGCTGTTTGAGAATTCAAATCAGAGTGGTCAGGGGGGAGTGTGGAAGCAAGGGTCGAATGAAGGAGGGAGATGTCGGTGTGCTTCCAATTACGTGCCGAAAAGTTGGAAGCTAAAGGGGGGCGAATAGGTACTGAAAGTTTTAGAGAAAAAGAAATAAAGAAATGATCGGACCAGGTGCAGGGGTAAACCGGGGGGGGGGGAGATATCCAGGTTGGTGGTCCATACCTGGTCCAGGGTATGGCACTTATTGTGAGTTGCAACAGAGATATGTTGTGAAAAATTAAGACCGAGTAACAGGCCGGTGAATTCAAGTGAAGGAGTGGATTCATGGGGGTCTAGTGGCCAGAAGTTGAAAACACCAATGATCAAGACCCTGGCGGAATTAATTGCCATCTGAGAGATGAAATCGCCAAACAGGGATGGAAAGGAGGGCATATTAACGGGGGGCGGTACACTAAAACACAGATGAAAGAGTGTTTAGGAGATGTGAGTTTCAACGTAAGGATGTCAGAGCTTAGTATAGGAGTGGTTGTTAGGGAAGTGAATTGTAGGTTAGAACGGATGATGGCAGCAACTCCACCACCAGGTCTACCAGTGAGGAGTAAGTAATGCGACGGGCAGCATGCATGGCCCCGTGCCTCGATCGGCCGCGGACGGGCGCAGACGGGCTTGACTTATGCGCGACTTCGGCGCCCTTGTGAATTCCCATAGCAGCCCAGGTTCTGGTGTTAACCTGGGCTGTTATGGGAATTCACAAGGGCATATTATGCAAAAAAGATGGTGGCCGGGAAGGGGGAGAGACAGATGCCTGCAGTTGAAGGCCTAGGATAGGCACTAGTGTTGTAGCAGAGTAGGAGATGCCAGGCCACACCGCCTCTCAAACACTATCCCACCAGCTTGCAGCTCTCACTGCTGTTCATGAGCACAAGGTTCAGGCCCCGGCTCACAGCAGGTGCCAGCAGTCCAGTCGACGCCAACTCCAGCCACCAGGTTTAGACTCAGAGCGTTCACCCCAGTCCCAACACAGCTGTTAACGGGGGTCTGCCACAATGATAAAAGGGCCTGGCCGCCCTACCACAGCCAGGTAGGCTACAGGCCACGAGTCAATCCCCCGGTGATCAACCCGGTGGGTGCCACCAGCGTTGATGGGCAGCAAGCGAGAGTTGAGCTGAACCAGGAATGGGGTGGGGCTCGGTATCCCCGGCGTTAGGCTCACCTGGAGCCCCAGTGGCAGCGAGCATTCAATGCAGACCGGTTCCCTGCATACTGCTCCACAAAGGGTCACTGAGGCTGCGGCCCCAGGAACAAATTCCCCCTACTAATTCCTAGTATTTAGTGCTAGTTTAATAGTGCAAAATGCTCCCACACTTCCAAAATAGATGCAAGGATGCATTTTGCACTATGAGGATAATGCTAAATACAACAGAACATTAACAGCAGCATGAGCAGCTACTCACACCCACTAAATGTGGTCTCACTGTAGATTTTGTTCCCCCAAATTACTTTTCATTATGTCAGCTGGCATAATCACTTGATTATCGGTAATTCTGAGTTGAAAAGCACTCCTTAGGCGGATTCACTGCTTATTTAAGTAGGGCCGTGCCTTTAAATTAATGCTACACATGACAAAAGCTTTCATAAACATTTGAGTTGTTCAAATTTTTTGATCAGACTTTACTAAGATTTGTGGAAGGAAATTTCCCTAATTATCCATACCGGATAAAAATTCTCCGATTACTGACGTGCTGGAGCCTACAGTCCTTTAAGTATTATGAGAGACTTTGGGTTTATATGTATGAGTCATGACAAAAACTCGTGGGGTTTACCAGAAGACTAAATAGTCTATTTGAAACGTCTTTTAAGAAAGCGGGTGTGATCTGCCAGACTAAAATTTTAATGGTATATGTGAGGCCTCCAATGCCATCCTAAGCATTGTTTCATTTTTTAGGACTGGTGCTACACATACAACTCAAACACCTATGTATCATAGTTAATGCCAACAAACCCCTGATGAGTATGTCTATGACAGAATGGTAGGCCATCAATTATAACTCTTACACAGAGGTGAAAAGGAAGTAAGCGCTACGAAATAGAGTTATCTATCCTATACTACTTCCAATCAATTGATACTTACACAGGATATAGGGAAGAAGGGTGCAACTAGTAAAAGGTTGTGACATGGAGGGGGCACAAAGAGTGTTTGGACGAAAACCCTCACAAACCTGAGGGGGACATGCTTCATCATTGGGCTCCTCCAACACACTGGGACCCCAAGGTAACCAGTGTGGGCTACAAATTCATCGCAGGGAAGGAACAGGAGTGGTTTATATAGAGCATGTAAGATTTCAATACCTCAAGGGTGACAGTAAGGGGTAGAGTGCAACAAAAAAGTGTGTGTTTAAAACTATCTCCGTAAGGACAACAACTAATTTACTCTTATGTCCTACGGGATAAAGGATAAAAGTATTATGAGACAGGGTTATGGATATGTACATTGTAATGTGGTCAACATGTTTCTGCCCTAAATGACATCTACCGTCAAGGCATTCGTCAGGATCAAGATCTTATGCCACTCTGTAGAAAAAACGTTCAAAAGTAAAATAAGAAAAATGCAAAAAGATACTCAGGCCTCTTTTCTTGACCACCCGTGCATAGCAGTAACAATCAGTGTGGTAGGTCAGAAGGCCCTATGAACAACGTTTACAGTCAAACTCTACCATCTACAGAGTCTCTCACTATGTAGATTCCTCTTCCGTTATGAGGTGGTCTTCCGTTGTATACTCTGGCGGGACATAAATTACCCAATACATATTTTATAAAGCATATCTTTGTTCCTTTCCGCTTATCACCAGTATAACTTTTTCCGGCAGCAACATGCCTCATTTATCTGATAACCAAAAAGCTGGGGCTTTTTAGTTTACAATTAAAAACCAATATAGACAAGTGTTTGTGCCTTATAACTGTCCTGTTACGTAAGTAATAATAATAATATAATGACAATAATAAGCATATTTGTTGTTATTATTATTATTATTTGGAAACATGATGAAACATAATCCTATATTGTTATGTATTAATTGTTTTTGTTTGTCTCCTGGAACTGGCACTTTCTGGTTGGATGAGGCGGTGCCCTAGGTAGGCAGAACCTACCAGTCCAATCAGGGGTGGATGACTACACTCGCTGTATAAACTGCACTCACCCTTGGGTAGCTTAACACTGAGAAATCAGGCTTAATACAGAGGCAATATGTAAAGCATTGGCAAGGCACTCTCACACAATTAATACACTTATTGTCACAAAAGAGAAGTCAAAGCTCCTGCCGGTAAGCGCAATGGGGTGGGGATCGGGTGGGGGAAAGCCGACACACAATGGAATAGGGAAAATAAATAAATATATATATACAATTATGTCATCTGTTGGATTCCCCAACCGCCCCACCAGGCTTACATGCAGGAGCTGCAACTGCAAAAGAGACTACACATGTGTGGTGCATGTAAATAAAATTTGTATTCAGCACACACATTAATCAGCACAACATCAGCATCATAAATCACATTTGCCAATATCACTAGCAGTATTAGGCCCAACCATGTTTAAGTGCCATCAGTACTATGCACACTTGGGAAAATCCTTATTTACCCCCAGCACCTTTATGATGTGTGAAACGTTGTCAGAAATAGCCCCAACCTGGCAATTTTTTACAAATCAATACCACACAGTTATAGGGTGCACTCCATCATAACAATATCACAAATGTGTACACACAGATAATTCCGACACTTTCAAATAGCTCCGTGGGTCAAGGCCGCACAGGTAAAAAACAATGTCAAACCTTATATTTTTTTGCCAAGGAATAAACGTGTAAAGCAACACTGCTGTGTGGTGTAAACAATAATAGGCGGCCCTCATGCAGTCACTCCCACAGACTGACTCAGCACTGATATGCAGTGCCACAGATATCAGGCATGTGTGTATGGAGGGCACTCACATGCACACAACAGCGTAATGCGGTGCCACTGATATCCGGCAGATGCGTTGGTAATACACATTCGGACCCCATGACCTAAGCCTTTCTCCACCTTTCAACGAGTTTGACTAATCTACACCCATGGGTTGGAGATAAACCACTCTCCCCCTGATCCTAAGAAGATTACGGCCAGAGTCACACTTAGTCAGGATCCCAGGGAAGAAGATGGGGGTAGGTAGCAGGGATAATTAGAGGACGTCAACAACTGGGGGATGGGCCACCACACGCAGCAGAAGCAGGGTTAGGACGATAATCATTCAATCTAAGGATTCCATAATGTACCTTCCACACCTGC
Source organism: Lissotriton vulgaris (assembly GCF_964263255.1). Classification (NCBI taxonomy): domain Eukaryota; kingdom Metazoa; phylum Chordata; class Amphibia; order Caudata; family Salamandridae; genus Lissotriton; species Lissotriton vulgaris. The sequence goes on from NC_141688.1 coordinate 255,802,235, forward strand.
CTAGTTCTGTGAAGCACAGGGGCACGCAGTCTTTTGACCCACTTCCCATCGATCTCAAAGTGTTCTTCAGCCCAATCAATTACTCTCACCACCCTGGCCCAATCCGGGCAATACTACCTGGCAACATGAAGTTTTTGGGCCGGGTGAGGAAAGGGCTGTTGGTTGCCGCACTGAAGGCAGAAAAGATAAAATTGATTAATGGGGGGACAAGCAGGAAAAACTCTCAGAAGAATGAGGCCTCCCATCAGACACACATCAATCAAAGTAGCATCCAGGCATTCCAGGCACAGCGGAACAAGAATCTTCTTCTCTGCAGCTCTTGGAATGTAACACACCATCTGGTGCATCTTGATACAAGTAGCACAGACACTTCCGGTCACAGCCAATGAAGAGTTGCAAATTGAGTACCTCCCTGGAAATAAGGCACCACATCTAGTACTTTCTGATCCGAGTTGCACCAGACACTACAAGTCACACACAATGGAGCGTTGCAAATTCTGTACCTCCCTGGATATGAGGTTTAACATCTAGTGCGCATTGAACCAAGTCTCACCAGACAATTCCAGTCACACATAGGTGCAAGTTTAGCAGAGCTGCATGAGATAGAATGAGACAGCACTGCAGGTGTGCCATTCCTCTGAGAGTCACAACCTGGGAATCGGACCCCACAAGCAATGAGCATTCAGTGTGCGTGCCACACAAAGACATATGGACCACGTTCTACTAATCGGGCCACGGCTGGAACCCGCAGCCAATGAATTCGCTCACCACCAACAAGAGGCTTATGCATGTTGAAGCCTTCAACATGCTACACTTAATAGATGCGGGCAGTACATTTGGGTCTGTGCAGAAAGCAATCTGGTCTCCAGCCACAATGCTTAGTCCCACTATCATGCCATAATACCAGTTGGGAACCAGCAGAAAATGTGGGTGCTTAAGAGGGTATCGCTATTAAGGTATCACACGTATATAGTGTGTGTCACTTGCAGGAGGCCTTTGATGCCCTAGAGATCTCTGCAAGAGGACAAGAGGCAAGAAAACAAGCCTCTGGAGAGCACACTTCAGGCTGCACACAGCGCCAGGTAGTCAGACTAGCTACTATGCAGGAAGGGTGCATGGTCCCTTCCAATGATAGCAATCCTCCTTGTGCACAACAGATTCCTCTAGCAGTGTGCACAATGCAGTTCCAGGATGTCCAGTTCCAAGTCCCCACAAGCATATCTCAGCCCTGCTTAAGTATGGCACCAATAGGGGGAGGAGCTACGACACCAACCAAGATGGCTGCATAGTCTCCCGGCTCCTCTGATCTCCGTCCTACGCTCGCTTATCCTGTTGAATATCCTGATCTCCTGCCCCGGATTCGTGTGGGTGAACTAGTCGGCACCCCGATGGTGCGACCACGGAATTTTTCTGATGTTCTGGGGTGAAGTAACATCGAAAATGTTTTGAGGCCTAACCCAGACTGGAAGCCGGGGTCTCCATTGCTGGTCTACCCGGGTCCAAAGTGAACAACAATGGACTGAGATGAGTGGTTGTGTCCGGTCCTTGAAACTTTTGAAAATTTCTCTGGACTACTTTGCAACCATCTGCTGCCTGCTGCTGTACCTGAGGTGAGGTGACGGGGGGAGTGCGGTGCTGCGTCGCGGGGGGCCCCGGCACTAGCACCGCTGGTGCCCCGGGGCGGGGGTCCCGCCGCGCGTTGCTGCATGCTGCGGGCCCGTCCCTCACGGCTTGATTCTGCTCCGGTGTATCCTGCCCCGGAGAGGGTGCCACGCCGTGGGGATCGTTATGCCTGCGGACGTATGGACTTGGCGGAACGGACTTAATGTGGCCCTTCCTTGCGGCTGGTAATGGTGGAACTTGCTGCACTTCGCACGTCGATGAGGGCCCAGGTCAATCGTTTGCTGTTGGCAGCAGATGGGATCATAGGACCGAGAGCAAGCCCTGACTTGATTTTTGAGACCCGGCAGCCGACTTGCCTCCTGTTGGGCGCCCTAGTGGCGCGTTTGGACCCGGTGCTGGAAGCTGTGCCTGCCCCTGAAGAAATGGAACTCATCGTGTGTGCTGAGATTGGTGACTCTCTTACGTTCTCGGAAACATCGGCCCTACAGTTATCGGAACATTTCACTGCTTCCCCCATCCTGGACACTAGTGGCCCACACTATAATCTGTTTTGGAACGAGTCGCACCCCCTCCCCAATCGGTCTCCCAACATGGCGGATGTAACGGTGCTTGGCTTCGGAGACGGGGAGGGACATCGCTTGTGCAAGCCGTGTGCGTTGAGATCTGCTATTCCTCTCCCATTTGCTGGCCCAAGCTTCGGCTGCTACTGTGTGACTTTTGACTTTCCGGGGATGGGGCTTTACTTATCCGAGGGACTCGGCAACTTTGATAGACGGGGCCAAGGCTGAGATTGTGGGTTGAATTGTGTATGATGGATCTATTGGTAACGGGACTGCTTCATTAACAGACGGATTCCGGGGCGGGGGGTTTATGGTTCCCCCAGGGGAATTTTTGTATGGTGGACAATTTTATTCGTGCTGGCTTAGGGGGGCCCCCCTTTGTTAGGGCGGGGGGTAGAGACCGGGAGCGCAGAGACTATCGCCCTCCTCCACTTCCCCGTTGGGTGGGGTTTCCTTTCTTTCTCCTTTTTCTCTGTTTCTTCTATATTTCGGGTTTGGTTCTCGGGCGACAGGCACACTGCTGGGGGGGGGGCGTAGTCATCTGCAGGGGTGCAGGGTTGGAGGTTGGGGGAGGGGATTTTTCATTTTTCGTTTTTATTTTGTTTCTATGGCCTTTGTTCTCTTCTCTTATCTTTCTTTGTCTTTTTCTTTTTCTGGGTCAGTGCAGTGGGTTTCCTTTGGTATCAATCACTGCTTTTTCATCTGTGCCTCAATTTTCGTGGTGTTCTCTGGGTCTTAGGGCAGGTGACTAGCAGGCGCGAATTGACCGTAATATTCCTTCATATCCTGAACCGCCTATTTCAGCGCCATTGATTTGACCGATTACTGTTTACTGTTGACACGTTTCCCATTCTGCCTGCCATTTTTCGCTGCTGGGAAATTGTTCGGCACCTGATCCTTCCATCCTATACTATAAAATGAAAACCTTTTATATCCTGTTTTTCTAATTGTGCTATTCAGTAACCAAGAGTACGCTAGCATGGTGATTCTGCTCCCCGAGGTGCTGCATGTGATTTAAAAATTGCTCTCTCTTGCTCTCTGCTAGTTGTAGGCCCATACTTGTATTTGGTTGAAATGTCAATAAAGGTTTTCAAAAAAAAAAAAAAAGTATGGCACCAATAATTATGCTGAAGTGTGCCTTTGAAGATGGGGGGGGGGTAGTGGACGTTTCCTTTCAATCACAGATGTCTCCCCTAAATTTCAGTCCTCTCTGCCATGGGGCCATGGAATACAGATATTAATCTTTATTGGGGCCATGATCTGGCTTCCCAGAGGCCAAGTATCAAAACCTCTCCCTCCAATCTACCCAGTCAAGCCCTCAAATGACCAAGGTCTGTTGTTCCAGTTGTATGCTCAATGTTTTATAGCTGTCGCTGGGAATGCGCAAATGTGCTGCTCTCCCAGCGTCCAGTATGGAGTCAAGCAAATAGGCAAACAAAGAGTGTTCGAGCAGAGAAATGCTCACTTTTTAGAAGTGTAATTTTTAGCTATTTATAACAAATCCACCTTTACCACAGAAAAGGGGTAATCATTGTGAATTAAATGATAGAAAACATGATGAGGCTTCTCCGATGGAAACCACTATTGCAGTCTGAAGTAATTTCAACCATTCCCACATGTTAACCTATGTTAAGAGCAAACCTCATTGGTAGTGAAAACATACATGGATATTTTACACTACCTTGGAGTTCTGGACTTTTTTGGTTCCGTCCAGAGGTGTCAGGGATAACACCCGAAGACCCCTGAGTTCTACCTGTCTCGGTGCACAAATAAACAGAAACACGGGCTTCTCGATGGTGGCGTCAAAGACCAAAGGTTTATTACTGCAGGGACACAGAAGTCACAGAAACTACACACGGGCAGTATCTAGGAGCCTGTTCAATTAGTACAAAGAGGGTTGCTCCTTATATACTAAATATTAGGCTTCGGGCAAATTCTTTACATGATAGTACATTCCTAGACCTTTGCGTCCTAAACAATAAATATTTGGCGTTGCACAGGAATCGTCAACAATATCTGATGTCAAAACATTACTAACGAGGGATTCCCACTGTTCCATCATAATCCCATGTCAACTTTTCATTCAAGAGCCGGACCGCCTCATCGTAAATTTCGTTACCTCCCCCTAATAAAGGCCCAGAAGGAAAGGAGCAGAGCCAGGTGCAGAAGATAGAAAAACAGGATAAGAGATGTTTGTGGGTCGTAAATGGGCAAGGCTACCAGCTTCGGCCGCCTAATCATGATCAGGCCAACGAACACGAGAACCAGTATAGCAGGACTGGCCTCAGGCAGAGGGAGCAGCTTCTGTCGAGTCATGCAGCCATGGCATATTCTGTCCTAAGGTCCACGTGTCACTAGCAAGGTGAATCGCCGGCTAAAGCTTACGTGTCCTTAATTGAAATGAAGTAATCAGAGGTCATTTCGTGTCCATTGACTATGTGAGGGCAAGAAAAACAAAATGGCTGCCGTAATCTAAGATGGATGCCATGGGTAGATCAGAAATGTGTTTGTAACAGGAGTACTCTTACTCGTAGCATAGCAAAAACACCAGGATATGCTAAATGGATCATTTGCGGTTCACTGATACCAATATTATGTATTTACGACAATGTTGAAAACACGGGTTCAAATCATCACGGAACCTCAGACCCTCCTTTTGCCCTTACATAGGCAATTACTCAATCTATGTCAGAGTCTAACTCTATGCTCATCAGGTCAATGACATGTTGCTGTATCATCATCCTTTCTCGCGCCTTTTCTCCAAACGCAGGTGGTTTTCTAAAACAGGTTGCAGCACAGAGACTACACAAAGCGGGACCACATTGGATAATAAGGCAACACGAGAACAGGAATACTAGGATGACACCAATGACCATCAGAACCTTCCATCCCCACGCTGATAGCAGAGTCCAAAACCACTCCATTAAGGACCAGTTTCCCTTGTCTACGTGTATAGAGTCGAAAATCTTGTGTAGTTTAGAGATCGCCTCATAGACAGTTGGAGCGTTATTGGGAATAAAAACACAGCAGCTCGATTGGATCATTCTGCATACCCCACCTCGATCTGCAAGTATTACGTCTAGAGCCATACGGTTCTGCAACGTCATGAGACGATCCGCCTGAAGCTCAGCTGTTAAGTTACTAAGGGCACTAGCAGTTTCCGTAATAGTAGATTCAACTACCCGTGTTAGCTGACGTAGATTTCTACTATTGGCCATAGGCCCCCAGGAAGGAAGGAAACCTTTGAAGAAGTCTCCTGCCTCCTGACCAGCGGTATCTTCCTCGCTGAAGACACCCCTTGCTACTCTGGTCTTGTGATAATCTGAAGAAGCAGTGTACGTTGGAGGCAACAGTCGGGTAATATAACATGAACCTGAAAAGTCAACAGGCAACCATATATACGCTCTGTCTTGACAGATGAAGTAGGTACCCCTAGCAGTAAGAAAGGCAGGGGAAGAGTTAGACGGAAATACGTAAGTCTCAACGCACTCACTCTTCCCTAGCTGAGCTCTCGGATTCCTCCCATTTCCCTGCAAACAGACTTGACCTCGGTGAGGTACGACCCAGACTGGAGTGGAGCTTTTACGCTTGCTTTCTCCCAAACTCAGGCGATACTCTGTAGAATTCCAACTCAAATATACCCGTAATTCATCTCTAGGGTAAGACGGAGTATTATTGACGTCTTTAATCATGTCAATAATTCCCTGGACTAAAGCTTTGTTGACAGAGTTGTATTTAGTGGAACGTGGTGGACGCGGAGGATAGGTCTCGAGAGCATAGGCAAGAATGGTCTGAAAGGCCTGAAATGATCCATTATAGCTAAAAGGCAAAACTAGATAGGGAATGCCTTTATCCATAGTGTGGGGTATCAAGCCACACACCCAGCAGTCTGTAGTGTTAACTACCAGTTGGTGTTGGTGCAAGAGCTGTACAAATGTGTTATTAATGAATTCTGAGCGTCGAGCTTGTTCGTGTTCAGGAAACGAGTGAAAAGAATGCATAGAAGCAACAGTAGAAGAAACAGGATCAAGGGGAGGTACTGTAGTTGTTACCGGTGTGAAAATTAAATGCACGCCGAAGACGATTCCACCCACCAACATTATCAAAACAATCAAAAATGTAATGGCACATTGTATTAGAAACCATTTGCTGTGAAGAATTTTGTAAACTCTGTTTCTGCGAACATAAATTACATTCTCTCGTTGCAGCTCAGGAAGCTCCATCTTCTACAATCCGCTCGCGACCACTGATGATGTGTACGTAGATGAAAATGCCTCTATCAGCCCTGGGAGTTCCCAGAACTAACAGAAAGATCGACCTAGTGTCTGACCCCCGCAGATTCAGCTAGGCACACAGCCACGACCCTACGGCTACCCAGATGGCAAGGCAATTTTAACACAACAAAGAAATACAAAGTATGAGCAAACTTCCTGGCTGGAGGCAATATATCAAAATTCAAATGTGTAAAATCGGCAGTTTCCTGCTTTATTTGTCCATATTTCGTGATCGTAAATTGTATCTCAATTTTGCAGGAGCTGTTTGATCTGGAAACAGTGTATTTTCAGCAAGTGTTGCAATGTTCAAGTTCGCAGATGGCAAATGTTCTTTTGTTGCAGATGTCAAATGTTCAGAGTTCAAAAGAGCAGTTTCAGGAGGAGAGCCAGAGTTCGATGTGTCAGTGATTAGTTCTGCATCCCTGAAAGGGATGAACCTGGGGATTTGTTCAGATTCAGAGGCACCGATTCCTTTCTTCACCCAGTTGTCGTAAGGAAGTGGCAGGGGCACACGTTTGACGTGCGTCGTGTGAATCCAGTTCTTCCGTCCGGCCACACGAATAGCAGTTCTCGTTGCCAATAACACCTGGAAGGGGCCAACAAATCTGGGCTGAAGATTTTTTGTTCTTGCAAAATTACGAACAACAACGTGGTCCCCTGGTTTCAGCGGATGACCTGGGCTCTCCGGTGGCTTTGGCAATGCATCGAAAACCTGTTGGTGAATAAGACTCAATTTAGCAGTCAAGTCGAAAAGGTAATCAATTAACATTGGATATTCCAGCTGTCTAAATTCCTTTGGCCTAGGTACCCCCCAGACATTGGCGGGACGACCGAACACTATTTCATATGGACTGAGCCCTACTCTAGAATGTACAGTCGCTCTTGTGGATAACAGAGCCAAAGGTAGTGCATCTGGCCGGGACAAACCCGTGGATGCTTGTATCTTAGCAAGTTTTAGTTTGAGGGTGCCATTGTAGCCCTCAACTAAACCAGCAGACTGGGGATGATTTGCACTGTGTAACTTCTGTTTGATCCCTAAACCGGTACACACACTCTGCATGACTTTCCCTACAAACTCACTTCCATTATCTGACCATACAATCCGTGGCATGCCATACCTGGGGAAATATTCTTTGAGAAGAATTTTGGCAGTGGACAAGGCAGTATTGTCCTTCAGTGGATAAGCTTCGACCCATCTGGAAAAAGCACAGACTACCACTAGGACGTACTTTAGATTGTTGCAACGATCCATGTGAATGAAGTCTAACTGAATCACTTCAAAGGGGCAAGAAGGAGGAGCGAAGTGACCAGCGGGTGTGGGGATTCCCTTGCCAGGATTATGCATCAGGCATACCATACAATTTCTCACCACTCTCTCTGCACACTTACTAATCCCATCATTCTTCCAGACTGGAGCCAACATCTTACAAATCCCTTTAGAACTGATGTGCGCTGCTCCATGCGCCATTGTTACTACTGCAAGCACGTACGCATCAGGCAACATCCAACGCTGTTGTTCCGACAGATCAATCCAACACCCACTCGAGTCCAATTTACCCGTGCTTTCTTTCCATGCAGACTTTTCCTCCTCGGTCGCCTCTTTCTGAATTTCTTTCACACTTTCCACTGTGTCCTCACACATTCCAGACTCAGAAATCCATCTTGCAGACGTAGCAACATACATTCTACTCATCATATTTCTAGCTGTCTGTTTAGTGGTCTCATCAGCAAAAGCATTCCCACGACCAACATCATCCGTGATTGCTTTATGAGCACTGCACTTCACAATTGCAACTTCAACCGGCAAGGTTAGAGATTCCAACAAGTCATTAACTAGCTGACCATGTTGAATCTTAGTCCCATGGGACGTAATGAAACCTCTCTCTCTCCACAAACGGCCAAAGCTATGGGCCACACCGAACGCGTACTGACTATCTGTGAACACATTCACTCTCTTTCCCTTAGCTAAAACACACGCTCCCGTTAGTGCAATTAATTCCGCAGCTTGGGCAGAATTCTGACTCACTCTCGCAGTCTCCACAATCGTACTCAAAGTCGTTACTGCGTAAGCAGCAGTCACATCACCATTCTCCAATTTAAAACATGACCCATCAACATACAACGTGCCATCTGGATCCGACAACGGAGTGTCTTTTAAATCAATTCGTCCTTTTGTCTCTTCTTCGGTTCTGAAACAGCAATCATGTGGCTCAGAATCACTTGACTCCTGACTAGTCGGCAACAATGTTGCTGGATTCAATACATTGCATCTTTTGATCTGAATATGACTCGCTAGTAATGTCAGCTCATACCCAGATAATCTAGCACTGGTAAGGTGTTGCGTCTTGGTTCGGTTCATGAGTGTATCCACAGCATGAGGAACCATAACCACCAGCATGTTGTTCATCACCAAACCAGCAGATTGTCGAATGGAAGCTGCAGCTGCCGCTGTAGCTCTCAAACAACTAGGCAACGCTCTCGCTACCGGGTCTAATGTTGATGAAAAATACGCACAAGGGCGTTGTTTATCACCAAATCTCTGTGTCAGAACACTCAGCGCGCAACCTTCTCTCTCGTGAACATGGAGCGTGAATGGCTTACTGTAATCGGGAGTACCCAATACAGGAGCTGAACATAGCGCATTTCGTAACTCAGAAAAACTGTCCTGACATTCAGCAGACCATGGCACCGAACTCGGAACATTTTTCCCAGTCAAGGCTATCAATGGTTTTGCCAAAAGGGAAAAATTTGGGATCCACTGCCTACAGTATGAGGTAATACCTAAAAAGGCACGTACTTCTCTCTGTGTGCTGGGAACATTCATCTGCGTAATTGCTTTTATTCTCTCTGGGGTCAACTTCCTTCCCTCCTTTGACAAGAGATGACCTAGGTAGGTCACTTCTTGGCAACAGTATTGCATTTTCGAAGGTGACACCTTATGATTCAAATTAGACAAATGATGCAATAAGGAAATTGTAGCTGCTTTGCAAGTTTCCTTGTCATCGGCAGCCACTAGAAGATCATCGACATATTGCACTAGGGCAGAACCAGGAGGAAGTACAAAGGTATCTAACTGACTTTTTAATGCCTGACTGTAAATGGACGGACTCTCACAATAGCCTTGTGGAGCACGTTTAAACCTGAAGCTTCGACCTCCTAGAGAGAAGCCGAAAATATCTCTGCTTTCTTCGGCTATCGGAATGCTGAAAAAGGCATTCTTCAAGTCGATAACTGAAAACCATGTCGCTGTAGCAGGAATCAACGTTAGCAATGTAGTAATGTCTGGAACTACAGGAAACTGCGGAACCACAATTTTATTTACCTCTCTAAGATCAATTACAAACCTATACACTGGAGGCTTTGAAGGATCAGTACGTTTCAAAATTGGCAATACGGGACTGTTACAGACATTTCCTCTAGTTTCTTCTACTACGCCTTTCTTGATCAAATCTTGCACCATCAATAAAAGCACACGTTCACCTTCACTAGAGATCTTGTATTGTGGGAAACGAGGACGTTTGACATTCGCTTTCCAAGTGACTATATATGGTGGAATTTCTAAAAGACCTACATCGTTAGGACCAGTCGCCCAAAGAGTATCAGGGAGTGAACGCAGCTCTGGCGGGAGTGCATCCATTGACAAGTACATCGGAGAGGTTATTCTTTTACCCAATGTAAGCTGTACTCCTGAAGGAGAACAGTACAATGTCGCATATAGGCGTTTTAACAAGTCTAAACCAAGCAGATTGTCATTGCAACCTGTCATCAAAATCAAGGGTGCTTTCAATTGACGCGGTCCAACAGAGATAGGCAAAGGACCAGATACGGGGTTGTAAACAGGGGCGCCTGAAAAACCTACAGAAACATTTGTTAAGCCAGACAAAGGTGCGCCAGGGAGTTTCGCATGAATGATAGAACTTTTTGCTGCACCAGTATCCAACAGAAACGGTTCGACTACACCTGATGTTGCTACTGCGACATAAGGCCCACTCTGATCCACTGGAACTGATACTACTCCCTCTCTTTGTCCATGGCTGTCCTAGTACTCAGTATGTTGAAATCCCTCATCAACCTCACAATAGTCTTCAACATGATACTGTTGAGATCTATTTTGTTGGCCAGACTGTCCATTTCGCTGATCAAAATGATTAGAAGGGCGACCATTCGTCTGTGGAGGCATAGCACCTCGTCCTCGACCTCTAGAATTTTGCATGGAACCACCACGACCTCTCTGAGCTGCTGCAGCATTATTTTGCGCTAAGACTGGACAGTCATTCTTATAATGACCTTCTTTCTTACAGTACGCACACTGATTCCACTGATATTGTGGCCTCGGCGAATTATAATCTGTCCTTTGATATGACCCTTGCTGTGTATTAGTCTGATTCGTGCGAGGCGGATATGCTTGCTGCAAAAGAACTTTAGTTTTTAAGTCTTTCGTCTTCTTATCTGACTTTCCTTCTCTTCTTTATCCCTATTTTCATAATACTGTGCAGTCGCAAGTATTTGCGCAGTTGTAGAGACAGCCCACGCACTCTCGGAATCTTTCAATTTATTACTAAGCTCTGGTAATAGATTGTGTACAAATTTATCGACAAACAGTCTCTGTCCTCCTTCCGTGCTCATATCCTGACCACTGTGATATACAAAAGTCTCTTCGAACCTTGTGAAAAAGTCGGAGACACTTTCGTCTTTCTTCTGCCTGCATGCGGACAACTTGTCCCAGTTAACGCGCAATGCTGGCATCAGAGTCTTCATTAAGTCAATTATTCTACCTGGTAAATCAGCAATTAGGGGTTCAGGTTTGGAACCACCTATTTGTTGACCATCCGCTGCAATTATAGCTGCCCAATCACGACCTAGGGCAACTGGATGATTCTCTTTACGAATTTTAGCCCAAATTGGTTGCGGAACTACATTTCCAAATAACATGTCAATGTCCGCTAAATTCATCACACAAGCTTCAACTGTCTGCGCTAACTCTTTGTAGTATCCAGCGGGATTCTTACGTGGATCAGGCAAGGCCTGTTTCACTGCTAACACTTCGGCTCGCTTCCACGGAATGTGTATCCACACTCTCTGGAATTGGGCCGGAGAAGCAGCAATACCAAGATTCGCATCAGCTTGCACAGCTTCGCGCCAAATTGGAGGAACCTCCCTCATTGGATATTGGCGATTCTGCTTCGTACTACGTTTCTCTAACTCTCTCGGCGAACAAAGGGATGGATCATTCCTATAGCTTAAAATTAGTTCCATCGCTTCCTTTATATTTTGACCAACTATCATACCAGCAGCAAACTCTTTCTGAACATTAATTAATTCTTCTAAATTTGATTCGGAGTCATCCTCCTCTAATTCCTCATGCAAAAGGGAGCACATTTCGTCGAACACATATCGTTGTGTCGGTTCATTCCATTGCATAAATGTATCTAATACATCTCTAGTACTATATCTTCTACTTTTTGAAATCCATCTAAGAGCGGTGGAATCTAATATTCCCCGTTCTTCAGTACTGGGACGCTGACTTCGTCTCTGAACAGAGTCAGAGGCAGGAGTCTTAATTAAAGTTTTAAAAAAAGGGAGACAGAATATTAGAGACAGAATCAGTGATTCTCCGTCGAACAGAAAGTGGAGTCATAATACTAGCAGAAGCAGAAAATACAGTAGCAGTCGGAACAGATAGAACAGAAACAGTAGGAGTACCAGGCAAAGTAGCTTGTGAAACAACAGGTGTAAGTGATGCAGGTATAGGTAAAGAAGCCGGCAACCCTGGAAGAGGGGGTGCCAAAGGAACATTAACATTGACCACAGGAGGTACAGGGGGTTGATTCAGGGGAGCGGGAGCAGGAATACCAGGTTGTCCAGCAACCGGCAATTGAACATTCGGTAAAGGTGGAGCCGTAGCACCCTGTGCATACGGTGGGGGTGACCTTAACAAATAAGACAACAGAGGATCATTTTCGGGGTCCTCTACTGTCTTAGCTGTACTTGATGGCAAGGCAGGGTAGCACTTGTCTATCGCTAGATTACGCTCTCTAACAGCCACCTCCATTGCTTTCTCAGACTCATTGAGTTGCAGCTGCTTAGCAGACTGTTCTAAAGTCAACTCTTGCTCTTTCTGTTCTTTCTTTAATTTTTTAATTTCTCTTTGTTTAGATTCTTTTCGCCAATAACGGAAAGAATCAAACATTGCCGGCCGGGCTTTCTTCTTAAACAATTTCACTTCCAAATTATCTAGGACTTCAGGTTCAAAACTACCATGCAGTGGCCAACTAAGGACACCGTCTTTCTCGGTATATCAGATCCATACCTCATTATAAGATATTGGACCCACACCAAACTTACAATACAGATCATAAAGAGGAGTTCCGATCGGAGGAACCAGACATGAGTCCTCCAACCGGGAATCACTGTTGCAACCAAAACACGACAACATACAATTTTTCCGACTTACCATTTTATAATCCGGAACACAGAACAGACAAAACACAAACAAAAATGTGCACTCGAACCAAGAACTTAGGTCTACCAAAAGCGAACGAATGTATCTATACCCAACCTAAACCAATAGATTATCGTAACCAGAACAACCAGTGATAATCTTACGAAACCAAACCAAACCAAGAACTAAAAAAAAAAGGATTATCCAAACAGGAGCAACCCTTACGAAGTAACCAACTAGCAACCACTTAATACTTAACTGAGGCACTGAAGACGTCACAAAGGAGAAACCTGTCTACGTCTCGCCGTACTAAGGACTGCACCTCGGGGCCTAGACAGGGCGACGGTCAAGGCAACGGACCACTGCAGCCGTCCGAACGGGAACCCTCGTGGAAGAGAACGTCGGGCCACTTTTGCGATATGCCGGGATCGATGAAGTGGGGCGCCTCCCTCAGGAATCTTCACACGAAGCTTCTCGAACTCTTCAGGCTTTTGGACCGGTACCGAATGACGTCGCCCCACGTTGGGCGCCAATTGGAGTTCTGGACTTTTTTGGTTCCGTCCAGAGGTGTCAGGGATAACACCCGAAGACCCCTGAGTTCTACCTGTCTCGGTGCACAAATAAACAGAAACACGGGCTTCTCGATGGTGGCGTCAAAGACCAAAGGTTTATTACTGCAGGGACAAGAAGTCACAGAAACTACACACGGGCAGTATCTAGGAGCATGTTCAATTAGTACAAAGAGGGTTGCTCCTTATATACTAAATATTAGGCTTCGGGCAAATTCTTTACATGATAGTACATTCCTAGACCTTTGCGTCCTAAACAATAAATATTTGGCGTTGCACAGGAATCGTCAAAAATATCTGATGTCAAAACATTACGAACGAGGGATTCCCACTGTTCCATCATAATTCCATGTCAACTTTTCATTCAAGAGTCGGACCGCCTCATCGTAAATTTCGTTACCTCCCCCTAATAAAGGCCCAGAAGGAAAGGAGCAGAGCCAGGTGCAGAAGATAGAAAAACAGGATAAGAGATGTTTGTGGGTCATAAATGGGCAAGGCTACCAGCTTCGGCCGCCTAATCATGATCAGGCCAACGAACACGAGAACCAGTATAGCAGGACTGGCCTCAGGCAGAGGGGGCAGCTTCTGTCGAGTCATGCAGCCATGGCGTATTCTGTCCTAAGGTGCACGTGTCACTAGCAAGGTGAATCGCCGGCTAAAGCTTACGTGTCCTTAATTGAAATGAAGTAATCAGAGGTCATTTCGTGTCCATTGACTATGTGAGGGCAAGAAAAACAAAATGGCTGCCGTAATCTAAGATGGATGCCATGGGTAGATCAGAAATGTGTTTGTAACAGGAGTACTCTTGCTCGTAGCATAGCGAAAACACCAGGATATGCTAAATGGATCATTTGCAGTTCACTGATACCAATATTATGTATTTACAACAATGTTGAAAACACGGGTTCAAATCGTCACGGAACCTCAACCTGGGCAGGGAAACCACCTGTTTGCCTGCTCTGCCTTTCACCTACCACTTGGTTCACTGCTTAGGACTTACCCGAGGTGTGCCATAGTAGTAGTGAAAGGTTCCCTCAGGATTGGTCAGTTGTTTAGAAAGGCTACCTTGAGCTTAATTGTAATTGCGCACACACTGGCCTGCAATGGCAGTCTTCACACATTTTTAAAACATCATAGGTGCAATGTGCACACAGAAGCCTGCAATGGCAGGCTTGAGACATGTTTAACCCCTTCTATGCTCATGACGGAGCCGCTCCGTCATGAGCCTCAGTTGAGCTGTGCTCATGGCGGAGCGGTTCCGTCATGGCCCGTTCGGCGCACCTGCGCGGCGCGAATTCCGCGCTTGCGCTGAACGTTCTATTGAGCGGGCGGAGCCATGACGGAAGTGCTCCGTCATGAGCACAGCTCAACCGCGGCTCGTGACGGAGCAACTCCATCATGAGCATGCGAGCACCGCTCGCCCACCCGCCTCCTTAGCGCTGCGGCGGAATTCCAGCTGCAACGAAGGAGTTAAAACCATCAGGTAAGCACCACTTCCTAATTTTTCTAGGAAGGGCTTGCAAACATTCACACTGCATTTCAAGTGTAAAAGTGCACAGAGCTCTAAGGGTACAAGCAGAGAATCAGGAACACCCATGAGAAAACCCCAAAAGTTTAGGGAAACACTACCTCAAGCTGGTTAGTTTCAATAATATCTATAAATCTGCATATGAAAATATATTTTATAACCAACTATAGATGTAATTACTTATTAATCTTAAGTGTCTAGTATGTTCTAGTATGCTTACTAAGTTTATTGTCTCTAGTAGGCCCTGAAGGCAATCTTCAGGGTAGTGCATGTCTACCGCCATGCAATGCATAACTTCTTTTTCAGATTTTAGAAGACTAATGAACTCAAAATTGTATTCATGAACAACATCTTCCCCTCAAGCATCTCCTGCTTTTACTCCAGGAACAAATCTTGCCACCTGCTCATTATATAAGTTTTTGCAAAAAAGCAACACATTTCCGTCACCCGATTATGTTCCATTGGCTGCTATTGAGAGCAAACATATGTAAACTGTATTGCATTTCAAGAAGTTTAGCTTTAGGCTCCAACTGACCATTTATTATTTAGTAAAATGTAGTTTCACAGCATCTCCTCTGCTACATTCATATTTCTGGCTGATGCCTCTGAAGAGCGATGCTGAAACCTACCTTTGACTTAAGAGGATCAGAAATCATGTGGGAAATGTGGCCTAAATGCGAGAGACCTTAAGTCTCCCAATTATGAGAGTGATTGTGTCACTCTTGCACTATGCAGAGTGATGCAATAGCAACACAAATTTTAAGATCGTTTATTTATTTATTTATTTATTTAAAACATTTATAGAGCGCAACTGTCGCCTGGCAGGCATCCTGGCGCTAGAGTAGCTTACTCCTAAGATAAAAAAACAGTGGGAGAAAGATAACTGGTGAGGGGGGAAACTAGGGAAAAAGCCAAGTTTTTATTAGTTTTCGAAACGGAAGGAGCTGTGAAGTGTGGCGAATGTCAGCAGGCAGACTGTTCCAGAGCTTTGCAGCCGCCACTCGGAATGATCTTCCTCCAATCCTGGCTCTCTTGAATCTGGGCACTATTACAAGTCGAGCGGTAGCGGATCGAAGGGCTCTGGTAGGGGTGTACCAGCTGAACAACCGTTGTAAGGGGATAGGTCCTAGCCCGTGTAGTGCCTTAAAGACCAGACACAGAGACTTGAAGGCAATTCGTTGCTTCAGGGGAAGCCAGTGCAGCTCGGCTAGGGCAGCAGTGGTTGAAGCTCTCCTGGACCATCCAAGTGCCAGTTTCGCTGCTGCTGATTGGACCCGTTGGAGACGGTCCAGCAGTACCAAGGGGGAGTCCAGCAAGAGAGCATTGCAATAGTCGATACGACTAAGGATGGTGCACCTGACTATCTGTGCTCTGGCGGAAAGTGGAAGTAGTGGCAGAATTTTACGCAATGATCTCAAAAGAGCAGAGCAGGTGGCAACTGTTCTCGAGACCTGTGTTTCCATGCTCAGCTTATTATTCAGCATGACGCCCAAATTCCGCACACTGGCCACAGGTGACGGGTTGTCCGAATTTTCCGGAAGCCAGAAATCCGCAGGCAGGGGGCGAGGTATGCGGCTGGCTGGGCAGAACAGAACCTCGGTCTTAGAGGAGTTAAATTGGAGGGAGTTGTGGTGTAGCCAGCCGGCACTGTCTCTCAGACAGTCGTGGAATGCTTCTAAAGTTATAGAGTCTTCACCCTCCCAGGAAACAATAAGCTGGGTGTCATCTGCGTAATTTACTGTGGTCATGTTATGTGATTTAATGAATTTAAGCCACACTGCTGGATAGTGGGTCGGAAGTAGTGGTAAATATATATATACTCCTAGCAATACGGACTCTAACACAATATAGGGCTCAGTACAGGTCTTGGAAAAGTATTCCCATGCTCAACCCTTGGTAGCTTGGTGTGAGCAGGCTGGCTTAATTTCAACAGACAGGTATGTAAAGCATTTAAAAACTCCAATTCAGTAAGTAATTAGGACACAATGCACAATAAAAATTCAACACCAATGTATCCAAATATGAAATATTTTTACCTTTAAACTGACAACATTTAGCACTATATAGCACATAGAAACAGAAAGCACCTATTGCAACAGCAGGTCGCACTAGACTGGGACAAAATCCATGTTTCAGGTCGACCACCATTGAGCCCTGCGCGGCTGCGCTGCTACACCTTGCAGTAGGTTTCAGTCAAATTTTTTACCTTTGGACTGCAGCTTTTCTTCTCGGGTCCCTAGAAGCTATCATCCTGTCAGATTTTTGTGAGGGTTCACCGGCTTGCCTTGCGATGAGCTCCCAGTCAAACTTGTGGACGCCCAAACTCCAGAGCTTTTCTAGCAGAACGAACCAGAGATCCAGGCCGGCTCATGGTTGAAGTTGAAGATTCTCGTGGTTGGTTCCGATCACCTCTCCTATGTTTGGACTTAGAAACTTTTATGGAGCTTTTTCTTGTGGTGTCCCTTGATGCTCTGCACCAGGCCGGATTCGGTGAGGATTCACTCGCTTGGGTTTCAGCTTACTCCTGGTCAAACTCTGGAAGTTGGACCACTGGAGATTTTCAGTGGGACCACCTAGACAGCAGGCCGGCTCACGGTTGATGTTCACCGGCTTGGCTGGCCAGGTAAAGTCAGTACACTTATGAAGATTTTTTCCAAGGTTGCTCCAAACTTCTCCAAACTTATGGAACTTCTTCCTGAAATTCCTTAGAGTATCCCAAAGTCACAACAACTTTTACCAATGGTCTGGAAGCTCCAAGAAGGTCTTTGAAAGTGTGGGACTTTGATTTCCACAATTCACACGGTCAAAACTCTTACAAATCCACTAGTAGTACTCCAGACTGATGATTCTTTGTAGTGATGATCCAGGTGAGCTCGATTAACCTGTAGCTTTTAGGGAGTTCACTCTTTAGTCCTTTTGATGCAGGTCTGATTCACAGGGCTCTAGTTCCAGATTGTGCAGCAGGCGCAGTCAGTCAGAGAGCAGGGCCTGGTTTATTTATTTATTTGTTAAGTTTTTTTCTAGCGCGAACAAGATCCCGAAGGATATCCGAGCGCTTTACAATAAATTGGTAGAGAGGACAAAATGAAATTAACATAGCAATTGAGAAAAGGAGAAGAAAGAAAAATGCTAAACAATAAACAATGATACATGTATAAGGTATAATATTATGCAAAAGATACAATCTGTGACTGTTAGTTGTGCCATGGAGCTAGGAACAAAGAGATTGTCGCCATAAAGGTGCCTCATCCCCTTATGGCAAAACTTGGCTTATTAAGAATCTTTTGGCTTCCAATGTAAAGGCCGTCGTCGAGGAGAGTATGCGTACGTCCGGAGGAATAGAGTTCCATATTTGAGGTGCAGCACCAGAGAAAGCTCAGTGACACGTTCTTTTTTTTCTGAAGATGATGGGTTTCAGGAGGAGAGTAGAGGCACTTCTAGATGCCCTCCCCACACAGGATATTTCAACTTCTTGCACCAGATACGTGGAAGTATTGTAAATGTAAATGTAAATGTGTGTACACTTGTAAACCGTACTGCTGCCTCATCTCGGGGCATCCTGGTGCTGTATACCGCTGTGGAACCCATCCTGGCTTTCCCTGTGAGATGCCTACTCCAGGGCACCCCCAAGGTGAAGCCAGGCATCCCACCACTGTTGGGGCCATTGTGGAGATTAAGCAAGCTATTGCCCATAGTTGCAGAGTGGGACCCATGATTAGAGTAGGCAGCGAGGCGAGAATTATCGAGTCCGCGGACATTGAGCCCACAACCGTGCCGCGTCGGGAATTGAACCCTGGTCCCACGCCTGACCTTTGCTTCAGGGTCTGCCGCTTCTAACCAGTGAGCCACACTTCTCCATTGTAGTGGTGGGCCCCTTAGTGCAAGGGTGTCTGCATGCAGGAGAAGATTATTTATGTGCAGGATGGTCCCCCTTAAATGCTGTTTTGTAACCTCTATGTGTGCTGCTTAAGGCAGCACATATAGAAGTTGCAAAACAGCATTTTTTTTAAAATGATTGTTTATGTGCAGGAAGGGATACTTTCCTGTACATAAACAATCATTGGTGTTTTGCTGTATTCTGTGTCCTGCACAACGCAACACACATGAAACACACATGAAAACTGCAAAAACTAGGAGAAATTTAAAATTTCTCCTCATTGCTACAGGGTAAGACCACGTTTACACTGGTCGTAATTCTGGTGCTGCCTCCTATTTACTCCTCCCTTGTAAATATCAATGGGTGCTGCGGTTGAGTACACACAGCAACACCCATTGCCCTCCCCTTTCACACTAAGCATAGCGTGAAAGGAGGCCTTATTTACAAGGCCATGTTAAGTGGCTTAACGCTGCCTGGTAAATAAGGTAAAGCCCCTATCCCCACAGGAACATCATAAAAAGCGACAATCCAGTAGTTTGTAGGGGCTTGTAAATATGCCCCCAGATTTTTAAAATGTATGCTTTCATTTCAGATAGTACTGCTCGGAGGCAGAACACAGGGATTGCCTTTTTCTGATCTGAGCTGTTCCCTCGGAAAATAAAGCACCAACTCTGAGAAATTTCGTGGTTAAATTAATTCCCTTTACGCACTTCGGGCGCATAAAACTAGCTCTCTGCGCTGTGCCAGTAAAACCCATCATGATATGGTTGTCTGGTTATGAGTTGGCCAGAGTAGGATCCTGGTGGGATACCACTACAGATAATTACTTTACTGCTGTCTTTGGAATAATTGGTCCTGTAAATTCTGGATCCACCCACTTTGGGCCCGGAGAGACTGGACCCGGAGCTGTGCGTGGAGCTGTGGGGGCAGAATCAGCTCTTGGAAATGGACCAGTCTCAATGTTACTTTCCATGTTTGGGGGGCTTAACTGATAATCCTCTCTAACTCACAGGTAGCTACTGGCCAGAGTCATTATCTCTGCCCCTGCTAACTCCCTGCGGATACTTCACGTAAACTGGGAAGGAGGGTGCTTGGTGTGACTCGCTTGGGGGGCTTCCTTCTCTGTCTCTTGTGGACAGCTCCAATGTCTCCTTCATATTCCTTCAGTTCCCCCACCCCTGCTAGCACGGCTCATCTAACTTGTTGTTGAAACTCCCCGGCTGGTGATGCTAACCTTTGCTGACACCTACCTCCGCGCTTCGAAAGATTATAATAACCCCGCTGGAAGAAAAAAAATGCTAATTTGTTTTATCTCCAATGAAGCACAGAGATACAAGCATTATACAAAATGCTAAGAAAAGGTTAATATCTGATGCTGGCGACTTAGTGAAGTCTGCAAATGTCACTTTTGAAACCTGACAACACGGCGCGTCATCTCTTGCCCTTTCAGATTTTCATCAGCAAACTCTCCCGTGCTACTTTGCTCCTGTGAGCAGCGCTCTGCCAGTCTGAGGTAATTAGGCGCTGATTAATCAAATTTTCCTCACCTATTTTTTTTTGCTGATGTTTTCCCTTGAAAAGCATCTTGCTTTTAACTAATGGATGGTGCTGTTGATGGCGGCAGACATTTTAATCACGCGCGCCGAAGATAGATGACTTGTCCCTTTAATTGAATTATTTGACAGCCTATTGTCTTTGGGGTTTTGGAAAGGGAGGTGAAAAGCGAGATGTAGGGCAAAGGAAAAACCCTCTGTTTATGTGTTTGCAACTGTCATTGCATCATAATTGTCAAACTACCGTCTCAGTTTCCTTTTTGTGCTCAGAGGTGAGCGCCATTGGGTGATGCATATGGCAGGAGCCACTTGCAGAATGGAGTCTTGCTTACAGTGGCTTGCAAGGGTGCCATAGATCCCAACTCAAGCAATGCAAATGGAAATCTCACTGATGGTGAGTTAGGAACACATTGCATTATTCAGGGGTTAATGGGCCCGTGAGACCTCTGCACTCCGGTGCCACTGCACCTGCTGCCCCACTAGTAGCTCTACAGCAAAAAAATTATGGACGGAATACTGACAATGCAAACATTATCCCCCAGTCAAAAGATCTGAGTTAAATCCATTGTGGAACCAGCCTCATGCAAATCAGTCTTAACCCTGTGCCCCATGGGAACAGTCCCGACCGAACTTCCAGGCCAGGTCCTCCCTGGACCGGAAACAAGCCTTCTGGGACCGGTCTCAGGGTATGTCACCCTTCTACAGCCAGGCTAGCTTGAATCAAGTGGCACAGAGAGCTAGAGATCCACCTCTTGGCATACCCATCCCACTTAGGGTGAAAAGTGCTACAGCAAACAAATGATGGACGAAATGCAGAGAATGCAAACATTCTCCCCCAATTCAAAAGATCTGGGTTAAATCCATCGTTCTTTTGCCCACTACGCCAATACAGTTTAGAACCAGCCTCATGCAAATCAGTCTTGACCCTGTGCCCCATGGGAACAATCCAGACCGAACTGCCAGGCCAGTACCTCCCTGGACCCGAAACAAGCATACTGGGACCAGTTTCAGCCAGCCTAGCTTGAATCCAGTGGCACAGTGATCAAGGGACCCACATCTGGGTGCATGGTATGCTCAGACGTGAGTCCTGTGCTCTCCATGCCACTGGAATCAATCTATCCTGTCTGATGAGGGCTGAAAGCCTGAAACAGGTCCTAGGATGCTTGTTTCCAGTCCTCGCTTGGCAGTCCGGGCTGGTTTGTTCCCATGGGGCACAGGGTCAAGAATGATATGCATATGGCTGGGTTCAAACTGGAATGGCATGGTGAGCAAAAGAACGATGGATTTTAGCCCATATCTCTGCACTGGTCTGAATGTATGACATTGTTCTGCATTCTGTCCATCAACTGCTGTTTTTGCATTTGTAACCCTGAGTTGAAGGGTATGCTTAGACGTGAGTCCGGAGCTCTTCATGCAACTCGAACTAAGCTATCCTGGTTGATGAGGGCTTAAAGCCTAAAACCGGTCCTAGGATGCCTGTTTCCCGTCCAGGTTGGACCTGACTTGGCAGTTTGGGCTGTCCTGTTCCCATGGGGCACAGAGTCAAGACTGATTAGCAAATGGCTGGGTTCAAACTGGAATGGCATGGTGAGCAAAAAAACAATGGATTTAGGCCACAATCTCTGTACTGGGGTGAATGTCTGACATTGTTCTGCATTCTGC
The DNA here is from genome assembly GCF_964263255.1 of Lissotriton vulgaris. Taxonomy (NCBI): domain Eukaryota; kingdom Metazoa; phylum Chordata; class Amphibia; order Caudata; family Salamandridae; genus Lissotriton; species Lissotriton vulgaris. The sequence goes on from NC_141688.1 coordinate 255,824,323, forward strand.
CCATCAACTATTGTTTTTGCATTTGTCACCCCGAGTGGGACGGGTATGCTCAGAAGTCAGTCCTGTGCTCTTTCATGCCACTTGAATCAAGCTGTCCTGGCTGATGAGGGCTGGAAGCCCGAAACCGGTACTAGGATGCTTGTTTCTAGTCCAGGGAGGACCTAGCTTGGCTGTACAGGCTGGACCGTTCCCATGGGCAAAGGGTCAAGACTTATTTGCATATGGCTGGGTTCAAACTGGAACGCCATGGTGAGCAAAGAAACGATGGATTTAAGCCAATATCTATGTACTGGGGTGAATGTATGACATTGTTCTGCATTCTGTTCATCAACTGTTGTTTTTGCATTTGTCACCCCGAGTGGGACGGGTATGCTCAGACGTGAGTCCTGCACTCTCCATGCCACTGGAATCAAGCTATCCTGGCTGATGAGGGCTGAAATCCTGAAATCTGTCCGAGGACCTGGCTTGGCAGTTCGGACTGAACTGTTCCCATGGGGCAAAGGTTCAAGACTGATTTGCACATGGCTGGGTTCATACTGGAACGCCATGGTGAGCAAAAACAGCGATGGATTTAGGCCCAGATCTGTGTACTGGGGTGAATGTATGACATTGTTCTGCATTCTGTCCTTCAATTGTTGTTTTTGCATTTGCACAACTGGTAGCAACAACTTCAATCTTTGCAGTTTTTTATTGCCATTTATCGGAAGAGAAATAGATGCCTGTTCATTGGCTTGTGCAGCATTTCATATCATTCTAGTGGGCGTTCCATGGGTGGTTTTCCCATTCATCCACCTATGGATATCTCACAATACCTGATTTAGGAAGGTTCGCAAACCTGGGACTGTGTGAAATCACCATCCCTCCCAGAATATAGCGATAGATAGTAATATATTTTTCTCCTAGTTATTTCCTCTTTCTAGGTGTGCAGCAATCTGCAGCATACCTAGAAAGAGGAAATTGCCTTGAGATATTGTTTTTGTGCAGGAAGTTGTCCCATTCTGCACCAAAACAAATCTACTTGTAGCGCAGGCACACTTTCACCATGGTGCAAAGGTGTCTGCATTGGAGCTAGGCTGCCTGAAGCCACCAGTGCTATGAGAGAGCATAATTATTATTATTATGTTTCTTATATAGCGCCAGAATCGACCCCCGAAGGTGTATCTCTGCGCTTGCCTTGGGAACCCGTCCTGGCTTTTCCTGTGAGATAGCCCCTACAGGGCATCCCCAAGGTGAAAGCCAGGCATCCCGCCGCGGGGGGCCATTGTGGAGATTAAGCAAGCTTAATGCCCAGAGTTGCAGAGTATGAACCCATGATTAGGTCAGGCACCGAAGCGAGAATTATCGAGTCCATGGACATTTGAGCTCAAGACCCTGCCGCGTCAAGAATTGAACCCTGGTCCCGGGTCTGACCTCTGCTTCAGGGTCTGCCTGCTCTAACCAGTGAGCCACACTTCTCCAAGTGTGCCATATTCTAGTAGAACTGGTGCATTTCTGCTCTCTCTATTTCTAGCAGCGCAGCGAAGCAAGTTGCCTTGCTATACTGCATTGCGTGAAAGGTTAGTAATTCTTACCACAATGTCTCTGGAATGGTGTTAACAATAGATATTGGAGAACTAGGGGTGAATTTACAAGAAATGCTATTAGGCAGTTCTGACGTTGCTTAGCAGCAATTTTTTTACCGCTGTCTATCACCTAAAATCCATCTGCATGTTTGCAACATATTTACAATACAATGTTACATGACGTTAGGATCAGCTGGCAGTGGCAAACGTTGCTGCTAACCCGAGCGTGACAGCAATAAAACTTTTGACTCCTTTTTTTTTTTATTATATTTTTTATTTTCAATGGCAGAGGCATACAAAATACAAGGATGAGGAAAAACAATAAAAGAAAAGAAAAAAAAAGGCAACAGAGAAAAAAACATTGTAAATGATGACAATCATTCGCAAAATTGCTAATACATTATTAAAAAAGCCAAGTAAGAATTAGATAAGAAAAAAGAGAAAATCAACCAGTGATATATAGAAAACATGAGATATCTCTTTTTACAGATGTGGTCGAAAATTAAATCCAATTGTCAATAGGAGACCATAATTTCCTAGCAAATATCTTCTTTCTGTGTCCTTTCAATTTATACACTGCTTTTTCCATTCTGTATACGTTTAACAACTTTCCCAACCATTGCTCAAATGATGGTGGGTCAACATCTAGCCATCTTGAAGTGATACAAAAGCGGTAGATAGACATTCCGATAAACAGAAAATGCTCTTGATCAGCAGAAAGACTCTCGGGAGGAACATATAAGCCAAAAATTATCACAGATGGACATAACTTAATATTAATGTTAAGCAAATTAGTCAGGAACTTTTCTATCCTATCTATATATACAGATAATTTAGAACAGCTAAAAAACATATGACATGAGTCTGCTGCTAAAGTACCACATCGGCTACAATTAATGCCTTTCGTAGCTTTCCATTTGGCCAGTTTCGCCGGTGTATAGTAAAGGTCTAAAGATGCCATATAATGTTGGCTTTTAAGAGAACTATTAATTAATGTTTTATTGCTGATCTCAAACGCCCTTACCAGATCTATCCCTTCTATACACAATTTCCTTTCCCATTTCTGGGCTTGTTGATCGAGATCATCATGCAGCCTATTGACCATTAGCTGATAAATTGTGCCAATGCGGCTATCCCTCCTACCGCTCTCCATAACAACATTGGTCTCCATTTCGTCGCTATATAAGAGGTTTTTTTTTCCAGAAAGCTGCGAATTTGTAGATATTTGAAAAATTCGTTTCTGGAGAGACCAAATATATCTTGAAGTTCGGAAAAAGACATTAAAGCCCCATTTTTATACAATTGCCCAATTGAATGAATCTGTCCTAGGCGGAATCGATTCGTGGGGATATCTTGAAGGGTACCGGATAACGAAATATTACAAGAAATGGGTGTGTAAAAGTTAAATTTTGGAATTATCCGTAAAGCTTTATTTATTTGTCTCCAAACCAAAAAAGCAGAAAGAAGAACCTTAAATTTTGTTTTTTTGTAGTAGCTCGGCTCCATGAATATCAATAAACATTGGCGCACATGAGCTCCCAGAAACATTTCAAAGATAGATGGTGACAGGAAGGTTTCATTGACATGATCATGAAATAATAAAACCTTGATTGTTTTAAGGGTTATAGCCCAATAGTACATTCTGAAGTTCGGAACTCCCAGCCCACCACGCCCTTGCGGTAAAATACACCATTTTAAAGATCTTCTTGAACGGCGGTACCCCCAAAGAAATCTGGACAACATCCTATCTATTTTATTAAAAAGAAGCATAGAAAAAAATAGGGGAATTGTTCGAAAAAAATAAAGAAATTTTGGGAAAATCAACATCTTAATAACATTGGCCCGTCCAAATAGAGATAAATGTAGATTATTTATCCTTTCTAAGGTTCTGTTAGTGGATATAAGTAAAGGATCCAGATTTAGTCCAACAATATCATCTACTTTGGATGATATAGTTACACCAAGATATGTAGCAGTGTCGTTTATTGGGATATCGGTAGGTGAACCATTTTCAGAGTGTATAATTTGGGTTTTTGAGATGTTTAATTTGTATCCAGAGAATTTTCCAAAGTCACTAGCAATTTCTATTATTTTAGGTAAGGCAGAAGAAGAATCAGAGGTTACAACGGCCACATCGTCTGCGTATGCTAAGACTTTGTGGTCAACCCCATGGAGTCGGACAGGTGGGATACCAGGTTCTGTAATTAATCTATTCAAATAAGGTTCTAAGTAAAGTGCAAATAAAAGTGGAGAGCAGGGGCACCCTTGCCTGGTCCCCCTGGTGATTAGAAATGGACTGGAAATATCCGCACCTAACCTTATTACACCCTTTGCATTTGAATAAAGTGACTGTATAGCTTGGATAAATTGTGATGGAAAACCCTTCCATTTTAGCACAGACCAAAGGAACCCCCAATCGACTCTATCGAACGCTTTTTCAGCATCAAGTAGAATAACTCCGACTGGGGATTCCTTTGCCTGGGCCCAATCCAGCAGTGCAATAACACGTTTAACGTGATCTGTGGTGTCCCTGTGTTTAATAAACCCGTGTTGAATGTTGGAAACCAAACCCGGCATAACATCGTTTAGTCTATTTGCAAGAATTTTAGAATAAATCTTACTGTCAGCTGTAATCAAGGATATGGGCCGATACGAGCCTAATTCCTTTGGATCCTTGTTCTTTTTGACAAAAACGACTATAGTAGCCGTAGACCAGGAATCAGGAGCTTTGTCTTGAAATGCTATATTAAAGATTTTGAGCAATTCTGGTTTCAGCAAGAATCTGAATGTCCGATAAAATTCAAGAGGGATCTGATCGGGCCCCATAGCTTTACCAGCTGCGAGGCTCGTGATAGCCCTTTCAATCTCTTCCCAACTTATTGACCTAGCGAATAGATCCATATCATCTGTATTCAAAGAAAGTTGGTTGATAGTTTGAAAATAATCTGTGGAGTTAAGAGTCTTGTCAACTTCATTGTTGAGATCGTTATATAACATTTTATAGAAACCCTGAAATGCCTCTAATATGCCTTCCCTGCTTTTGTGGAGCACTCCATTTGCATCTTTAACACATTGTACTTCGTTATAGGACGATTTTTGTCGTAAGCGCTGTGCTAAAATTTTTCCTGTACGTTCACTGAATTCGTACCGTTCCGTTTTATATTGTTTAAATTTTGCGGCTACTTCTTCGGCAATATGTGTTCTAAGACCTGAGCGTTCAATGGTTAATCGTGTTTGTACATCCTCTATGTTGGCATTATTTTTGCATGCGGTAGATAAATCCAACTCAGCCTGCCTAATCTTGTTTAGTCTGTCCCTAAAATCTGTTTGTTTTTTTTTCCTCTTATAGTTTGCAAAGCTGATTGTCTCGCCCCGTACAATGGATTTAAAAGAGTCCCAGACTACTTGTGGAGAGGCAGTATCGTTATTTATTAGAAAATAATCTTTAATAATATTAACCATAAATTGAAGATATTCTTCATCTAGTAATAAATTTCTTTGAAATGACCAGGATCTAGTGGAGTTTTGGTAATCAGTAGAAAATTGCATCTCAGCGATTATGGGATTATGATCTGAGATAACTTGCGGTAATATCTCAATACGAATTTTCTCCCAAAAAATTGAGGATACAAAAAAATAGTCTAAACGAACAAATTTATGATGGGGAATAGAAAAAAAAGTATATCCGGGGTCATTATAATGAAATTTATTCCAGACATCAGTTAGCCCATTGCTAAGTACCAGGTCTCTAAGTGCTTTATAAGTCTTAACCTTCCGGCCCATATATCTCTTTTCTGATCTAATATTCCAATCGGCTGACATGTGTATATTTAGGTCTCCACAGACTATAATCGGTTGTGTCCAAGTGGATAATTCTGTATTCATAGTGTTAAACAATTCGGCATCATCCAAATTGGGACCATAAATGCAACATAAGGTAAATTTACAACTTCCGATTTTTAGTTCAGCCAGTCCCCATCTACCCCATTTATCAGAGAGTGTTTTTAAACATTTCCCTACTCCTTTTCGCATACAAATAGCTACACCCCTTTTGATACCCATTTGCTTAGACGTAGTTAAGACTTCCAATCCCAAATTATTCAAAAGAAAACGTTTATCCCATGAAATGTGGGTTTCCTGCATACAAAGCAGATCAATATTCAGCACTTGGAGCATTGTTCGAAACATAGCAATCTTCTTTAAATCATTAAGACCGTTGATATTAATAGTACATATTTTCACCTTTTTATACATATCAAAAATAATAGAAAAAAATCATCGACCATCATCACAAGTATTTGCTCTTCAATGTTATCATCTAGATGCCTTATAATCATCCCTGCATTGAACACCTCTGCCTTACACCCCCACCACCAACCCTTGCCCTTACCCACCCCCACCCTTTTTCCCGGAACCCCTCCCCCCACCCTCCCCACCATACAACAACATCACTACCCTCGCAACCGCTAGGATGACAAGCCAGAGTCCCAAGGGAAGAGGAAAAGGAAAACTAGATTCAGTCAGTAGGAAAATGAGATCCTGATTGTGGAGGTGGCAGAGAATCAACACAGGTTTTCGTCAGCTCCATGGTGTCATTGGGGAACACAAATGCCATTTGGCAGTCCATTGTTAGTAAGGTGAACTCCATAGCAGGCCAAGAAGACAGTGTCGACTGTAAAAATGAAATGAGAAAAGAAATAAAATTAAATAGACACTTATATAGCTCATCGCTACCCGGAGGCCTCCCAGCACTGAGCAGACCAATAATCAGGAGCAGAGAAATGTAGGGTTTTCGGTTGTTTTCGAAAGACAAGGTGGCTAGGTTTCCTACGGATATTTAGCTGCAGTGCGTTCCAAAGTTTGGTTTCGTTAAGGGATAAAAAAGTCGGCCACCACTTTTGGCCCTCTTGATTCTTGGGACTTCAATTAAGTGAAGCTCGTCCGAGCCGAGTTTCCTGCTTGCTTTGTATTGTTGAATCATAGTTCAAATTAATGGGGGCCCGTTACCCTGCACGGACTTGTGGACGATACAGAGGGCTTTAAAAATTGCTCTTACTGTTATGGCAGACAGTGATGAGAGCGAAGGGCAGGTTTGACTGAGAGACGATTTGACATTCCCAGCAAAAGTCTGGCCGCACAGTTTTGAACCGTTTGCAGTTTAGTGGTTACTGTATTCGGGGCCCCTAAGTAAAGTGCATTTCCATAGTCTATCCTTGAGCGGATCAGTGATTGGACAAGGATTTTCTTGGGTAGGGGAGGAAGAAGAAGAAGCACTTTTCTGGCTATTCTAAGCAGGCCGAAACAGATGAAAACCGGCTTCCTTGCTTGCACCATGAGTGTCAGGTACTGGTCTAACCAGATGCCCGGACTCTTAATTTCGGTCTTGGGGACCAGGACTGTGCCCATGCATGCTGGCCACATGGTGCCTAGTGTTACGTTTAAAGGGTTTCCTAGAATCATGATCTCGGTTTTTTCATCGTTGAGCTTCAGGTGGGATCCCCCCATCCACTTAGAGACTTTTGTTAGGCATGCATGAAGGGTATTAGGCTGCTGCATTGCTTGGTTAAGCGCAACAACCTATTGGGTGTCGTCGGCGTACGTCACCATATAAATTCCAAATGGGGCTACGATTGCCGCCAAAGGGGCTATATATACGTTGAAAAGAGTTGGGCTCAGTGATGAGCCCTGAGGGCCACCACACAACAGAGGCAAAGGTTAGGAACTCATGTCTCCTTCACAAATCTAAAAAAAGTGTCCCTCCAGAAAAGAGCGCAGCCATGTGGAGTGGTGTGGCTCACTGGTTAGAGGCGGCAGACCCGAGAGCAGAGAACAGGCCAGGACCAGGGTTCAATTACCGACGCGGCAGGGTCGTGGACCAGGGTCAGCGGACTCGATAATTCTCACCTCGGTGCCTACTCTAACCAGGGATCACACTCGGCAACTCTGGACATTAGCTTGCCTCATCTCCACAACAGCCCCCCACATACGCCAGAGATGCCTGGTTTCACCTTGGAGATACCCAGTAGGGACCATCTCACAGGGAAAGCCAGGACGGGTTCCCCAGCGGTCTACTGCGCAGAGATACTCCTTCGGGAGTCGATTCTTGCGCGTTAGAAACCCACTATTAATTAATTAATTATTTGCAGTGCAGTGGCAGCTACTCCTATGTTTCTGGGGGGATGGATCAGGATGCTGTGGTTCACTGTATCAAATGCTGCACTCAGATCAAGGAGTATAATAGCAGCCGACCCTCCTGAGTCCAAGAGCTTTCTACTTTCCTCCACCACTGCTAGCAGAGCAGTTTTCCGTGCTTTGTCACAGGCAAAATCCTGTCTGGGAGGGGTGTAACAAACCACAGGATTCCAAGAAGTTTGAGAGAGCATGGTTGACATATTTTTCCGCAATCTTGGCAATCTTCGGAAGACGGGGGATAGGGTGATAGTTGCCAAGATCCGCTGGGTCCGGATTAGGTTTCTTCAGAAGTGTATTTACCATAGCCCCTTTGCAGTTTGGGGAAACTACTCTTGAAGATAGTGAGGCATTAATCTTGTCTGCGATGGTAGGGACAATAGTGGGTGCTACCGTTTTCAGGATGTATATGGGTGCGGGATCCCTAGGGGAACCACTTTTCACTGAGGAAATTAAAGACAGAAGAGTTTCCTGGGGAAGAGACGGTCCAATAGGTGACTGCTAAGGGAAGGACCCTGATCTACTTGCTCTTTTGAGGGGTAGTATTCCTTGTTGATTTAGGGCAAAAATTTGAGGATGTTCTGAATTGTAGCGTTAAAGAACTCTGCCTGCTTATTGCATCGTTGGCCTGAAGTATCGAGGGCAACATGTGGAGCAGGGCTTTTGAGGAGCTTTTTTATAATAAGGAAGATCTCTTTAGGAGAGATGGTGTCCAGCAGTATTTTTTCCTCATAAAAGGAGGTCTGTGCCTTTTCAATTTCTGCTCTGTTCTTGCCAATGGCTGTTCTATATTTGAGCTTCTTACTGGGTGAGAAGTTCCTCCAACTTCTTTCTTGTATCTTGCAGCACTGTTTTAAAGTGCGTAACTCCGAGGAGTACCAGGGGGGATTTATAAGGACCGTTCTTTCTTTTGATCACAGTTTTAGGGAGGACCAAATTCAGCGAGTCCTCTATCCAACTGCAGAAATTGTTATTATCTGCCACTGGACTAGGATCTGGCTTAAGCCTAGTCTTTTCCAGCTCTTGGACCCATGTAGTAATGAAAACAAAGATCCTGGTTATTGGTAATTTAAGATGGTATTTATTATGGTAGACAGTCTCAGGTTACAGGTACAACCCACCACGAGCAGCCTTACTGCTGCTCAGCCCATCCTCCACCTGCCAGCCGCACTCACCCAACATTCTACAGCATCATCCATTCCAACATTCCACACCGCACTCACACTGGCGGAGCAGCAAGTACAACAGCCCACCTGTCCAAAGGAAATTTGGACCAGGGCCGGTACCGGGTCAGTGAAGGTTGTACATGGAGAGTGGAGACCAGAGTGCACCACGAAAGAGAGATGAGGAAGTGGTCAGACCAAGGAATGGGGGTGGGGTTGTAAAATGCGCTGGCATGATGCCAAGCACAAGACTAAGCAGAAACTCTCCAGCAAACGGCACTCAGCACTGGGGACCTGAGGTGGGAGTCTAGCTTCCCAGGTGGAGCGCAATGCCTTCGAGGAACAGGTGTCTGCAGTCATCTGTGAGGAGTCGGTGGTTGGAGTAGAGGGACAGGATAGTGCTGACTATGACCAACTACATCTGCAACAGGGTAAGTAACAACCATGGACATGGGGGTGTTTGAGTAATGTTGTTTCCGTCCGTATACCAATATATCACTGCCAACCCACACTATGTGCAGATCAAATGCTAGCTACATAGGTACTCGGGGGTACGGTCACATGACCCTTGAGCGGTTGGTATCATTTACAAATTAATTAAAAATTACATAACAGTGGTGTAAGTGCCTAGTATCAAGCACACACGCATACATACAATGTCAACTGACTAGACATGTGTCTTCTAACTCTGGGGCATATTTACAATAAAAGTGACGGAGTGCGGAGTCAGTCTTCTTGGCTTAATGCAGAACTCTGCCACTTTTGAAACACAGGTCTGCGCCGCATGTAGAACAATATGGCTCAGTCCTGTGTTTGCGTTAGGCAAGACATTTTGCGCCAGCAAAGGGTAAAATTCCATGCTGCACCGTATTGGTGCACATATGGTTCAGACCTGCATTTCAGAAGTGGCTGAGCGTGGTGTTAAGCCAAGAAGGCTAACGTGGCACTCTGTCACAGCCTTGTACATATGCCCACAAGTAAGGTGTGAGAGTTTGCCTCATTTACAAGGTGTTGCCAAGCCACATCAAGTGGGTCAAAACTAAGCCTGGGCGTAGTTCGCGTAGCCGCACTCCGCGAGCTACGTGAAGATGCACTTGCACTCCGCGAACTACGCATAGCTCCGCGAGCATGCGTAGTAGCTTGCTTGACCCGTTCGCGAGCCATTTTTTGTCTTCGGGAGTGCCGTGGAACTCTGGAACCTGCTCGACACCACATCTCCAGACGTCGCCTTTCTCACGGAAACATGGATGAACGCCTCCTCAGCGCCCGACATCGCTGTCGCCATCCCGGACGGATACAAGATCACCCGGAGAGACCGCGTCAACGAGACAGGAGGAGGCATCGCCATCATCCACAAGAACACCATCCGCATCACGACCAACTCAGACGACACCCTCACAGCCGCTTAACATCTTCACTTCCAGATACACACCGACCCCAAGACCACACTCAGAGGCACCCTCATCTACAGACCCCCAGGACCTCACACACAATTCAGCGAAGACATTGCAGACTTCATCAGCCCGCACGCCCTCACCTGCGCTGACTACATCCTCCTAGGGGACCTCAACTTCCACCTGGAGAACAACAACGACAACACCACCACCACCCTGCTGGACAACCTCGCCAACCTCGGACTCATGCAACTGGTGAACACCCCCACCCACTATGCCGGACACACGCTTGACCCAGTCTTCTCCTCCAGCAAGTACATCTCCTTCAGCCACTCCACCGGACTCCACTGGACAGACCACAGCTGCGTCGACTTCAGCTTCAGAAAGACCACGACTCACCACCACCCGCAACAGGTTCCCCGCACTCGCAGTCCGGCTTCCGCGCCAACCACAGCACCGAGACCGCCCTCATCGCAGCCACTGACGACATCCGAGCCCTGCTCGACAACTGGGAAACAGCGGCCCTCATCCTCCTGGACCTCTCCGCAGCATTCGATACGGTCTGCCACCGCACCCTAGTGCAGCGCCTCAGCAACATCAGAATCCAAGAGAAGGCACTGGAGTGGATCATCTCGTTCCTCACCAGAAGAACCCAGAGAGTCCGCCTCCCCCCGTACAGATCCAAGGCCACCAAAGTCATATGCGGCGTACCACAAGGATCATCACTCAGCCCCACCCTCTTCAACATCTACATGAGCCCCCTCGCAGCCATCGTACGCCAGCACAACCTCAACATCATCTCCTACGCCGACGACACCCAGCTGATCCTCTCCCTCACCAACGACCCAGGAACCGCCAGAACCAACCTACACGAAGGGATGAAAGACGTAGTCGAGTGGATGAGGAACAGCCGCCTGAAACTGAACTCAGACAAGACGGAAGTCCTCATCCTTGGATCATCACCCTCCACCTGGGATGACTCCTGGTGGCCCCCTGCCCTGGGCAGCGCACCCAAACCAACGGACCACGCAGGCAACCTGGGCTTCATCCTGGACTCCTCCCTCTCGGTGACCAGACAAGTCAACGCAGTCTCATCATCATGCTTCAACATCCTACGAATGCTCCGAAAGATCTTCCGATGGCTCGCCACCGAAACCAGGAAGACGGTCACACAGGCACTCGTCACCAGCCGACTGGACTACGGAAACACCCTCTATACCGGAACCACAGCCAAACTCCAGAAAAGACTCTAACACATCCAGAACGCCTCCGCACGACTCATCTTGGACATCCCCCGACACAGCCACATCTCCGGACGCCTGAGAGACCTTCACTGGCTCCCCGTCAGCAAGAGAATCACGTTCCAACTCCTCACCCAAGCACAAAAGTCCCTCCACGACCTGGGCCCCAGGTACCTCAACAACCGCCTGACCTTCTACACTCCCACCCGCGAGCTACGATCGACCAGCCACGCCCTTGCCGCCGTGCCACGCATCTGAAGATCCACCATGGGAGGAAGATCCTTCTCCTACCTGGCAGCCAAGACTTGGAACTCCCTCCCCATCCACCTCCGCCTGACCCAAGACCACCTCTGCTTCAGGAAGCAACTCAAGACATGGCTGTTCGAGCAGTAGCGGACCCCCCTCCCCCAAGCGCCTTGAGACCCTCTGGGTGAGTAGCGCGCTATACAAATATCCTGATTGATTGATTGATTGATTGATTGCCTGCATGCTCGGGATGTGTAGCGCGCGAAGTTACCCATGAGGTTTGTCCCGCCCGCTCGCGTCCCCTTATTTCCGGTCACTACTAACGTGTTCGCGAGTTATTCTGTGCCAGATTGCAGTTTCTGCGTGTTTGGCAACTCGATCTTACCGACAAGCATCCTCGCGCACGCGAAAATGCTATTGAGCACGCGAGAACTACGCTACGCAGCAGTTTGCGGAGTATTCGACAACTTTGCGTTCTCCGCGGAGCGCGGAGTTGCCGAAACTCCGCAAACTCCGCGAACGGAGCGTAGTTCTTCGCCCAGGGTTAGTCAAAACTGCCTAGCAAATATTGCAAAGCACGGTTGCCCACAATAAAGTTTAATAGAGTGATGGTCCTATGACGTTAGTCACTGTGAAATATGCTACAAGCAATAGTAGTTGCTTACCTGCTGATTTGATATGTGCAGGTGAATGCAGCACACATAACCACATCAAAATATGTCCGATTTAACTTTTTGAAGTTGACTACCCCTTGTTGTTTACATGCCAAGCCTCACATCTATTGCAAGCACCTTGCGTTGCAGATTGCACATTCCTTAATGATTATAAATTACATACTGGAGGTGCAAGGTGCATCTAATGTTTGCACACATTTTCCGCATTTTTAGGTATTGTTTATTGCCCCAGCATTGTAGGAATGGATTAATTTAAATATCATTATGCCTGTTGTTTATGCAATGCTCATAGAACCACACATTCCACGTTCCTTTCATTGTAAGTGTAGGATGAGAAGGGCCCTCATTGACAATGTTGCAATAATGCACATTATGTTGCTACACGCTGCCTTGCTATTATTCCTCTGAATGCATTTAGCCACATTAAAGTTGCTTAATGTGATATTCTGTTAGCAGTATGTTATTGTATTCATGGTCCTGGGTTTGGTGGTCAATGACACATTGACATGCGTGGAACATGGGTCTTAGGTAAAGTCAAACGTGACTGGAAGAAAATGCATAGCTAGTGATGTCTGTAAACATTCTTCCAGTAACAAATGCATCGAAGGACAATGTACACTACAGTATGTATCATCCATGTGCTCACCCCTGTGTAGTTCAACAAAGGTCTGCTGTGCAATAATGCACCAATCCTTGAAGCCTGCCTCAAAGTCCTATGTCCTCCCACTTGCATTAAGTCATCATTGTCACTGCTGTGGAAAACACAAGGGGATGCACATCCTTACTCTGGTCCAGTTCAGTGTCTGTAAACACATGCTGGCTTGAACATTTTAAGTAGTTGTAGCACCATATCTATTCAAAATCTTGTAGAAGGAGTATATGTTGTGATATCACACCATCAACCCAGGAAAGGGGTGCTGCATGATACATGTTATGTAGCATGATACATGTCACCTTCAAACTGATTGCAACATCTTTCTGTTGTGGCAAGCTACAAAATAAGTAATAGTAGTCACACCACATAATAAAACACTTGTCAACATGGTCACATAACTGTGTGGCAGTCGGTTGTTTGTACTGATCTCAGTCTCAAACACACAGAGGGATCAATGGACGCATACACATATTCAGAAGACATACCTAAGCTGACTCACATCCGGCTGAACACCTACACTAAAAACAATGCAATACAAAGGATATCAGCGATTACCATTATAAATATAGGTTAGGATGTAGCCACTTTGTAGTAGCTCAATCATAGAAAGGCAAAGTGGAAAACAATAATAAATTGTGAAGGTGCTTAAGAGTATTGTAATGTGGACAATTAGCAATGCCAAAAGCTAGAAGGTAAAAACGTTGTAGAGGTAATGGACAAAAGTGAGGTATAACTTGAAAAAGATTATGATGCACATGGGATTTGAGGAAATGAATCAAATGTTGTTAGGACATCCATATTAAAATAGGTTAGGCAAATGTCACTGCTGAATGTGCACTTTTAGCACATTACTTAAAATGTACAGCTGCAATATCCATCATTGTGAAGCACTGGACTACGGGGAGCTAAAACCACAGGCACTCGAATGGTAAGTGTTGAACTGAATAAGGCTTTGTTACAAGCCCCTTGCGCCGCAGGGGTGCCACTGTTTGTGACTCGCAGGTGGAGCAACCTGCAGCCCTATACTCACAAGGACATGTACAGCCACCCAGCATGACTTTTCATTTCCATGTGAATATGGCACCTTTACACGCAAAACTTTGTGTGAAATGGGCGTGCCACCAGTAATGCAGTGGGTGTTCCCATGTAACACCCATAGCTTCTGCAACATTTTCAGATTTACGAGAAATCTTGACCCTGGAAATGCGTCAGAATTATACTCCTCACCAGGAGAGTAGGAAGGCGCAACAAGAAGAAATGTTTTTAAATCGCTGTGGCACTAAGCTGCATTAATTACTTGTAAATAAAGGCCAATGAATTTTGGAAGATATTTATTCCTTGTGTGACAAAGTGGGCTGTAATTAAATTTTCAGGCTACTCCCTCGGTGGGATTAGTTACATATATGTTGTGCTTTGACATTATATGATTGTGTATTACAGTTGGCCCAGAAACAATAAATGCACAATGCAATTTCTTACATGTGCAATTTAAATTTGTTTACCTACATGATTGAGTGGCTTGAGGTGTGTGGTGTGTTCAAGTTGTACTTACCAACAAGCAGTCCATTTCCATAGGTGCCATTCTGGACCCGCTAGTTGATGACAGATAATGAATCGTGGACATTGCCAGGGTACTGGGCCACAACATTCAAGGACACACCAAGAAGGTCAACTATTGCCTGCACATTCTGTAGATGTGGGCAGTGCAGTGGGAGGCAATAGTTGCACCTGGGCCCAGTCCATTGCCCTCACCACTTGCGGAAAACCAGCAATCACATTAAAGCTTTGCTTGTTGGTGAGTAGATCTTGTGCAGTGTTGGGGAAGTGGGGATACTGCCGTGTTAGGCTGATGATGGTATCCCGGACAGGAGGAGGTACCTGGAGAAGGATGCCTGGTAAGCTCTGGCCACTCTGGTGTTGGTCGGTTGAAAAGTCCCTGATACCAGTATGTGCAGCACAGTAAGTAGCTCTAACTGTGGAGCGGTGTTTGTGCTGCGCTGTGATGTGGTCTGCAGCCTTGGCACAATCTGGAGCCCCTTTGAGCATGTAATGGGTTAAGACCTCCTCAGCCGGAGGTGTATGAGGGAGATGTTTTGGCAGTAGATCCGCTCTCTTTGGTGGCGCTGTCCCTGTGGTGGTGGTCTTCTTGGTGCATTGAGTTGCAGAAGCTCCATGGTGTTGTTGAGGTTGCCAGTGATGAACTGTGATTGTCTTCCTTACATACAGGTGTGTTTGCACCATTTTTAAGACCAGGCAAGTATTAACTGCAGCTAATTGGACTCAGCTGCGGTTTTTTTTACGCTATACAAGGGAATCCTTGTAAATATCGTGGAGTGTGTTTTACACAAGTTTTTATGTAGGAACGCCTAACCAGCATCTCATTTTTGGTGAGTCACACTAGCAGAACTGGTGCTGTTTAAAATTTACAATATGCAGGGAAAAAAAACGCCACCGTAGCATCCAAAAATGTACGTATGGCGGCGTTACATATTTGTAAATACGCCTCTGAGTACGAAAGATTTTAACAGAGCAGTCCACAGGTTTACACTCCTTTCTGATGAGATGTCATATTGTTCCCCAGGTGCTTGAGCACTTTCCATGCATCAAACAGCAAGCAAGTGTTTTGTCCTATGTACATTTTCACGACTGAGATCAAATGAAGTCACAGTGACAATACATTGAAATATTCCTCCATTTTTATAGACTGACTAACAGCGTGAACATATTATTCATGTATGCCTCTTAAGTCCAAAAAGAAGGCGTAACCACAATGGGTTGCTAAGTGTGTAAAGATAATAGAGAAAGAAAATACTTTTTTTAAGACGCATCCAAATGTGTCACGTAGTCAAGTGAAAATGTGGGATACCAACGGTTATGAATTAATTCTCATTAACTTGGGACATGACTGTGAACGACTGAGTGACACACCTAATGCCATGTCCTTGAAAACTTTGCTTTAAAATTGAATAAAAACTTCATGTGATTGGGATACGAGCACGCAGGCATAGAGGCTTGAAAAAACGAATGCTTTCAAGATTACACGTGAGCGTAGAGCAATATAAGATGGAAGCTATTACGGACAAACGGTGCTGCACCCGACTTCAGAGCTACAAGAACTTCCGAGCAATTGCAACAGTGTCACCTAACTCTCTGATCGGCCACAACCAGGGCAGGGCAACTGAAGGTGAAAATGATGGGTACAGAATATAGCAACTCTTGAAGAAGGCAGTGTCTGTCGATCAACTCGTCGCAGCTTGAACATTAGTTCAAGGGCGAAATATCAACTTCTTTATGGAGTGCAGGATACAATAACTGGCAGAAAAGGAGCCCTGGGGCAACTGATTCCAAAGCGGTAAGTTACTGTTCCAATTGAACAGTAACATTACTCGGGGATTTCATCCATATGTTTTATCACACTGTATTGCTAACACAACCATAACATAACATGACAGAAGCTCACATAACAAGACATGCTATGAAATAAGATAACATAACCTAACATTACATAATATACTGGTGAAATTCTTCCAGCAAGGATGATTAATGTCCCTGAAAAATAGTTTTATCTTCTTAGGGTCAACAGTAACTATTTAACTGTCTGCTGTGAAATGTTTTTGGGCATCTTTAGACAGGAAGGCTGAAGAAAGTACTTGGGATGGCCCAGGCCCCAAAATCATAATAGACCACAGGGAGGAGGAGCACCTCAGGCTACCTTCCCAAAAACAAAATGTTTCTCAGTATTTTACCTGTACTGCACAAAAAGCATATTTATCAAAGGGGACAAATAGCAACACAGATGTGGTATTCTGTGGCTTTGAGTAGTACTGGGAGACAGCAGTGGTACTCCAGTTTTGGTAGAACTGCCTCACATATTGGACAGTAAATTCTAATGGCACACACTCACAGCTGGGCCTTGAAGTTAATCTCCCCTTCAGGGAGGTCTGAACATAGAACATCTATTAATCTTAGTCCCAGTACATATGGCTAATTCCAGGACTAAGAACCATGTGACTTCCTACTCCACTTCAGTCCTTTCTCTTGTCAGCTCCCAGAGCATCTATAAACAATTGCTGGTTTGAAACACTAGATACTTATCAAGGAGTGTGGCAGTTAGTGGCAAACAACTAGCTTCTAAGGTGCTGAGTTACGCTCATGTTAAAAGAAAACTACCAAATGTAAGTGCATCTTGATATTTGTAGTGTCCTATAATTTGAGAAGAATTCATGACAATGAAAGGAATCACAAAATACCCAATGTTGTTTTTGGGTGCTCTGGAGACACTCTGAATCAGAAACATTAAATATTCCCTATCATGAGCAGTTAAGAGGATCATTACATTATGCCCTCCACGAGAAAGGGTCCATTATCTAATCTACAAGGGACAAATATGTGCCATATGTAGACTACCTTCTACACGGAAGTTTAGAATTGTTCTGGAGAGAAACCTACTCAGACTAAGTTGGAACACCTCTCAGCAGACTAATTATAAGTGTTCTTCTTTGGATAGAAAATTAGCAAGGATAGCAGAGAGGAAAAGTAGAAAGAACATAAAGCACAGGAAAAAGTTGAGCACCTTTACCATAAGTTTAAATGTAGGAGAGACCTACTGTTTACACTTTAAAGACATAAATGCTTGGCTATTATAAGGATGCTTACCCTTGCTTTATGAAGAAAGCTGTTTCAAATGCAAAATGAACAATTGATGGACAGAATGTAGAATAATGTCAAACATTCACCCCAGTAAAGAGATCTGGGCCTAATCCATTCTTTTTTTTCTTCCCATGCCACTGCAGGTAAAGCCCAGCCATGTGCATATGAGTTTTGACCCTGCTCCCCATGATAACAGTCCAGGCCTAACCTACCTGGCCAGGTCCTCCCTGGACCAGAAACAAGCATAATAGGACCGCTTTCGTGGTTTCACCCCTCATCAGCCAGGTTAACTTGTCTCCACTGGTATGGAGAGCACGGGACACCCTCTGGTACAAAATACAACATACCAAGTTCCATCTACACTCCTGTTGGACTTGGCCCTTTTTGTAGGGTCATCCCTGTACTTTTTGCCTTCCTCCTGTATTTTGTCTGACCTGTTTTTATTGGTTTTATGACTCTGGGCACTTTACCACTGCTGATCGGTGCTAAAGTGCATATGCTCTTCCTATTGTAAATTGATGTGTGGATTAGTGATTCCATGATTGACTGGTTTGGTTTACCTAGTACCGTGCACCAGGGGTGCCCAGGGCTGGTAATCCTAATGTTGCTAGTGGGCTTGCAGCACTGGTTGTGCCACCCACAGAAGCAGCCTGTAAAAGTATGTCTAAGGCCTGCCATTGCAGAGCCTGTGTGCAGTCTGGTACTGCTATGGTGACTGGGCAAGTGCACCCACTTGCCAGTCCCTAAACCTTCCCCTTTCTTCCTATCATACACCCCTATGGTAGGCCCAAGGGCTGGGTGCATTGTAAGTTTTTTGCGGTGGGACATGCCCTGGTGTGTATGGCATGTCCTAATGGGGAATTAGTCATTTTCGTTTTTCCCTATTGCAAGGCTACCACTTCTCCATAGGCTAGAATGGACAGTTAGATTATTACATTTTATAATCCTAACTGACTCAGGGAACATGGTAGAAATTCGAGTTTAGTATGCCTGAACTCAGAATGATAAAATACATATTTTAGTTAATATTCTGTGTTGGAAAATCCACTTTTGGAAAGTAGGTATTTTCTTGCCTAACTATCCTAGCCTGACTCTGCTAGGTTGTGTATTCCTTGTCTGGAGTTTGAGTGACAGGGCTGGAGGATTCCAGGAGACAGGATGAGTCAGCCCAGTGGTGATTAGACAGATCTGCATCGAGATGAGAGGGAGGAGTTGCACCTGGGACCTGAATAAGGCTGTGCCTGCCTACCACAATCATCCCTTTGGTGCGTCTGATGTCTCTGCCCTGCACTGTAAAAGGAGAGAAGGAATCATGTCAACAGAGTGATCCAGGGCTGTGCCTTTCCTCCACAATGCTGGCTCCACTTCCTGTGGGGCGTCTGATGTTTCTGCCCTGCACTGTGAAAGGAAAGAAGGAGTTATGTAAACAGAGTGCTCCAGAACCGATTTGGATTATGCAAAGCCCACTCTGCCCTCAGAGGACAAAGGATTTTGGAGTATAAATATTGGGAGCCTGATCCCAAGGAATTAGATCACTTTCGGACAACAAGAAGAAACCTTTGCTGAGGAGAAGAACCTGAAGAAACTGAGGAGAGACTATCCCTAAGCTGAAGTGCTGCTTGGGGGATTGGTCTGCAGTGGTTGCCTGACTGCCAAAGAAAGGAGAAAGGACTTTAGGTGCACTTTATTCAACTAGTGAAGGATCTCCAAGGGCTTGAGAAAAGAGCTTGCCTCCTGTTGAAGTCTCAGGGACAACAGACTTCAACCCTGAGCTCCTCAAGAGATCTTTGGAAGTGCCTGCTGCTGATTTGGGCCTTTAGAGGTACTGCGTGTCACAAGGAGCTGGTAGTGCGACGCAAGAGGAAGAAGCGTATCGCCGTCTAAGCCGCTGCCATCGCAACTCTGAACAAGGGTTTAGCCGCTGTAGCTGACGCATTGCACTGCATAGAGAGAAGCGTCTCACACCGAAGAAGAAGCATGTCACCGTGGCAGCTGCTGCAGTCACATCTCTGAACAAGGGTGTGGCCGCTGAAGCTGACGCATTGCACCACATCAAGAGAAGAGTCTCACACGAAGAAAAAGCGTGTCACCGTCGCAGCCACAGCCGTCGCATCGCTGAACAAAGAAGTCGCCTCTGTAGCTGACACATTGCACCGCATCGGGAAAAGCAACTCGCAATCCACGGAGATGAGTGTCACAGCCAAAGCCGCTGTCATCGTACCTCTGAACAAGGGTGTCGCCCCTGTAGCTCACGCATCGAGTCGAGACTTCTCGCAACATCGGAGAAGCGTGCCGCATCAGGAAGAACTTGATGTCTTTATTTCTTTGCACCGGATTTTGCCGCATTTCCATCGTTGCTACACTTTTGTTGCCCTGCATGTCGCATCTTAAGGTACATTGACTCAAATTGTTGCATTTTAAGAACTAAAGCGCTAAGCTAAAACTACAATTTTTAATACAGTATTTCAGATTTTTGTTGTTTGTGGTCTTGTGATAAGTCTATATAAAAAATACAGATTTTTGATATAAAACTTGTATGGTGTCCATCTGTAGTGTTGTCACTTGATTACTGTATGTGCTCACAAAAGCTTTACACACTGCCTCTGAGATAAGCTTGTCTGCTCATGCCAAGCTACCAAGGGGGTGAGCATGGGTTATTTTAAGAGAGTACCCCCTAACCCTGACTAGAGGCAAGGGTCCCTATTTGTTAGAAGTGCCTACCTATGTCAACTACAGACCCCCAAATCTAACAGCTCCTATTTCACTTCTTCTCTCTCTTCGTTCCTTTACCTTTTCCCTCTGGTTTTGTTCTCATCTATATTTTGCATTTATCTTGTATAATTCATATAAAATAGTATATGTCCTAGTCTTAAGCTGGTAATTGATTGTCTTTTGGAACTGTTGTAACAAAATATCCCTTGCTTTTATAATGTCTGTTGTGCCGTGCTTCCTGCATGGATCTCACTCAACTTCCTCAGAGGTACTTTTCATGGAGATTATGTTGTACCTTTGGCCCTCATGAAATCCCTCTCTAGGGAGGCACTCTCACCCTACTTACCACTGTCAAAACATCCCCCCTGTAGATGATGTCCTTTTGACCACAAATGAAAAATCCCCCTGCTTGTGATATTGCTGGTTCTCTCATCTGCCTTCAACAGAGTCAACCACCCCACCCTCATATGCACCCTGGAGACTCGAATAGACAACACCTGTAATGTCCTCTAATGATTCTTCTATAGTTCCAATCCCCACCAGTTTGTTCCCCGGAGGAAGCTCCATATCCCGAAAAATCCCTACCATCTGCAGAGGGCCCCAGCATTCCATATGGTCTTCTGTCAACCTCTACATGGAGGCACTTGCTGCTCTACTTGCAGATAATGGCACCAAGGTTCACAAACATGCCACTGAGACAAAACTCTTCTTGAAAATGTCCTCCGCTTCAGACATCCAATGCCTCAAACACTGCCTGGACATCACACAGACCACGATGTCCAGTGCCTAGCTGAAGCTCAAGGCAGCGAAGTCATAATTCCTGCAATTTGACAAGGACAGCCAATATGAAACAGTACAATCCTGGCTTATTGACATGAGTTTCTTTTTTGCTTCACTCCTGTTTTCAATAGCTTGCCATGTGTCTTTTACTACCATTCTTTCCTCTTTCTTGTCTTGGTCCCAATGCATATTTCCCTGCTCTTCACATATATTGAATAGACCTATTCCCATCTCTTGACTGAGTCTGCAGCTGTCTCAGACTGATCTACCATGACAGCCAGGAATTGTTACCTGTTTTTGATTTGTAAGACAAATGCCTTCTTGGTTTTAGGTACAGAAATGTTCCCCTATGGGAGTTCTGTCCAGTTTCACAAAAGCGGTCACCAGATGGTTATCATTGCCGATATCTGCTTCCCTCTACACTCTGACATCTTGTAGTGAGCATCTCAAGGTGCCACATCATCAGGTGATCATTCTGGTTTCTGTCTTTGCCATTGTGTGAGCACCAAGTTAGTTTGTGAATATCATGGTGGGGGAAGGGAGTTCTCCCATGACCATATCATTCGTGGCACAAAATTACACCAGTCTTTCTCCATTGTTGCTCATTGTTCCACAACCTTTCTTTCCCATGGCACTGTTATGGTTCAAGTTGTCATTTCCCAAGTTAGCATTCAAATATCCCACCATAATCATCAGATTGTGCGTGAAGCTCAGTTTACATCAGTTGGTACAATATGTCCTTGCTGTTTCCTCTTTCTCATTTGTTGGAGCATAGAACTGGATAATGGCGGTGTTTATATGTCTGCCTTTTAACCTGGCTGTCATGAGTGTATTGTTCACTTACTTTCCCTCAATTAAGCATTTCTCTGTCCTCTGTCTAATTCTTTGTGATGTTGGTCCTCATCCCTTCCTGAGTTCTGTACTGTATCTATTAGTTTAGTTTTCATAATACCAGAGCCCAGTCCACCTACTTCTTATGATCCCTCAGATGTGTAGGTTGTAGTGCCTCAGATGTTATGTGAGTCGGTTTTCTTCTGTCATTCATGGTCCATATATTCTAGTACCCGATTCTGGTCTTGTAGTTGACACTCAGAACGTCTGTCATCCTGTCAGTAGTTTCTTTGTAGCTTTGACTAATGTTATTAATGCATGGACTCTGAAAGTCCCTCATGCTGATGTATACCCTCTAACCTATCGGACTTGGATGACCCTGCCAGGAGACCAAACTCTAGCCAGCATTGCTCTCCAGGTCACTGTACATTCAAGCCTCTTTACAACCTCAGGGCGGATGTATGACGTTACCACGCATACCATTACCACGCATACCATCACAACGCGGTATTTACAACGCATACTATTACAACGCATAGCGCTTTGAGGTGCTGGATAGTGGTAAGTATAATTTTATATTCCAACTCCAGTCCCCGTGGATACTAGGGAAGGTGTTGGATATAAAATTAAACGTATTCCCTATCCTAGAGCGCCCCCCAGCGCAATGCGTTGTAATGGTATGCGTGGTAATGCCTGCGTTGTAAGTGTAGTGCGTGGTAACAGTTGTTCACCCCTCAGGGCCCACACCAACATTAGGCTTTTTCAGAGCTGCTTTCTATCAACTTCCTTGCCTGGATCAGAATGCTGGTGGATGACAAAAAACTACATCACCAAACTGTCAGCCTTCAACACCAGTAACCAGAGAAAATAATTGCACATTTTCTGGCCGCAAAATATCTAAAACCAGGACCTGCTCACTGGATGAAAGACAGAGAGCATGGACACCCTGATTTTCAGAGAAAGATGGAGATGGATTGGACGCACTCCATTAGAAGAGAACAAGGCTTCTTCACAAGAACAGGTCCTCTGGACCCTGAAAGGCAGACTGAAGAAAGGCAGTCCAAAGAACACCTAGAGGTGAACTGTGGAAACGAAAAACGAACAGCCTGAACCACAGCATGGGCACCATACAGACAGCTGCCCAAGACAGACAGAAGTGGCGGTCATTAGTTGCATCCCTACATTCCAGTCAGCATAATAAGCAGTAAGTAACTAATATATAACATTGCCTATAACAAATCCGCAACTCCTGCAATCCAAACCCATCACTCTCACTGTCTCTTCCCTTCTCCCCATTATTCATCCCCAGAAGCTGTGTTTGTTGGACTTCAGTGCTACTCAGGCACACCATCAGAGAGCCAAGCATGAGATGCCTAAAATTCCTTTTTGACATAGCAATCGTGACTAAAAAGTTCTCTGTTATGTTAACTGTCATTACCATGCCATTGAAGTGACTTACTATTTAGAATACAGTTACTCATGCTCTCCATGAGAACTATATATAGAAAGATTTGTAATTATACCTGCTTCATTAAGAGTGGGGACATCAGCTTGCCATTTGGTAAGTAAGTTTTGATCTGCATAGGTGAGGTACAGAATGTGCTGTCTCTGCCTTAGCTGCCCTGCTACTTTGCTGTACAATTAAGGATCATTTTGGTGGCTATAGCCCAAAATAGGCTCTGTCTCTTTAGAAAGAGACATTATTGGCATTGTTCGGAGCCATCTCAGGAAATATAACTGCAGAAATGCACACTGC
The DNA here is from genome assembly GCF_964263255.1 of Lissotriton vulgaris. NCBI lineage: Eukaryota > Metazoa > Chordata > Amphibia > Caudata > Salamandridae > Lissotriton > Lissotriton vulgaris. The sequence goes on from NC_141688.1 coordinate 255,848,176, forward strand.
TGTTGCTCTTCAGATGGCTCATCAATGGATGTCCTTTCCTTATGCCTGGTACATTTGTGTTGATGTAAAATAGAATTCGTTTTTTTTATTTTGCCTTGTATTGTAAATGTGCCCTGTACCTTAATCTGCGACTGCATGGCCCGGGACTTCCCTCCTGTTCCTGCCTAAAGTCCAAACTGCTATCTTTATTAATGAAACCGTCAAAAATATGCACTACTCGTCAGTACCCAGTAACATCTTCAGACTTTCTATTCAGGTGTCACTATATTGCTGCCAAATTTGGTGGGTTGTATGGGCTTGTTTTGTTTGTGGATAGCAATAGGACAGCTCCCCAAAATTAGGAGCTGCTCTGTCTGCCTACCTGTCACATGCCCTGTTTTATTCAGATGTCCCTTGCAAGCCTTGCAAGCAACATGGCTTGAGAATACATGTACATTCTAGGGCTGACCATCCATCCCCAGGTCCATCTTTTTTTAGTAGCAGACAGAAATATGCACAAATGCCTACCAAGTGCTGGGAATAAAATATCAGTGCATCAGAGGCATTGACGTTTGTTTAGGATAGACCCCTAAATTGTGTTGTAGCGTTTTCGAAATATGCAAAATGTGCAAAAACATTTAAAAATGATCTTTGTTAATTAGTGTTGTAAATGAAGCATATAGTCATAACTGATGAACTAATGATGTTGCACTTGGAACAAGCCTCCTATATCATTTAGAACTGAAAATATGGCATGAATAATTATACAATATTTTCATGTAATATGCCGTCATTTTTAAAATGGATGTAGCTACTGGTGTTCTACTCAACTTGTTGTTGCTCACTTCCCCCCTACCAATCAATGTCCCACTATAAAAACATCTCTCCCATTATTTCCCCGGTGTATGAAGTGAATGACGTCAATGTATTAGCAATATACAACAATGTCAGAAAACATGTATTGTGAATGAAGTCCCTATGCGCTCAAAGTATCATTTTCAAGGACTTCTGCTGGAAGTGTTAGGGTACTCTATAAACAAAAACGATTCTGACAGATAAAAGTTGGTAACCAATCACCAAAAGCAATAATTGTACAAAAGGCTTTTAGAGTAAGCTCATATGTGGAAATAAATCCCAAAACATGTAGGCCTGAACTCAGCTATTGGGTAAATGCCATATATTTACAGTAACTGAATAACAATGAATCATATAGTCAGACAATAAGGTGCCACAAAGTGCTGAGTGAAAAAGTAATTGTGCATTGCATTAAAGAAAAGAGACTGTACATGCACATAAAATAACACAACACAATTGAGATTATTGTAACGGCCTGTCCAATGTATCCACATTTACAGACTCTGATAAATGGGCTAATCTGTATCTGCATTGAATGCCCAAAAAGTGGAGTTACAGTACAGGCAACATCTGAAACCTGAGGTATAGACCCCCTTATGAAGCAAGTGTTTTCTTTGCATCTACCCGGGTCTTCATCAGGACGGGGTATGGAACAACCTGTGAGGTAAAGAGTATAATGTCCTGACATTATACTCTTTAACTCACTGGTTCCTCTCATGTATTAGGAATGTATATTTGTAAAGAGCCATAAAACTAGGGTAGGATTCACCGGAAGTCGAAGAAAGAGTTGTTTCACCTTCCTTTACAAAAAGAAAACATTGTAACTCAAATGCACCAGGTGGTCGATTTTTAATAGCGTCAATAATGACGGGTGAAAATGCTCGCCTTGAACAAAGGTTTCCAATAAGGATGGCTCCAATAAATCAAACACTAAAACTCGTTTTCAATTAATATAGCATCCAGAAAATACTAATTAAAAAGAGTAGTTGCCATAGCAAACTCACCAAATTAAGTGTGAGATTAGCGTTGATTCTATTTAATTTTTGGCATCCCAATCAATATTACTGAGGCAAATATAAAAGACAGAATAGAAAGGAATAAGTAATGCGGTATTGGAGGTCTTGATAATACATATCCCCTTCTTGCTGGAACTGCTTCCACTCAGATCACTGACAGAAAAGCGACACCCAAAATATCCCCTAACCTAAATATTGATGTAAAAAATAACGACATCATATATATATATATATATATATATATATATATATATATATATATATATATATATATATATATATATATATATATATATATATATATATATATCAACATTATAAATAATAATCGTATTAATTAGTAGTATTAATTAAAAAATGTATTAGATTTAATATAAATCTTAAAAAATATAACAAATAAACTTAATTTAAAATAGTTAAACATACATATATAATAATTAATACATACATACATATATTTACATTAAAACAATTATTACATAATAATTTTAATGTAGTTCATATTTTTAAATTGATATAAAAATATAACAGATATATATATTATCGATATATATATATATATATATATATATATATATATATATATATATATATATATATACTAATAACATAATATCTATAGAAAACAAACCGTTCTAATTAATTATATTAAAACATTAAAATAATTAAAAATATTTCAATTCAAATTACAAATATTCATTAAAAAAAAACAATAATAATATAAATTATAAATATAAAATTATAAATATAAAAAAATAACATTTAAAACAGATACTATTACCCGTACAATTTAAGAAAAAGTATGCATACTAATTAAGTAAATATATAACTAATATACCACTCCCACCTAGCGCAACACATAAATGATAAGACTAGATAAAAATAAACTTTACAACTCTTCCTCCATTAAATGCAACAGTAGTAAAAGTGATAGATTGCGCATAGGTAATATTTTCTGCACCCATTGCAGCCGATAAAACACCAGGGAAACTTTTAAAGAGCAGATGGGTAAAATGTACTATTCCCACTCCGCTGAGTGTAACAGTAGAGAAAATGTTGAATTGTGGAGGGATAAAATATACTATTCCCACTCCAGTCAGTGCAACAGTAGGGATAGTGTAGGCTTGCAAGAGTAAAATTAAATATTCCCACTCCATTCAGCATAACAGTAGGGAAAGTGCTGGATTATAGATGAGTAAAAATGACTATTCCCACTCTAATGCGTGCTACAGTAGGGGAAGTGTTGGATAGTGGAGAGATAAAATTGACTTTTCCCACTCCAGTCAGTACAACAGTAGGGAAAATATTGGATTTTAGAGGGGTACAAAATACTGGGCCTCATTTATGAGGTTTTGACATAGGGAAGAGCAGCAGGCCTTCCTACTGCGCTTCCCTATGGCAAAAGAAAAGGGCAGGAGTGCCCCGTATCTATAAGATACGGCACATTCCTGTCCTTTTCCCCTGCGCCGACAGACAATGAGCTGCCGTGCACCATCACAGGCACCTTTGCACCATAGTGCAAGGGTGCCTGCGGTGCAGGGATGATTATTTTTGTGTAGGAAGGGAAACCTTTCTGTACAAAAATAATCACAAGAGGCTTTTTTCTTACTATGTGTGCTTCAGAATGCAGCACACATAGAAAAAGAAAATTGAGGTGCAGCCTCAGATTTACGAGATTTCTAGTAAATCTGGGGCAGTGTCAAAAGGCCATGGATGTTTCTGGGAACGCCCCCAGCAGCACCCATTGCACGCCCCTTTTTTACTGAACACTGCATTAAAGGCATTAAGCCACAAAAGTGCCTTAGTGCTGCTTGATAAATAACAAACAGGTTTCTGCACCACTGAACGTCACAAAAAGTTACGTACCAGAGGTGCAAGGACTCTCATAAATGAAGCCCGCTATTCCCACTCCAATGAGTACAACAGTTGGGAAAGTGTTGGATTGCGCAATCTACAAAATATCATCAACAAAAAAAATAATTTTTTTAAACAAAGTTAATAAAAATATATATAAATATGTTGAAATAAAAATAAAAATATATTAAATATTATCTTTTTATAATGAAGACATATTATAATGTTAAATACATAACACAAATACCAACAAATAGTACATTTAATAAAATAACATAATTTCCATGCAAATACATATTTTTATTGAGCAATTAGTTATTAACACAAATATTAATTATTACATACATTTAGATTATTTCCTTCCTACCCTGTAGCACCACAAAACTCACAAATCCACATCTAAAATCTAAACAAAATAAATTATTTGCACAATTATCAACTAAACAAATATTATGAATAAAAAAAAATGAAATTCATAAAAATGAATTAACTACTGACACTTTACCCCTGTAATCCCCACAACCCACACCTACAATCAAACTTTAAAAATGTTTTTTGACAGGATTAAAATTAATTTTCAATTACATAACTGATAGTATTTAATAACTAATTATAAATAAAGTAAAATGTATTTGCTCCACACCCTTTACCTTATAAACCCAAACCTCACACACAACAAAAGGTAATTAAACAACTACCATAATTAATTATCAATGAATTAATTATTCTTAATTATCAACTAATTATTCATTCATTAAAAATAAATTACTTCCCACCCTATACCCCTGTAACTCCTACAACCCTCACCCAAAATAAATTAAACAATTTCCATATTTAATCAACAATGATTTAATTAATATTATTTAACAACTAATCAAACATTAATTAAAAATAAACTAGTTCCTACCATTTACCCCTATAAAACCTAAACTCTCACTCCCAAAAGATATTGTTAAACAATTAACAAAATTAACTATCGATTAATTATTATTATCAACTGATTAACAATTAATTACAAATAGATTACTTCCCACAACCCGCTGCGGTACTAAAAATAGCAAAATGTAATTAATATAACATTAATAATTACTAAAAATGTAACACATATATTAAAAAATATAAACACATTATTATACAAAAATTACATCACATACATTTCAAATATATACTAAAATACAAAACACTAATTAAAACATCGATATTTTTAATAACTATATTTTGAAAACGATATTATTAACTGTAATATTTCAAAAATCGATATCACTTACCTTAAAATCGATATTCTTGTCCGCAATATTCTGGCTATCGATATTTCTGTGTCACAATATTAACAACTAGATAATTGTGTCAGTCAATATTACTGACTCAATATTTTGTCTCAATATCCTCCCACTCAGTGACGTCCTGTGTGTACTGTGCCGTATCACCAGTTAGATAATGCCGTAGAGGCATGCGGACCTGTGTGTACACGCTTCTTACTTGGAGGAAAACACTTCTTTCAAGATGGCTGCTTGAATGTGAGTGCTCTATGCTTTGAAAGGACATCCTGAGCAATCATCACAGGTTAACTGACACAATGCATCATGACATAAAGTCATGCAGGAAAGCATTGGATGAATACATGTTATACAACCGCTACTGGAAACAATGCTACCAAACCAATTGGTAAGCATAGATGTTACTAAGTGGCATGATATAAACTTTCCAGGATATCTTGTAACCGGACAGGAGATGGAGACCCAAGTGAGGGAGCAGTCAGTACCAAGGCTGGAACAGAGGGTAGTTATGCAAAAAGGGCTGGAGCAGAAGAATAAGTCAAGTTTGGAGAGGCGTGCGATTCAAGACCACTGCACTACAAGGGTGGGAGTAGAAAGAGTCAACCCCATAATCAATCTATCTAATTATATACTCTCTAAAGGTGACCAGGATGTTTTATCCAAGAGTCTCTCCTTTGTACCTATTACAGTTCCAAAAACTTTTAACATTCAGGGGCTGAGTACAATCTCGCTAGGAAAGCCCTCCATACGACTTGAATCAGGAGGGCTTTCCTAGCAAATTGCGCTCCGCGAGTCTGAGCGACCGATTCCGATGCACCCGTATGGCGACGAACTCAGTTCGCTCTGGCTCCCATAGAACTCTAAGGGAGCCTATATACTGAACGCGTACAGAGGCTCCCATAGCGAAAAGGAGTGGATGAGGAAAAGCGTACACCCTGTGACGGGTACCACACTTTGGATGCATGTAAAGGGGGGACCCATGGGTAACCCCACAGGACTGATTTGGAGGGCCCTAAGTGAAGGGGGGCCCACTATAACCCCCCTAAAATCCGATTCCCACAGTCCTTTCATCTCTCTGACACCGAGTCGATATGGCTGTCCGAATAGTGCATTGTACTAGCGCGTTCGGAAGCCAGCTCCATTGCACGGGACGATATTGCTGTGTAGGAGTCAGACTGACAGGACCGGGCTCGGACACGATTTGGTCGACACCAACAAGATCTCTGCATTGTACTTGGTCATTTAGAACTGGGAAGATTTGGTCAGAAACATAGGCTCTGAATCGGATTTGCTCATTCCGGAACCCATCTGGCGGCCTTTCTAACGATATAGTAGTCTGCCCCTAAAGCATTCTAACTGACTCCGTTTCTGAATGGTTTCTGGCCAGCTCAGGTTTGGGGAGTCCGACCGACTGACCATGACATTTCCGAACACCATCTTGTCGGACTCCTATTGACTTCAATGGGAGCCTGTGTTCCGAACGACAACATAGGCTCCCATTGAAGCAAGGGGTGGTTCCTGAAAACCTTGCACCCTGTGGTGGGCACCCCATGGTACCTGCCACATTGTACATGGTTGGCAAAAGGGGACCCATGGGTACCCCAACAGACAACAACCAGACGCCTCAAGGTGAAGTGAGGCCTGCTACGGGCCCGCAAAGGCGGATTTCGACAGCCGATCCTTGTCGGACAGACCAATTCAGAAAGGCTGTCCGAATCTGACATCGTAATTGCTTGGTCAGGAACGTGGTCCACAGAGACGTACAAGTAAGCTACGGCTGACTCGGAGTCTCTGAATGCCATTTTGACGTGAGTTGGAATTGAGTCAGACAGTCGGAACAGTTTCCAATCAGCATAATCGGTCAGTTGGAAATAAGGTTCTGACTTAACAAAGGTTCAGACTAACCGAATGCCATTTGGAGCCTTTCAACCAACATCGTGATCGGCCCCTAATAATGAACTACACCAATTCTTCTGGAAAGTTAGGTTAAGGCATTACAGTTGAAAAGTCATCCTGTGTGCCCTGTGCGCTCACATTTTTTGCTGACTGGTACTTGTGGTAACTGACTCTGACTATCACTGGGCTTTGCCTAACCAGGCACAGGGCCAGTTTTATGCTGAAAACACAGTGAAAACACATACTTGCAGGAGGGTACACTATATATTACACTTATGATTGGCATGACCTACCCCATACGTTCCTAGTACATAATAGGCAGGGGGATTAAAACTACCTTTAAGTCGATGGTATATATTAGGGCATGGCAGTTTAAAGGCCAGCAGCCCTTTCTGCACTTATATGAGTGCAGTTCTGAGAGGTCATTTGAAAAGCAGCTCTGGGTTGCAGCGCTGGTTCTAAATGTAAATTGTGACCAAATTCGACTTTGGTGGTCAGGGCTATTAAAAAGTTGTGAACTACAATATTTTGACATTTTAGATTCTCCTAGTGTCTCTCTGTTAGAAACAGGGACTCCCTGTAGGCTAGGGCATGCACCAAAGCCAGGCTGAAACCCCCATTTCTAGTCAGGGCGAGGGAGTTACACACCGAAGATAACCCCTGCTCACCCCCTTGGTAGCTCGGTACGAGCAGTCAGGCTTATCCCAGAGGCAATGTGTAAAGTGTTTGCGCAACAGCCACACAGCGGCGACACACGAGGTACACCACAAAAAGGACTCCACACAAGGTTATATAGAAATAGCCTTTTTATTATGTAAAACACATTAGAATCCCAATCACAGATACATACACCGTGCCTCCAGGCAGCAGGTCAAAATTTATAGGGGACAATGTACAAGGCAGCGCCATTCAGGTCGCTGCCAGAATCATCCTGGACACAACGAATAAATGCAAAACAACTAGTAATAACTGTATAACAGCCAGTAGCTACTGGTATAATAGTGAACCCAGCATTATACCACAGTAGGCATAGATCATGTTAGCATTAGGAATATCCCCAATAGGCATAAATCACTTTAGGCATCATAACCATGATGCATCTCATTAGGCGTAAAACACATTATTCATCAATACATTAGGCATAATCACCTGATCTTGGGGCATTGAACATCATCAGTAGTGCACACAGGTTATCACCATTCCATTGTAGGGCCCACCTTGGTAAGCAAAAAAACCATGCCCTTCATTGCAGCTGCCCACGCTCTCATGCAGCTGTAAAAACCACTACTGGCACTACCGAGCCTTTCAGGGAGTCAAATGCAAACATATGCCCCAACGTTGCAGTTGCCCGCTACTGGGGTGCAGCAGTGAAAATAAGGCCAACAAAGCTCTAGCAGATGTGGCACCGCTGTGCCGTTGGAGCCCCACTCCGGGACTTGGAAGTCAAAAATGCCCAACGTTTCAGGTGCCCGCGCTTGGGCGGCACAGCTGAGCACATTGAACCAGCACTGGGCCAGTGGAAGCCCCACTTCTGGGACTCTTAAAGAACACAAAATGAGCCCCATGTTGCAGCTGTTCACCGTGACGGTACGGCTGTGAGGACCAACACTGCCCCAACACTGCCCCACTGCAGCCCCTACTCACCGGGCTCCTTCGTGGGCTCCTCAGATCAGTTCTATCCCCAGGCAGCTCCGCTTCTCTTGCTGGCTGGAGGTGGTCTGCTGGAATGGGGCATGCGCCGCTCTAGCTTCTCCTGGGCCGCTGGGCTCTCTCCAGACAATGGAGCCCGCCACGATCTGGTGCCAGCTCGCCTGGTGTCCTTGGCACCAGGCCTCTCTTCATTTCACCCAGGCCCCCTCCTGGGACCCTGGATTTTGATGTGGAGCTTGCGAGGCTCCGGACGTGGGAGGCAGCAGGCCCCACCCACAGTCAGGCGTCTCTTGCCTGGCTTCCGGGTTGGGCTGGATCGCGTGGCTTCTTCTCTAAGGGCGCTGCACGAGGGACAGAAAGGCTCCTCTAGTCCTGGGGTCAACTCCTCTTCTGGACACCAGCAAGGCTGGTCAAGGAGACAGGCCGGGATGCCTCGCATTCCTCCGGCCACAGCGAGCATTCCCCAATGACGCCCACCTATTGCTGGGCAACTCCCGGTGCCGGCACCAATCCTAGCTTGGCTACCCTCTGATGTCAGCGGGGGAGCCCGTGTGGTACCCCTGAGACTCCCATCCCCACAGCAGTTATTTTGGTGTTGGAGTGGTACCCCAGGAAGACAAACTGGTAGGGACACTGATTAAAGATGTCCCTCCCTCCTGCCCAGGCAGTGCCATACCTGGCCTCCCATTCCAGGATCTAAACCCTGCGACTAAGCAGAAACCAGAACTGCTGGAGCTCTGTTTACAGATGTACCAGGTTCTCCTGGCACTAGGAGATCACCCTCAATAGACAGCTCATCAGGACAGCCTAGGCTCCCCACCTGGTGTTCCCTTATGGAACGCACCAGGCCCTGGGACTGAGGTTGGGGCACTTCAGAACACATCCCTGTCTCACTCCTTCTCCTTGGAGACAGGACATGAGGCCCCTTAACCCTCTCACTACACCGGGTCCTAACTGGGCTACTCTGACCCTCTCCTACCACTCTGGGTTGGAAGATAACCGAGCCACTCCTTTTAGGATCACTTCCCAGTGCCTTCTCAGGCACTTACCAAGAGGTTTGCCTCCCGTGCAAACCCCCTGGGATCAGAGAGCCCACACTCCGCCAGGTGCTGGTGTAACCCCGGAAAACAATTTCTGAACATGTGTTCTCTGATAATCAGATGGAACAGCCCATCAAAATAATTTGCCATGGTACACATCACCCAATCCTCCAGTGCACTACAACACACATCCACAAACTCCCCCCAGGACTGGTGAGGCAGTTTTCTACTACCCCTGACCTTCAACCTTTACCCTCCTCCCGGGAATCTGGCACCATACTCTGAGATCTGGGAGTGGGCCTTCCTACACTGGACAAAATACTGTTGCCTCCACTGGCCCCACCCTCACTGGTGAATCCAGACTACTGAAACTACTCTCAGGGGACAACGTACCCTCTAGAGCTAGTGTCTCCCTGGCAAAGGCAATTCCCAGCGCTGGCACCAATCCTAGCGCGTCTCCCCTCTGACGTCAGCAGGAGAGCCCGTGCATTACCCCTGAGACTCCCAGGCCGGCGGAGGTGATTTTGGTGATACCTCCGTGCGGGGGCAATACGGGGTAGGCTCCCGTTTTAAATAAATACAAAAGCCGGGTGGGCTCCTGCGCAAAGGCAGAAAACACAGGCTGGGCACCCGCTAATAAAATATGCATGAAATGCATGGTGGGCACCTGCTTCGAATACACAAAATGCGTGGTGGGCTCCCGCGATGAGACAAGACACGGGGGATCCCACAGTCCGGCATTCCCTCGAGGCACGTTGATTCCTCGGCAGTGCGCTGCAGGACACCAGCCCCTCTCTTCACCTGGACAATTAAAATATAGTGCTCACAAGATGCTAGAAGGCAGAAAAGCAGAGGAAATGCTGGGCAAGATCAACAGGCCATAGGGCAGAGTAGCAGTTCCTAAAAACAGTCAAACTTAGCACGGTTGCAATACTCCTGGCGCAGCAGCCTTTACTCCAGCATAGTCTATTCCAAGTCTCATAGAAGATAGCGGGGCAGAGTTGGGCACAGGGGCCAGCATGCAGGGACCCCCAGGAGCCAGCCGCGGGGTCCCACGGTGGTTCCCTCCAGCAGAGTGTCACCTCCAAGTCAGCACAAGCACTCGTACTCATGGGGTCACAGCCCCTGTATTTATACACCCTTCTGCCCTGCTACTAGAAAGGGGCAGAACCTTCTGGATGGGTCATTGGGGAAACCAGTCGCAACTGGTCAGGGCGAGTGTAGAGCACTTTGTTTACCGGGCTTCCCTCCTCCTTTTGGCTTGGTTATCAGACACACCAGAGGGGGGCGTAGCCAGCATTGTAAAGGGCAGGCACAGATCTATTCAGGGACAGGGAACTTCTCCTTCCACTACTCCAACTGCAGATCTCCTATTCGGCCTGACACTGACTCACCCTGCCCTCCTTGGCCACCCACACCTCACCAGCCCCAGTCACTTATAGAACCAGACATGCAATACACATCAGGCAGGCAGGCACACAGCACACAGAAATGCCAACTTCTAAAAGTGGCATTCCTAAAAAAGTTAAAATAAATCTGGGCACACCATTGCGCAGCAATTTATTATTTCAATTCCACACATACCAAACACAACATACTTAGTTTGTTCCATTTAGGAGTTATCCCATGAAGGGGGGGGGGGCAATATTAGCCTATGGAGGGCAGGGACCACTAGCACTCTGCACTGCTAACCAGTGCTAAAGTGCCCTTAGTCCTAACACCACCAATACCATGTTAGTAAAAATAACAAGGAAGAAGGCAAAAAGTTCAGGGATGACCCTGCAAAAAGGGCCTAGTCCAACATTCCCCTAGGTGTCCCAGGGGTGGGGGATCATATACTTATAAGGAGGTCCCTTATAAAAGAGACCACATATGTCTGAGGATTGAGAAATTGGACGTTTCACTTTCCCCATTGTAGTAAACTGCCTCCTATAATCGATTTTTGTGCTAGGAGCAGTGTGAAGTGAGGATCTACACTACATTTAGTTATTCAGGACCCCTAAAGTCTCCCCAAGGTTCGTCAGGGATGGGGAGTAATGTAGCTATAAGCAGAGTCCCTATAAAAGATGTTATATAGGCTCTGGTATTGGAGAAATTGCACATTTCATTTTCCCCACTTTAGATCCACAGTGACATAAGATAACATTGCAATAATTTATGAACGCATATCACTTTCTAGGAATCAAAGAAAATATAACTCATGGACTTAGGCGAATAGTATTAATAAATCCAACAATATACTATTGCTGAATGTATCCTAAAGTATGCAGAAAATCAGTGATAAGACCGTCTTGTCTGCCAAAATTCAGCCTTTCTTTGGTCTCCCCTGATTGGTCAGAGTTAAAAGTATTAGCCAGACTGTTTTGATGTAGTGATAACTGGCTCAACAAGGGAGAGGCTACACACGAAACCCAGAGCAGGGAGGAGGGGTCATAAACAGAGGAGCTACAATGGGAATGAATAGTATGTTCACCCACCAGCTCCTCTGACCAAGCTGGATGGCAGGCTTAAATCAGGAATTTGCAGATGGTAGGGGCAGGAGACCTATGGAAATGAGCTATCCTGAAGGTTGGTTTAACTAGTTCTTACTCCTCTGCTGCACGTTCACCCATACTGAATTTTGGAAGAATAGTACTTTTCTGCGAGAAGATAATGCCACACTTTGGAGGAAGTGGTCATGCTCTTAGATTTTTCCCTTAACCTCACTGGACACGAGTGCTCTCCTACTTGACCCTAGAGAACACTGAATAAGTATGTGAGAGGAGCAGAGCCTCTCATATCTACTGCTTGAAACTAAGAGAGGAAGAAGGCATTCCAAGCTGGAAACTTAATTTGCACCAACAGGCCCTGCATTCTCCCTGACTGCGCCTGCTACATTATCTGGACCTACAGTCCTTTGGATGTACCTTCCTTCAAGAGGAATACAAAGTGGACTCCCTACAAGCTTCAGGTTAATAGAGTTCACCTGGCCCATCACCACCAAGAATCCCCAGCCTGTAGTGCGTCCAGCGGATTTGTAAGGGTTTTTTATTTGTAGATTGTGGGAACTGAAGTCCCACACTTTCATGGACCATCTTGGAGATTCCTAACCCTTTGAATATGTTTTGGACACTTTGGACCCTCAAAAGGAATTTCGGGAAGAAGTTCCGTACGTTTGGAGCAACTTTGGAAAGAAGCTCCAAAATGGGATCAACTTAACCCCAAGAGCTAGACTGGTGACCTTCAACCCACACTGCCCTGATACACCCTGCTGGTTTATTTTGCTGAAAAGCTCCAGTGGTCTGACGTCCAGAGGATGACCGGGAGCTCCCTAGAAAGCAGGCCTGAGAACCCTAACAAAACCTGTACTGGTGAAGAGCATTGAGCTGAAAAGTTTTTAAGTCAGAAGGTATAATCTCGACCAAGACCTACCGTGAGGGATATCCAAGCAGGGCTCCATCGTGGTCGGCCTGAAACTTTGACTTTGTCTTGGTCAAGCATGACCAGATATATCAAGGTGGGGCTGTAGGTTTCGAAGTGCAATATAGTGCTACATCTTTAAAAATTAATATCATCACTACATTTGATTTTTGTCAATTTGGTGTCATTTTATAGATATACATACTTCCTATTTTCCTAAATTGATGTGGGATTTTCATTGTGTGCAAATGCTTTACATACCTGTTGCTTAAGTTAGGCCTGACTGCTCGCAGCCAAGCAACAAGATTTGAGCTTGGGAATAATTTATTGAGTCCTATACTGAGATGTACTCAGTGTTAGTATTCTTATTGTCAGTGGTAGATACACATTTACCACTACTAAAAACTCAATTTCCAAAAATGACTTTTACAGGTCCCTAGTCTGTCTAAGAAGGTGGACACAGACTCTTAAACTTGATAGACATTTACACCTCAGGCACACTTTATGTCCCAAAAAGTGATGGCATTAGAGCAGGTTGTCCGTAGGGGTGTGATGCAGCTCCTTACCACTATGGAGTAGTTGAGGTGTGACATCAGTAAAGAACACTAGCATTGTAGTTAAGCCAGCAGATAAGGGTGGGGCAATTGTTGTTCAGAATGTGGAAGATTCAAGTCAACAAAGAGTCAAGTCTATCTGGCGGGCATGGTGATGGAGCAAGGTTTCGCATGAAAAGAGACTTGCTCGGATTCAACACTCTCAAATAATAGATAACGTAAAAACCAACATGTTTTGTCTTATTAATAATGCACCATACCGACATTTTTAGCAAGCTGGGGAAGCTTTTCAATGTGCTTTGATGGGAAAACTTTGCTTCTGCGCACTAGAATTAAAGATGGCTGGCTGCTCTATGGTTCACATGCTAATGCTTGTGCTGCCGCTTGTACTAAACTTTGTTCATTCTGCCTAATCATTAATGCTATAGGTAAAATAAAGTAAGGGAATAGACTAGAGATACGTACTATACAGTGCATTCAATTATTCTTTGTTCTAAAACTGTTTCTCTTTACCTTTGCTACTAGTTCCTATTTGGGCCTGATGTTACCTCACTGTACTCCATATCGAAAAGAACTGCGTCTGCGCAGAAGAGCTCAAGAGTCCTCAAGTAATGGCATTGAACTGGTGCCAGTAACAGACTTGCCTGTGAAAACCATGTGAACTTCACCCTACAACCTCTCAAAAGGTAGTTCGACTCTACCAACATTTTTACATTGTATTTGTTATTGAAACATCCATTGTCGGGTGGAATAAAATTGCATGGGAAAATAAAATTATGGGAGAGAACATCGATTTAAATATTTGAATGAAATGGTTTTATAACTGGTATGATGACCTCTCCTCACTTTTGACCAATCAAATTGAGGGAACACATGAACTTGCAACATTGAGAGGTGGGACATTAGCCTGGAAAATGGTATATCTAAGGTAGGCTCAGCTAGTTTGTTTGACTTGTCCGAATAGCTGACCTGTCACAGACCCAACACACTCAATGGGCGATCGAGAGCAGAGGTGCAGGCGGAGCACTCTGTCAGAAGAATCGATAACCCAACCGGGGTTCTGAGGGAGAAAAATCGATAACCCAATCAGGGTTCTGGGAAGGAAATTCGATAACCCAATCGGGGTCCGACTGTCAGCCGCAGAGAGGGGTGTGACGCTGGCGTTGCACTGTAGCTGAGTATTCCAGTTCTGATCTGCATTGGTCCTGTCCTGTTCCAATTTGGTCCGTACTTGTCCTGATTCTTGTCTGCACCTGTCCTGTCCTGTTGGCACCTGACTATCAGGAGTCCTGTGGCCAAGGTTAGTTTTCACACCATTCTAGGTAAATATATTCTGTGTGGGTATGTCATTGTACTGTTTTCCTTTTCTTAACGTCCCTATGTTTCAATGATTAAAGAAAGTCTCATAATAATTTTGCATCATCTTGCTCTAATCTTTATTTTCCTAATTGAAAAGGCTTTAATTGATTTGGCATGGACTCTGACATTTAAGAATATACATAGATAAAGTGTTTAAATCTTTCCCAAGTTTGTGGTTATTTATGAATGCAAATGTTTATTTACTACCTATTATGCTAACTCCCTTGATCCCTTAGGACTCTTGGGGCCGATGACTAGGATTGGTAAGTCAATGGTATAGGTCCTAAAGGGTTCATTAAAAATCCTGCTTAGCAAAGGTTTACCTGTTCAAAGTGTGTATGTTTCAGGGCCCAGAGGAGTATGGTAAAACAAGCAGGTGAGCCCACGCTCTATCAGTATTCATTTGGTAGCAGAGGATGCTTAGGATTTAGTTAAGATAGGTAGTTAGTAGCGTATTGATTATTTGATTTGTATTGATTTTATGTATTAACCAAATCTGTTTGTATTGTTTTATGTTTGTTTGGAATTCCTGAGCACAGAATAGTGGGTGGTAAATGGAAGCCACACTGTAGTGAGGTCATTGGTCTGAGGAAGTAAGTGTCTATAAAGTTAGGTAGAAATTGAAGCACTGATTAGGGATTTTCTGTATAAATGTGTGAATAAATGACAGCAAAGGAGTTCGCTGGTGAAACTTTGGCCTTGAATCACCTAGAAAGGGAAAGCCTGAAGGAGTAACAGGTACCTCGATGCTTGTATGAAGAGTAAGCAGAAGGAATGTACACGCAGTATATGAAGAGTAAGCGGAAGGGATTTACTCGCAGTGAGTGAAAATTATCTTTTCTTTGAATTAGTCACTCAGGCACAGTGGCAAATGTTTTTACATTGTTAATGGATGAATATTGCATTTACAAGTGAAAAGAAATAAGTTTTCGTATTACCTTGCTAAGGAAGGAGTCATTTGCGGTGCTGCGCTAACGTAACCAAGAGCCGCGCTGGTATAGGTTGAGACAGCGAGTGTGTAGCTGAGGTAATAATAGTAAAGGAAGGGTGAGTGCAGGAGCATGGGAACTTGTCTCACTAGAAAAAAAGCGCAATTATTGGTTGAATTTTATTTGAATTCTAATCACTGATCGGTTATTGAAAACAAGAAACGCACTGGTATTGGTGAAGCATTTAGTAAACAATTGAGTGTAGCTGCATATTAATTATTAATTATTGGTACAAATCATATGTGGCATATAGATCCAATAGGAGGTACTTAGGTTTTGCGCAAGAGCAATACATAAGAGGAAGACCTCATATGATGTACGGAGGAAAGATAAAAATGAGGCTTTTAACGAAAATTAAGATTTTCTTCAAGAAAGATAAAACGATTAAAACAAGAGAATGGATTATTATTCTACCACCAAATATGCCCGCATCATACATGATGGTAGAAAGGGGCTACCACCAATGTTCGCTCTAATTTTTTTCCTCTGTGTGCAGCAATGTAACGTCTATGTGCGTTGCAACCAAGGCTATGTGTGCCAGGAACCAGGCGGGCGTGTGGGTGCAGCGCCAAATATCACTCCGAACTTTTTGCTTAAAAAAGTGAAAAGATGGTGCATTTCCTCACATACAAATCCACATGAATGGTGTTAAGGCAGGTTTGAAACCGTCCCACATAGCAATTTGAAACCTTAGCAGCTATGTTGCTGCATTTCATTTCATAATGGAGCTGAGCTGCGGGGTGATTGTGTGCATTTGTTCAAGTTTTCGTGTTAATTTCAGCTCATGACGAGCACTGCAATTAACATGAACATTTTAACAAATGCTCTCTTTGAGCAGGAAAAATAAAATCATAATAACATTATTAAAATTCTACTTTTCGCAGTTTTAGGGCTGGGTTAAGGTAGGGCTGCATCAGGCTTTCGACTAACACATTTTAATGCTAGTGTCCGCATTAAAATGCATTAGTTACGCATTCAACCCCCCCTCTGACAATACTGCAATTGAGGCACACTGCCAATGAGGCAGCACCACCATGCTAAAACTGTCTAACATATATGAGCATGCAACTGCGCCATTAAATTTAAAATGCTATGTCAAGAGATATAGTATTCATGAACAGCGCTGAGCAGGTAGGCCAGAGTTTACCAGATCTATTAGCCATGCCCCAACCAGCCTTTCTAGAGTCTACTCTGGGGGTAACAGCCATCACATCCATGGAGCGGGTCTTGCCTGCTGCTTTACCGCAATCACTCAACCCTCTTGGTGACCAGAAGCACACACATGCTTCGAAGATTGGACACACTGGTAGGTGGTCACCCATTGGCCTTATTTCAGCAGTAGTAGCTGTAACTCACCAGGCGTCAGCATTGCAGGATTTGCAAGCACACCAAACTAAGTTCACACACTTCACTGTCTCTGCTACATGTGCAAGCAGTTTTAACATGCGCCGCCTGCTTTGGGGCCACTGGAATTATGCAGCAATGGAGGAAAAAATTATACCACAGTGTTGACTAAATTATGCAGCAAAAAGAAGGCTGCAGCGTAATGCAGTATATTTTCTGATACTTTACTATTTTTACAGATGGTAACAGTCTCTGGAAAAATGTTGCCTTATTAGTACCAGTGTAACATACAAATCCAGCAGTGACAAAGGTGATCTGACAACCTTTGCAAAGCGCCGTCAACTTAGCAGAAACACTAGTCAAATTTTTTAGTAAAATTTGATCTGTTTGCGCTACAAATTTTTTTGAGTTAAAATCAACAAATTATGCAGCATATGATGCATTATGCGGTAAATATTGCAGAACCAGAATTATATAGAAAACATTTGCAAACTAGGATATTTTGCTATTCATGTTTGAAGTGCTCTTAGTGAAAAAGGGAGGAGAAGTGCTGATGACAGAAGCTGCATGGCTCGGAGACACATGGTTTGTGCTTCCACTTTTAAGCTTATGTCACCTGGACAGAGACGGTTTAAGGCATGGGCAAAGTGGGCTCTGGCCCTCTGATAGAGCCAGCTCTGTTCTGCAAGGCTTGCCCTGACAACCTTCAATAATTCATCGACAGATTGTTTTGAATATTGTTTCTCTTTAAATTAGTTGTGATGTGAGTGGTGCGTGAAAGTCTATTACAAAGATTTTGCAGCAAAATGCTGTGTTTGTTTCACACAACACCCATAAATAAAGTTTCATTTAGATCAAAACAGGACTTCATATATGAGAAGTGGGCGGGTGTCACAGAGATATTTGCAGTAATATAAGTGAGCCGCTGCTGTGCTACAATGGGTGCCAGAATGAGAACTAACGAATTATAGAATGCATTCTGCTGCCAAACAACGTAGGTTGCAGCACCATTGTTCTGGCAATGCTGTACATCGGAGGGAGGGATAAGGGCACAATCTGCTAGGAATCCTGCACTCTCACTGGCTGAAGAGGTATTACTGTGGTAACTTGATGTGTGGTTGGTATTTAGCTGATTCACCTGCCACCTTTCCACCCCAGCGTCCATGTTTGTTGCACCTGAGGCTGTGCTTCCATAAAACCCACACTGCCCTGATCCACAGAATGCCATCAGAAAACAAGTTCACAAGTACGTTTCATTGGAGAGCATTTCAGATTCATTTTGACTACATCACAGCAATTTCATGGCTTGAAAATCTTCATGCATTTATGCATTTATGCTGGCAATTTATACAGTACAGTACAGTGCAGCTCCAGTACAGTGTGCCACTCACAGTACTGGAGCTGCACTACGTCATAAAGTGCACAACTAATCTCGCAAGGTTAGCGAGTGCACATTAAAAAATCCTGAAATTGGGCAAAATGTAATTTACTGCCCCAGAACTGGCTCATGGGCAAGGGCTGCAGTAGAAGCGGCTGTTTAATGCTAGACTTGGCTGCCTTTGATGGGGCGTGTCACAGGAGGTGGTCCATGGTGTGTACTTGTTGTTGACATACCAGGCAGGCCCACTCTCCTCTTTGAGGCCTGCTTACATATGCAGTAGCCACTTTACTTTGTGAATCCATTAAATACTGACTTAGGAGCCAGTCGGAATCCTCTGAGTGATATGCAGGGCTGCCTTACTTATGGCAGACTGCACAGCGCCATGCCTGTTTCCTTAAGTAAATATTTGAGGCACATCCTTTCCCAATATCACTATGCTTTGCTGGAAAGTGCTCCACCCCGATTTCCCTAGGCACCATATGAAGTAGCAATATTGCTTAAAACAATAGGGCAAAAATAATTAAATAAACTAATGTGATAAACAAAAATGGAGGGACAAATGTTGCTTTCTGTTTTTCTGCTGCATTGTCGATTTGAAATAGTGATTTCTAATTTGCAATATCTCCTTCATTCCGTCCACCCACATCCACTGTGACAAATCTGTTGTCTACTCAGCATAGACTGTCCGAACATATTCCCTGCAGGGTCGGCCTTTGTCATAGTAAGATGATCAGAAGGTGTACACACTGTGAGGAAGGGAAGCTGGTACAGGAACTGCACTAAGTATAAGAGGTGCGCAGCTCTTCTTATTCCAAAAATTCCAAACAGTAAGAAATAAAATACGATTTGTAAAAATATGCCTTCAAAGGGTTCTTATTGTCTGGCATCCTGAAGTAACACTAGACACATTCAGCAGTCTGGCATGTATTAACTTCTACAGCGCTGATGGCTCCTGGTGCGAGAGTCTTTCTTGGCACTTTTCCCCATGACCTCCTTCTAAAAGCACACGCTGTGTTTGGTGCTGCATTCTTTTGTTTCCTAAAGCATGGCTGCTGGCAGATTTGTGCATTTTTTTAAAGCATTAGTGTTAATCGGAACTCGTGACGGGCTCTGCAATTAACACAAATATTTTACCAAAAGCATGAAATGAACCCCACAGCCGCACTCTAGAAAACAAAAGACATTTCACAAAAGGGAGCACTTGCTAAATGCAGCGGTGGCGCAAAAGCTCTTGGGGTTGTATGCGCGCAACAGACACAGCAGTGCACGCTCCGGGAAACGGAGGTGTGCGGGTACTTAGGCATGCGGCTTCGAGGGAACACTGGGTACCAGACGTGTGTGGTTAGAAAACTGGACGGAGTACACTAAAGATGACGGTGTTTTGGCATTTTCAGACAATTGTACTTTTAATGGTAGAATTTTGTACAATCTGAGAACACGCATGAATGAATTACATCCCAGACCCAGATTCACCCAGTACGTAGCATTAGAATAATGGGACACTGAAGCTTTTGAGCGAGATAGATCCAGAAGTGACAGAAATTGAAGTACATTCTATCCTAGATTTCCCAAAGAAACAATAGATAAGCAAATGAAGAAATGGAGACAGTCTATGCTAGTGGAAGGATTATATCCAGTACTGACTTTAGAGGAACCATCAGGAAGCAAATGCATAGAGAAAAAGAAGAATTTAATGACTAGTGGTGACTCAGATGATGATTATCTGGAGGATTTGTTAATGAAAAATCCGCCACCTTACCATGAGGAAGCATTTAGAGTTAACCCCGTTCTTCAACCACCTTTGGTTCCACAAGTTGTACATGAACCCTCGCTAGAAAAAGTCTTACTGGAACCGGAAAAAGAGGCAATAAATAAACAGAGAATTAATTCAGAAAATTTCTCAGTTGAATACAAGTCCTGAAGCCTTAACTATACTGGTAACTATAGGTCCTGTTGTTCCCTTGTATGGAGATAAACATATCTGTCCTAAAACTTCTGTTCTGACCACACCTGTAGTGCAGCCTAGAAAGGAAACCTTGATTGTTGATGACCAAGCAAGTGAGCACGAGTCAGTAATCTCCCTAATGGATTTAACTATAAGAGATCCCAGAAGTAGTTCAAACCGGAAAAACACTCCTAGAAGCCAGAGAGAGGTAAGGATGGAAACATCCTCAGGTACAAGAAGTGATACTGTAGTATCCCCAGAAGAAATAAAGACGTGGTCTCGAGAAATAGAGAAGCCAATATCACAGCTGAAAGTATCGGATATTTTTTAATTAAGAGTGGAATTGGAAGAATTGTTTGCTAGAAATGTGGGGTTAGAGAGATTAAATATATTCAGTGAGGATCAATTGTTGTTTATATGTCGAAGTATTACTCGAAATACATAAAATTTCCATGAGAAATTATTGAAGTTGGCTTCTGATTTGGGAATTGATATTGGAAAATCTAAAGTGGTACAGAAACCTTACCGAGCTGAATTTTCTGACAAAGATTTAGAAAACATGAATGTGTCAGGACGAAAAGTACAAATAAAGGAATTATTGTCAATGTTGCAGAAATGGGGGGGATTTAGACAAGTGGAAAGCTAGATGGACAAAGAAAAAAGAGGAAGCTCAAGCAAAAAGTACTACATCTGAATATTTTCTAAAAGAATCAGAAAAGGTAGAAAGGTTGTGTCCAATGAGAGAAGCGCCAGGAGGAGGGTATGTGCATGTCCCATGGTCCCGACAGGATATTGTATCATTTACAAATGATTTCCTGAAACTCAGAGAAAAAGCTGTAGAGTGGTACAGGCAAGTCGAAAAATTTGTAAAGGTCTCAAATGTATTGTTGTAAGATTTAGATGGGTTGTTTGATATTGTAGTCCCGGCAGATTTATGGACAGAATGTAAAATTACCATAGACTGGCCCAGTGACGAGTACCCCAGAGATCCAAAGACAGGAGACCCCTCAGATGATGTAATGAAGAAATACCATCAAGTCATAACCTTCCTGAAAGGGAAAGTATCTCCAAAAGAACAGATTGGACAAGAATAGACAGAACTAACCAAAATAAAGATGAATCAGTAATGCATATTATGAGTGCCTTTTACAGGTATTTAAGCAGTATAGTGGGTTGGAAAACATTAATACGAAAGACATGACACATTTTATTTATTGGTTTGTGTCTGGGTTAAAACCAGAAATTTAGCAAATTTTGCAAATTTCGCAAATGGCAGGCGAAGCCTGTTGATGAAATACTCAAGTATGCAAAATATTGTGGGGATGAAATTGACAAAAAACTAAAGAATTTAGAAGAAAAGGTAATGTGGGCACTAGTAAAGTTAGAAGAGCAACAAGAACTCCAGTTAAATCAATTGAAAAATAATCAGAATCAAGGAGAAGGAAATGGGGGTAAACTGAGAGGAAGAATAAATAGAGAGGAGGCAAAGAAAAAGTTTCCTTTTCATGGGTGCAGAAAAATGGGGCATTGGAGGAATGAGTGTAAGACCATATTGAGTAATAATGTCCAAACAGACAATCTGAGTCCATAGACGCAGAATGGGGTGTCAAGGAAACAACTGCAACAGGTAATTTAGAACCAGTTACCTCTTGCACCTATGCCAGATTCTGGAAACCGAGCTAAATACAGTGTGGATAACACAAATTGGGAGGGAAGTGGAAGGAGAGACATAGTGACATCACAATTTCTTTTGAATGTCGCATTTTTCGGGGAAGATAGTTACTGACGATGCCTGAGAGGGGAGGACGAGGAATGCATACTGGGCGCATCCTTGCCGGTAGATCAGTCAGGTCCATACATTGAGGGAAAAGTTGAGGGAAATAATGTTACCTATTAGTTGGATACGGGCGCTACCTGTTCTACTGTGAGAACAGCAGACATTCCTAACCTACCCCTCTCGGGAGAAGCAATCCAAGTATTGGGAGTTTCTAATAAACAAATTAGTACCCCTGTAACAGAACCAATGGAAGTCAGAATAGGGAATTTTAAAGAATAGCACAAATGTGTAGTATGCGACTCCAGCCTAGTGAACCTATTAGGTAGGGACCTGCTGTGTAAAATGAATTGCACAATCTTTTTCACCCCAAGTGGTGTTGAAATTCAAACCCCAGATGAGGATGGAGTTTATAAATTAATGTTATCCAAACAAGAAACTGATAATAAAAAAGAGATAGTGGAAGATCTACAGAACGAATTACAGCATACTGTGAATCCTGAAGTGTGGGATTTCTCTGGGAAAGATGCAGAATTAATGGCATATGTAAACCCGACAAAAGTTACAGTGAAAAAAGGTGCAGTTTACCCGAATATTCGGCAATAGAAAATGAGTCCAGAAATAAAAGCAGGTGTTGCAGCAGAAATAAAGCGTTTGGTTGAGCAAAGCATTTTAAAAGAAATAATGAGCAGTCCATGTAATTCACCTATAATTGGCATAAAGAAACCAAGCTGAAAATATAGGGTTGTGCAAGACCTCAGCAAGGTTAATAAAATTGTCGTCCCATGTTGTCCAGTTGTGCCAAATCCCGCAGTGATTTTGTATCAGATACCGTGGGGAGCCGGATGGTTCACAGTAATTGATTTGTGCCATGCATTTTTCTCCATATCATTACATCCAGATAGCAAATTTATTTTCTCGTTCAAGTTCGACGACCATGTCTACGCCTAGAATCGTGTCCCTCAGGGGTACACAGAGAGTCCATCAATTTTCAATCAGATATTGAAAAAATTTCTTGAATCTCTGATCCTGCCCGGACAGTCTGTTCTGGTGCAATATATAGACGACCCGTTGGTGGCGTCTAAAATTAAAAATGACTGTGTTGTTGATACCATTGCATTGCTAAATCATTTAGCTGAAGGTGGGCATAAAGTGTGAAAAGTTACAATTCTTTACCACATCAGTAAAATATCTGGGGCACCAGATAGAGAGAGGTGTCAGAAGAGTTCCCTTCGAAAGAATCAAAATAATCAGAAACATGAATCTACCTCAAACAGAGAAAGAAATCAGAATATTTCTTGGAGTTGTAGGTTACTGCAGGCGAGGAATTGTGGGATTTGCAGTCCTAGCTAAAACACGAATACAAATGACAATGAAGAGAGCAAAGGACCCAGTAAAATGGGATGTCAAAAGCATGACTGCTTTCTTAAAACTGAGAGATTTTCTGTGTTCAGCTCCAGCTTTAGGGATGCATGATTATTCCAAAGAACTTGCACAGTTCTGTGATGCACGAGACAATTGTGCACTTTCAGTTCTGACCCAAACAAATGGTTTAATGAGACGTCCTGTGGCATATTTTTCTGCTACACTGGATCCAATGGCATCTGCATTGCGGGGATGACTGAAAGCAGTAGCTGCAACCTGCATGAGTCTTGAGTAAAGTGAATCCATCATTATGGGACACCCTGTTACTGTGTATGTCCCGCATGCAGTGGTGATTTGATTAACCAGAACATGTACTCAGTATTTAACTCCTAGTCGGCTGACTAAGTATGAGCGAATCCTTCTAGGTGCAGGGAATATGACCATTGCCAGATGCACTGACCTAAATCCAGCAACACTGTTACCTGATTTACACTTTGAAGAGGTGAATGGGGAATTTGAGCATGATTGTATCGACCTCACAGAATACAGTACTAAGCCTCTTCCAGACATAAGGGAAGAGCCATTGTTAAAATAAGAATAGGAGCTATTTGTAGATGGCTCATGCATGAGACACGAGGAAGGAGGATTGAGTGCTGCCTATGCTGTGTGTATTTTGTGGGGTCCAGTTGAAGCTTCCTATTTACCTGGAGACAAGTCTGCATAAATAGCCGAATTAGTGGCAATATTCTGCACGTTTCTGACTTCTTCGGGTACTCCTATTAAAAATGGACATTATGTAAAAGACTTGCTGGAAGCAATTCAATTGCCAAAAGAAGTGTCTGTGGTCAAGTGTGCTGCTCACCAATCTGGAAATGTCAGAGTGACAGCTGGTAATAGATATGCTGACCAACTAGCCCAGCATTGTGCCAAACATAAGATGGCAATAAATAAGAAAATCAATGCATGTGGAAACAGCTGTCAACTTATGTTGCCTGAAGGAGTGAAAACATGGGAGGAAGTGAGAGATTTAGAAAATGAAGCAGAAATAAAGGAAAAGGAAGAGTGGGAGAAAATAGGATGTCGGAGAAGAGTTGAGGATGGGGTTATTATTTACCTTGATGGTAGGCCTGTGTTGCCAGATTGTATGCTTGCTCCTATGGCTAGGATGTACCATGGAGATTCACACATAGGTTGGGATGCGATCATTAGGCTATTTAGACAGTTGGTTCAATGTGAAGTTCAGGAATTTAGCAGAGGGTTTTTGCCAGAGGTGCATATCCTGCCAACGAATGAATCCTGGTAAGAGAACTGTAGTGTTGCCAGGAAAGATTGGAAAAGCAGAAGGTCCCATCGTACTACTCCAGATTGATTTCATCCAGTTACCCCCTTGTCGAGGACTAAAGTACGTCCTTGTCATTGTCTGCCTGTTTTCAAAATGGGTGGAAGCCTACCCTACCTGCAGGAATGATAGCCTCACTCTAGCCAAACTGCTACTGAGAGAATAATTGAATCAGACCAAGGGTCTCATTTTAATAACAAAATAATTCATCTAATCGGTGTAGCATTCCAAATTGAGGAAAGGCTGAACTGTGCATACGGCCCAAAGGCTTCTGGAGTGGTGGAACAACTGAATGGCACAAAGATGTATGAATATACCCGATTGGAGTGGCCTGATGCTTTACTTCTTGTTCTGATGGGACTCAGAAGCATCCCAGACAGGAATACAGGCTTTAGTCCCCATGAGATACTCATGGGAAGGGCAATGAGGCAAGCATGGGTACCAGGACACAAGCTGATAAATATATCTGATGATTTAGTGCTCGAGTACTGCAAAGAACTGGCTGACCAAGTGCGTTCTATCTCTCATCAGGTTGGGGAAGACGCTGTTGCCAGACAATGAACTCCAGCACATGACCTGAATCCAGGTGACTGGGTAGTCATAAAAGAACGTACTCGAGAATCTTACCTAGCACCAAGGTGGGAAGAGCCACATCAAGAGATATTGGTTACCACCACAGCTGTAAAGTGCAGGGGAATTCCAAACTGGATCCACGCGAGTCATACCAAGAGGGTGACTGAACCTCATGACGTAGGAGCTGAAGGTTGTGCAGCTGAATGGTCCGAAGAAGTCCATCTTGAAGTAGCTGATGAGGAACAACCGAGCACCGGTCAGGATGAATGGATTCCAGTAGTCGACATACCTGCAGAAATTGTGAGAACTAGAAGTCAAACCTACTTAGACAGACAGAGTGATAGAGAGGATGAGTCAGGAATAGAAGAACGTACTCAGATTACAGAAATCCAAGCCAATAGTAATTCTGAGGAGGATCAGATAAGGAAAGATCAATGTACTCAGACAGTTGAAACTCCAGCCAGAACTCCTGAATCTGAGGATGGACAGATAGGTATTAGGGCGAAAGCTCAGGCAGAAGACAATCAAGAAATCCAAAGACCTGAGCAGGACCAAATTGGTGTAGAAAAACGTGTTCAGGCAGAAGAAGGCAAACTAAGTCTAACTCAAAGTCAATGTCAAAAACAGTTAACTCCTGAACAAGGTCAGATTAGTCTTGAAGAACGTATCCAGGCGGAACTGTCAAAAATAAGCCCTGAATCAAGTCAGAAAGAGAGGACTACAGAGGACGACATCAAACAGGATATGCCACAACTGAATGAAAATAAAAGAGCATCTGAAGAAAGTCAAGGCACAGTCTCAGATAAAAGACTCAGAAAAGGAGATAAATGGCATGGATTTGTCACAAGACTTAAATTTCACCTTAAAACAATAAATGAAGAACCAGACCAAGCTGGACCATCCACAGAGCAACAGAGAAGGAGGAGTCCATGTTTGAGAAGACTGAATAACAAGTTCAAAGGGCCTGAATGGACCTACGTCATACTTGAAGATTTTGAAAATTTAGAGTTGAGTGATGACGAACTGATTGTTGATCAGACTGACGAAGAAGTGAGACCAACTTGGGAAAAGATTCACAGGTTAAAGTCTGTGGAAAAGTTACAAAGAGGGGATAAGTCTCCTTAGTCAGAAATGGCTGATTATAATGTTATCGGTAGACTGAAAAGAAATTGTCTAAAGAGATGTTGTAGAATATGTACATGTAGTATATTATTAGTAGTTATAGTATGGTTTGGAATGACTTTAACTATACCTTACATGATGAGAAAAAATATGCGGAATAACAATAATATACCTGAACAAGTAGGTTCACCTGAGAAAATAGATACACATGAGAAAGCATTTAGTCTTAAGCAACCTGAAGTAGATTTAGAAGCAACAGATGAGGTGGATTTATACTATAGTAGAGCTAGAAATAGAACTAATTTGAATGTATTTGCTAATTTGTTAGTACATTATGTAGTAGCTATCGAGATCAGTGATTATTATGTGTGCATGAAGTTGCCCACAACAGTATTGAAGGGGTCACATACCATCACTTACCCCAGACATATGGTATTTCATGTAGCCTTTTAGCTAGCATGTTTTATAGAAGTGGAAAGTTGCAGTATTATTATTATTATTTTTATGTAATTTTTACGTAGAAATCTTAATCGTATCGTTAGTACTAGATATTCTTCACATTTTATGGGTGATTATTTTCTAACAGTAGGCTCAATAGATATAGCTGAAGCACACAAAGACAATCTAACATGTACATTACACGAGAAAGAAAAGATTTTTCTAGATTTAGTAAAGAAAATGAGACAGGATTTCCATAGAAAAGCCACTGAACAGAAACATAAAATTCCCAAAAGGGCTGAAAATAAAGAGTTTACTACCAATGGTAAAACTCAAGCTGCTATGTTGCTGGATTTTGAAAAGAAAGGGAAACTATGTCTCCATAGGGATACAACAGATTATTATAACAATATATTCATTGGTTCCAGTGAGTGTGAACATAATTGCAAAGTAATTGGAGGTTGGGGTTTCAGAGATGGAACTGAATCAGTATTTCCTGGAATGTATTATATTTGTGGGAATAAGGCCAATTTTAAGTTGCCTGATCAGTGGTATGGGAGTTACTATTTTGGAATAGTGTTACCGAAGGTATATCATGTAAAGAAAACCACTGGAAGCAATGAAGAAACTAATGGACTGACACATAGTAAAAGAGTAACATTTTCTGAGATTGTAGGTGATATATTTAGTGCAATAATACCTTCAATGGGAGTTGTTCTGAACACTCAAAGAATTTGCAAATTGCCAAAAGTGGTGGATGGCTTATCGACTGACACTGCTAGTGGATTTTTGATGATCAATACCTAATTAGTTGCGGTAACAGCAATGGGTTTACAAAATCAACTTGCTCTTGATATATTATTGGCAAAAGAGGGCAGAGTCTGTAGAATGCTGAAGATGCAACATTGTTGCACTTACATTCCAGACAGAAGTGTTGAAATTGGGAAATATGCAAGAAACATTACATATTTGAGAGAAGAATTGAAACCACTGGAGGTTGGCAGTGCATGGAAGAGAGTAATTTGTGGTCTCTCTTCAATAGGTAGTTGGTTTTCTAACGTAGGAAAAAGTTTTGTAGGTAGAATACTGATGCCAATAGTGGGAGTTGCCCTACTGATTTTAGGGATAATAATTTGTTGAAAATGCTGCAAACATAAAAAGACATATACAGTAAATAAGAAAGGAAAGAAAAGAAATATTGATGAACTTGAGTTAGAAGAGTTAAATGGGAATCTCTATTAAAAGATGAAAAATCTCCAAATGAATAATGAGAAACTTCCAAACAAGGTGTTTGAGGAGATTGAGTTGGGAAAGTGTTAAAAGTTGGCATCTGTTTCTGTAATATGTGTTGATATAAAATATCATCAAAGAGGGGATTGATGGACCAAGGTTTCAAATGAAAAGAGACTTGCTCGGATTCAACCCTCTCAAATAATAGATCACGTAATAACCAACATGTTTTGTCTTATTAATATTGCACCACACGACATTTCTAGTAAGCTGGGGAAGCTTTTCAATTTGCTTTTACTAACAGTAATTCGAGTGTATGAAGATGGCCACCGCAATGCGGGAATTTCACTGCGCATGCGTCTGTCACACTCACGTGACATGACGTACACTCTGCTTTCGTGGGAAAACTTTGCTTCTGCGCACTAGAATTAAAGATGGCTACTCACTGTTTCACATGCTAATGCTTGTGCTGCCGCTTGTACTAAACCTTGTACATTCTGCCTAATCATTAATGCTATAGTTAAAATAAAGTAAGGGGAATAGAGTAGAGATGAGTGGTATACAGTTCATTCAATTATTCTTTGTTCTAAAATTGTTTCTCTTTAACTTTGCTACTAGTTCCTATTTGGGCCTGATGTTACCTCGCTGTACTCCATATCGAAAAGAACTGCGTCTGCGCAGAAGAGCTCAAGAGTCCTCAAGTCATGGCATTGAACTGGTGCCAGTAACAGACTTGCCTGTGAAAACCATGAGAACTTCACCCTTCGACCTCTCAAAAGGAAGTACGACTGTTCCAAAATGTATACATTGTATTTGTTATTGAAACATCCATTGTCGGGTGGAATAAAAGTGCATGGGAAAATAAAATTATGGAAGGGAACATTGATTTAAATATTTGAATGAAATGATCTGATAACTGGTATGGTGTGATGACCTCTCCTTGCTGTTGACCAATCAAATTGAGGGAACACATGAACTTGCAACTATGGGGTGGTGGTACATTGCCCTGGAAAATGGTATATCTAAGGTAGGCTCAGCTAGTTAGTTTGTCCGACTTGTCCGAATAGCTGATCCGTCACTGACCCAACGCACTCAATAGGCGATCGAGAGCAGAGGTGCTGGCGTGGCACTCTGTCAGAAGAATCGATAACCCAATCTGGGTTCTGAGGGAGAAAAATCGATAACGCAATCAGGGTTCTGGGAAGGAAATTCGATAACCCAATCGGGGTCCGACTGTTAGCCGCAGAGAGGGGTGTGACGCTGGCGTTGCACTTTAGCTGAGAATTCCAGTTCTGACCTGCATTGGTTCTGTCCTGATCCAATTCAGTCCGTACTTGTCCTGATTCTGGTCTGCGCCTGTCCTGTCCTGTTGGCACCTGACTATCGGTAGTCCTGTCCTTTGTCCCAGCCCGTGGCCAGGGTTGGTTTTCACACCATTCTAGGTAAATATAATCTGTGTGGGTTTGTCATTGTACTGTTTCCCTTTTCTTACCCTCCCTATGTTTCAATGCTTAAAGAAAGTCTCTTAATAATTTTGCATCACCTTGCTCTAATCTTTATTTTCCTAATTGAAAAGGCTTTAATTGAATTGGTATGGACTCTGACATTTAAGAATTTACATAGATAAAGTGTTTAAATCTTTCCCTTAGTTTGTGGTTATTTATGAATGCAAATGTTTATTTACTACCTATTATGCTAACTCCCTTGATCCCTTAGGACTCTAGGTACCAGTGACTAGGATTGGTAAGTCAATGGTATAGGTCCTAAAAGGTTAAATAAAAATCCTGATTAAGCGAAGGTTTACTTGTTCATAGTGTGTATGTTTTAGGGCCCAGGTGAGTATGGTAAAACGAGCAGGTAAGCCAGCGCTCTATCAATTGCTTCTAGCTTCATTCATGCCTAAACCATTCCCTCCATTGATGTGAAGCCAATTTCATGAAAAAATGCCAACCCAGCAGAAATATGCTGCGCTGCAGTGTGGTACTTCCACCTTCACAGCCATTTAAGAGCTGTCCCGTCAAATACTGAATACCCACCATTGAGCTCACCCTAAGTTTAAGTGAGAACCTGCTTATTTTTAAACATTCTTCTTGAATTGCTAAATCTGTTATTGCATTTATCTCCAACTCTTGTGTATAATTCCATCCATCGTCAATTTTATTTGTAATGGATTAGGCAAAACCTCCTTACAGCAAGATGGCTACCAACAACATGTCTGCATGTAAGCCGTCATCCAAATATCAGAGTAAATGCAACATAAACAAAAGCTTCATCTGAAATCCTTATTTTAATATCACACGAAATGCAGCATAAACAAAGCTGCAGCTGACATCTAATTTTGCTGGATTCATTAATAGGGAAGGCACAATGAGAGGCAGCTCTAGCTTTTTGTGGGAGAGCTCATTGGAACAGAGGAAGTGTAGCAGAAAGCAGCTGGATTGCTTCCACCTTGCTTGATTGCAAATCGTCCTCCCAGACCCACAGTGCAGAGAAAGCAGTTTAACCAAGTGTTTTTCATCGATCGTAAAGCAAAACTGTGCACAGGGAAATCAGTTGTTGCCACTTAAATTAATCCAGATTGTGATTTCTTTACGACACCAGGCTGCCGTTTTGTTTTAATACTAGTGTGTAAACAACATTTGTTCTTTGATGACAGCAAGCAGGCAGAGCCATTTCAAAGAAACTGAGCAGTGATCAACAAGTGCTGCGCCTACTTTGGGGATGCTCGTCAGAGTTTTTATACGATTTAAATAGATTTTTGAGTGATGCTCCCTCAGTAGTTACAGAAAGCCACAGAAAACAGTAAAACTTAATCAGCTAAAGCAGATCCACTAAAGGGTATAAATGTGATCCCCTACTTTGGCACCCGCGACAACTGATTTCATTTTTCATTTTCTTTAGTTAGATTTCAGTTGTGCTTTTCCATTCAATTTATATTTTAGTAAACTACAAAAGATACTGTGAAGAAAGAGAGAAGGCTGTTGCAGTACAAACACCCACAGGCTGTGACGATGAATCACAATTTGAACTCAACAACAATTGTGCACAGATTTTGTAAAAATAGATATGAGAAGCAACAGTGTGACGCCTTGTTAGGGAAACCATAGAGAAAACCAAAACCTAATTTCTGGTGATTGTGGACATTTTGAATTTGAGCTCTCCATAACTAATGAATTTCATCATGAAAGGAAAGCGAATCAGGGAAAGTAGTGACTTCATCATGATCATGGTCTCTTTATCTCTCTGTGGCCCTACTGCTAGAGATGTGTTAAAACAGCAGAGCAGGGGCAGATTTACAAGCCACTTGCAACACTTTTTCGCCGCCGCTGCGTCCCTTTTGTGACACAGCGGCAGCGTAAAATATGCGGCAAATTTACAACGTGACGCATCTAGGGAGATCCGTCACTTTGTAAATTTCTGTGCCACATTATACTTGTGTCAGGTATAATGTATGCAGGGTGGACGTTCCCACACAGAAAAGCCTTGTAAAAGTGACGCAGTGAAATCCACAAGATTTCACAGCGTCACTGCTAGGAACCCACTGCATCAAAACCTTATGCCTGTTCAAAGCAGCTGTAAGGAGTGACGTGGTGTAGTGGGAATAGGCCTCAAAATGCATTACTGGAGTTTCGCTGTGTTTGCGACATGACTCCAGCAATGCGTGACTTTTGCCTCAACAGATGCGTCAGAATTTCGTGCAATCTGCCCCAGCAGAATCTTCTTGAAAGCACGATTTCTCGATCACGACCATGACCGGAAAAGGCAGCAATTGCTCTTGCATCAGTTTGATATCCATTGTAGCATGGCGCCATTACCATCATGATCACTGCCATAACCATAGCTGAATTGTAAAGTAAAGTGGCACCTATCCCTTCATCATTGCTAGACGCTGAAAACATTTACTCTTCAAAATTCTGAAATTTCTTCTATGAGTGGAGTCACACGTATAAGCTAAGCATAGCCTCCTCCTCAGCCTACGAGCATGCAGAAAAATTATATGCTACACAGAGCGTAGTAGACATCTTTATTCCACAGCATACAATCACACATTGCACACTCATCATCACACCTTAACACCTCCTAGCAAGTTACATTTGTCCTTGTTAAGTCCGACTACAATCGCAAGAATCCAATTGTACATAGTCTTATGACACTTGGGGCCATATGTAGGTAATCTACATTTACCGATTCTAAAATACCGAAATTTACCGATTCAGTATTTCAGAATCGGTAAACGGTTTGTAGCTAAAGATTCTGTAAATTTTACCGAATCGGTAATATTCGGTATTACCGATTCGGTTTTACCGATTTGGTAATTCCCATTCATTCCTATGGGCCTGGAGGCCAGTAGGAATGAATGGGAAGCCATTCACTTTTACCGATTCAGTAAATACCAAATCGGTAATAGGGGGAACATTTTCAAGGGTGGCAGGGTGTCACATTGACACCCTGTTGCACCCCTGAATAGGGCATGGGTGCACATGTGGCACACATACATGCCCTAAGGGCATGTATGTCTGCCACATTGCACTTTTAAAAAAGCAAATCATTGCTTTTTTAAAGGTATTCGGTATTTACCACCAACTAGTAGTTGGTGGTAAAGAACGAATCCTTAAATGAAAAATGCACTCACTTGTGTGCTCCCTACATTAAGGATTATCGGTATTTTAAGAATTCGGTACTTTACTGATTCCTTAAATTACCGTTCGGTATATTACTGAATCCTTAAACCTGCCTCATACATCTCAAACCCTAAATACCGGTCGGTAAAGGTCGACATTCGATAATTTCGTCCGTTACTGACCGGTATTGGGCTACCTACATCTGGCCCTAGATCTCCTCTTTTGTTAAATATAAAGTACAGTCACACCATATTTCTTCAAAGATGTTTTGAGGCGCTCGCACTGGTTGGCAGATCGAGTGGTATGAGATGTTGAGATGCACCAATAGCATTGGTTCTGATGCTTGATCTGGACTATCAGGAGGGGTCGCCTCATTTATGATTGAAGGAGCTGATGACCGTTGAGCTAGCTGCCTGAGTGTGATGCGTCAAGGACTTTCCAGGACCATGTGCAGTGACCCTATGTTCTTTGCACGTCACAACCTTCAGAGGATCGATAGTACATAGAGTGTATGTTGGTATGTGGTTCATTAGTCGGGGTAGGCAGGTACCTACCACTAGTAATAAGGCCATAATCACAATATTAGGTCCAGTAAAGCTCTCAATAAACTTTTCCCTTACTCAACCCTTAGTAGCTGGCTACGAGGAAGCAGGCTTTATTTAGGAGACAGGTGTGTAAAGCATTTAACCACAGCAATAAGTTAAATAAGACACAAGACACAAAAAAAATTCAACAACAATTTATAAAAGTGGGAAATATGTTCATGATTCAATTGACACTAAAGTGACAAAAATCTAAATGTAGGGAACCAGAGATATGAATGTTTAAAGAATAAACACTTTCTAGTGCCTAAAAACAGAAAGCGTTAACTTTGGACATCTGGTCCTGCTAGACCAGGGAAAAGTCAAAGTTTCAGGCCAGCCGCGTTGGAGCATGGCTCGATTATATAGAGCAGTAGGCCTCTGTCAAGTTTTTACCTTTTGACTTAGTCACTTTTTGGGAATTGTTTCTCTCAACATCGAGTAAGGCTCATCTTCAGGACAGGTTTCAAGTCAACGTCGGCGGCTTGACTCATCTCGAGGCCTCATGAAATCGTGAAAGCCTTGAGCTCTGGAGCATTCTGCAGGGCGCATGTAAAATCAAGGATGGGTCATGACTTGACTCTCGACGACGGGACGGTCAACTTACGGAGCTTTTTACCAAAAATTCTCCAACTTCTTTGGGATACCGAAGTGTCCACAACACCAAACCAAGGTTCAAGAAGGCTCTGAATTGCTCCTTGGAATGTTGGAACCTTGTTTCCCACAATGCACCTGGCCAAATCCTTTAAAGTCTAGCTGAAGGTATTTCAGCTGGTTTCTTCTTGCTAGAGAAGATGCAGGTGGAGCTCTTTTAACATGTAGCTTTCAGGGAGTCTGCTCATTCCACTTTCAGAGCAAGGCACAGTCCTTAGTGCTGTAGTTCCCCAAAGTGTGGAGCAGATGCAGTCATTCAGTGTGTTGTCCTCTGGGTGCTGGCCAGGGTTCCAGCTGGGCAGTACTTCTTCATTCAGTTTAGGCATGGATCTGTATTGCTGTGCAACACTCTCATATTTATCCAGTGTTACTGGGTGGTAAGCAGGGGGGGGCACAACTGACCTATGAGGTACAGGTGACACTGGTGTGGCTAGGTTTCCCTAACACTCCCCTTCCAGTCCCTCTGCTAATTCAATTAAAGGGGCTCCTGTCTGTGTTGAGATTCAGAAAGTGGGCGTAAACCTGTTTCCTTGCTTACTGTTCCCTCTTTGAAAATCAGTTCGGCTACCCAGCCCTCTTCCTGCCTTTTGCTCTGTAGTTGCAGATCTCTTCCCAACAGATATAATTTTATTTCCTTTCAGGCCACTTCACAGCTCACCACAGCAGTTTGGCTCAGCCTTTCAAAGGCTGGCCAATCAGGAGTGGCTGATGAAAGGCTTGATTTTAGCACATCCGAAAAGCAAGTTCTATAACTTCCTTTCTGTGATAGTTATATTAAATCCTACCTTGGCAAGTTTATGGATTTTTCTAACTATCATTTTCATAGTTGAAGTAAGTTGTTAGGTCACTTCTATCAATAGTTATACTTTATTACAGTATTTCCATGTTAGCCTATGGATCCAATGTTCTACAGTGAGGAAATACCAAATTGGCAGTTTTTCCCTCACCAAGGCATATAACATTTATTTTATAATGTCCCTGCTTAAAGTTACAAGGCACGCTACACCTGCAGCACGTAGGGGAGATCATAGAGGTTGCTTATAAGTAAAAATTAAAAAGTTTAAGACGCTGAAAGTAGCTTTTTTTCCAAAGTCGAATTTGCAAAGCAGGGCTGCCTTTAACGTGACAGCAGGCAACACAGCAGTTGACACTTAAATGCATTAAATCTGCTGGAGCTCTAAACTTACATGCCCTACCATAAATTATGGACTTACAGGTAGGTTGTCAGTACCAATTGTAATTTTACCTAATTATCATGTACTTTTAATCCGAATGCATGCCCAAGTTCTATTTAGTAGCGCCCAGGGCAATATAAAAAAAAACAGCATCTAGTAGTCAAAATGGGGGCAGAAAGTGGAGGGACACCATAAAAAGCCCTGGCTTCTCACACAATGTGTCTTCAGCATGCGTCTATTGAATGACCTGGACCCAGTCACCTTCATGGAAGACGGTTTCCTGAACTTGTCAACAACGATCGGCATATGTTTTCTTGATATGGGACTTCTGAAAAGTATCCATGACACGAACCTTTTCCAGAGTCAAGGATCGGTCTGCTGTCTACTGGGGGAGTTTAGTTCCGCTGGCTCTCCCACATAGCAAGATTGCAAGACTCTCACCAGTTGTGAAGTTGGAGAGTTGAATGATAGGCACGGAGAACTTGACACAGGACTTCATTCCCTGATAGTTGCTCATTGAATTACCCGTTTGAGGGTACCCATGAATTGTTCCATAACACCATTAGCTTGGGATCACAGAGGTGTGCTCTTTTCAGACGTATACTGAAGTAGACGAAAGCATCTGAGAGGTTGTCAAGAGCAACCACCCGATCTGAGTGGAACTACTATGGGCCCGAGTGCTCATGGGAAATGTAGTTTTGTGTATTTTTTTCAATGTCGACATCGGTAGTAGTGCAGTTTTTTAGGAGGAATCAGTACATAACTGGATATTTTATCACCTGTTTTGTGTTTTGAACTTGTATTTTTTCCTGCCCAAGATTGCTTTTATTTAACGTGTTGAATTGTGGGATTTGCAGTGCAAACTCTGTAGTTTTTCCCTCTCATTGGTGATGACTTTCAGTTTTCCCTAAAAATTTCTCCTTTGCTCTGTGCTAAGACCTCTATGTTAAAACAGTGCACCCCAGCCACCAGTTTGTGTTCACAAGCCAGTGAAACCAGCCGCCCTGCCCCCCCGCCCCCACCCCACCCACCCCGAGCAACAGGGATATTCTACATTAGAGGGTGCTTCTGTGGGCTGTTTACACTGTGTTTACTAGGGACTGTGCACTTTGATTTTGGGCCAGTAGAGGGAGTAAAGTTTTATTCAAACAGTATTGTTAGATTTCAAGTTAGTGAGGCCTTTACCTGCAGAAGTCCAAAGTGTAGATTGAGCCGGTCTGTCTCCTAGGAGGTTCTGAACAGGAAAAGCAGCTCCCCAGCCCCCAGCCCCCCGCCCGGCCAGCAGACCCAGGACTGTGGATTTTCTATTCAACTACCAGGCAACTCTGAGCCGTCCCCTCACACTACCCCAGGCCGCTTAAGAACCTTGCTCGGTGCACCCAAAATCATTCTCCTCCATCTTGTGATTTGCAGCCTCTCTGTGCCCCAGATTGCAGTAAGGCAGAGTCCAGGAAGTGGTAAGGAGGCAGACTAGTGCGGTCTCTTCCCCAAAACAAAAGTTGTAAAAAAAATGATTTTCCCTTTCTGTCATTTCTGTCTTTGCCTGTTGTTGTTACAGTTTAAAAATTGTAGTTTTTTTTTAGTTTTCGGGACACAGCGGCGGTAGCAAGATGGCGGCCGTGATGCGCGGCTGAGCAGCAGCGCGAGCAGCGTGGACTCAGTTGTGACTAACCTCGAGACACTCGTTGTTTAAACGCCTAAATGCCCAAACTTTACTGATGGGAATACTTCTGGTTCCCTGCGACGTTCAACGGAGAGACACGTTCAACGGAGAGACATCTTCGAGCAATTGGGGCATAGGAGTTGCGGTGTAAGGCGACTAACCGATTGAAAACGCCCAGAATTGACATTGTGGTTTTGGATGCCTCTGATCACTCCTTATCGTAAGGCGCTGCTCCTGAGGATCGGGTTGGCTGGTAGGCTCTCCTGCGGAGCTCGCGGAGTTCACGGAGTCAGGGGGCGGTCCAGCACAGGTCTGACGGAGCCGGGCGGAGGCAGAGGCGGAGGCAGAGGCAGCGGCAGCAGCAGCGGCAGAGCATTACCCAGTGGGTGTGGAGACAGCCGACAGAGCAGAGCAAAGCAGCAGTTCTCTCCGCGGATGGACCCTAAAACCAATACCGGAGGTAAGCCGTCGACCAGGAAAAGAAATGTAAATGTAGCTGAGAATTCTGGTGTAGCAGACAATTCCACGAACGCCATAAGTACTGCTGTAGATTGTGTTGGAGCCGAGGCAGTATCATTCGAAGCCGAGTCTGGGGGTCGAACAAGACAACCGGCATTAGGACAGGGTACCCCTAAAGGGATGAGGCCCCGTCTGTCAGAACCAGACAAGCCGCTGCCACAGCCTCCGCTACTGCCAGTATAAGTATAGTGGAAATGATGAATCGCAAGGACAAGGCGAAAAAGCTTAAAACCACGGAAACGGCCCCAATCGCGGCAACCACACCATTACCGGCCACCGAAGAGGATGAGGGGTCTGAACCAGAGCCAGAGCTGTGGAATTTTAGTTTGCGAGCTAAACATCATCTGCGCCAGCTTGTCACCCACGTACAGCGTGCACGGCAGCCATTTTAGGTATCATGGTCTCCCTGTCCACGATCGATCGCCAGCGCGCCCCTCTGACCCAGCAGGCATCCTCCGCGCACCCTGGCTCCCCCTCCCTCCCTCTCATGAGCATAACCCTTCTGCATGACCCTGTCCTTGGGAGTCACGCCTGCACCTGACCAGTATCTCCTCTCCTCCCATGAATGCCCCTCTGTTGATAAACCTTTCCTCCGCGCTCGATTGTCCACGCGGCATGAATACCACTCCTTTGATGACCCCTTCCCCCGAGTCCGACTGTCCACACATGTCCGAGGCCATCGCCTAAGCCGGGAGATACCATTTACTGCCCCTTATTGTATGAAGTAGATCTTCTTCAAAGGACCCTCTATTGATCAAGACCTCCCCACCCCCTGGGATATGATCAGGCGCACACATCCTGAGACTCGGCAGAATACTCAGCTGCGTGATGACCCCCTCCTCTTATCAGCAGGTCGAGGACCTCTATTGTGGAAGTATATGAGGGTGGGATTGACACGAGGATTAGGGGGATGTCTTTTTCCTTACTTCACAATGTTCTGATTGTAATAAAGAAAGGTCACATGCCATAAACCAGTGTATAAGAGGCCAGGCCTCAGAGAGGCTGTTAGAGCACCTCGAGACGATACCTTGTTGTCTGATCTGATGTGTTCTGCTCCGTCGGAATAAAACTTCTGTTTCCTGCCTTCTGGTCTCCGGCGCCTGCCTCATTGCTTGGTAATTTGAATGGTACAAAGGCGGTTAGCGCCGGGCAAATCTTGAAAAAGGTCATAGCCCTACCCTTTTTCCACAATTGGCGTCCCAAAGCGTGGGGCCCATCAGTGACACGTGGCTCCAGTGGGAGAGGTCCCGACGACAGAGTGAACGACTGCAACGATCGGGAGAGCTCGTGTCCGATAGACCCTCGTCTGACAGCCGATCATCCGACCTTCACTAGTTCTGAACAGACCTCTCTCGAGTGATCTACGGTCCTGACTGGGAACCATCAGGAGTGCCACGAACATCACGAAGAAGAGAGGACGATCGGGCGCTGGATTCAGAAGACAAGAAACCGTCCATGCGGTCCAGGTAAGGTCGTGTAGACACGACAAACTGAGAAATGATTGTTTGGTTTGGATAATACTAGTATTACGCTTTGTTGAACCCTCTGGAGATTCACCGTCTGCAAACGGAGAAAATAACAGGCTCTCTCTTTGCAAGCAGTGAAGGATAGGTAATGCAGACTTTTGTCCCCATTGTAATCCGTCGTGCCTATCTTCCTCCCCCACTGTTTTCCCGAACTGTCGTTCGTGGATTATTGTCTGGAGATTCTTTGTCTGCAAACAGGGAAGAACAAGGTCTCTCTTTGCAGGTAGAGAAAGAGTGGGTAACGCAAACTTTTCGTACCCACTTATTCTCCCCACTGATTGTTTGATTGACCGAACACTGATTGTTCGGTATTGGTTGTTTTGAGGTATTCACCGCCGGCAAACAACGGAGAATAGAAATATTCTGTCTAGTCTTTGCCCGCCGTGATAAGATAGGTAGAGCAGACCTTTGTCCCCGTTGTAACCCGTCATGCCTATCTTCTCCCCACTGATTGGTAGCCTGTACAGCCCGGACCGCTTATTAGAGATGAACCATCCGGCTCCACTGGAAGGCACCCCTAATAAGGACATGTTCACTAAGCATGGACTAGTCGCTATAGCTTATACTAAGCTATGGCATAAATATACAAAGAAGAACCCTGAAAGTCAGTGGCCACTGATAGGTTCCTTTGATGAAAATAAAATAAAAACATTGGAAATAGCGCTCCAGAAAAATAAGACCACGCCCACTATGCTCGATAGTATAGGCATGTGGCGCAAAGAAACGGAACAACGAAAGAAAAGAGAAGAAGCAAAAATAGGGAAAGAATTACGAAGGCAGCCCACCTAGCCGCTAAGCAACTAGAAGAAGAAATAAAAGAAAGAAAGGAAGCTACACAAAACCAAGAATCAGGGTCGACAGGTCAATGTCCTGTTAGGACCCCCTCTGCGCTCTACCCTGAATTGCCCTCCAAACAACGGGCGAACGATGAGTTACTGCTAGGTCCCCCAATCATCTACATGCCCCCTCCATATGCCCCCTGCCAACAAAGCTTGCAAGCCTCGAGTGCGAGCGAAAGTGACCTTAGTGCTAGTGCACCAGCCCTCACGGCCTCCGCACCAGCCACATTAGCAGCACCAACAGATGCCCCCGAGGCTAGCGAGCACCCACCAGCCAGATCAAATAGGTTGAGCAAAGATGAACGGGATGGGATTGACAAAATAGCAAAGACACTAGTGGAACGAAGGGAGAGCGAAGAGTACACTATGAGCATGTATAACTCGCATACCGATAGCCACAGACGGCATTTCATTTTGCGATTCAGCTACCACACCCTGAACGCATATGAAGATAGGTATCAAAGTAAGGGCCCCGCTAAACTGACCACACTGTATAGGAAGATTGATGTTGGAGATGGGACTGAATGTGAGGCGACGGATCTCTTCATGCAGACACTTGAGGTCTTCCGCCACCTCACGGAACAAAAACCAGAAACCAAGGTTACAGTCCCTGAAACGACCTCAGTAGAAGTAGCCAACACTATGATGCCCATCAGAGAAGCGGCTCCTTACTGGATCCCGCCACGTGGCCTGGGAACAAGCGACAATATTAATCACGCAGATGCAAAAGGGAGAGTTGTGTATAATTGGGTTTACCAACCATGGGACCGACAAGATATCCTAACCTTTAAACAAACTCTGCCCGATTTGAGAAAGAACCCGACAGCATTCTATACCGAATTAGGCACAGCCTTGGGTTCGACGATAATGACTTTAGCGGACATTGACTTGTTCTTCGGGTTATGCCTGCCAGCTGACGTGTGGAAGCAAATCCGGAAGGCTGACCACACGATCTGTTTGGACATACCTGGGACCAACTCGGTAAACTAGATAGACAGCGAGAGCCAGGAAGGAAACCAGTAAAGGACATACTGGAACTCCCAGACAAACTAGTTCAGAAGTTAAAGACACTGATCCCAGAAAGAAAGGTAGACTGGTCGATAGTCACGGCCTGTCGACAGAAACCCCAGGAAGATGTGTCAGAATACTTCTCCCGATTCGAGACAGTGTTCTCCGACTACAGTGGCCAAGACATGACCACTGCAACCGGACAGCACCTGTTCGTACAAAATTATGTAAAGGGCCTATCACAAGAGGTCTCCCAAAAACTGCAGATGAGTGAGAGTAGTTGGGGGGCCTCCAACCCCGCAGCTATCCTTCAGATGGCTCAGTATTACGAGCACCAAAAGAATGAGAATGATAGGGCGTCCGAGAAAAAGAAGAAAGATTTAAAAGAAAGGGTAATGATAGCCCAGATACAAGGTATAGCGGCAGGACGGGAACCCCAAAGAGGGAACTACCAATCGACCACCCCCAGAAATCTACCTCCTAAAGATCACTCCCCAACACCACACACTGGATGTAGAGACATTAGCAATGACCAATGCGCCTTCTGCAAAGGATTCGGCCACTGGAAATCCGAGTGTCCGGTTCTGCTAGAGATGAATAGAAATAGGGACCCCAAGGATGTGGCAGGTGGTCAGAGAAACAGAGGACAAGGACGAGGGCACACAAACGACACCAACAATGACAGATCAGGGAGATCGAACACATTTGACCGCCCCCGACAGAACCAATATCAACTATCCGATGGTGAGAATGCCCCTGATTTTGCATAGGACTGCCAGGGGCAAGGGAGGGATCCAGTCGAGCTCTGTGTTGACCAGCAAGGTCCTTATGTCACCGCTAAGGTCCTGGGTACAGAGTCTCCATTTTTGGTAGATACTGGGGCGACACGTAGTGTGTTATCGAAACGACTGATTCCAAGGGCACCCTTGTCTGGCTCACACATTACATCGATAGGTTTCGATGGGACGCCCTCCACTAACCCCCTGTCCGTACCTATCACCTTTGACCTAGAGAACAACACCACTGACGCGACATTTCTGCTCTCCTCCAACTCCCCCTACGCCATTATGGGGATTGACTTACTGAAACATTTTCGAGCTACCATTAGGTGCTCCCCAGATGGAATCCGAGTCATCCTGTACGACAACCCAGACATACCCAAATCCTGCCCCTCACGACACATGTGCCCCATAACCGATGCTGACCTGTCCTTGCTTGATACTCTGCCTCCGTACCTATGGGCCAAAAATGACTCTGATGTGGGACGAATGATGATTGACCCCATTCATATAACCGTAAGACAGGACGCTATACTCCCAAAACTCCCACAATATCAGATATCTCCCGAAGGCGAGAAGGCACTGGTAGCGATCATTCAGTCTCTGGTAGATGCAGGAGTGGTTGAAGAGGTGGTTAGCAACGTCTGCAACAGACCAATCTTACCTATTGTTAAGAAGCAAGGCGAAGGAGATGAGAAAGAATACCGCTTCATCATCGACCTGCGAGAAATTAACAAAGTGGTTGTACCCCAATACCCTGTAGTCTCCGATATCACCACCATTCTGACCCTCATCCCGTCCACTACCACCACCTTCAATGTTATCGACCTTAAGAATGCGTTTTTCTCTATCCCCATCCATCCAGACAGCCGTTATCTCTTCGGCTTCACTTTAAAATCCCGCTCGTACCGATTTTGTAGAGCTCCCCAGGGGTACACTGAAAGCCCCAGCATTTACAGCCAGGCCCTCAAAAGACAGCTGGATGCTTTCCAGCTACCAGATGGAGTGGTGTTGATCCAATATGTCGATGATATCCTTTTGGCGGCCGACACCACCCCACTTGCAATCACAGCCACTATCCAACTCCTACACTTTCTTGCAGAGAATGGCCATAAAGTTTCCAAAAAGAAATTACAGTTCTGCCAGCCACAAGTGACATACCTAGGCCATCTCCTGTCCAAAGAAGGGAGGAAACTCACGCCCGACCGAATCCAAACCATCCTAGACACCCCCGTCCCAAAAACACAAAAGCAAGTCCGCTCTTTGGTTGGCCTAACCTCTTTTTGCAGACAGTGGTTACCTAATTTCAGCCTCATTGTAAAGCCCCTACTTGCCCTGTTGGCCAAAGATGTCCCCTCCCCGCTCCCTTGGACCCCTGAGTGTCAAACATCCTTTTGTGAATTACGAAATGCACTCTGTTCAGCACCCGTCCTAGGAACCCCGGATTACTCCAAACCCTTCTCCCTCTTCACCCACGAAAGGGAGGGGTGTGCATTGTCTGTCCTGACTCAATCAATTGGTCCTAAGCATCGCCCTTGCATCTACTTCTCCGCC
This sequence comes from Lissotriton vulgaris, assembly GCF_964263255.1. Lineage (NCBI taxonomy): Eukaryota > Metazoa > Chordata > Amphibia > Caudata > Salamandridae > Lissotriton > Lissotriton vulgaris. The sequence continues at coordinate 255,891,475 of NC_141688.1, forward strand.
ACTCTTGATCCTGTAGCCAGAGCTTTGCCTGCCTGCCTTCGAGCGGTAGCTGCCGCTGCCGTCTCTATCCGTCAGAGCGAAGGAATCGTACTTTCAAACTCCCTCACCGTGTTAGTACCTCATGCTGTTGACACCCTTCTGAACCAAACCAAGACTCAACACATGACTAGCGCACGACTGACAGGGTACGAACTGACGCTACTTGCACCCCACATCACACTAAAGAGATGCACGACTTTGAATCCTGCCACATTGTTGCCCCTGCCTGAAAATGACCCCGACGTTCCTCCCATACACGACTGTGTGACCCTCACGGACGAACAAACTAGGAGTAGAGTTGACCTCCGAGATACTGCTTTCACTGACCCCGATGGAGAATTATGGGTAGACGGCTCATGCATCAAACTCCCAGATTGCACCACTTCAGCTGCCTATGCAGTTACGACAGCCCGAACAGTAGTTGAGACAGCCTGCATCACACAACGATCTGCCCAGGCAGCAGAGCTGATAGCCCTCACACGAGCATGCATCATAGCCACGGGGACCACTGCGAACGTATATACAGACAGCCAGTATGCCTTCGGAGTGGTTCACCATTTTGGGCTCCTGTGGAGGGAGAGGGGATTCCTGACGTCCCACGGCACCCCTATCCTCCACGGGGATCTAGTCTCCGCCCTGATTGAAGCAGTTCTCCTCCCCAAACGATTAGCGGTGATCAAATGCCAGGCACACAAAAGGGTGACAGACTTAGTCGGACAAGGGAATGCACTGGCCGACATCACTGCACGAACCACAGCTGAGAATAGGACGATGACACGCATGTATGTGACCAGGTCACAAGCAGAGAAATGGACTGACACAAGGGAAATGATCAGAGACATCCAGTCGGCCAGCACCCCTCACGAACTGATTAAATGGGCAGGGGTGGGTTTGAAGGATGATGAGGGCTGCTGGCGAACAAAAGATGCAAACAAATGGTTGCTGCCTGACTCATACCTGATCCCCATACTGACAATGGCTCATTCCCCCGCACACATAGGATCTGCACCCATGATCGAACTCATTTCCAAAGTCTGGCACAATGATAAAATCCCCGACTCAGCCAGACGCCTAGTCCAGCAGTGCCTTATCTGTCTGCAACACAACCCCGGGAAAGGAACTGTGGTACCCCGGGGAGGGTTCGGGACCCCCAATCACCCCTTTGAGGTCCTTCAGATGGACTACATCCAGCTAGAGAGATGCCAAGGCTTGAAGTATGTACTAGTCATCGTATGTGCCTTCAGCAAATGGGTAGAGGCCTATCCAACCCGTGACAACACTGCCATGACTACTGCCAAAGTACTACTGAAAGAATTCTTCCCTCGCTATGGCCTTTGTCGAATTTTATGGAGCGACAATGGCCCCCACTTCATAGCTGAGGTTATCCAATTAATCTTAAAGGGGTTGGGGGTGAAGCAAAGGTTTCATGCGGTCTTCCACCCCCAATCCGTCGGCCTGGTGGAACGCCATAATGCCACACTGAAGCTGAAATTGTCAAAAATAGTGGCCACCACTGGACTTAAATGGCCGGATTCCCTCCCACTGGCATTGTTATCGATGCGCTCCACTCCCACCAAACACCATTTGACCCCCTACGAGGTTGTATTCGGGCGACCGATGAACCTCTGGACTGCTCCCAAACCAACCTCCATTCATGACGTCCCGGACGTCCTACTGTCTGATTATTTGTGCAAGTTAACTAAAACGTTGTCTGTCATTCATCAACAGGTGCAGCAGGCCATCCCCGATGCTTCCAGGGGCCCCGGCCACGACATCCAACCGGGAGATTTCGTTCTAATACGAAATTTCCAACGGACCAAGAGTCTGGAACCCCGGTGGATGGGCCCCTGGCAAGTGCTGATTACCACACGGACGGCGCTTCGAGTGGAGGGGAAGAGGCACTGGCTGCACGCACATCACTGCCGGAAGGTCTCTGCAAACCTGGCCACGACAGAAAACGTCAACACCCAAGAAGAGCTCCTGAACAAAGACCGACCGACATTGAACTGTTATCCCGATACTGAGGCACTCGAACTTGCAAAATTCTCTGATCCCACTGTGCCATCCAGAGAAGGGTATTTCTTGCGTCGAAAGGAGGGAGCTTCGGCTAAGTAGGCCTCGGACTAAGTTGAATCTCAGAACGGTGACCTAAGCACAACCAAGGGTTGCCGGGAGAGAAGCTAAACGAAGTCTGTGGTTCTGCCCGCTACCGAGCCCCTTGAAGGTGATGGAAGCGCCAGATAAGAAGATGATGGAAGCGCCAGATAAGAAGATGATGGAAGCAACAGGAAATACCCACTATAGAAACCCAAAGACTGACAATTTGCACAAATCAAAGACAATCGCCCTCTTTATTGTCTTCCTCTTCTGCCTCCTCCTCATGACCTCCTTCTGGATTCTGGAGGAAAGCACACCGGCTCATGAGGCATTGCTACCTACTTCACAACCAACACCCCTGAAAGAGCATCACCTAATCTCTCTGTCGCCTCAGCTGCGAGAAAGGCGCAGGGAATTCTGGAACAATTCCTTCGTGCAACTGTTGCACCAACACAACCTTGCTGCAAATGCTACGAACTGCTGGATCTGCGGGTTGCTCCCGCATGCCACTGGACACTCCATCCCCTTCATCCCTTCTCCTTTCTCAGTTCACGGCTCCTGCCTCGCCTGGTTGATCCTCATGCAAGAGAGCCACAAGGACAACGCCACTTCCAGCCAGACAGTGTCGCACTTCTACTCTGGGTTCTGGCTGAACAAAACGGGAAAGACCTCTGCTCCCCTGTGTCCTGCGCTCACAGGCGCCACCTTCCTTAAAGACATTCCAGCCAAAGAACGTGTTGAAGTACAGGTACTCCACAATCCAGCTAGATCCACCTTCTCTCATCTGCAAAAACAAACCACCGCCACTCTGACTCTGGCTCTGTCTGTTATCAATGCCACAGGTCTTGTGTGTCTCGAAGGCCAGGGAACACAGCCGGTGGGTCGCAGTTCCTGCCGAATCATTAGAACATTGGACTCAGCCGACCCCCCTTCCTTTGTTGCTTCTCCAAACATGTACTTTGTGTGTGGCACCAAAGCATACACCCGGCTCCCGAAAGGTTGGAAGGGTATCTGTTACATTGCCTTCGTTCTTCCCCCCACGTATGTAGCCCCTGCCAACCATCACCGGCAGAGGCGTGCAAATGACATTGAACAAGCCGACTCCACTGGAGCACAGTTCCTGGATGCCGCAAAAGGACTTGTTCCTCTGTGGGGGCCAATGGCAAACAGCCGCGCTATCCGACACCTGACCCAGGCAGTGGAAACAACGATCAACATCACGGCTGGCATCCTCGCCAACAACACGGCAGAGCTTCAGGCGGTCCGCCTTGTGACCCTCCAAAACCGCCTTGTCCTAGACGTGGTCCTAGCCGACCGAGGAGGAGCATGCCGCATCATCGGATCTAGCTGCTGCACCTACGTGCCAGACAACTCGCCTTCAGTCTACAAGGCAATTGAGCACCTCCACAGACTTTCCTCGGAGGTTCATCAAGAACAAGAAGGATGGTCGCTTGGGAGCTGGTTCTGGGACACTTTGAAGGACTGGGGTTGGAAGTTGTTTTCCTTCATACTGATACCTGTTGTGATATTATGTGGGTGTTGCTTGGGTATTCAATGTCTACCCTCCTTGTACAGCCTCGTTTCTGACTGTATGTGCCCAAAGACTTTGGACTTCCGAACTGAGCACATGAGTCCCCTCTAAGAAGTAGAAATACATGGCCTTATGGGGATAAATCCGAACTGACAAGTTGGCGAGACATGTTAAAAGGGAGGACTGTGGAATTTTAGTTTGCGAGCTAAACATCATCTGCGCCAGCTTGTCACCCACGTACAGCGTGCACGGCAGCCATTTTAGGTATCATGGTCTCCCTGTCCACGATCGATCGCCAGCGCGCCCCTCTGACCCAGCAGGCATCTTCCGCGCACCCTGGCTCCCCCTCCCTCCCTCTCATGAGCATAACCCTTCTGCATGACTCTGTCCTTGGGAGTCACGCCTGCGCCTGACCAGCATCTCCTCTCCTCCCATGAATGCCCCTCTGTTGATAAACCTTTCCTCTGCGCTCGATTGTCCATGCGGCATGAATACCACTCCTTTGATGACCCCTTCCCCCGAGTCCGACTGTCCACACATGTCCGAGGCCATCGCCTAAGCCGGGAGATACCATTTACTGCCCCTTATTGTATGAAGTAGATCTTCTTCAAAGGACCCTCTATTGATCAAGACCTCCCCATCCCCTGGGATATGATCAGGCGCACACATCCTGAGACTCGGCAGAATACTCAGCTGCTTGATGACCCCCTCCTCTTATCAGCAGGTCGAGGACCTCTATTGTGGAAGTATATGAGGGTGGGATTGACACGAGGATTAGGGGGATGTCTTTTTCCTTACTTCACAATGTTCTGATTGTAATAAAGAAAGGTCACATGCCATAAACCAGTGTATAAGAGGCCAGGCCTCAGAGAGGCTGTTAGAGCACCTCGAGACGATACCTTGTTGTCTGATCTGATGTGTTCTGCTCCGTCGGAATAAAACTTCTGTTTCCTGCCTTCTGGTCTCCGGCGCCTGCCTCATTGCTTGGTGATTTGAATGGTACAAAGGCGGTTAGCGCCGGGCAAATCTTGAAAAAGGTCATAGCCCTACCCTTTTTCCACAGAGCCAGAGCTCGAGTTGGTGCTAGAACTAGATCCACAGCCTCAGTCACAACTTCAGTCACAGCCTCACCCGGATCTTGGAGGTGAGGACGCTGTCCCAAATGGTGTCCGGGGCAAGACGGATCTCTTGGCGCAGTCAATTTCAGTGGTGGCGGGAGCTGATAAGGGTGTCAGAAAGGAGGGCAAAATTCCTATGTTAATCGATAACATGATAACCACGACCCCAGATGGTGAGGTGGCGCAGTCTATCGCACCTTCTGCTGCAAATATCAACAGCGAGAGTGATCAAGTCGGCCAAGGGGGGGAGACCCCAGGAGGATTTAAAGATGACTCTGTTCTTTCAGCCACATGTGAATCAGTGAAAGAAACTATTGCGGTCTCCGTGGCTCCGGGTGAACAAGGACAAGGACAACTAACAATAAACACAAACACTAATCAGAGTGGCCCCATCTATGGAGAGAAGGAGAAAGAGAAGACCCCTAGCGAATGTTTCTTTTCTGTGACAGAGGAGGCCGATTGGTCAGAGGATGAGGATGAGGAGCTGCATAGTTCTGATATTGATGGCAGTAATCCAGAATCAGCGAGCGACCTCGAGGTGGGGTTACCATCAACGGCCGTCAAAGCTATGTTTCCTCAAAGAGATCAAGCTGAATTAACATGGGATCATTCTCCAACAACCTCACTACAAGGAAACTCAAATCAGGGGATGAGTCATGTACAGAATCAGGAGACCACGCAGGAGACTACACAAATGATGTCAATGATGACAATGATGGAATCGATCCATCAAGGAATTACAGCACACCGGGAAGAGACAAGATCAGATAGTCTTAAGGCCCAAGCAGCTATGAGAAAAATGAAAGGAGTGGTCAGAAAGCTTTCAAAAGCCTGTGTGAATGTGGGAGACAGGGTCTCAAATGTGGAAGAGAGGATAGTCGCCACTGAAGCGGAGGCAGCAGCAGCCACAAGCAAAGTGGAATCTTTCGGAGCACAAGCACAGGATGTCCAGTGGAAGCTGGAAGATATAGAAAACAGGCTAAGGAGGAACAATCTTAGAGTCCTTGGGATCCCGGTGTAGCAGGGTTTCCGTTCTCCCACAGAACTGTGCATAGAGATCTAGAACCTCAGTGAGTTAGGATGATCCAAAACTCATCTCAGTGTCAGAAATCTCCTTACCTAGCTAGCTACAGTGTCTCATGGATCATTATGGAATGAACCATGTCTTAGACAAACCAGAACATGATCTTTAGAATACCTCAGGAATCGTGGAACACATGAACACTCTTTCGTTATATAATCATTTCAAACCAAAACTGGGAGTCAAAGAACACAAATGCAAGTTTGAAATATTTATTATTCAATGCAAAGTTCTCAAACGCAGTATCTTGTATAATACCAAAATGCAGATTATAAAAATCAGAGTTAGCAGCATAGTCACTAATCCATAGTAAGCAAAAGGTGCTAGCATGTTATAATGCAAAACCTATAGAATCGATATCACCTATATTTCGCGCACCCTATCTAGTATATTATTTTATATCTAAGAAGGTCTCATTCGGGCTTTAGCAGGGCGGCCCCATACCTCTCAATGTCAGTAGGAGCAGTTCACATCAACAGCTACCAGCTCTCTCCATGCGCAGCACCAAGTGTCTACGTTCATTCCGTGTAACTCTATCTTAAACCCGCGTAGAGCCCAAAATGTTGGCATCAACATTATTTGTGTTATGTCTAATGTCTAATGTGGTGCGAGGATCAGACTTCCCAGCAACCTTGTGTTAGGTTAATCTTAGAGTGTGCAGCTCTCAGTGTGCAGACAGTTGTACCAAGTGTACGAGGCAAAGCTGATAGCATAGGAATAACATATTATTCTCAAATAAAACACCTCACCGCTTCTAGGGTGAAAGCTACAACAACAAGTACGTGTCGTGTGCAAAACTGAAGCCGAAGGCAAAGCGGCTGTTTAAACATGTAATACACTCATGCTAACTTAACGCAATATATGTAATGAAGTATCCATATGACACCCCCCCATTGGTCCGAGCACCGCCAATCATAAGGGAAAAGGCAATACTAAATCAGATACAAAAATTGAAAGCAAAATTCAATAATCTTGAGCTAAAATAAGCTAAAAATATGTATGAATGAATATGTATGAATGAATATGTATGAATGCCTACAGTGGCCTCAAATCTAAAAAAAGAACAAAAGTCTTGAACCAAAAGTCTTCCGCCAGGTCCAAAAATTATGAAATGTATGACCAGGTCGCATCCTTTCAAATGTTTGTAAGAGAAAAAACCAAGGCACTTATCCGATATCCAAAGTCATGTGCCACCTAGACGTTATCTCCATCGACATCACGTGAGTGAACTTTCCATCAGCTGAACATAGTCCATCCCTCCAATTCAGCGAGGGGAAAGTTATATTTCACAACAAAGCATTCCCTCCAGGCATCTCACGATTGGAAAGTATATGCAAAGAAAGTTGCACCAGCCTCCAGTATGAAATCACTACCATCATCCGAAAATAGTTCAGCCATCCAATTTAGCAATGGGAAAGAACATACGTGCTCCTCCAGCATCGGATCCTCCTGCAACGTCAGAGGACAACTCGGTGGGTTCACCAGATCGCTGTGTGTCAGAAAGGCATTCGCCGCTGCAGAGATCTCCCATTGGCCCAGAACTCCATTTATTGCTGCCAAGGCCATAACTCTCTCGCCAGAACAGATCAGCTCGTGAGCCACAACGGGACGCATTAGCTGATCAAAATCGACGTCAGGAGCAGTCCTCAAGCATAGGCATAAATCAATGGCCCAATCGAACTCGCAGCTCAGGCAGTGAAACACAGGTTGGACACACGTGAAGTCGGTGAACCGAAATGACAATCTATAGGCCGTGCTTAATGCTGCAAGCGGCAATGTTCCATAGTAATTGAGCATCCGATTACGACACAGGGTCAGGAGGCGTTGAACGGCTTCTTGCGCAGGATGGGCATCCATGTTTTATGAAGAAAAACACCAACAGAAAGCCTGCGGCCACAGCCAGCAAAACAGGTAGTCCACCAAACAAACTCGAAAAAATAGTGTGGAAAAACGTGGGAATGATACCAAAAACTTTTTCAAACGTAGTCACGAGGCCACTGCTTACTAGTTTAAAAAAATGTGCAAGGCCAGTCGTTGAAGAAGCATTAAAAATCTGGTGTACCAGCTCGCAGAAATGAAATGGCAAATCAGTGTTTAAGAGCGCCTGCACCTCTGTGCGGGTGTTGGCTATGTGAAGGACATAAGTTTCCCGGGCCGAACTCAGGGTCACTTGTTTTTGAGACAAAAGGGCCCTTATTCTGCTTAAACCATTGAATTTCGCTTCCAAGGTTGGGATCCGTGGCCAGATGGAGACATCTGAAGAGCCATGCGTGGGTGGGTATAGCACGTTCTTGCAGCACACTACACGCTCTGATACAGTAACTATATAAGCCACACCAATTAATAAACCACAACATAATTCGTTGTTTAAAAGCAAATAACTACCATTAGCTAATAATGTAAATGTGGGCACTACTGCTGGAACTGGCGTGCCTTTTAAAACACATGCTAAATTTGGGCGGTCCTGATTACAAGAACAGTGTAACTGAATGTGTCTGCATATTAATGAATGGTCAGGTGACTGTGTGCATTCCTCACCATTAAGATTAACCTCTTTTCCATCTTTCAGACATCTGTATGTGTATGGTAATGACCATGCCTCATGTAGGAATGCATTGCCTAGCGGTTCATATCGTCCTATAGCAATATAACGCATACAGTTAGTAAATTTATATAAAGGGAATGGTAATGTAATTAATCCATGAATAAGCCATGTGGCAGTAGTGGTTTCAGCAACAGAGAAAGGCAAGGACTCTAGCTTTTCAATATGTAGCATAGAAAATGAAGCATCACGCATTGAAAGCATGCGCTGTTTCTCAGTAAGATTAAAAGGAGCAAAAAGGGATGAAACGTTCAATGAGGTCCAGGGAACTCGACCAGCCTTAAGAGTCTGTAGCGTCCATGCAAACTGCATCACAGAACGCAATTGATTTTGACCATGGTATAACGTGGACACTTCATCATGTACAATATCAACAACAGAAGAAACAATATTATCCAATGTGTAAATTCTGGAAGAAAGCATGTTAATACTGTTATTGACCACTGCAAGCACTTTTTCCAAATTTGCTTGATCAATAGCTCTCAGGCGTTTTGCTGCCTCAACTTGTGAAAATTTCCAAATCTCATTGTATATAGCATAAAGAAAGCGTTTAGATCTACCCCTAGCTGGGCCTTTTATAAAATCATTTAGGTCTATATTTTCATTCAACTGGGACAGATGCAGTTTAACTGCAGCCAAAGTGGAATGTTGTAACCAGTTCTGACACAATTTTCCTACTGAATAAGTAGTAACAGTGTGATCTGTTTCAAACCTGGGATCTGGCCTGACGTGTGTAAACCCTTCAGACAAACCCAAAAAACGACGTTGGCAAGCATCAGAGCTCCTCTGCCACAAGAGCCACCCCTCCGGGTCGAAATGGGAAACATTAAAGGAGGAGTTCTGCAAAAGTGCTTGTATCTCACTGATGGACAATGTACTGAAATTACTCCAACCTGAATATTCTTCCAAATCAGGGATAGTAGGGGTATTTAACTTGTTAGATGTAGCCAATCCAAAACATGTTGTTTGGGAAATAGTTGAATTTAAAAACAACATGTGATTCGGGATGAGACATGCACGATGCAAAGCCTCAGTGCCTTGTACCTGCCAATCTTTGGTACCCCAAACCGATTTAAGGTCAATAGTATCCTTCCATAACTCATAGCCTTCTACAGATAACCTTTCTAGAAAGGACTTTGAATACAGCAATTTTGTATCAGTCAGTCTGACTTTGGGCATGAATTTCTGGTTTACTTTAAAATAAAACGACTCAGGATTTGATTGATTAAAGTCTGTAAAATAAGAGTATTTTCCCAAAAACGTACTTGAGCTCCCCTGTAAAGGAGCAGGGCAATGTTCCCACTGAGTGTAATTCACAGGAACCCTCCTGGAACTTGTCTTGTGTAAGAAATGATTTCCATAATGTTGATAACAAAACAAATCACCATAATTGACAGAATCTAAGTACAAATCCTCAGCATCAAAGGCCGAATAATATTTTAAATCAGAGAACAATGCTTCTACGGCCTGAAGATCCCAGTCATCAGAATGAATATTTTGTTTAACCACATCTCCCATGTTTACTCTAAGCACATTAGGAACATTAATAACTTCTGTGGGGCCATGTATCTGAAACCTAACCGCATCCCACACAATCCCATCAAGGACAGGCCAAGCAGTAATTTCTACTGTTTTCAAGTCTCTCCGTAGCCTGTGTGCTGAATGTGAGGAGGAAAGAGGGGCCAATGTTCCATTAAGGTACCGAATTCCTGTTCTTTCTTTCACATAATGGCCATCAATCAAGCGGAAAAAATAAAACACAAAACCAATTGACATAAAAAGATAAAATGAAAATAGTATCAGCCAAACGTAGGTCCAAGGTGGAATTAAAAAATGTTTTTTAAACAACGTGGCATATTTTGCAATAGTCGATGGTTTCTTTGAAAGTTCCGAATCAGAGTCAAAAGAGAATCTTGACTGGTTAGCCAAACGAGCATTTAGATCAGACATAGATAAATCAGCAGGATCTGCATATGTCCGCTCATCAATGTTAGCAAGAGGAATAGTATTTAATAAAGGATTGGATATAGCAGGCATCTCGAGGGACACCTCCTGATCTGCACCAGATGTAATAGCCAGCACAGAGTTCCTCACCATGGAAGGACAGGAAGCAGCCGGTGTCATACTATGAAGAATCGGCCACCCTGTGTATCTTGACATTGTCAATAGAAATAAATCTGTTTTCTTTACGACCTGGAAGTGGTGGTAAAATGACTGTTCTTGTGCCCTTCACTCCAAGGACTCGAACCGGCGTTCTAAATGAGGGACCAAACTCTTTTTTGTTATCGATCTTCTCTCGAACCAGTTCTCCAACCTGGGGTAGCCAGCCAACTACCGGGATCTGCAACGCATCATCCGACGTGGAGGGCAAGTGTTCCTTTGCAAGACTGTCTCTGGTCTTTTGTAGATCCTGTAAAACATTGCAATGTTCATCTACGTCAAAGGCCGCGGCCTCGGCCTGGCAGTCTGCACCATCAAGGTCAGGGACGTACATCTTGATACCAAAGAGCATTTCGTATGGGGTCCGCCCACCCAGAGACCTTCTAGGGAGATTATTAAGCGCACGCTGCACGCCATAGAGGTGGGTCAGCCAGTTTCTACCAGTGCCTATAACACGTGCTGTCAAAGATTGCTTTAAGTCGCGGTTCATTCTCTCTACTACAGAATTGCCCTCAGGCCTGTAGGGACTTGAAAACTTCACCTGTACTTCCAACGCAACCATTGCATCCTTATACGCCTTAGAGGCGAAAGCCGGACCCTGGTCCGAATGGAAAGTACCACAAGCAAAGATTCCCACAAAGACACGCAAATCCTTAATGACAGTTCGCGAATCAGCGCTTCGATGCGGCCATACCCATACAAAGCGTGTGCATGAGTCAACTGCTACTAAGATGTATTTATACGCAGTATCAGAAGAAAAAGGACCGCAGTGATCCAAATAAACACAACCAAGCGGTTTATTAGAGATGTACAACTGTGTCTGAGGCGGACGCGCAGCAGTAGAAGGCTTAATCTGCTGACAAATGTCACACATAAGGACATAATCGCGCGTCTGTTTGTACAGTCCCCGCCACCAGAACCTCTGTTGTAGCTGTGATACAGTGGCTGAGACGCCCGCATGCGCAGACGCCACACCTTCATGAGCCGCTGTAATCAGAGAAGCTCTGCGATCCGAGTTGGGAACCAGACGCTCTCCAACTTCAGGAATTTTCACATAAGGAACCTTATCGGGACTTAAGTGGTATGTGTATTTCGAAGGGAACCCCGCAGGATATTTACCTCCCTTCGCTGTGGCAGCAACAGCCGCCAAGATGTCGTCATCTATTTTGCTCTTGGACCTCGTGACCGCTGCAACTAAGTATTTTGAAACCGCAGACTTCGCTGCCTCATCAGCAAGCGAATTGCCAACAGCGTGGACTCCCACGCGCTGGTGGCCGAGAGTATGAATCACAAACACGAGTGGCAGTTTCTCTTTAAGTTCCGCCACTCGGACCCAGATCATTTTATGTTTTATTGTACTACCTTTGGAATCACGAAAATCATTCTGAATCCAAAAGAACAAGTTCTCATTGTAAGACTGGACACAGTAGTAAGAATCACTTACGATTAAAGTCGTCACACAAGGATCAGCGTACTCCAATGCAAGCATAAGAGCACGAAGCTCTGCCAATTGTGCGGTGCAGTCCCCTAGCGTTTGCGTGTGCACAACACTGGACTTGAACTCATCGTTCACCATGGCACCGACCACAATGGCGCAAGCGGAAACGTAGGCGTGTTTAGAGCCATGCGCAACCTGCGCCGAACCATCCGTGTAAATGATACAATGGAAATCCTCCAACGGCCGCATTGCTAAAGGAGCAGGATGAACAAATTCATACTGTAAATACTCCTGCGACCGTAAAGCGGCGTTAAAAATAAACGTGACATCCTGAGATGTCAAGGATGTAGCCCACTGAATCCACCGAGGGTGCAAAGCTTTAGAATTAGGTACACTGGCTTTCGTGACCGCCTCCAAGGCTGGACACGGGGTGACAACCAACATGCGCTTTCCCTGCGACAGAGCACGTTCCTTAAGAATGGCCATCTGCACAGCCGTTAAAACTTTCTCCACAGTGGAAAATCGCAGTTCAGCCGAAGTGTACAAGTGTGACTTGTAAGCAATAGGTACAGTATCCCCTTCATTAAAAGTCAGGTACGTGAAACCCACCGTCCCAGGGATAATTCTTATCACCAGGTTGGTCTGGTTATCACGAGTCTGTAAGTAGTCAGAAGCCAGCATATCAGCCTGCAAGGACTGCAGAATGGCTGAATGCTCAGGCAGCCAGCATGATTTGGAAAAAGATGGTTGTACCAAGGCATATAAAGGCTTGATACGCTGGGCATATTCCGGAATGTATGTCCTCCCGAAATTTAAAAAACCCAGCAAAGACTGTAATTTTTTCAGCGTTGTCGGAGAGCGCAACTGCGCGCACTTCTCCAGGAACTGAGGAGCCAATCCCTTTCCTTCATGGTTAAGTTCATAACCTAGAAACAACACTGTGTACTCCGCAATGTGTGATTTTGCAAAGTTAAACTTGTAACCCATGTCTGCAAAGTTACAAATTATGCTGTTTACTCGACACAGATGCACCCAAAGCTCGTCGTCTGTAAGATAAATGTCATCCACATACGAACATGCAACTGGATCGAATCGCTCCAAAAGAGAGACAATGCGGGCGGAAAACACTCCAGGACTATTTTTATATCCCATTGGGAGTCGTTTAAACATTTTTTGTACGCCGCCGCATGTAAAACTGGTCCATTGGGAACTTAGACCATCTAATCTATGTGCATAAAAACCATTGGAAATGTCAAGCGTGGTTTTGAACCGTTTACGCTCAAGACTATTCACTAGGGCAGAGCCGTGAGTATTCTGTACTGCACAGTTACGGCAATGCGAGTTCAAATGCCGGTAATCCAAAACTAGACGATAAGAGCCGTCCGGCTTGTTAACAGTAAAAAGGGGATTATTCATAGGTGACACACACGTTTCAATTACACCTTGATACTCCAATTGTTCAAGGATAGCCGCGACTGAAGCTTTAGCTTCACGCCGTATGGGGTACTGGGGTTGTGGCTGTGGCTGAGACCGTAAAGGAATCTCATGGCTAGGGGACAATTTATCCCAGCCACACTGATTTCGGTACACAGCCGGCGCAAGCGCCAGAGCCCACTCCTCTGCAAAATGCAGCGCTTCCACTCTAGATACAGTGTGCGCGAAACTGGGGAGGATCACCTCCTCCCCTCGCGGAGCTGCGAGAACAAAAGGTGGGGGCCAGTCAGCCTCCGAAAGCAAAATGTCATACGTATCCGAAAGATTTTCCCAAAATACCCCTTTTACAGTTCGCTGCATATCACCTTCAATTAACAGGACAATTTCAAAAAGCCTTTCAGGGGGAGCAACATGTGTATCAGCTGTTTCGATTACAACATAAGTGTCAGTCGCTGTCACCTTCAACAGTGGACGGAGGGCCTCTCTCACTATGGTAATCTCCGCCGCGCTGTCCAGCAAGGTCAGAGCCCACGTCAGATTCCGAAGCCGCGTTCTCACTATCTGGGGCATATCGATGCGCCGTTAAGGCAGCGACTTTCTTCTTGGCAAACTGCGGTCTCTTTGGCGTAGAGTCGTCCCGCTGATCCCCTTCACTTCGTGTGCGGGGCTGGCCACGTCCTTGCTGGCCACCCCTGCCCCTGCCGCCCCCTCCACCACCGGTTGACGGAGCCGATGAGTCCTGAAAGGAACGAGGAGAGCGTTGGTCAGATGCCTGATATCTCTCAGGCGATTTAATCGTAGCGCGATCGCGCAATTCATAAACTCGCTCTGACTGCGCAGGTTGTGAAGGCGCCGGACTCGAAACCTGTGTCTGTTGTTGTTGTTGCTTACCCTGATTCTGCTTTTTAGGCCAATTTTGTTTTTTGGACTTGGGCTGTCCACCTGTTTCCGAAGACTGTCCCTGGGGCTGCTTCTTTTCTTTTTCAAGAAAAACCTTTGCACCCTTAGAATTGCGGCCAACCATTTTATAAGCCGCCACAATAATTCTTGCCAGCTGACGGGGTTTCTCGGCATCGGGTACTAACGCCAGACCATTGGCCACCTGAAAGTTCACTGCATCTCCTTTTACATTGGCAAGGATAATACCGCAAACTGTCTCAAATGAACCGTTCAGGCGCATACCCAACTCAACCGCCGACTCAGGTCCGTGATCATCCTGAACACGTTTGAGGATCGCAGACAGGTTCGAAACTGAAGGAGTGCCAAAGCACCTCGAGTAAACCGCTGCAAATGTCTTACCCCATGTCTCACAGTCAGCAAGTTCCGGGGCTATTTCCTTCGGTAAACTAAGCGTAAGAATCCGGTGTTTTTCACTCGGAGTCGTATTAGGAAACACAGCCTCTAACTGGTCGAATTTCTCGGCAAGCCAGTAAGGAAATTCATCCGTACTATCTGGCTTTCTGCCCATAACGGAATTCACCAAGACAGGACTGATTTTCAAACCAGCCTGTTCTGCTCGAAGCTGCGCACCTGCGGGGGCTGCGCCTTGAATATTACGACTAATGTAATGAACAAGCGCTCTAATCACTCCAACCGAGACCTCATGAAGACGTCTCAGGTCGGCTACGTTACACGTGGCGCGATTAGGATGAGGAGTAAATCCACCCAAGGCGGGCCAATTTGTGCCCGGAATGGACAAAGGACCTAACCTCGTAGCGTTCAAAGAATGGGGTAGGGCGCCACCAAACCAAACACCGTGCTGCCAAGCGTCAATAGGTACTTCCAGTGCCCTGTACGGAGCATAAGCCGCCGGTACTGCCGAGGCAGTGTATGAATGGAAGACGCCCGAATTAGCGTCCACAGCCGGAAATGTTACCCAGGAATAAAATAATTCGTACGGGTACGCATGTTCCGCACTCACCACTAGAACCACAGCCAAGCCGTCCACAGGGACGTTGTATGTCCGCAAGTGGTCGCGAACCGCGATGCGGCTATGCTGCGCAATTTCCACGGCCATGGTAGCAAAGGAAGTGAAAAGAGACAAAGAACAGTTTGTAGCACAACTGGGTAGTAATTCAAAGAAACCGTTTACAGAAGAATTCAAGCTTGAAAATACCTATTTCAAAAATAGGTAGGTTTTTCCGACACCACCGTTTACCGGAAACGGGTATGAAGGTGTTAAGGTTTGAATGATATACTACTCGAGTGTCATGAAATACGGCCAACCAATCCGTTGGGCGCCATGTAGCAGGGTTTCCGTTCTCCCACAGAACTGTGCATAGAGATCTAGAACCTCAGTGAGTTAGGATGATCCAAAACTCATCTCAGTGTCAGAAATCTCCTTACCTAGCTAGCTACAGTGTCTCATGGATCATTATGGAATGAACCATGTCTTAGACAAACCAGAACATGATCTTTAGAATACCTCAGGAATCGTGGAACACATGAACACTCTTTCGTTATATAATCATTTCAAACCAAAACTGGGAGTCAAAGAACACAAATGCAAGTTTGAAATATTTATTATTCAATGCAAAGTTCTCAAACGCAGTGTCTTGTATAATACCAAAATGCAGATTATAAAAATCAGAGTTAGCAGCATAGTCACTAATCCATAGTAAGCAAAAGGTGCTAGCATGCTATAATGCAAAACCTATAGAATCGATATCACCTATATTTCGCGCACCCTATCTAGTATATTATTTTATATCTAAGAAGGTCTCATTCGGGCTTTAGCAGGGCGGCCCCATACCTCTCAATGTCAGTAGGAGCAGTTCACATCAACAGCTACCAGCTCTCTCCATGCGCAGCACCAAGTGTCTACGTTCATTCCGTGTAACTCTATCTTAAACCCGCGTAGAGCCCAAAATGTTGGCATCAACATTATTTGTGTTATGTCTAATGTCTAATGTGGTGCGAGGATCAGACTTCCCAGCAACCTTGTGTTAGGTTAATCTTAGAGTGTGCAGCTCTCAGTGTGCAGACAGTTGTACCAAGTGTACGAGGCAAAGCTGATAGCATAGGAATAACATATTATTCTCAAATAAAACACCTCACCGCTTCTAGGGTGAAAGCTACAACAACAAGTACGTGTCGTGTGCAAAACTGAAGCCGAAGGCAAAGCGGCTGTTTAAACATGTAATACACTCATGCTAACTTAACGCAATATATGTAATGAAGTATCCATATGACACCGGAAGGGTGCGAAGGGCAAGATGTTAAAGCCTTTATTGTTAAAATCTTCGAGAAAGCCTTTCCAGATGTTGCCGGGTGGAACTGGACCATTGAAATCCAGAGAGCACATTGGACACCGTTTAAAGTGAGGCAGATTGCTAGAGCAGATGATAAGCCCAGAGCAATCCTGATTTATATAGGGAACTTTCTGTTGCGACAATCCATCGCAGAAAAGGCGAGGCCGGATGCCAAAAGAACCTTCGAGGGGGGTTCCTTCTTCGTAAGGCCCGATTTCTGTCACACCACCGTTGAACGGCGTTGGAGATTAAGACAGTTAATAAAACCTTTCCAGGACAAAAGAATACAGGTATATCTTATCAATCCTGCCCAGCTAAAGGTAATTCACCTGGGTAAGACTATATATTTCTCTTCTGAAATTAAAGCTCAGGAGTATCTGGACTCAGTATAGCATCGGACTATGCTCAAAATAGCAACCTTTATCATGCCCTCTCACTAGCTCTTAAATGATTTATTTAAAAAGTATGATGAAGTCTAAGGGAGGCAGAATATTGGCTATTGGGGGGCAATGTATGACTTCTGAGGTTTGGTTTTTTCTTCTGATTTTTGTGTTATGACTAGGTGCTTTTTGGTTTGCTCTCGAGGTGGGGCTCTTTAATTTGTATGTATGTAATGAGTCCACTGCTACGCTGCATCCATCACACGCACAGACTTAGTCTGCGCGCTCCACTAGGGTGGGGGTCGGGGTTGGGGTTGGGGTCAGGGGTGGATGCGGCTAGGAGGGGGAGGGGGATTGGGGGGGGAAAAGCAAAAGAAAAGAAAGTTCATGCAGTAAAAGTGTATGTCAATATAATTGAAACGTTGAAAGAAGAATTGTATACTCATGATATGTTTAGGAGAATACTTGATCGGCTAGAGCGATGGCTACGTTCCCTACAGGGTTATGTCTAGGCTTAGGGTAGTAAGCTTAAATATAGGAGGCTTGAACAACTGGAAAAAGAGGGGCAGGTTTGAGGAGTAGATCAAAATAATAGGGGCTGACATTTTATGCCTACAAGAGACCCACCTACCTTGGAAAAAGAAACACTGGCTAAATTTAAGGGGGTATGAAATTCTGTCCTGCTCCTCACAGACATCAATGATTAAGGGGGTAGCAATCATTGGCAGGGTAGGGTTGGGGGGGCAAAAAGATGTAAGGCCGATGTATTTGGAAGATGGGCAAAATGCGAAATGAACCTAGGCATCACTTTATGTTCAATATACGGTTCCAATCTGGATGACCCGGGGGTGATGGATCATATAGAGCGGGAATTAATAAACTGGCCAGCACCTATAGTAATTTGCGCCGATTTAAATATCTCAGCAAATTTTGTAAACGGTTCTCCTTACACAGGTCGCAAGCCCCGGGTATTCAGAACAGTGTCTTCTATAATCCAATCCCATGGGTTGAGGGATGTGTGGGGAAGCTTAAAGAAAGATGACCCCGGGTACACATATTTCTCACATCCATTCAATAAGCACACAAAACTGGATTATTTCATAATTTCGGCTAATTATCTTTCTAATGTGGAAATAGCAATGCTCCCTAGGTTAATATCGGATCACAACCCCCTTGTTCTAACAATGGCTATCAACAAACAAAGGGAAAAAGCTAGACCCTGGACTTTTGACAGAAAGCTTCTAGTGGATAGCAATTATATAGAGCACATAAAGGATTGGTCCCAGTCATTTTTTGATGCGAATAGATACAGTGCCTCCCGTGTCGCAGTCTGGGGTAGTTTTAAAGCAGGTTTGAGGGGGGAGACAATTAGTTATACGAAACGAATGTGGAAAAGAGCTAAGGAAGAGAGAGAACGCTAATTGGGGAAACTGGCAGATGCAGAGGAACAACATAGGAGAGATGTATCTCATGGGAACCAGGGCACTTCAAGTTTAGAACGGTGAACAGTATGAAGGCCGAAATTCAGAGGCAACTGGCTAAAAAAGCTGCAGCAGAATATCATACCCAGAGAGCAAGAATGTACGAAACAGGGGAAAATGCAGGTAGGGTATTAGCTTTACGGATAAGGCAGGCTACATCTAAGAACATTATTACTGAAATCAAAGAAGGGGACCAAACCTATAACAAACCAGCTGAAATTCTTGATGTTTTCAGAAGATTTTATCAAGATTTATATAAGGAAGAGTCGGGTACTGACGATCCGGTTATAAATTGGCCGGAAACGGGTATCAAACTCACCTCTAGTGAGAGAGAAATTTGCAACAGAGTATTACTATAGATGAACTATCCGAGGCACTAAAAAATTTAGCAGCTGGCAAGGCAGCAGGCCCTGATGCCATACCCATGGAAGTTTACAAATGCCTGAAGGAAGAAACGTCACCTCTTCTTTTGGATCTATTTAATGGGGTTATGACTACTGGAGTTATACCGGAGTCTTGGACCAAAACAAATATCGTTGTATTCCACAAAAAGGGAAAACCTAAGGAAAGCCCTGGCTCTTATAGGCCAATATCATTAATAAACAGTGACAACAAACTATATGCGAAAATTATGGCGACACGGCTGGGGAGGAACATTGGGACTCTGGTTTCTCCCTGGCAGCATGGTTTTGTCCCGGGCAGGGGCACGACTGACCATATAAGAAGAGCCATTACATTGTTTGACATCCATGCTGCTGGGGGGGGGGGGTCGCAATGATCCTCCTCGACGCGGAAAAAGCTTTCGACCGCGTTAGGTGGAGCTTTCTGTGGAAGGTGATGGAAGATAGAGGTTTTGGTCCCAGATTCCTGCAGGCAATCCAGCCTATGTACTTTAATCCAACCGCGAGTATTCATCTCATGGGTGAGAGTTCTGGGCAGATTTATATATCAAGAGGCACGAGACAAGGGTGCCCGTGCTCACCCATCCTTTTTGCATTATATATAGACCCCCTAATAACTCTAATAATGAATAGTATTGATATTAAGCCAGTGGCTATCAATGGATTTCACACAAGAGTCCTTGCTTACGCAGACGATTTAGCTATAACCAACACGGACCCCGATAGTGCCATGAGGGGAATAGTTAGAATCACCTCCGATTTTAGGAGACTATCCGGATATCGCCTAAATGTGGCCAAGACACAGGTATTATGCTCTAGAAATATAGTCAAACGGGATGATAGATATGTGGACTCAGTAGTATACCTAGGTATAACAATTAATGCTCAGCCAAGGGATATCATTAAAGATAACTTTGTGCCGTTATTGGAAAAGATGAAACAGGACCTAAAAAGAATAGATACTCTCCACCTATCAATCATAGGTAGGGTTAATGTTATTAAAATGTCAATGTTCCCGAAGATCTTATACAAATTCAGGTCTATTCCCTTTAAAATAGAAGATATATTGATTAAGGAAATGGAGGCTATCTTTATGAACTTTGTCTGGCAATACACATGATGAATAATCTACCCATTCAGAGGTGTAAGCAAAAACACACAGTTGCGCAATATCAGATAAGTCACCACTTGTGACAGTCCCTAGGCCAACTGGCCTCTCTAGGGCTAGGACGCCCTGTGTCCCAAAGTCAGGGGGCCTAAACGTGGCAGTTGCCCACAAAGTGCTGGGCAACTGGTGCAGGGAAAGTTAGCGCAACGTTGGAGACCTGTGGGCTCAAGAACCACCACTGTGGCACTGCGGAGCCTCGCGGGGCTCCGGGACAAGAAATGGCGCCCTGAGCCTCTCTCAGGCTCTTCAACTCGAAATAGGCACTCGAGCCTCTCTGGGCTCTCAAAGCAAGGAAATGGCACCCTCAGAGCCTCTCTGGGCTCGCAGAACGACTGTGGGTGCAAGAGCCTCTCTGGGCTCGAAGACAACGGACTCTGCCTCACTAGGCAGGGGGGGGTCCCTCACGGGGGACTCAGGCACAACTGGGGAGCCTCTCGGGGCTCAAAGAACAATGGCCACGTTGGAGTCCCTCTCGGGGGACTCGGAGCAAGGACAAATGCACCCCAGAGCCTCACAGGCTCACGAACAAAGAACTGCCCTCGAGCCTCTCAGGGCTCGCGAAACAAGGGTGCCGGCAATCGAGCCTCGCAAGGCTCGCAAACAGGAAATGCCCCCAAGAGCCTCTCAGGCTCTAAACACAAGGGCGCGAGGTCGCGCTGCTGAGGGGGGGGGGGCGGACACCGACAACGTGTCCCGGCGCCCCTCCCTTCTATTGCTGTGGCAACACTCACCGGCTGTTCTGGGCGGCTTGGTGCCGCGGGCGGGCTCCTCTCACTCTCCAGGGGCCTCAACCAGACGTGGCAGGCTCTGCTCCTTCTCCCGGGGCTCCTCTCTCCACTCGGGGAGCCTCGGGGACACGGCCGGCAGCTTTGCTTCTTCTCCGCCTGCCCTCGTCACGCAGCAATCCGCCTGACTTCCTCTGGGGCCGCCAATGGCAGCGCGGCCCTGGGGGTATGGAGGCGGGACTTCCGGGTCGCCGCTGGCAGCGCGGCGGCTCGCTTTAGATAGGCAGGCAGGGTCCCAGAATCCGAGGAGTGGGCTCCCTCGTGATCAATTAAAATCCCAGGACGGGGAAAAGCTCAAAAACGGCAATAATCCGAGGTGGGCACTCGGACATCAAACGGTGGCACCTCCCGATCAGCAGATGCTGGGTGGGCACCCGCTGGGCACCCAAAGCGCTAGCAGCGCTAATCAGCGAGGAAAGGCGCTCCCAAGCACCACAGGACGAAAATACAGCGCTCACAGCGCTATGGGCAAAATAAAGCGCTTTCAAACGCTAGTCAGGAGATTTCAGCGCTCCCCAGCGCTGAAGGGCAGAGAGCAGCGCTCTCAGAGCTGCAGGCAAGAAATCCTCAGTGCTCCCCAGCTCTGGAGGACAGGACAAGGCTCCAGCAAGGGATGGAGGCAGGCAGGGGGGCAAGGCTGGGCCAGAGCCAGCACACTGGGTCTCCAGGCAGGGAGACACCCCAAGTGGCGGTCCTCCTGGCCCCAGCAGCAGCAACAGCCCCCTCTGGCAGGATCCAAAAGCAGACCCACTTCAGTGGGGACACAGCCCCTTCTTATACTGTAAATCCTTTGTCTAAGGGTGCAGGGTGGGGGGAGAAACCAGTCGCAGCTGGTTCTGGAGCACTCTTGATGGCCCAACCACCCATTTCTTTCACTGGGGAGGCTAGGGTCATTAGACACACCACAGGGGGGCGGAGCCAGCATTGTGTGGGGAAAACCCAGCCCATCCAGGACACAGGTACACTCCTCCCACACATCACTCAAGCTAATCTCCCACTCACCACCGGGCAGACCCATCCAGCCTTCCTGGAGCCTGGCATGCCAGCCAGCTCCAGCCAATCACGCTCCAGCACCCTCACTGCACACATATCTCAATGTCCAGAAGTAGCACTTCCCTTCTAGACACATACATGCCGCATACACCATCTAGCAGCATTCACTCTCACGAGTTTACACATACTAAATTCGAGCCTGCACTCCCCACGCATCAGGAACTACCAGGGACACACACATTCCCCATGCATTCCTATGGGAGGGCAGGCCAGCCATACTACACGCACGCACTTTCACTCTGGGACCCAGGGAAAAGTGCGCAGGGACCCAAAAATCACTAACACAGGGTCACAAATAAAAGCAAAAAGTTTAGGGGTGACGTTGTGCACATGTTCTACAGTTGTGAAAAATTAGGCCCCATTAAAACGGAAATCGAAGTGTTTTTAGAGGGGCTGCTAGCTGTCAGAATAGACCTATCCCCGACACTTTTAACAATTGGTTGTGATGCTAAATTGGGTCTAAGTACAGAGATTGAGGCGTTTGTTTTTATATCAGTAGCTGTTTTCAGAATATTAATTGCTGCTGTATGGAAGGATATCGAGGCCCCAACCTTCCAAATGTGGATCTGCAGGATGCTAGGAATCCATAACATCGAGTCAGAACTGTATGCTTTAAAGGGAGTAAAATCTAGGGAAATGGGGCAACGGATTTGGGCACCTGTGGCTACATGGAGGTTGTCGAGGTGCGGGACCTCATAATGTATTTCAACTGTCTGACCCTGGTATGACCATCACTCTTTGATTTTTCTTTTCCTTTAATCATCATCCTACTGTATATAATACTGTATGCTACATCAGTTGTCTCCGCTTTTTATATCATGTGTATTTATTTCTATATTAATATATATTGTCGTGTTTAGTGTACATTATATTGCTATGAACTTTCAATAAAAAAATTTAAAAATTTAAAAAAAAAAAATTGTTGTTTTTACCTGCCTGTGATTGGATATTTTATCACCTGTTTTGTGATTTAAACATGGGCTTTTTTTCCTGCCCATGATTGCTTCCATTTAACGTGTTGAATTGTGGGATTTGCAGTCCAAACTCTGTAGTTTTTCCCTCTCATTGCTGATGACTTTCAGTTTTCCCTCCAAATTTCTCCTTTGCTCTGTGCTAAGACCTGTATGTAAAAACAGTGCACTCCCAGCCACCAGTTTGTGTTCACTAGCCAGTGAAACCAGCCCCCCTGCTCCCCTCTCCCCCCAGAGCAACAGGGATATTCTACATCAGAGGGTGCTTCTGTGAGCTGTTTAAACTGTGTTTACTAGGGACTGTGCACTTTCATTTTTGGCCAGTAGAGGGAGCAAAATTTTATTCAAACAGTATTTTTAGATTTCAAGTTAGTGAGGCCTTTACCTGCAGAAGTCCAAAGTGTGGATTGAGCCTGTCTGTCTCCTAAGAGATTCTGAACAGGAAAAGCAGCTTCCAACTCCCTGGTCAGCAAACCTTGTCTGAGGTTGCTGGGACCTTATATGGTCTGATATTGTTTGGTACATGTGTACACTAAGTAGTGGTTGTATCTGATGTTTCTATTGGATTAGGGTTAGTGTCCTCATTGGTTGGGTATTTTAGTGTTCTGATTGGTTTCTGGGTCTGTGATTCAATCAATGTAGGGTTGGGACTAGGGCTAGGGTCAGGATTTCAATTGGAAGTAGGGACTAGGGTTTCCTGTGTTAATGGTAGTTGGGACTAGGGCTAGGATAAGACTTTTAATTGGAAGTAGCGATTAGGGCTTCTGGCGAGATTTGTTGCTGGACTGGTTGTGGGACTAAGAGTAGGGTTAGGCTTTCTATTGGAAGTAGGGACAAGGGCATCCTGTAACATTGGTTGCTTGGACTTGGGGTGGGACTACTGATAGGGCTAGGGCCTCTATTGCACGTAAAGATTAGGGTTTTTGAACTGATACTAGGGCTACGATTGGCTGTAAGGTCCTGGTCTCCTATTGGTTCTAGATTTTTAGGGCTAGTGTTGTGATTGGATAGTGTTAGGGCTAGGGTTCCCATTGGCTCACGGGGGTCACCTGATTATTAGGGCTATAAAAATCCAGGCTTAGTTCGTCTCAGCCTGGGCGTCAAGGCTAAGAGCGGAGAGGACAAGGGCAGTTGCCTGTTTGAGCCTGTTAAGGGCGGAGAAAACAAGTGCAGTTGCCATTTTGAGCCTGGCCGAGACTGGCCAGGGCCAGAAATGCTGCCCAATATACATACCTCGATTGTGCGTCTATATACTTTCAATGTATTTATGGATCTATATATTTATCACTTTCTTTTAATTTAGCATTCCCATTGCACTTCTCTTTTTCTCTGCCTACACTTCGCTCAATATATCCTCTACACCCACTCTCTCATTTAACACCAAACCCCATACCACTACTATGATCCCTAAAATATCCCTTTCTAGACTCTCTACTACTCTACCCTTGCATCATCTTACACCTTTTTAACTATACCGATCCCCCAAAACAAACCTTTCTAAACTCTTCCCTCTTTTCGACCCCTCCCCAACTCTTATCACTCCAAATAACTGACTAACATATCCACCACTAAAATTACTTTCATCTTTCACCATACTAATTCAACACTAATCCTGATGGGTTCCAGAGTAGCATGCTACTTTGGATATTGGATGGGTATTTATAGAGCGCTAACGTTCGCTCCCAAGGGAGCATCTTGGCGCTGTAAAACCTAGGACCAGATCACCGGGGGGGGAGTTGAAGGACTAGATCGCTGCTTTAGTCCAGTCATCGGAGAGGTTGAAAATCCACGTTTTGAGGAGCCTCCTGAAAGGCTTCTCCTGCGTCTGAAGTCTAAGATGCCTTGGCATACTGTTCCAGGCTCTGATGGCAAGGAAACTGAGTGTTTTTCCACCCTTAGTCTTCAGGTTGAATTTGGGGGGAGTCATGAGATTTTCTTGCGAGGATCTGAGAATGCGACCCGGGGAATAGTGAGGGAAGCGTCTCGACAGGTAGGCTGGGCCGGATTTGTTGAAGGCTCGGAAGGCAACAATGAGAATTTTGAAGAGTATTCTCTTGTGCAAGGGGAGCCAATGTAAGGATTTGAGGGCAGCCGAAATAGAAGATTTGCGTGGCAGTTTGAGGACGAGCCGAGCAGCAGTGTGCAGGACACTCTGTAGTTTCAGTCGGGTGGATTTTTTGGTCCCTGCCAGGAGGCCATTACAGTAGTCTACTCGGGAGAGTATGAGGGCTACCGCAATGGTCTTTCTAGAATCGAGCGGGAGAAAGTCAAAGAACTTTCGCATGGACTTAATAATTCCGAAGCATTTACCTGCTACGGTTGCGACGTGGGAATCAAAAGAGAGATCGGAGTCGAAAATGACTCCGAGGTTTCTGGCCGATGATACTGTCTGCGGTGGGGCGGCAGAGTTGTCGGGCCACCACAGGGCTGGAATAAAAGAAGCATTCTTTGCAATGGGCAAGATTTCGGTTTTATTGGAGTTGCAGCGGAGGTGGTTGGCGTCCATCCATTGAAAGACCGCTGTAAGGCAGTGCTTGAGATTAAGTTCGGCCGTGTTTGAATTGTCGTCGAGAGGGATGACAAGCTGAGTATCGTCAGCATAAGACGTGACAGTTATGCCGAACGATTCTATGAGAGTAAGCAGGGGGATGAGATATATATTAAAAAGAAGGGGACTAAGAATGGAGCCCTGGGGAACTCCACAGAAGATCTTTTTCTCTTTCAATTGGAAAGGGCCCAGTGAAACAGTTTGGAACCTGTCACTGAGGAAGGAACTGATCCAGGCAAGGGCCGAGTTGGTTACGCCGATGTCCATAAGCCTGTTAAGCAGAATGGAGTGGGAAATAGTATCGAAGGCCGCCGTGAGGTCAAGAAGGATCAAAATGGCCTTCTTCCTTTGATCTTGGAGACCTTTGATGGTATCGGTCAGCTCGATCAGGGCGGTCTCGGTAGAATGTTTAGACCGGAAACCGGATTGCTGGGGGTGGAGTAGGTTGTGGGCATCAAGAAAGGACTTGAGCTCCTTGTGGACTAGTTGTTCTGTTATTTTGCCCAGCGCAGGTAACAGGGTGATGGGACGAAGGTTGGTTAAATCAGAGGGGGGTTTGTTTGCCTTTTTTTTTCATCATTTTTTCATCATTTTGCTACCCCATCAGGGGTAGCAAGCGCTCTATAAATACAAACGTCTTTCCCTTCACTATACCGCCACCTACCCTTCTCTACCCAAATAACTGAATAACGTATCCACTACTCAAATTACTTCATATTTTACTATACTAATTTTCAACACTAATCCTTTATGAGTTCCGGAGTGGCGTGCTACTCGCCAGAAAAGCGCTTCAACATCCATCCGGGGTAACAAATGCTATATGACTTGAAACCTTTCTTCCCCTTTTATCCCTCAGCTATCCTTCTCACTCCAAATAACTGACTAATATCCACCACTGAAATTACTTTCATATTTCATCATATTAATTCACCACTAATACTTTTTGGACTTCCTGAATAGCATGTTTCAACACCCCATCAGGGGTAACAAGCGCTTTTTAAATACAATTCTTTTTTTTCCTGCTCTATCCTTCTGCTATCACTCCAAATCCAAATAACTGACTAACCTATCCACCACTCAAAATGTACTTGCATGTTTCACTATACTAATTCAACACTAATCGAAGTAGAATGCTACCCGCCGAAAAAGCCCTTTGACGCCTCGTCAGGGGTAGTAAACGCTATTTAAATGCAATTACAATACAATACAGTACAATATATGTGAGTATAATGCCTAGTTATAGTGTTTGGGTGCGTATTTTATATTGCTAATCCTTCATGCCTATTGGTAGTGTTAATTACTATTCTGTCACTTGTATCAGAATATGATGTTCATTGTAGTAGTCAAGGGATTGTGGCAATAGTGAAGAGTCACCTGACTCCTTTGGATCTCATCATTGAGTCCAGATCTATGTGTATACTGTAGTTTGACGGTTGCTCCTTTTCCAGTAGTGTATTTTGCTATTCCAGTGTTGTAGTTTACTTTCTCTATCACTGTCCATTTTATTTCTTGATCAGTATGTCCTTTCTCTAAGTAATGTGCTGTCAATTTCGTAGATGTCTTCTTGCATCGTATAATACTTCTGTTCACTTATTCTTATTTTGACCTTTTCTGGTGGTCATCCCTATGTAGCGATAAATGGCAAAGCATGTTATCGTATACATAATATTTTTGCTGCTGCAATTAGTCTGATGTCTCTGTTCCTACAGAGTAGTAAGGCCTAGGTTGATTTGATTGGATTGTGTAGTAAGTCGGCATATTGTGCAGGTGCAGCATGGGAAATGTCGTTTGACTCGTAGTTGGTCCACAGGGTCATTTGTTTTTCCAGCAGGCCTTTCCAGGTATTACTGTTTACCAGTACATTTCTAATGCTCCTTTTCGGTTTGAATGAGAATAGGTTTTTTTTAAGGACAATTGGTTTGAAGTGTGGACATGCTATTTCTTGTTTATTATCCTCTTTAAGGCCTTTGAGGAGGAGTTATATGTAGTGGCACATATCAGTGAATTGGTTTCTGTTTGTCATTGTTTTCCAACAATGCAGAACCAGGGGTGTTGCGGGACCTTTACGGTGCTTGTTCAATGATCCTCTTTGGATATGCCTTCCCTTTTCATTTTTTTGTTAGTTTTTCTGATTTTTATCAAAAACTATATATATCTGAACAGTTTCCTGTGAACCAGAGGTATTGACCCACTGGGAGATTTCTTGTTAAGATCGTGGGTGGGCACTGTTAAAGTGAAGCAAGCTGTTGTGATCCGTTGGTTTAGTGTACAATGTGCTTTAAAGTATGACATTTTTACCTATAATGTTTACATCCAGAAAAGAGGCCATTTTAGTGTTGGTGGTCATTGTGAAGCATAGGAATGGATCAAGTTGGTTTAGTAATCCTTCAAATCTTTCTGCACTCTTCTAATCCCCGTGCCATATTACCTGGATATTCTCTGTATAACAACACCAAAGACGTATCTCATTTTGGTAGGGGTTGTACATCCAGATGTTTTCTTCCTCAAACCAGCTCTTGTAGAGACAGGCTATGCTTGGGGCGAATGCACTGCCAATGGTAGTTCCGAGCCGCAGTAGATAGATCTGATCTTCAAATTTGAAGAAGTTTTCCATCAGGGCTAGGGGATAGATGTACGATGTAGAAATTTGCGAGTCGCTAATTGCGTCACAATAGCAATTCGCAATTTGCGAGTCACAAATTGGTATGTACTACAGTATCTGCTAAACTGATTGCAATTCCCAATGGGGTCACAAATTGGATGCCTCATGCATATTCATGAGGCACTCGCAATTTGAGACCCCATTGGGAATGGCTGGCCCTCCCAGGTATAGTGGCTTGCAGGGCTGGTGCTAATCTCATAATCCATTTGATCGGTGCTTGCCATGGCTAATCTTGGGCCTGCAGAATGTTGGTGATTACTCGAAGGCTCACGTAGTGTGGGATACTTGTATTTAAGGCCTCCACCTCCAAGTATACCATGGTATCCTGTGAGGGGTCGTACTGAGCGTCAGTCTAGATGTTTAGTATCTTTAATATAGAATTAGATTTTTCTGACTAGTGGACGGAGGAATCAGTTGGTGTATTGAGAGAGTGGTTCCAGAAGAGAACCTATTCCAGATACAATATGTCTGCCCGGTCAATGTATTCTTCCTTTTTAGATGTTGATTATTGTATAGAACTGTGGAGTTCTTGGTACAAGGGTGTTTAGAAATTTGTGTTCTTTTTTAGATATCCATCCTCTTTTTGAGGCTTCTCCTGTGATGGTCTTTGTGCTTTGTTGTACATGCCTAGCAGGGTCTCATTGTAAAGAAATATATTGTCTAGTTTCTGACAGGAGGATCAGAATGGCTTCCCCTACCCTTTCTGGTCTTGGATGACAATGGCACCGCCCTTGTCTGCTGGTCTAATCACTAGGTTGGTTTTCTTGCTGATGGACTTTAACACCACTTGTTCCTTTTTGCTGAGGTTTTGGAGGGTGCCTTTCCTTGCAGTCAGTTTCTTCGACTTCCATTATCACTGCTTCTACAAAAGCAACTATCTCTGGGGGCATTGTGGAGGCAGGTATGTTAACTCTGAATTTTCTCTGGATATTGGCGTATTCGTTGTCCGTCTCTACCATGGGGTGTCCTAGAAAAAGGTTTTCACTCAATTCACATCTGGTCTTATACTTGTCCATATTGGTGGTGGGGACAAAACCGAGGCTCTTGTTCAGAACTGCTGGTTCAGTGGGTGTGATTACTTCACCTGTAAGTATAATTACCAGGTCTACAGGCCGCTCGGGCCTGCTTCCTGGTTCTTTGTTCGACTCCTGATGTTCACTTCTTTCCTTCCCATTCGTCCCACTGGATTCTCCTACCACCTTGTCTGCCTCGTCTTCTTCTTCTGCCGTCTTGCCCTAAAAAATACTGTTGGTTTTGGTTTGTATAAAAGTACTTCATGTTCGGGGATAGTGGGGGGACTTGAAAGTACTGTGGGACGTATTTTCCAGGCCAGAGTAACATCTCTGGTTGTGGGTACATAGAATTGTAGTGTGTATCTCTACTTCACCTTTGTCTTCCTCTCTAGCTCTTGGTTGAGTTGTCGCTGGACCACTCCTCTTGGTCAGAGCAGGATGATCCTGAATACCACCTATTTGATGATTCTGCCTCTGATTTATATTGTCTCTTGTCGTTGTCAAACAAGCATTGTCTACAGCCCCACGGGACTTGGATCGACTGTGATCTCAGTATGTAACTTGGGGTCAAAATGGGCCATCTCGGATGCATTTTCAATCAAGTTTTATTCTTTTGAAGCTTTGATCACATTGAGCAGACCACTGGAAAGGGATAAACCATTTGGTCAAGTCTCTCTATAGGGCACTCACTGTAGCAAAGTCACAAATGGCTCTTGAGCAATAACAGGCCATGCCTAAGAAAGATCACAGCATGGTGACATTTTGTGGGTGGCAGTAGGCTGATAGTGCTTGTACTTTATTTGGTTAAAGAATCGTTTATCTAACAGAGAATATGTGCCCAAAGTATTTGAGTTTGGTCTTGTGAATCTCACACTTTGCTACATTCAGAGTGAGACTCTCATCAGCAAGTTACTGGCACACACTTGTGTTAGAGCCTTGTCATGCTTTTTTGCATTGCCCCAAATACCAGCATACCATCACTGTATTTAAAAGAATGTCTAACAGGTTGAATTTTTCAATGTATAACATCCTGTAAAATTTCTGCAGCTGACGACATTCCAGAACCCAACCTTTTGTATCTAAACAAACCAACATGAGTCAAAAAAGTTGTGATGTACCTACATTTCTCTTTCAAATCAAGTTGATGTTGTTGTAATACTTTATTCAATAGCAAGGTATCATGAAAGAACATCATAAATTGAATTAAAATACAATTACATCATAAAAAGAATAAAAATTACTAAAGAAATATTCAGATATAAATTTTGTTTAAAAAGAGGTTTTCTAAAAATTCATAGTTAGTAAAAACAACAAGAGTCCAAATGAGTATGTCACAGCAACAAAGATGCTAGTTAGTAAAGTGCTAATTCGAACAGTTTTGTAGATTTTAAACATCTACCCAATACTCAATCGCACCAGCTTGGATCGTATTTGCCATGCACTCCCCAGGAATTTTGCAACCCCGGCAATTATCATCATGGAAGTAGTGTCCGTTGTCAGGATGCTGAGCACTGTCTTGTCCCCAATTCTCTACAAACTTGGCTTAGCCATCTTTTCCTTGCCCCCTTGTATGCCCTACAGGTAAACAAGAAGTGACCAAGTGTTTCAGTTGGATTAGTGCACCCCGGACATGCTGCTTGATGATGTTTAAAGTTTTTCCACCTGCTGGTGAAAATATTCAGGGGTAAGGTGCCATGCCTGATTTTAAGGAACAAAGATATGTCTCTTGGTGAGGTGATAAAATCAAGGAATGGCTCCAGCCTCGGCATTGGCTTGTGTAACAGAAATTGGTCGGTTAGAGCACCCCACTTTGGGTTTAGCGAGTCCCTTTCTTGGATCCTCTCCCAATACAGTTTTTTAACAGTGTCTTTCGGCGGGGGCTGCTGTGATAGCCATTCTTCTTTAAGTCCCAAGTTAATCACCAGGTCCCTTAAGTTTTTCAGCCAAGGAATCACCCCAAAGCCATTCAACTCAATAAGTTCGTCCAGGACTGCAGCGTAGTGGCTAAGATCCGGCGTCCTTCTAAGGCGAACCCAAAATAATAACGGTCGGAGGCCGACAATGTCTTTGATTGAACGGCGTCCCAAGTCTTGGAGTAACGGTTGAATAGGAGTGGAGACTCATAAATTTGTGCTCAGCTGTGGCTAAATCAGTAACTCTTTCAGACCCCCAAAGTTTGGAGCCATAGGTTGCCGCAGACAGTGCCTTGCCCTCATACACTGCTAGGACAGGGCTAATGGGTTTGCTGGATGTCAGACGATGATCTCTGGCAATTGCTCCTGTCACCCTCTTAAAATTAAGCAACATCTTGGCAATATGAGGGTCCCATTTCATTTTGCAATTTATTCTGACCCCAAGGTAATCAAATGCATCAACCTCCTCCAATAAAGTGCCATTCAGTGCAATGTGGATTTTCTTCGATTTTTTATTTCTAGACAAAACCATCAATTTGGTTTTAGTGGTGTTGATTGTGAGGCCACGATCTTTATAAAAACCGCTAAACCTGTCTAGAAGTTTCTGGAGACCAGAGGGGGTTTTGGACATGAGGAGAGTGTCATCAGCAAAGAGGAGGGTAGGTGTTTTTTCCCCAGCCAGGGTGGGGGCATCCACTGGGTCCTCCCTCAAATAGTCTGCCACCCCATTTATAAAGAGGGAGAACAAAGTTGGGGCCATCACACACCCCTGGCGAACCCCCTCTGCATAGGCATTCTCTCTGTCAGCTGACCTTCATTCCCCCATCTGATTCTCGCATATGTACCATCATGCAATCTTTTGATTAGTTCCAGGAGGTATCGTGGAAGGCCCATCTCATGCAATACCTGCCACAATTTAACCCGGGGGACAAGATCAAAAGCGGTTTTAAGGTCAATGAAGGCCAGGTATAACGACCCTTTGCCAATAGAAATGGTCTTCCAATAGGTCGCTGTAAATCTAAATACATGGTCCATTGTACCTATTTTTTGTCTAAAACCCGCTTGTAGGTGTGTTAAAATGTCCCCCTCTTCTAGGCAGGCCCCCATTCTGGAGATAAGAACCCTGCCAACCACCTTTTGGATGACATCAATTTGGCTTATTGGCCTGTAGTTGGCAGGGTCCTCTCTCGCCCCCTTCTTGTGAATTGCGACTACCTCCGCTCCCTTTCATGAATCTGGGACTGGGAAGCCCTTTAGCAATAAATTCATCAGATGAAGGATAAGGTTGACCCATAATGTGGGGGGTCATGAAGAATTAGGTCACCTGGCAGCCCATCTGGGCCTGCGGCCTTCCCACAGGTTATACTTTTAATAGCTGACTGGACTTCAAAAAGTGTAAAATAATCAGCGGGTTCAGGTGGCATAGGCACTATCTCGGGGTCTGGGGGAACTATCAAGGGTTGCTCTGACCTTACCTCGCTGCAATAAAGATTTGAAAAATGCATAAACCATTGTTGTTCGGTTTTGGTATTAGGGATGGGATCTGAGCCCCTTCTAGTTAATTTATTTAGTGTATTTTGCTATCGTGCACAGCTACCCCAACGGGGTGTCCCGGCGCTCCTGTGTGCGTACATGCTGGTTGAGATGTTTATTTTAAAAGAGAAAGGATCAGCAGAACAGGTAGGTTTTTAGGGCTCTCCGGAAGGGTTGTTCATGATTCCCCTACTCGATATCAGTTGTAGCGTCCTTTCCAGCCAAAGAGCCTGCAAAATTCATACAACACACATGGAGCTCTGATCACACATGGCAATTTAATTACTTCGTAACCATTAATAACAACACCTTAACAACTCACAGCAAGTTATGTAATTCCTTATTGGGACCCCTTAGTACCACAGAGGTCCTAGCACACACAGTCTCACAACATCTCAGTGAGTAGGAAATCATTTTCACTCTGTACCTTGCTAATGCTGTGCCTTATCACTTCATCTGCGGCCTTTGTTTTTTCACCAATGCCCACTGAAAAAATCTGAGCATCCCTTTTATTTAATTTCTATGCACAGGGAGATGACTCATAACAACAGTTTGCCATAGTTAGATTTAATGCCTATACTGACAGACACAGAGATTGAGGGACAAGGAAATGAGGCACACAATATTGAAGACAGCAGTTTTTATTGCCACCAATAAAGAGCTGAAACCATAGCTCCACCACTGACTGAGTGTAGGAAGAGGAGAAAGAGGGGGAGCGTAATAGAGGTCATTATAAAGGATAATGGGTGGGAGTTTAGGGTAATGATGAGAGTAATTGAGGAGAAACAAAAGGAAGGGCAGTGGAATCATAGCAGAGCCAATGCGCTGCCTAGGGGCAGAAAACGGTAAAACTACTCTTGCGCGCACCACATGAAATTATCAAAACCCACACTGGTAGTAACAAGGTCTTTGTTGATCACTTTACCATCTGACACAGACCTTTTGCACAATATCCTGGTTGTTATTAATACAGACAATCCACCAAGTGTAGCAAAGTACCAATATTGTATTATATATATATAATATATATATGTATTTGTAATTCTTTTTATTGAAACATCAGCAGTGTTAGCGGACAATATTTCCACAGAACAATCTTGACAGTACACATTATGCAGTAAATTATACATTCAGGAAAATATGATCTCTTCCGATTGGACTGGACTCCTGGCGAGCTATTCCTGCATCAATTGTGCTCTCCTCCCCCTCAGGCCTTGCCTCCTGACTTCCTTCACCTACCCCTGTACAGTTCCCACAGATTCCATACAGTTTCCCATTTCTTCAGGGCAACCACGGTTCTCATATATTGTTTTCTCTGCAATGCAGCACCAGTCCATGTCCATTTATATATATATTTTATTTTTATTTATCATTTATGCTATGTCTACTTATTAGTTTTATCTATTAAGCAGAGACCGAGACATGGAGGGCAGTGCAGTGCATCATGTTGAATCAGAAAATGTTACTAGATGAGCCGGTTATTTGAGCATGAAGCAATGTTTCGAAAAGTTCAGAGATGATAATAGATGTGTGGTAGAAACACAGATTTTTTTTGTTAAATAGTTTTTATTGATATTAAAAGAAAGTACATGAGTCATATTTAGCATAAGGTGAGGATTTAGCATAATAAAGACATCATGTTCACAGTGCAGCAATAGTAAAAAATAAGCGTAACTAAATGAAAAAAGACATAAAGATAAACAACCTTATGCATTAAAATGAATAAACATTAATTAAAGGTACATATTAAATCAAGTAATGATATACATATGATTTTTACAATAAGATTGGGAAAGGAGAAAGAGGGAAAGAAAAGAAGAGAAAAGGAAAAGGGGGACGGTGGTAAAAAGTAATTTGTGTAAGATAAGAAATGCAGATAAGAAATAAGTAACAGGAAGCCAAAGTAAATCGGATTTGATTTTCTGATATAACGTTAACACTGAAACAGTAGAAATTCTATGTTCATTACAGATAAGATTCCACCATGTTAATGTACATTCTTTAGAATTATCTTTCCAGCAAGTTAAAATAACTTTAAAAGCAAGAGCAATAAAAAGATGAAACAGTCTCAGCACTAAAGAGGTGTCGTAGAAATCATCCAACATGGTTCCAAGAAAACATTTTGAATTGATAATGGTTTACAACATTGAAATATGATAGAGGACGTGGACCAAAGGGAGTTCCAAAATTTAAAAACATTAGGTCAGTAGTAAATTAAAGGTAATAGTGTAACATCAGAGGAAAGAGAAGACCAACAAAGAGGGGCAGAAGATGGATTAATCTTATGAATAAAAACGGGTTTACGAACCACATTATTGTATAGCAAAAATAAAGATTGAGTGATGTTTGCAGCTCTAGAAGTGGTAAAAATGTTAAGCCACAATTTATCCTATCTTTGGGCCGAGAGGTTTAACTGGAGGTCTTGTTCCCAAGCAAGTTTGACTGATGATTTCTGTCTATTAATTATAGGGAAAGCTAAAAGATTTTATATAAATGTTAGCTTTGGGGCAAAGGTCAGAGGAGATATTGTACGAAGAGGTCAGGGGGATAAATGGAGTGGAGTCATCAGGAAATTCATAGGATATTAGGAATGATTGAAGTCTCATAGCTAATTGTGTGTATTGAGCTATATATGATGAAGGTAAGTTATAACGTTCTTGTAATGTAGTAAAGGGTATGAAAGATTCATGGGATATCATTTGGTGAACATGTAAAATACCCTTTTCTTTGAAAGTGTTTGAAGTAGAAAGATTTGTGCCGGAACTTAATGAATTTATTGTACCAGATGGAAGAGGCAAGGAACGCTTGATTAAAGTTAGAACCATCAGTGAATAGGGAGTGTATCAAGTGTTGAGAATATTTTAAAATGGGATACTTGAAAATAAAAGTACAGTTGGACATAAAACAAATGTCCTTAAAAGAGAATTCATGTAACAAGGAGCGTTTAAAAGTAATCCAGTGTGGTATCGGTGAATCTTCATATTCCTTATTTAGGGCATAAAATTGTCTAATTAAAAAGCAGCATGATATAATTTAAAGTCAGGAAATCGCACACCTCCTTAAGTTTATGGTTTAATTAATTTAGATAGAGCAATGCAGGCAGGTTTGTTGTCCCATAGAAATTTAGTGCAAAGAGAATTAATTTGGTTAAAATAGTAATTTGGAATTCTAAAGGGTAGGATAAAAAGCAAGAAAAGAATAAGAGGAACAATAACCATTTTGATAGTACCCAATCTGCCCCACCAGGATAAAAAGAGAGAGGACCAAGGAATGAGTAGGTTTTGAATCTTGAGTTTTAGTGCACTAAAATTATGGGAAAGGGTTCGGGCAATGATAGATGAAAACAAAACACCTAGGTATTTGAGTTTAGATGGATACCAATTAAAGTTGGTGTCAGAGAACATGTATTGGTAGCATAAGGGGTTTAAAGGTAAGATTTTAGTTTTAGAGTAGTTTAACTTGTATCAAGATATTTTGGAATACTAATCAATCTCCTGTAGAAAGGGGGTATGGAGGTGATAGGTTTTGAATGATAGATCAGAATATAATCTGCATAACCAGATAATGTGATTGCATGGGAGTTGTTTGAAAACCTGTTATAAGGAAATTGTGATGAATGTGTACAAGAAAAGGTTCAAGACATAGAAGAAACAATGAGAGAGGAAGGGGGCAGGCTTGTCTAGTACCTCTAAAGTATGGCGATAAACTCCCATTCACGGAAACATAGGCAAAAGGTTCTGAGCTTAATAACTTAATAAATGAAATAAAGTTGGGGCCTAATTCAAACCAATGAAGAGTTTTGAACATGTATTGCCAATTTATATGGCAAAATACCTTCTCAGCAGCCAGGGATAGTGCAGCTAGAGAGTCAGGATATTTTTTCCCCAATGTAAGAATGTTAGAAAACATTCAAGCATTGTCAAAAGTGAGCCTTCCTTTAATAAAGCTAGACTGGTTGGGTAAGCAGGGGTATAACATCATCAAGTCTAGAGGCAAGAATTGTTCGCAGAAATGTTATAGTAAATAATGAGATTGGGTGATAATTTTGACATTGGGTTTGATCTTTATCAGGTTTGGGAATAATTACAATAAGAGCATCTAAAAAGGAGCCTTCATGTTTGGATTTTGAGAAAAAAGAGGAGAAAAGCTCAAGTAAATGATGAGCAAAGTGGATGAAAAAGAGGAGAAAAGTTCAATAGAACAGCCGTCAGGACGAGAGGCCTTAGCTCTTTTTAGGGATTTCATGGCATTTAAAATCTCCTGCAGTGCAAAATCTTTTTCAAGTAGAGACATGACATCAGGTACTGAGGGAGGAGTAGGAAGATCATCAATAAATGACTGAGTATCGTTTTCAGAAGGATGAGTATCATCCATATATGGTGAGTTGTAATAGGACTGGAAAGCATTTATAATGTCTGAGTCAGAGTGTAGTAATTTGTTAGTAAGGGTATTACAAATAGTACCAATGGTTTTCCTTTTCGTTTTCACCTTTAAGTAATTGGTCAGCATCCTACTCGCTTAGTTTTTACCCACATGATACTTGTACTTTATTTTAAGTAAAATGGTGCACGCTCCATTAGTAGCTAGTTCATTTAAGTTGGATTTCGCTTTGATAAGATCCTGAGGGTGTGTAGGGCTGCTGGATGTAAAGTAGGCATGTTCAAGAGATTTGATATGTTGTAGACTAGATAGGTAGTGGGCGTTCAGTAATGTTTTCTTCCTGGCAGTGTAGGCAAGGGTAAAGGGTCTGAAAGAAGCTTTGAAGGTGTCCCCGTTATTGTGGACAGAAGTATCAATAGGTTTGTTAAATTGGAAAAATTCAGTTATAAAGGAGGAAGCCTCTGATATGTAAGCTTGATCAGATAATAGGGAGTTATTGAATCTCCATCAGGT
Source organism: Lissotriton vulgaris (assembly GCF_964263255.1). Taxonomy (NCBI): domain Eukaryota; kingdom Metazoa; phylum Chordata; class Amphibia; order Caudata; family Salamandridae; genus Lissotriton; species Lissotriton vulgaris. The sequence continues at coordinate 255,929,027 of NC_141688.1, forward strand.
ATGCTTGGAAGTAGTAAAGAACGAACCAAATGAGGCAGAGACAGGGGCATGGTCAGAATCAAAAATAGACCCAATCTCAGAAGATTGGACAGAGTGGAGTAGAGACTTTGAAACCAAAATATAATCAATACATGACATGGCTTGATGAACATTAGAGAAAAATATAAACTCATATTTATCAGGATTACTTGTGTTCCATTCATCAAAGAGTGGACGAGAGGCAATAGCGGACTGAAATGCTTTATGGGATTTATCAGGTTTAAATTTACAATTTGATTTCCTGTCAGAAAAAGGGTCTAGCCAATTGTAAAAATCTCTACCAACAATGATATTGAGATTAGTAATAGAGGACAGTTTTAATTTGATGTGCCAAAAGTCTAGATCAGGTTTAACCGGTCCATAGATGTTAAAGAAGGTAGCCTGTTTATTATATACTATGGCATTAAGTATTACCCATCATCCACTTGTATCGCATTCAGTAGATAAATTTTGAAGCTTTAAGGATTTGCGACATAGAATGGCAACACCTCCCTTACGGTTAGGAGTAGCTGAGAAAACAACTTGACCCACCCATTGGCGTTTGAGTTTGATTGATTCAATGTCAATACAATGAGTTTCTTGTAAAAAACCAATTTAACAGTTAAGTTTTGATAAATGAGAAAGTACCTTTTGACATTTAACAGGATGACCTAAACCACAGACGTGCCACGACACAACATGAAACATACTGCAGCATAAAGACAAGGATAGAGGGACATTGAAGACACACTGCAAAGACAAAAATTTAAACAAAGAGCCCTGGGTCGATAAAAATGGAGTCATATAAGGGTATTAAAAAAAACAAGTAAAATTGAAACAAAAGGACCCTTATGGAAATAAAAGGAAAGGAAAAAGGGAATGGAAAAGGAAAACAGGAATGGATGGATAGGGATTAGTGAGGGGGAATGAGAACGGAATAAGGAAGATAGAAAAAAGAAGTGGCAGATCAAGAACATGAAGCCAGATTTTATAAGAAAAAGAGAATGAGATGCGAGACAGGCATGTCAGCACCCGAAAACAAGAACAACAGTGGAGGAAAAAAGACAATAGTAAACAAAGAACATTCCAACCACGTAACCTGTACATGAAAAAACTAAATTAGGGAATAAAACTAGAAACAAAGGAAGTTAATACCCGCACTGTAATGATATATGAGCATTATATATTTGTGTCCATAGGTGACCTGGTGATGGTTTACAGAAACAGCTTTAATTTGGTTGGGTCTACAAATGAGTGGGAGACACCTTCGTAGTTAATTTTGCAGAGACAGGGATGTAATATGCTATAGCGGATATTCAGAGACCCCATTTGAGGACGTAGTGCCAAAAATTCCATATGTCTAGCCTTGGTTGCATTAGAAAGATCCTGAGAAATAAAGAAGTTGTGACCAGACCAAACAAGATAACGTTTTTCTCTGGCACACTTCAGTACATGCAGTAGATTGGTAAATTCTAAGAAGAGCATTATTACATCACGCGGTTTGGTAGAATGAGGTTGTGGACGACCAAGTCGATGTGCTCTTTGGATGTTTAAAGGAGCAGAAGACTGAAGACTTAAGAGTTAAGGCAAATATTCCTTCAAGAAGGAAAGAAGATCAGGGCCTTCAATATTCTCTGGTAAACCATAAATATGTAGATTGTTCCTTCTGTTGCGATTTTCGAGATCCCCGTTATGAAGCTTACACTTTTGGATTTCTTGTTCCAGCAGAGGAATTTTACTTGTCGTGTCCTGGAGATGGGCCACAAGCTGTTCCATATCGGTGATTTCGCCTTCCATGTTGATCCATCAATACCAAATCAACTGTAGTTTTTCGTTGGTGGTACTCATGAATGGTTTGAGTGCACATAGTTCATCCAAAATTTTAAGTATTCCTATGCTCTCTTGGCACCAAATGAACACAAACTCCAGTAGCAGATGTTTAATCCATCAAATTAGTTCCTTACATCATGACAGTATTGGAATATCCCTAGAACCAAGTGGGATTGAGGGTTTAAAGAAAAACAAAGAAGTAGATCCCTGTGATATTGGTTTGAAACAAAACCATGGCGGGAGTCATAAATGCATGAAGGGTGATGATAATGGTGAGAAGTCAAGAAAAGCTCACCCAAATATCATTGGTCACATGAGGAATATGAAGATAAGAGTAGCGAGAGCGATGCACTGCTCAAAATTGTGGCCGCTCGTAATGAGGAGAAAACTTTGTTGCGATGTAAAAGGACGCAAAAGTGGTAAATTGAGTCTCCTGTTAACTCAAAAGCATGCCACAACAATGTTCTGCAGGAGACCAGCTTTTAAAGCACTGGGCATGGTCTGAACGCTGTCGAAAATCAGGTCTGTCTCTCCGTGAATAGACAGGGCTCAGCAAATCGCCGCCATCTTTCTTGGATGCGTAAGGCACACCACCGTAGATGCACAGATGTAACTATCTACATGTTATGGAGAATTAACAATGGGTGAATGGGAGATGTCTGGAGCACAGGTAATGGTAGGGTTTTTAAGTCATTCTTTGAATGTAGTGTATGGTAATTCTCAAATGAAAGGGAGTGTGTTCCACATCCTGGGGTGTAGAAGAAAAGGAGTGTCTTTGAATAGGGAGACCCAATGTTTCAAGTTTAATGATCCATGTGATATGTGCTTAGCAGTAAGGAAATACAATTTTTGCTAGGATGTTTCTTTTAGGTAAAGGTAACTTTCTGGTGCATGCAACATGACAGGAAATTGATATGTGTTGGAAGAGATATTCAAGTGGGGAAAATATAGGTGTTCAAATATAGGTAAATATAGGTGTGCCTACACTGCCCTTCAAACAAGCATGGGCCCCATTCACAGTGTTCAGAGCGTTGGAGGTAGAACCACATCCATAATGAATTATTAGATTTTACATCCTTACAAGAGAATAATTTAAAACCATAGTTCTTACCATAGATTTGCATGGCTTTGATTTCTGGAATTAATGCGTAACCCAAAATTAAATCATTCTGTAACGTCTGCCATGGCTTGGATTATATGACAAAGGAATATTCAGCACTGAATTCTTCTCAGTTTAGCTCGACCTCTAAAAATCACCGGCTACTTCTTAGCCACCTATCCTCCAATCATGTGCTTTGTAATACACTGTGAATTGCATATGGCTAATGCATTGAGTGTTGAACATCCCAAGTGACGTGTATCGGTGGCCGGTACCAACATGTACCTTGTTGTCTTATTCTAGAAACCTTTAAGAATATGGTAGATAAACTTTTTGTGAATCAAATATGTTGCAAAGGATTTTATCTGAAACCTAATTGTATTTATAATTCACAATTTACACATTTTCGACGACCACTGTTTCAAGGTCAGTGTATTTGCAATTCAGTTTGCAGGAATGATTTCTGTGCCTAATTCTATACACATGCAGACACAGCGGACAAGAGGGCTCTGCAATTCATATTAGAATTAAGTGAAAAGACAGTAAATAAAATGCATTGTTTAATTTATAATTACAGAACACCAACTAGGCTCAGAGATAACTGCTGAAAAAGACTGAGTTTGACTTCCATTTAACTTACCCAGTTATTAGCCCTTTTGTTCACTAAGTGTTCAATATATTACAATTTCATAATTATTTGTAAAGATTGTTTAAAGTATTTAGGACTGTCAAGTGGCAGCTTCAGTGGTGATTCAAAGCGCCATCATCCATCCCGGCAGAGAGGCAGAAGGTCAGCCCTGCTCTGGCATTTGATGCTGATGCGTCATCACCATGCTGTGCAGCTCTAGTTACAGTCTTTGGGTTCAGTAGCTCTCCTTTATTCCATCAGATTGGATCTGTTAGGATTACGAGTCTGCATAGGACAAGGTGCTGCCTGTCTTGCAATAATACAAATAAATCTATTCAGAGGACATCTTGAAGAAAAAAGAAAGTGACATGCGTGTAAAGGGTCAAAGGCTACAAAAGACACGTTTGACAAAAGGCGAGGTCTCTTCTCCCTTGCTGGGTCTTCACTAACATTGGATTTCAATTCCAGTCACTCGGATTGACTAAGGGCCTGATTCAGAGTTTCTCCGACACAAACTTGATAAATATCTTGTCCACTGTATCGCAAGTGCCATTTGATATAATGCACTTGTAATGCAGCGGACATGATGTATATCGCATTTGTCATGGAGTAACCTGTTTGCGGTACTCTAAGTCAGGCCTTAAGGGCTGCACTGCCCTGTGTCAGGTAAAGGGAGGAATGTGCTGCATTTATCCATTATGCACATTACTGTCCTTTAAACTCCCACAAACGCCGCTTTGGCAGCCTTTCGACAACTCTGGTGCCTGTGTTGTAGGCTGGATTATCTTTCGTATAGGAAGGGGCACTTTCCTGCAGAAAAATAATCCTGAGAGGTTTTTTGAAACATATTTTCAACATATTTATCCTTATTATGCCTCCCTGAGAAGGCGTATATTTTTGCCGCATTGCCAGGTGTAAAAGGCCTTGTAAATCTGGGAATGTGTTGAAAACCGTGTGAGCTGCCTTAGAACACCCAAGCAACGGACATGGAATGCCTACCTGGGGCAGAGTAACGCAATGCAGTGATTTGGACTGCAACGTGTTTATCCATATTTTTAGAGCCACTCAAAGCCTTGGAAAGTGGCTTTGTGTGGCTCTAGAAATATGACTTAACCCCTTTGATGCTGCTGACGGAACGGTTCCGTCATGCACGTCGGGTGAGCTGTGCGGATGACGGAACCGTTCCGTCATGACTCCGCCCGTGCAAGGCGGAGTCAGCATGGGCGGGGAATTCGCGCCGCAGCGATGCGGTTAAGGTTTGCGTCACTCTTACACCACGTTGCATGGTACAAGAGCAATGCAAACCAGGCCATAAATATGGCCCTAAGTGTCCCGACTCCGAACCACTCAATTGTCCATTCAAAACAGGACATAGTAAGGATCTGAGCCTTTGGCGCACTCTTTTACTGCAAAGGTGTCTGTCAATTGCTCCAAGCAATTCATATGCAGTTGATATGTAGGTCTAATTCTTGCTCCAACGAAAGTCCCCTTGTTGACATGTTTCTGCAGCATACGTACCAGGCTTGTCAACTGGTGTTCTGTCCACTATCATTTCTTGTCTCATGACAAGTGCTGTCCAATCATTCCAAGCCTCCATCTGTGAGATCCTCCTTCTCAAATGAATCCCGGTTTCCTGGGTCGAAGGAACCAGATATGCGTTAGACAATGAGACTCAGACTCAATCTCCATGTCTTGACATACAAATAGGTCACAATATATCAAATCATTGTGGAATATTATCTATGACAATATTACAAGGCGTTATGAGGATATGAAGATTAGTTGAATACAGCAAATATTATACATCTGATCCATTTATAGTCTGAACTGTGCTACAATCATCATAAAACTAATGTAATACTAAGCTATACGTTTTGGACCTATGAACAAATCACAACCTTTTGGAATGTGGCCATGGGACAAACTTTAGCAGTTAGTTGAACAAGGCATAAGTGATAACTCTTTTTTGCATGTTCGGTGATGCTCTTTAATTCATGTCAGCATCAGATAAAATACTGTCTTAATGATTGTGAGAGCACGCTCTTGCGCTAAGTTGTAAGTCTTACACCGCTAGAAGCCAAATAAGAAACTCTCCTTGTATAATTGAATTGTGGATCTTGTTTTGCTAACCAGCTTGAAGTAGACATCATACAGCTTGATTCATCAAGGTGAGTATTTGCTATTCCTTAATAGCGATTATTAAGGAATCGCTATTAAGGAATAGCAAAATGCTATTCACCAAGAAATCGCTAAATAAATAGCGATTTCTAATTATTCCTTAATTGCGATTAGCAAATTGCTAATCGCAATTAAGGAATATCTCCCCATTCATTCCTATGGGCCCAAACGCCCATAGGAATGAATGGGAAGACATTTCAATGTGCGAATCGCAATTAGCGATTTGCATATTGAAATTGCGATTTCAAGGGTGCAGGGGTGTCCTAAGGACACCCTGTAGCACCCCTGAAATGAATGCTACATTGGTGTTGCGCACACACATGTCCCAAGGACATGTGTGTGTGTAACATGAAACTTAGAAAAATGCATTTAAATGCATTTTTCTAAGTTTCCGCTATTTACCACGAGGTTTGACCTAGCGGTAAATAGCGGTAAATTTTTGCAAATTCGCAATTTTAAAATGTTTCAAGAATAGCATTTAAGGAATCTCTAAAAGAGATTCCTTAAATGCTATTCCTCGCAAATATGCGAATTCTTAAATAGCGATTTTTGCATTTGGGATGATGAATCCCAAATGCAAAAATACCGCTCGCAAAGGGCCAGATTCTCGGTATCTGGCCCTTTGCGACCGGATTTAACAATGATGAATCAGGCTGATAGAGAATAGAAATGAATGTCAGAATGTTTGGTAAGGTGTAACTACAGTTTATTGAGTTTTATAGTTAATCCTGATATAATACTTATTTGGTTACAGCAGGTTCACCCCCTCCCAAAGTTATTCTCTTGTATCATGGCCTTAAATATGGACAAAGGATAGTAATGATGATGCATGCAATTAAATTGCTGGTCAACATCTTCAACAGGTATTTAATGAAATATTTTTGTATTACTTAGATTTTAGTGTTAATACGTATTGCAACTATCACCTAAGCAAATAAAATAACATGTATTATAAACAGTTCTCGATATTTCAAAGTGAAATAGACAACAGAAATGAACAAAAGGTAATCCCTTTAAACTCCATAAATGTTTATGAAAAGGAAATAATTTACTAATTATACTGAGGTGAGTGGTTGTTGGAAAGGTTCAACAGATACTCTATTTAGGTCAAATCCAGCAGTAATCTGAACACACTGCCAGATATCGTTGTCTACGGTGCTGCCCTCATTTGGCATGACATTGGTTTTAGAAACAGCTTAACGTTTTAAGCTCCAACTTAAGTTCTGTGGCACTGGGGTGGATTTACCACCTGGTAAATTTCCATGCAAGTCCAATTTTACTTTTCGGTAAATCCATCCAGTACAGCACAATTACTAGTTAAAATCCATTGAATGGAGAATTACTGCTTGGGTTAAGTTATACCACTCACAAAACCCCACAGAATTCGCAGTTGTATTGTATTTGATGGATACATTTACTACCTATTCTGAGCTGGTGGTAAATGCATGCAGCGTGCTGTAAATATGGTGAGGGAGGAAGTTGGGAAGTGAAAGTAATTTGTAAAGGAACTGAAACCACTTTTTTTGTAGCAGGAGGAAGCATTGTATGTTTCCCCTGTTAGGAAAAAACTTGAATGAGGATTTGTTCCTCCTGCAGCCCCATGTGATTTATAGTCGATATTACCAGCTTAGAAATCTGGATACAATTTCGCACATCTGGAAACATCAGGTGGCCAACATCTTAACAACTAACAGTCTAGATTAATTAAATTAATGTCAGAAAGTATGCCATCATTTTTTTCCGCTTGACTCTTAATAGGGACCAAGATGTAGGCACCACTGCCAAGATCATGAGTGTTTGCTTACAACAATCTTATGCAAAGGAAACCAGATGAGGTATGAAATCAAGTGGTGCAATAGAAATATATAAGGAGCCACTGCTGTCATCTAATGGGAGAGGTTGATGCAGTGGCATAGCTAGACCATGTGCAGCCTGTGGCGGCATGTAAGAGCGGGGGGGGAGGGGTACTGACGGTTCCAGCAACGTGCCAGAAACATTTGTGATATGAGTCGAAAACATTCTATTTGAGATAGTTGGACTTGTCAATACTGGATGAAAATGAGAACTAATTTTGAAAATGAGAACTAATTTTGAACATCAAATGTATTTAAAAACTTAAGCTTTAGACTACAGGGAACTAAAATGTCCAGACAACTTAGAGCTTTGCAATTAATATCAGATTGATTAAAAAAAAGGACATTCAAAATTGTGGCTCTGAATGAAGAACCCCTTCTCTATTTTGCTTTTCAAATCAATACAAGGTATAACAACTTAAAGTGTTAAGCTTTTGTTTGTGGGGACTTGAGCATGGTTACCAAAAAGTACTAGATATTATTTGATAGCACACTGTGGGACTACCTAGAAGATATTTGGAGTCAAAGTGATTGTATTTTCAAAATATAATTTTTAGACCTGATAATGTTAGGGTGATGTTTCGCAAACATTTTTCCTGTTTGTCCCTGCTTTTTGCGGATTTCTTTTTTTAAATTTTAGGACTCTGAGCACTTACCACTGCCAACCAGTGCTAAAGTGTATGTTTTTCTCCCATAAAGCATATTTTGATTGACTTATCCACAACTAGAATATTTAGTTTTTCTTCGATCGCCTATTAGAGGGCACTACCTGTACTCAGGGCCTGTAAATTAAATGCTATTAGTGGGCCTGCAGCCTCGATTGTGCCAAGCACACAAGTAGCACTTCAAACATGTCCCATACCTGCCACTGCGGAGTCTGTGTGTATTTTTACTGCCATGCCGACTTGGTATTTTGGTATTTTAAACCCCTCGCCAAGCCTTAATCTCTTCTTTTATTACATATGTCACCCCTACGGTAGGCTGTAAGAAGTCCATAGGGCAGGGTGGAGTGTATTTAAAAGGTAGGACATGTTTTGTTAGGTTTTAAATGTCCCGCAGTGAAAAACACCCAAATTTGTTCTTCACTACTGTGAGGCTTACCCTTGGAAATTATAATCTGCAATTCCTGATTGAGATTGAGTAGCTCTGTCATGTTTCATGTCTTTACAGTGGTAATTATGATGATAAATACTCTTTGCTGTCAAAGTTCAATTTATCATCACTATTAAGTATGCAAAATCCACGAATTTGTGCGAATTTGCGGATTATTTAATTTTTGCGTGTTCACCTCGTGCTTTGTGTTTGCGGGCTTTTTCCAGCGCGGCGACCGCGAAGTTATCCATGCGGTCGTACATGGGCGTGGCCATCTTGTTTTCAGTGTTAGCGTTGCGTATTTCCGTTTCCGGGCACCAGTTGGATGCTCGCGTTGTGTATTTCCTACGCGTCTGTTTTTGCGTGCTCGTGGGGGAAATATCACGCAAACTTACACACGTGGTCGCAATGGGCGCAGTCATCTTGTTTTTCATTCATTGCTATCGTTCTGGGCATGCTTTTTCAAACCTCCCTTAATCTTTGCAATCCTTTGTTTCTTTTAACTGTTAAAAAACATTTTTTTACTCATTATCTATCTCTTTATTTTTCTACATCTACATTTTTTGTTTTTTTCTACTTTTGGTTACTTTAAAACTACTTTTTTAACTCTTTTCTTTTATTTACTTTTTCCCTATTCTTTCTTTCCTATTTTATTTTCCTTTCCTGTCCAGGACCATGGCAAAGGGAGCCGGGAAGAAACTTAAATGGAAGGGTCCCGTACCCCGTACCAAGCTCCCTTGCGGGTGCTTAAGGGGGGAGGCAAAAACCGCCCGTGATATTTTCAGCGCGGTGGAGGTGGCTGCACTGGTTTTCTTTGTCCAGCCCACCTCCCCAAGACCGTTGCGGCAGGCGGCAGGCCCGGTAATGGGTACGGGCTCCGGGAGCGTCGCCATCCATGTGGGAAGGTGTGCCGGGCCATGTGCCGGGAGTTTTGGGGTCCGACACACCTACAACCAGGCATCCTGGACCGGGAACACGACCTGCTCGACCTGCTTGGTGTGGAGATCCCTGGGCTTGGTGAGTACTAGTAGCTATTTGATCACTACTTTGTTTTCTCCTGCTCTGTCTTATGATATTGCAAATATTTGTTTTTTCTGAAGAGCAAAAATGCTGCTGATTACTTTGCAGGTAAATTATGTTTCAAAAGGTTTTGTGATTGCAGGTGCTCGCCTGCTCACTGGCGGTGCTACTATGCTCACTTGTTTTCAATTTTGTGCTCATTTGGCCTGGGTGACTGATTATGTATGAGTGTACTTTACAGAACTGCATAATGCTAGACACTAGAGACTCAAGTCCAGTCCTTCCTTTGCAACTAAGAAGAGATAGTGGTGGTGGATTGATAGTTTGAGTATATTATGACTGGCTATTTAGTAGGAAACTTTTTAGTGGTCTGCAATCATGACGGACTGTGTCTGTCACTGCGCGTGCTACGGAGTGCTGCCTGCCAGTCCTAGTAGAACCTTTTTGTAGTTGGTTTAGCGAGTTACATAACTTTCGAAGTAGACAATCCGCGAATCCAGCAATACTAATATCTTAGTAGACCACATCAGATAGGTCAACTGATTTAGTGCAATTGTTGTCTATTTCCCTGAAATAATTTGTTATTGCTTTTTTGAAATGTTTGATTTGGTTGACAACAATCATCCATGTTTGTGTCTTTCGTTCATGTTGTCCATCAGCTCACCCCAGGGGCAAGAGGACAGAGGAGGAGGTAGCAGCGCCGGCGGAGCAGGAACAACAGAAAGGCCAGGATGGGTCCGCTGAGGGATCCTCTGCTGGCCCCAGTAAGTTTTCCTGTTAATATTATTAATTATACTTCCCTATCTTTTACAGAACCTATTTATTCCAAACGTTCCTCATAATTCTATTTTTTCCTAAATCGTCTTTTATCTTCTTGTAGACTGTTTCTAAATTCTTATCCTGCCTCTACTATAACTCTCTGTGCTACTACTAGATTATTATTAGTCTGTCTTTGTAGCTAGTTAAGTTGGCAAAAGGTGTACTGTTAAACAAAACTCCTATTCAGCAATAGCTGTAGGCACTGAGTGCAGTCGTCTGGGTTGTCCATAATGTCTATTGAAGTCTTTTAAGTGTTTATGCTTTGACAATTCTCAACAATAAAATGTCAATGGCCACCGAGAATAAGATACTAGTTTACTTTTTGATCGGATAGGAGGACATACTACTACTACTACTACTACTGTTGCAGGGACTATTCTGCACATACAGAAGTATGGACAAGAAATAGGGCATTGGTATGAATTATAATAGGAGCAGTTAGACTTTCCACATACCTCAGTCATAAATGAGGTTGAACCCCCCCAATCTCCTTACTGATAAACTAGTGTGTCAGAGAGTCAATATTTAGCTCCCGAATGCAGCAATGACCCCCAATGATTATACAACCCAGAACATAATAATATGGAGTCATAGTCCCGACCTCTCAGAGTCACGGACTCATGCTTGCAATTTGCAAACCCTTTCACTCACTCACTCATGACCAAAGACCACAGAGTCTATGTAAATTTTAGCTATATTAAAAGTAAAACAACTAGCTCTGTGTGCACTTTGTAAATATTTAAATTGTGCATTATATAAAAACATGTATTAACATCAATGTCATATAACAAACGGTGAACGATTGAAAAGTGGCTGATTTCACACATAAATTGTGGGAGAGCCCTCACCTGGTTGGAACTTAAAGTCTTGGTGGGGATGAATCGTTGACGACTCCGACTAATCATGATCCTGCTCTTGTTCGTAGAAGGCAAGCTTCTGTCTGTTATGAGAAAAAGGGTATGTGTTAAAAAGCAAGCGTTCATCAGTTGTATCAAAAAGTATAGCATCACTTGTTATGCCTAAGCATAAATAAAAAACACCCTTCCCTGAAGAAAGGTACATTTTTTGTTTAGACTAGAGAGTCACAAATTATTAAATTTGTTTATCTAGTACTAGTACTAGTTACTTTTTTTCATTCCTAGAAAAAATAGGGGGTGGTGTATATGGCATCTAAAAATATTAAATGTATTTTCTAGGCGTAACACCACCCAACCACCAGTGCAGGGGCCAGCAGGGAGGTGGGCATTCAAAGGTCGGATGCAGTGCCACAGCCAGCAGGAACTGCTGTGTGGGGTGCCACAGTAGTGGCGGGCAGTGGTAAGCTATTATATTCCTTACTTATTGAGATTGCAGAGTGGGCTCTCTGCAGGGGTGTATATGTTGTACAGTACAAGTACACTTTACTGTTAAGAAGACTTAGAAATTTAGAGCTAAGTTTTTGTCCACCAGGTAGAAGACAGTCACCCTTGACTTCTCATTAGCAATAGCGGCGGGAGTTGACGAGTAACCAATGGCCTCCTCTAAATTTGACTTCAAATCAGCTGTGAAAGTTTTATCAAGAAGCCATGTCGGATCAGAGATGAACTTGATGAAAAGGGAAAGAAGGGTGTAAGGAAGGACGCGCGTGTGAAATTTATTGACTGGCAAAGAATGATACTTGTTTTTTAATGCTGCCCGAGGAAACTGGGAATCTGAAGACTGGCCGGTAGAAGGCTGAAGCAAGGATGGGTGGAAGGTGAAAGGAAAGAGGACTGCCTGGGTGGGTGAAACAGAAACTGTATGTGTGCGCAATATATCCTTTGGTTCAAATTTAAATGTAAGTCAAGCACGGATGCATGGCTGGCGTTTTACAAAATAAAATAAAAGGTTGTTTTTTGGTGAGAAAAAGTAAGATTTGTCCAGTTGTGAGTCAGACATTAAGGAGAATGATTGACATTTATTTTGAATGGATGCCTGCCTGCCTGGATGGTATCTTCCTCATAGTTAGCATAGGTGTATGTAGACAGAGTAGACTGGATGAAGAGTGTTACTTTGAAGAGCATGTGATGTAACACTGCAAATCCGTGCGAGAGTAGCAAAGCCTAGGAAAGTAGAAGTTGTAATTTTTCAGAATACTACCATGACTAGTAACAGTAGTTTGCAAGCATAGCATATATCCGGCGATTACGGTGACCCCTCACTCCCTACCTCTGTTAATAATTTTTTTACAACTCATTTATGTGTGGCCTATCGGTGTTCACTCAATCAAAAACAAAGCACCTAAATGTCATCCCATATGTAAGCAAAATATCCTATGAAGGGATAGATGATCATATTTATTTATCTTCTTCATTTTCCTTTTGTAGTAGTCAGGGGCAGGGCAGGGTGAAAGTTGAATTAATTAAGCAGTAGCCCTTGTAACAGAGTATGGTCAGTGCCACCCGTAATAGAAAAGTAAGAGCTTCACCACCTGCATGCACTGGACTGGTAATAGAAACGCAAGCATGTGTCATCATGGCTTGCGTCTGTTTTATTCGGGTACAAGTTCACTGCGCTGGCATTATGTCGGCTTCCACAAGTTTAGGTACCAATTTCGCTAAACAATAGAGAAAAAGAAGACTGGTGTACTGTTTGAGTCTAATGTAGTGAGTCCATATAGTGCTGGTAGAATTCTTGAAACTCCCACTAATTTTAGAGCAGAGGGCGATAAAGTGGGTGGTTAGATAGATACGTGCCACAAATGTTATGTACTGTGCTTGCAAGTTGCTAGTGCTACTGTGACACAACTTTCTGCTGAATTATTTTGTGTTAATATAAAGGAGCATTGGTTACAGTATGTTTTTCTTTCTTCATATAGATACTCCTTCCAAACTAACAAGGAAGGAGTTGGCTAGACGGGCCCGGCAACGGAAGCTGGAGGCAATTGTCGCCGAATATCGTCGGCTGGTGGCCCAGCAGGAGGAATCGCAGTCGACGTCCACAACAGCTGCATCCTCCTCCGCTGCCCCTGGGTCATACAGTCAGCGCAATCCTCCAGTGGTACGGAGCCGCGGTCTGGCAGCCACCTACCAACGCAGAGCAGCAAAAAAAACAGCTGCTCCCCACAGTACATGAAAGTGCAAGGGTCGTGTGCACCGCTTGACCATCAGAGTGTCCAACCTTGGGCAGGAGGTGGCGGACCTCCGGATAGAGCACCATGACCACCTGGCCAAAAGACACCGCTGGCAGAAGTAGAGGAGAAACTGTCCCTTTCCCCTTTTTTAAAGACTTTTGGGGGGTGGGAATTGGGCGTTGGGGGTTTTGAACTTTTGGGGACATTTATTTCATGGACATTGGTTGGGGTTAGGGAGGGGGGTCGGTCTTGTGGGATAGTTTATTTTTGTAAGGGTCTAAATAATTATTTATTTCAACTTAAACATAGCATCCGCGTTTTTTTACTGTTTTTTGGGGGATGCAGGGGTGGGTAAACTCACTGTACATTTGTTTTCCTGAAACTTAACTGGCTGGTTGATTCAAATTGTCTAAAAGCCCAAATTTGTACAAAAGTGACACTGTCAGATTTAGTGAATTCAATTGTCCCACTACTTTACTAGTACTACCATCAGTCCCTCCTCTCCTCCTACTCCATTATTCTTCCTCCCCCAAACTGCTTATCTTACCTGTGATTCGTGTTTGAGAATAGGGCTAGGCACAGTGCTGGCTGCATGAAAAATGGCAATTAAGGTTGACTATGGAATCCTGGACGGATGAAATGTCATCGTTATGGTGGTAGTAGTAGTGGTACACACTGGCAGTAGCAGCATATGAAAAAAAGGAAATGAAACATTGAATGGTCTGAGCGCAGCATTAGAACAGTACGATAGATAGTAGAGTACACAAGAACAGTGCCATATATTGTAGCCTAAGCAATACTAAAGTATTTGTGAGAAGTTGGCCTGATATGTGGTGTTTCCAATTCTGGAACCGCCTTGTATCAGTCCAAACAATCCCTTATGGTGCCTGGTTGTAAGTCAACCTTGTTAGACAAGCTATCCTAGTGGTAGCATGGACTTAGCAGCCTTAAAGGCTTAACTTAAGAGGTCGTGTTAAGCGAGCTGTTTTTACCACATACAATCCTGTAATACCAAATGAAAGGACACCACACAAGTATATATTATAAAAATATATGTGTTTATTTCTAAATTAATCCCCAGTACTCTTTATGAGCAAAGGGGCACAAGCGTTAAATCAAAAGCACAGTATAACATATAAAGTTGCACAATCATGGATGAGGGCCCAAGAAGGCTCTGACTTGTGTCTGGGTAGTTGGAGGAGCCCAGTCCTGTATGGTCTGGATCTTGCTCTACAATGGTTGAACCTGACCCCCACCTACTAGGTGGCCCAAGTACACAACCTTGCTCTGCCCTATCTGGCACTTGGTAGCCTTGAAAGTCAGGCCTGCCATTTGCAGGGCCCCCAGAATCGTCTTCAGGTGGATCAGATGATCCTCCCAGGTGGAGATAAAGACACCAATATCATCTAGATATGCTGCGCAAAAGTCATCCAACCCAGCAAGGACTTGATTCACCAACCTTTAGAAGGTGGCAGGTGCATTCTTCAAACCAAAGGGCATTACCACAGACTGATAATGTCCACTAGGGGTAGAGAATGCTGTTTTGGCTTTTGACTCTTCAGCTAGTCTGATCTGCCTGTAGCCAGCTGTCAAATCAAATGTGCTCAGAAACTTGGCTGAAGCCAATTTATCAATGATCTCATCTGCTCTTGGAATGGGATGTGCATCTGTCCTAGTGACAGCATTGAGACCTCTGTAGTCCACACAAAACCTCATTTCTCTCTTTCCATCTTTGGTATGAGGTTTTGGGACAAGGACCACTGGGCTAGCCCATGGGCCCTCAGATGGCTCAATCACTCCAAGCTCCAACATCTTTTGCACCTCAGCCTTTATAAATCCCTGGCATGGTCAGGTTGCCTGTAGATCTTATTCTTCACAGGCAGACTGTCACCAGTGTCCACCTCATGGGTGCACCAATTAGTCTGGCTGGGTGTGAGGGAAAACATATGCCTGTGGGCCTGCAACACCTGTCTGCAGTCCACCTGTTGCTGCTCAGTGAGGCTGCCTGCCAAGGCTACTCCATCAACTGGACCATCATCAGGGTTCTGGGAAAGCAGGTCTGGGAGAGGGTCACTCTCTTCCTCCTGATCCCCATCTGTGGCCATGAGGAGACTCATGTCCTCCATGTCAACAAATGCTTTCAAACGGTAAACATGGAGCACCCTGTGGGGGCTCCTAGGGGTGCCAAAGTCAACCACATAGGTGACTTCTCCCTTTTTCTCAATGACAGGGTAGGTTCCAGTCCATTTGTCCTGGAGTGCTTCTGGGCCCACTGGGTCCAACACCCACACCTTCTGCCGTTGCTGGAACTCAAAGAGAACAGCCTTTTGGTCATGCCAAGCTTTCTGTAAGTCTTGACTGGCTTCAAGGTTTTTGGATGCTCTCTCCATGTATTCAGCCATCCTGGAGCGGAGACCAAGTACATAGTCCACAATATCTAGCTTAGGCTTTTTGAGAGGTAACTCCCATCCTTCCTTCACCAAACACAGTGGACCCCTCACAGGGTGGCCAAACAAAAGTTCAAAAGGGCTGTAGCCAAGCCCCTTCTGTGGGACCTCTCTGTAAGCAAAGAGCAAGCAGGGTAAAAGGATGTCCCATTTCTGCCTAAGCTTCTCTGGTAGACCTTTTATCATTCCCTTTAGGGTCTTGTTGTACCTTTCAACAAGCCCATTGCACTGTGGATGGTAGGGTGTGGTAAACTTATAGTTTACTCCACACTCTTTCCTCATTGCTTTTAAGTATCCAGACATAAAGTTGGTACCTCTGTCTGAAAGAACCTCCTTTGGAAAGCCCACTCTTGAGAAAACTGCAATGAGGGCTTTTGCCACCACAGGTGCTGTGGTGGTCCTCAGGGGAATTGCCCCTGGGTACCTGGTGGCATGATCCACTACCACCAGTATAAATCTGTGCCCAGATGCTGTTTGAGGATCCATGGGACCCACAATATCTATTCCAACTCTTTCAAAGGGTACCCCCACCACAGGTAGTGGTATCAGGGGGGCCTTTGTTGTGCCACCTGACTTACCACTGGCTTGGCAAGTGACAAAGGAGCGACAAAACTCCTTGACATTTTCTGACATGTGAGGCCAGTGAAAGTGAGGAACAAGCCTGTCCCAAGTCTTATTCTGGCCTAAGTGTCCTGCAAGGGGAATATCATGGGCCAAGGTGAGAAGGAAACCCCTAGACTTCAAAGGTATAACCAACCTCCTGGTGGCACCAGGCTTGGGGTCTCTAGCCTCTGAAAAAAGGAGTCCATCATCCCAATAACTTTATGGGCACCTTGAGCATTCCCTTTAGCCTCAGCAGCAGCTTGCTTTCTGAGGGGTTCAAGTGAAGGGCAATCTAATTGGGCCTGCCCCAGGTCTGCCCTTGAGGGTCCCCCTGTCCCCAGAAATTCAACCTGGTCAGGTTCAAGCTCCTCAGAGACAGTCTCCTCTTGGACTGCAGAATCAGTTTCCTGTGAAACCTGATCCTCAACCTGGGGCAAGTGGGAAGGCACAGCCTTAACCCTCTTGCTCCTTCTCTTGGGTTGTGGTTGGTCTAATGTTTCAAGATCCACCACTGGTTCAGGAAGGCACTTCTTAGCCTGAGACCTTGTCACTGCAAGGACATTAGCTGAAATCCCTAGCATTTCTGCATGAGTCCTGCACTCCACTTCTGACCAAACTGAGCTTTCAAGATCATTGCCTAACAGACAGTCTACTGGGAGGTCTGCACTCACAACAACTTTCTTTAGGCCATTTACCCCTCCCCAGGAGAAGTTCACAACAGCCACACTATGTGAAGTAGTGGAGTTGCTTGCATTGGTCCCTAGGTAACTTTCACCTAGTACAATCTGACCAGGGTCCACAAAGTCTGGTGTCACCATAGTGACACTGGCACAAGTGTCCCTGTAGGCCTGAGCCAGTTTCTCATTGATTAAGGGAGTCTGCCTATAGTTGCCCAGGTTACTGGGGCTTACTGCAGTGGTCAAAGATAAGTCCACATCATACAGGAGAACTGCCTGGGTGGGGATTCTGACTAGGCCAGATTCCACCTCAGTACCCAAGGTTAACCCTACTATCCCCTTAGGTTGTGCACTACCACTGCTGACTGTACTAGGGGGTGCAGTTGCTTTAGGAGATGCAGTGGCAGGAACTGGATTTTTCTTAGTGCATTCACTGCCCCAGTGTGAAACTGATTTGCAGGTATTACACCAAGGTTTCTTTGGGCCATCATTCTTCTTTTTCTTTTTTCATTTTGGGAACCACCCTCCTTATTACTAGTTTGGGGGCCTGAAGACATCTGGTCCTTTTCTTTATCTTTCTGATTCCCACCCTTCTGGTCTGTTTTCTTCTGGTCACCATGGTTCTGGGGTTTCTGCTTAATCCTTGTTCTGACCCATTTGTTCTCCTTCTTTCCCAATTCTTGGGGAGAGGTCAGATCAGAGTCAATAAGGTATTGATGCAACAGCTGGTTCTGACAGTTATTAAGGATCTGCTCTCTCATTATAAGATTGTACAATCCTGTATAGTCTGAGACTTTACTTCCCTGCAGCCAACCCTCCAGAGCCTTAGTGGCACAATCAACAAAATCAGTCCAGTCCTGAGTCTGTGCGTTTTGGGTGTCTATGAACAACAACCTGTATTGCTCAGTGGTTAGGCCAAACCCTTCAATAAGAGCACTCTTCAGGACAGAGTAGTTTTTGGCATCCTCAGGTCTAACTGTGAGGAGCCTATCCCTCCCTTTATCAGAAAAGGAGTACCATAAAATTGCTGCCCACTGATCCTCAGGAACCTGCTGTACCATGCAGGCTCTCTCAAGAGCAGTCATCCATTTCTGGATGTCATCCCCTTCCTTGTAGGGGGGCACAATTTTTGTCAGGTTTCTATTATCATAGCTCCTGTCTTTATCTTTAGGAATTTTGCTGCCACCAGTGGCATCTAAGCCACACAACTTTCTTTCTCTTGCTAAAGCAAGTTTAGATTGAGCCAAGGCTATCTCTCCCCTCTCTATTTGGAGTTGGACAGCCCTCATCCTGGCCCTATGCTCTTTCCTCTGGGGGGAAGTCATTCCCCTTTGAGATTCTCTTGAGACACTAGAAACATGAGAGTCCCCGGATGGAGATCTCACCCTCCTGTTGCCTGGGAGAATTAAGTTATGGGAACTGGGGAGGTGCTGGCCCTCTCCACTCCCATGTAGGTCTAGATTGGCCTGGTTAAGCCTGCCAATCTGTACCGGGGTCACCCTCTGATCCTGATCTTCAGGCTCCTCTGTCTCTGAACCTTCCTCTTCCTCCTCCTCTTCTTCTTCTGGAAGATTCTCATTCTCAGGGGAGTTCACCCCCTCACCTGAATCTAAGGGAGCCTGACTCACCTTATCTAAGTCATCCTTTTCCAGGATAGCTATCAGGGAAGGAATGGTAGGGCCTCTGCCCTTTTTTAACCCCCTTGCTGTGCACAAGGCACCCAAGTCTTTGTGGCTAAGGTTGTCATATCTGGAAGTTGCTTTGATAGTGTCAACTACTACAGGAGCAGAGCCTGAGGCTCCACCTGTATCAGACATGACTGCTAGTTAGGTGTAAGTGGTGCACTTACCTACACTAAGTGTTTTCCTACTGTGCTAGTGAGTTAAAGTCAGGGTGTGCTAATCCCTTTAATCTACAACTACTAAGTTCAGTAGAACGTAATATGCTAAGCTTTTGATTTTATATGTACCTAAGGTACTTGATGTGATCTTTCAATTTGATAAAAAGATTGCAATGGTAAAACAAACAGCAAGCTCAAATCCGCACCGCTGCGCACCAATGTGAGAAGTTGGCCTGATATGTGGTGTTTCCAATTCTGGAACCACCTTGTATCAGTCCAAACAATCCCTTATGGTGTCTGGTTGTAAGTCAACCTTGTAGACAAGCTATCCTAGGGGTAGCATGGACTAAGCAGCCTTAAAGGCTTAACTTAAGAGGTTGTGTTAAGCGAGCTGTTTTACCACATACAATCCTGTAATACCAAATGAAAGGACACCACACAAGTATATATTATAAAAATATATGTGTTTATTTCTAAATTACTCCTCAGTACTCTTTGTGAGCAAAGGGGCACAAGCGTTAAATCAAAAGCACAGTATAACATACAAAGTTGCACAATTATGGATGAGGGCGGGTGGCCACTCAAACCATATACTAAAAAAATGGTATAAGAGATACCAATCGAACAGTGGTTAGGTCTAGGGCCTAGAGAATCGCTGGGAGCAGTCAGGACTAGCAATGCTGAAGTCGGGAGAAGCCCGCGGGATTCGGGTGCAGCACGTAAAGTGCGGCTTGCACCAATGCAATGTCAATGGTGCGTAAAAGTTACACAAAGTTAGTTTAAAGATACTTCCAATGAACCTAGAGGAACAAAACTTAAGACACAGACCCTAGAGGTGTGTACCAGCGTAGGAACACCGGAGTTGCAATGTTACCTCACCCACAGGAAGTGGGTGCACAGGGTCGAAGTGGCGTCGGGTTTTGACACGCAGGTTCTTGGTGCTTGGAGCTGGAGAAGCTGCAGGCGATGGGAAACAGAAGTGTCCGGTGTGATCCAAGGGTGGATCGAAGTCGAGATGAATCTGAAAGCAGAGGGGACAGAGTCTGGGTTACTCAGCAGTGACCAGGGTGGAACCAGCACGGAACCAGGCAATGTCGGGCGCAATCAGATGGTTGTCGAGAGACTTCTCTCTGCTGTCATGTGGGCTCTGCGGCATCTGCGACGTCCAGGAGCAGGTCACGATCTGTCCCATGCAGGCTCTCGCCGTCAGCACTGTCAGCTTCAAGATTGCAGCAAACAGTACTTGGCAAAAGCAATCCACGTGGAACCGGGAGATTGCTTCTCACTCAGACCAGGAGGGTCAGAGTGGGGGCTCCTTTTCACAGGAGCTGGTGCAGATCTGGAGCAACCAGAAAAGCTAGTCGTTTTCAAGTTTTCGTTGGCACAGGGGCCACAAGCCAGCTGGCAAGTGACCGGGCCAACGCGTCAAGCCAACACAAGCAGAAGGGTCCCACGCAGCACTCGTCGAGTGTGGAGGGGTTAGCTTTAGTGCAAGTGTAGCTCAGGGTTGGGGCTTCTCAAACCCCGGTGTACAGCTTCGAGGGTCACTCGTGGGCTGTACGGTCAGCGTCTCGTGGCCTTTTCAAGATGGCGTGCCCCACGCTTCCGGTCGCCTCCACTGGTCTCAGCTCTGCAGGGACTGTGGATCGGGCTGGGAGAAGGCAGGCAAGCTTGATCTCGTCGATCTCTGTCGCTCGAGTTCCGGCGGGAACTGCAACAAAGCAAGGGTCGAGGTGCTGTGGAGTGGTGTGGCTCACTGGTTAGAGGTGGCAGACCCAAAAGCAGAGAACGGCCTGGGACCGGGGTTCAATTCCTGACGCTGCAGGGTCGTGGACCAGGGTCAGCGGACTCGATAATTCTCGCCTCGGTGCCTACTATAACCAGGGATCACACTCGGCAACTCTGGGCATTAGCTTGCCTCATCTCTACAACGGCCCCCCACATTCGCCGGGGATGCCTGGTTTCACCTTGGAGATACCCAGTAGGGACCATCTCACAGGGATAGCCAGGACGGGTTGCCCAGCGGTCTACAGCGCCACGACGACTCAGGGCAGCAGTGCGCTTTACAAGACCACATACATTACATTACATTACATTACCTGTTTGCAGAGGGTGGTCACTCCTTGACCACAAGGGAGATTCTTCAGTCTTCTACGTTGAGTAGGATGTCGAAGGGTCCAGAGTGTCATTTCTTATGTTTCGTCAGGATAATCTGAGTTGCATTGGCACTGCTCCCACTCTTATTTGAATCTGGTGGGCTGGATTACCTGCTAGGTCCCTCCCTATGGGTGGAACCCAGGGTGGGCTGGATTACCTGCTAGGTTCCTCCCTATGGGTGGAACCCAGGTAGGGGGTGGATACACCCCTTTCCTTTGATCCTGGCCGTGCTGGGACTGGGGCTGGTGTGCCCCAGAACCGGTTTGGCCAGATTATGCAAGGGGCAGCCTTGTGCTCCCCAGGCAGTGTCTGGTTTCTTTGAAACCTCCCTGCTACAATCCACTATCTCCTGTCTGGGGTGGTTTATCACCGCCCTGCGACAGGAAACCTTTTGTCCAGGCCACCAATTGCTAAGTTTCGATCAGCAGCAGGAGGCCAGACCCGTGTCTGTGGCAGAGGCATCCATTTTGTGGATCTGAGGCTCATTTTAAATCAAAAGCGTTTCAGTAAAGCAACATGTCTTCTCCCTCAAGAAGGGTGGAATGCTACCCCCGTCACCAGAACTGGTGAGGGGGTAGTATTCCAATTCATATGACACCTTACACGACATGTTTTGATAAAGCCAAACCAAAGTTGCTATATAACAGCAAGGATTATACGGCACTTAATAGTATATGGTATGGCATTATCCCGGATCAGCTTAGGGAGTTGTACCCGACAGCTGCAGACAGGCTCAGCTCATGCCAGAGCTCCATCTCACATAAAACCACGCACTCTGCCTCCAGGATTGATAAGGCCTTCCATAGGAGTTGATCACAGGTTTATATGTGTCCAGATATAGGTTTAGATATAGGTATACTATATCTAAGCAAGGGGTGATTACACCCACTTGCCCCAGCTGAGTGATCAGCCAGTTGGGTCAATTTAAGAACCAGCCAGGGGTGGCAAAAGCTATGCTACAGCCCCTGGTAGGCCTTGGTGGCACCTATGCCCTGAGCACCTATGGTGCATGGTACAGGGGCTGACAAGGAGTCCATTTTCCAATTGTGGTATGTACCTATAGCACATGTATTACAAATTTAGAGAGAGAACAGCAGGCTGGGGGACTGATTAGCAGGCCCACAGCCTCAGTAAGTCGAAAACCAGTGAAGCAAAAAGCAAAATTTGGGGTGACCATAGGATAGCAGACCCTACTCTCCTACACAACCCCCCCTCCCCAAATGCAGGGACATTAAACTTAACCTTGACCAGATAAGTCTTCATGTTCTAAGTGGAAGTACCTTGAGAGACCATCTGCATTACCATGGTCAGTCCCTGGGCGGTACTCCACTATAAAGTCCATCCCTGTAGGGAAATGGACCACCTGAGCAGTTTGGGATTTTCACCCTTCATCTGATTTAGCCACAAGAGGGGCTTATGGTCTGTCTGAATTAGGAAGTGAGTACAAAACAAGTATGGCCTCAACTTCTTCAGGGCCCAAACCACAGCAAAGGCCTCCCTCTCAATAGCTGACCAACGTTTCTCCCTGGGAGTCAGCCTTCTGCTAATAAAAGCAATGGGCTGGTCTTGACCATCTTGATTTAGTTGTGAAAGCACAGCTCCCACCCCCAACTCAGAAGCATCTGTCTGTACAATGAACTGTTTGGAGTAGTCAGGACTCTTCAGGATAGGTACAGAGCACATGGCCTTCTTCAGGTCATCAAATGCCTTTTGACAGCTAACTGTCCACCATCAGGATTCAAGCAAACCGGGCCGAAGACGGCTGTAATGCCAGAAACCGGTCCCCGGGAGCTTGTTTCCTTCCCAGTGTAAGAATTGGCTTTTGTAGTTTGGTTTGCCCTGTTCCCATCATGCACTGGGACAGGAACAGACTAATTTGCATACAGTAGGTTCTGAAACTGGGATGGTGCAGTGAGCAAAAAAACGGTGTTGGATCTAGCCCTGATCTCTTGACTGGGTGAGAGCTTTCTGCTTAATTCAGAGACTCTGTCCCTCACCACCCCTTGTTGTAAATATTTTTGTCCACCCTAAGCGTGGAAGGGTATTCTCAGATGTGAGACCCTTGCTCATTGCACCATCAGGATTCAAGCAAACCGGGCCGAAGACGGCTGTAATGCCAGAAACCGGTCCCCGGGAGCTTGTTTCCTTCCCAGTGTAAGAATTGGCTTTTGTAGTTTGGTTTGCCCTGTTCCCATCATGCACTGGGACAGGAACAGACTAATTTGCATACAGCCAGGTTCTGAAACTGGGATGGTGCAGTGAGCTAAAAAACGGTGTTGGATCTAGCCCTGATCTCTTGACTGGGTGAGAGCTTTCTGCTTAATTCAGAGACTCTGTCCCTCACCACCCCTTGTTGTAAATATTTTTGTCCACCCTAAGCGTGGAAGGGTATTCTCAGATGTGAGACCCTTGCTCATTGCACCATCAGGATTCAAGCAAACCGGGCCGAAGACGGCTGTAATGCCAGAAACCGGTCCCCGGGAGCTTGTTTCCTTCCCAGTGTAAGAATTGGCTTTTGTAGTTTGGTTTGCCCTGTTCCCATCATGCACTGGGACAGGAACAGACTAATTTGCATACAGCCAGGTTCTGAAACTGGGATGGTGCAGTGAGCTAAAAAACGGTGTTGGATCTAGCCCTGATCTCTTGACTGGGTGAGAGCTTTCTGCTTAATTCAGAGACTCTGTCCCTCACCACCCCTTGTTGTAAATATTTTTGTCCACCCTAAGCGTGGAAGGGTATTCTCAGATGTGAGACCCTTGCTCATTGCACCATCAGGATTCAAGCAAACCGGGCCGAAGACGGCTGTAATGCCAGAAACCGGTCCCCGGGAGCTTGTTTCCTTCCCAGTGTAAGAATTGGCTTTTGTAGTTTGGTTTGCCCTGTTCCCATCATGCACTGGGACAGGAACAGACTAATTTGCATACAGCCAGGTTCTGAAACTGGGATGGTGCAGTGAGCTAAAAAACGGTGTTGGATCTAGCCCTGATCTCTTGACTGGGTGAGAGCTTTCTGCTTAATTCAGAGACTCTGTCCCTCACCACCCCTTGTTGTAAACACTGTACCTTTTTGGGCATCTTCTTGGATGTCAAGTCATTCAATGGTGTCACAATGGACCCATAGTTCTTTATACATTTTCTGTAATACCCAGTCAGGCCCAAGAAGGCTCTGACTTGTGTCTGGGTAGTTGGAGGAGCCCAGTCCTGTATGGTCTGGATCTTGCTCTCCAATGGTTGAACCTGACCCCCACCTACTAGGTGGCCCAGGTACACAACCTTGCTCTGCCCTATCTGGCACTTAGTAGCCTTGATAGTCAGGCCTGCCTTTTGCAGGGCCTCCGGAACCTTCTTCAGGTGGATCAGGTGATCCTCCCAGGTGGAGCTAAAGACAGCAATATCATCTAGATATGCTGCGCAAAAGTCATCCAACCCAGCAAGGACTTGATTCACCAACCTTTGGAAGGTGGCAGGTGCATTCTTCAAACCAAAGGGCATTACCACAAATTGATAATGTCCACTAGGGGTAGAGAATGCTGTTTTGGCTTTTGACTCTTCAACTAATCTGATTTGCCAGTAGCCAGCTGTCAAATCAAATGTGCTCAGAAACTTGGCAGAAGCCAATTTATCAATGAGCTCATCTGCTCTTGGAATGGGATGTGCATCTGTCCTAGTGACAGCATTAAGACCTCTGTAGTCCACACAAAACCTCATTTCTCTCTTTCCATCTTTGGTATGAGGTTTTAGCACATGGACCACAGGGCTAGCCCATGGGCTCTCTGATGGCTCAATCACTCCAAGCTCCAACATCTTTTGCACCTCAGCCTTTATACAATCCCTGACATGGTCAGGTTGCCTGTAGATCTTATTCTTCACAGGCAGACTGTCACCAGTGTCCACCTCATGGGTGCACCAATTAATCTGGATGGGTGTGAGTGAAAACATATGCCTGTGGGCCTGCAACACCTGTCTGCAGTCTACCTGTTGCTGCTCAGTGAGGCTGCCTGCCAAGGCTACTCCATCAACTGAACCATCATCAGGGTTCTGGGAAAGCAGGTCTGGGAGAGGGTCACTCTCTTCCTCCTGATCCCCATCTGTGGCCATGAGGAGACTCATGTCCTCCCTGTCAACACATGCTTTCAAACGGTTTACATGGAGCACCCTGTGGGGGCTCCTAGGGGTGCCAAAGTCAACCACATAGGTGACTTCTCCCTTTTTCTCAATGATAGGGTAGGGTCCAGTCCATTTGTCCTGGAGTGCTGCTGGGCCCACTGGGTCCAACACGCACACCTTCTGCCCTGGCTGGAACTCAACCAGAACAGCCTTTTGGTCATGCCAAGCTTTCTGTAATTCTTGACTGGCCTCAAGGTTTTTGGATGCTCTCTCCATGTATTCAGCCATCCTGGAGCGGAGACTAAGTACATAGTCCACAATATCTAGCTTAGGCTTTTTGAGAGGTAACTCCCATCCTTCCTTCACCAAACACAGTGGACCCCTCACAGGGTGGCCAAACAAAAGTTCAAAAGGTCTGTAGCCAACCCCCTTCTGTGGGACCTCTCTGTAAGCAAAGAGCAAGCAGGGTAAAAGGATGTCCCATTTCCGCCTAAGCTTCTCTGGTAAACCTTTTATCATTACCTTTAGGGTCTTGTTGAACCTTTCAACAAGCCCATTGCACTGTGGATAGTAGGGTGTGGTAAACTTATAGCTTATCCACACTCTTTCCACATTGCTTTTAAGTATCTAGACATAAAGTCGGTACCTCTGTCTGAAAGAACCTCCTTTGGAAAACCCACTCTTGAGAAAACTGCAATGAGGGCTTTTGCCACCACAGGTGCTGTGGTGGTCCTCAGGGGAATTGCCTCTGGGTACCTGGTGGCATGATCCACTACCACCAGTATAAATCTGTGCCCAGATGCTGTTTGAGGATCCATGGGACCCACAATATCTATTCCAACTCTTTCAAAGGGTACCCCCACCACAGGTAGTGGTATCAGGGGAGCCTTTGTTGTGCCACCTGACTTACCACTGGCTTGGCAAGTGACACAGGAGCAACAAAACTCCTTGACATTTTCTGACATGTGAGGCCAGTGAAAGTGAGGAACAAGCCTGTCCCAAGCCTTATTCTGGCCTAGGTGTCCTGCAAGGGGAATATCATGGGCCAAGGTGAGAAGGAAACCCCTAAACTTCAAAGGTATAACCAACCTCCTGGTGGCACCAAGCTTGGGGTCTCTAGCCTCTGAATAAAGGAGTCCATCATCCCAATAAACTTTATGGGCACCTTGAGCATTCCCTGCAGCCTCAGCATCAGCTTGCTGTCTTAGGGGTTCAAGGGAAGGGCAATCTAATTGGGCCTGCCCCAGGTCTGCCCTTGAGGGTCCCCCTGTCCCCAGAAACTCAACCTGGTCAGGTTAAAGCTCCTCAGAGACAGTCTCCCCTTGGACTGCAGAATCAGTTTCCTGTGAAACCTGATCCTCAACCTGGGGCAAGTGGGAAGGCACAGCCTTAACCCTCTTTCTCCTTCTCTTGGGTTGTGGTTGGTCTAATGTTTCAAGATCCACCACTGGTTCAGGAAGGCACTTCTTAGCCTGAGACCTTGTCACTGCAAGGACATGAGCTGAAATACCTAGCATTTCTGAATGAGTCCTGTACTCCACTTGTGACCACACTGAGCTTTCAAGATCATTGCCTAACAGACAGTCTACTTGGAGGTCTGCACTCACAACAACTTTCTTTAGGCCATTTACCTCTCCACAGGAGAAGTTCACAACAGCCACACTATGTGAAGTAGTGGAGTTGCTTGCATTGGTCACTAGGTAACTTGCACCATGGACAATCTGACCAGGGTCCACAAAGTCTGGTGTCACCATAGTGACACTGGCACAAGTGTCCCTGTAGGCCTGAGCCGGTTTCTCATTGATTAAGGGAGTCTGCCTATATTTGCTGAGGTTACTGGGGCTCACTGCAGTGGTCGAAGATAAGTCCACATCATATAGGAGAACTGCCTGTGTGGGGATTCTGACTAGGCCAGATTCCACCTCAGTACCCAAGGTTAACCCTACTATCCCCTTAGGTTGTGCACTACCACTGCTGACTGTACTAGGGGGTGCAGTTGCTTTAGGAGCTGCAGTGGCAGGAACTGGATTTTTCTTAGTGCACTCACTGCCCCAGTGTGAAACTGATTTCCAGGTATTACACCAAGGTTTCTTTGGGCCATCATTCTTCTTTTTCTTTTTGTCATTCTGGGAACCACCCTCCTTATTACTAGTTTGGGGGCCTGAAGACTTCTGGTCCTTTTCTTTATCTATCTGATTCCCACCCTTCTGGTCTGTTTTCTTCTGGTCACCATGGTTCTGGGGTTTCTGCTTAATCCTTGTTCTGACCCATTTGTCTGCCTTCTTTCCCAATTCTTGGGGAGAGGTCAGATCAGAGTCAATAAGGTATTGATGCAACAGCTGGTTCTGACAGCTATTAAGGATCTGCTCTCTCATTATAAGATTGTACAATCCTATATTGTCTGAGACTTTACTTCCCTGCAGCCAACCCTCCAGAGCCTTAGCGGCACAATCAACAAAATCAGTCCAGTCCTGAGTCTGTGCTTTTTGGGTGTCTCTGAACAACAACCTGCATTGCTCAGTGGTTAGGCCAACCCCTTCAATAAGAGCACTCTTCAGGACAGAGTAGTTTTTGGCATCCTCAGGTCTAACTGTGAGGAGCCTTTCCCTCCCTTTCTCAGAAAAGGAGTACCATAAAATTGCTGCCCACTGATCCTCAGGAACCTGCTGTACCATGCAGGCTCTCTCAAGAGCAGTCATCCATTTGTGGATGTCATCCCCTTCCTTGTAGGGGGGGCACAATTTTTGTCAGGTTTCTATTATCATAGCTCCTGTCTTTATCTTTAGGAATTTTGCTGCCGCCAGTGGCATCTAAGCCACACAACTTTCTTTCTCTTGCTAAAGCAAGTTTAGCTTGAGCCAAAGCTATCTCTTCCCTCTCTATTTGGAGTTGGACAGCCCTAATCCTGGCCCTATGCTCTTTCCTCTGGGGGTAGTCATTCCCCTTTGAGATTCTCTTGAGACACTAGAAACATGAGAGTCCCCTGATGGAGATCTCACCCTCCTGTTGCCTGGGAGAATTAAGTTATGGGATCTGGGGAGGTGCTGGCCCTCTCCACTCCCATGTAGGTCTAGATTGGCCTGGTTAAGCCTGCCAATCTGTAACTGGGTCACCCTCTGATCCTGATCTTCAGGCTCCTCAATCTCTGAGCCTTCCTCTCCCTCTTCCTCCTCCTCTTCTTCTTCTGGAAGATTCTCATTCTCAGGGGAGTTCACCCCCTCGCCTGAATCTAAGGGAGCCTGACTCACCTTATCTAAGTCATCCTTTTCCAGGATAGCTATCAGGGAAGGAATGGTAGGGCCTCTGCCCTTTTTTAGCCCCCTTGCTGTGCACAAGGCACCCAAGTCTTTGTGGCTAAGGTTGTCATATCTGGAAGTTGCCTTGGTAGGGTCAACTGTTACAGGAGCAGAGCCTGAGGCTCCACCTGTATCAGACATGACTGCTAGTGAGGTGTAAGTGGTGCACTTACCTACACTACGTGTTTTCCTACTGTACCTTGCTAGTGAGTTGTAATCAGGATGTGCTAATCCCTTTAATCTACAACTACTAAATTCAGTAGAACTTAATATGCTAAGCTTTTGATTTTATATGTACCTAAGGTACGTGATGTGATCTTTCAATTTGATATAAAGATTGCAATGGTAAAACAAACAGCAAGCTCAAATCCGCACCGCTGCGCACCAATGTGAGAAGTTGGCCTGATATGTGGTGTTTCCAATTCTGGAACCACCTTGTATCAGTCCAAACAATCCCTTATGGTGTCTGATTGTAAGTCAACCTTGTAGACAGCGAGCTGTTTTACCACATACAATCCTGTAATACCAAATGAAAGGACACCACACAAGTATATATTATAAAAATATATCTGTTTATTTCTAAATTAATCCCAGTACTCTTTATGAGCAAAGGGGCACAAGCGTTAAATGAAAAGCACAGTATAACATACAAAGTTGCACAATTATGGATGAGGGCTGGTGGCCACTCAAACCATATACTAAAAAAATGGTATACGAGATACCAATCGAGCAGTGGTTAGGCCTAGGGCCTAGAGATTTGCTGGGAGCAGTCAGGACTAGCAATGCTGAAGTCGGGAGGAGCCCGCGGGATTCGGGTGCAGCACATAAAGTGCGGCTTGCACCAATGCAATGTGAATGGTGCGTAAAAGTTACACAAAGTTAGTTTAAAGATACTTCCGCTGAACCTAGAGGAACAAAACTTAAGACACAGACGCTAGAGGTGTGTACCAGTGTAGGAACACCGGCGTTGCAATGTTACCTCACCCACAGGAAGTGGGAGCACAGGGTCGAAGTGGCGTCGGGTTTTGACACGCAGGTTCTTGGTGCTTGGAGCTGGAGAAGCTGCAGGCGATGGGAAGCAGAAGTGTCCGGTGTGATCTAAGGGTGGATCGAAGTCGAGATGAATCTGAAAGCAGAGGGGACAGAGTCTGGGTCACTCAGCAGTGACCAGGGTGGAACCAGGACGGAACCAGGCAATGTCGGGCGCAATCAGATGGTTGTCAAGAGGCTTCTCTCCGCTGTCACGTGGGCTCTGGGGCATCTGCGACGTCCAGGAGCAGGTCACTTTCTGTCCCACGCAGGCTCTCGCCGTCAGCACCGTCGGCTTCAAGATTGCAGCAAACAGTACTTGGCAAAAGCAATCCACGCGAAACCGGGAGATTGCTTCTCACTCAGACCAGGAGGGTCAGAGTGGGGGCTCCTTTTCACAGGAGCTGGTGCAGATCTGGAGCAACCAGAAAAGCAAGTCGTTTTCAAGTTTTCGTCGGCACAGGGGCCACAAGCCAGCTGGCAAGTGACCGGGCCAACGCGTCGAGCCAACACAAGCAGAAGGGCCCCACGCAGCACTCGTCGAGTGTGGAGGCGGTAGCTTTGGTGCAAGTGTAGCTCAAGGTTGGGGCTTTTCAAACCCCGGTGTACAGCTACGAGGGTCACTCATGGGCTGCACGGTCAGCGTCTTGTGGCCTTTTCAAGATGGCGTGCCCCACGCTTCCGGTCGCCTCCACTGGTCTCAGCTCTGCAGGGACTGTGGATCGTGCTGGGAGAAGGCAGGCAAGCTTAAACTCGTCAATCTCTGTCGCTCGAGTACCGGCGGGAACTGCAACAAAGCAAGGGTCGAGGGCTGGATGGTGCCTGTTTGCACAGGGTGGTCACTCCTTGACCACAAGGGAGATTCTTCAGTCTTCTACGTTGAGAAGGATGTCGAAGGGTCCAGAATTCATTTCTTATGTTTCTTCAGGATGATCTGAGTTGCATTGGCACTGCTCCCACTCTTATTCGAATCTAGTGAGCTGGACATTCTGCTAGGTCCCCTCCTATGGGTGGGACCCAGGAAGGGGGTGGTTACACCCCTTTCCTTTGATCCAGGCCACGCTGGGACTGGGGCTGGTGTGCCCCAGAACCGGTTTGGCCGGATTATGCAAGGGGCAGCCTTGTGCTCCCCAGGCAGTGTCTGGTTTCTTTGAAACCTCCCTGCTACAATCCACTATCTCCTGTCTGGGGTGGTTTGACACCGCCCTGCGACAGGAAACCCTTTGTCCAGGCCACCATTTGCTGAGTTTCGGTCAGCAGCAGGAGGCCAGACCCGTGTCTGTGGCAGAGGCATCCATTTTGTGGATCTGAGGCTCATTTTAAATCAACCGCGTTTCAGTAAAGCAACATGTCTTCTCCCTCTAGAAGGGTGGAATGCTACCCCCATCGTCAGAACTGGCGAGGGGGTAGTATTCCAATTCATATGACACCTTACACTACATGTTTTGATAAAGCCAAACCAAAGTTGCTATATAACCGCGAGGATTATAAGGCACTTAATAGTATATGGTATGGCATTTCCCGGATCAGCTTAGGGAGTTGTTCCCGACAGCTGCAGACAGGCTCAGCTCATGCCAGAGCTCCATCTCACATAAAACCACGCACTCTGCCTCCAGGATTGATAAGGCCTTCCATAGGAGTGGCTCACAGGTTTATATGTGTCCAGATATAGGTTTAGATATAGGTATACTATATCTAAGCAAGGGGTGATTACACCCACTTGCCCCAGCTGAGTGATCAGCCAGTTGTGTCAATTTAAGAACCAGCCAGGGGTGGCAAAAGCTATGCTTCAGCCCCTGGTAGGTCTTGGTGGCCCCTATGCCCTGAGCACCTATGGTGCATGGTACAGGGGCTGATAAGGAGTCCATTTTCCAATTGTGGTATGTACCTATAGCACATGTATTACAAATTTAGAGAGAGAACAGCAGGCTGGGGGTCTGATTAGCAGGCCCAAAGCCTCAGTAAGTCGAAAACCAGTGAAGCAAAAAGCAAAAATTGGGGTGACCATAGGATAGCAGACCCTACTCTCCTACAGACCACTTTTCCCATACCAATACAGCAATGGGTTGTGATCAATGAAGACCTCTGTTGGGTCATCCAGATAGGCCTGCACCATCCACTCAAGGTCATCCAGGGGTGCTGCACTTTGAGTACCATCTGAGGCCCTTGCATCAACACTGGAACGAGCAAACCCTTGATGAGTTATCTAATCCGCCTCCGACAATATTATGGCTGGGCCTGGTGCAGGTGAGGATGATGATACGGTTGGTGGTGTCGGTAATGGCTGTGAGGGAAAGTGGCTGCCTTCAATCAATCAATCAATCATGACATTTATAAAGCGTGCTACTCACCCGGAGGGGTCTCAAGGCGCAGGGGGAGAGGGGCCAGGTCTTGAGTTTCTTCCTGAAGGAGAGAAGGCCCTGGGTTAGCCGGATGTGGATGGGGAGGGAGTTCCATGTCTTGGCTGCCTCCGGTGGTGGCTCTGCAGATGCGTGGAACGGCGGTGAGGGCCAGGCTGTTTGATCGTAGCTGGCAGGTGGGAGTGTAGAAGGTCAGGCGGTTGTTGAGGTACTTGGGGCCCCGGTCGTGGAGGCCCTTGTGTGCGTGGGTGAGGAGTCTGAACGTGATCCTCTTGATGACGGGGAGCCAGTGTAGGTCTCTCAGGTGGCCAGAGATGTGGCTGTGTCAGGGGATGTCCAGGATGGTTCGTGCGGAGTCGTTCTGGATGCGTTGGAGTCTTTTCTGAAGTTTGGCTGTGGTTCCGGCGTAGAGGGTGTTTCCATAGTCCAGTCAGCTGGTGACGAGTGCCTTGGTTACCGTCTTCCTGGTTTTGGTGGGGATCCACCGGAAGATCTTACGGAGCATGCGCAGGGTGTTGAAGCACGATGATGAGACGGCGTTGACTTGTCTGGTCATCGAGAGGAAGGAGTCCAGGATGACACCCAGGTTACGTGCGTGGTTCGTTGGCTTGGGAGTGGTGCCCAGGGCAGGGGGCCACCAGGAGTCGTCCCAGGTGGAGGGCGATGATCCCAGGATGAGGACTTCCATTTTGTTTGAGTTCAGTTTCAGGCGGCTGTTCTTCATCCACTCGGCGACGTCTTTTATTCCTTCGTGTAGGCTGGTTCTGGCGGTGGCGGGGTCGTTGGTGAGGGAGAGGATCAGCTGGGTGTCGTTGGCGTAGGAGATGATGTTGAGGTAGTGTTGGCATGGGATGGCTGCGAGGGGGCTCATGTAGACATTGAAGAGGGTTGGGCTGAGTGATGATCCTTCTGGTATGCCGCAGATGACTACGGTGGCCTCGGATCTGAAAGGGGGGAGGCGTACTTTCTGGGTTCTTCCGGTGAGGAACGAGATGATCCACTCCAGTGCCCTTCTTGGATTCCGATGTTGCTGAGGCGCTGCACTAGGGTGCAGTGACAGACAGTGTTGAACGCTGCGGAGAGGTCCAGGAGGATGAGGGCCGCTGTTTCCCCGTTGTCGAGCAGGGATCTGATGTCATCAGTGGCTGCAATGAGGGCTGTCTCGGTACCGTGGTTGGCTCGGAAACCTAACTGCGAGTGGTCGAGGGATCCGTTTGTCTCGAGGAAGGCAGCTAGCTGTCTGATGACGGTCTTCTCGGTGACTTTGGCGGGAAAAGGGAGGAGCGAGATGGGGCGGTAGTTTTTGAGGTCGGTGGGGTCCGCTGTTGGTTTCTTCAGGAGGGCGCTGAGCTCGGCGTGCTTCCAGCTGTCCGGGAAGGTGGCGGTTTTGAAGGAGGTGTTGATGATATCCCGGAGTTGGGGTGCGATGATGGAATCGGCCTTGTTGAAGACATGTTGGGGCAGGGGTCGGTTGGTGATCCGGAGTGCATGGTGTTCGTCATGCGGGTGGTGTCTTCGGTGCTGACCGGGGTCCAGGCGCAGAGAGTGGTGGTGAGGCACGTTAGTTCGGAGGTTGGGTGCGTGGTCTGTGTGCCAAAGCTGTTGTGTATGTCAGCGATCTATCTGTGGAAGAACGAGGCGAGTGAGTCACAGAGGTCTTGCGAGGGAGTGATGTTGTTGTTTCCTGCGCTGGGGTTGGTGAGCTCTTTGACGATGCTGAAGAGTTCCTTGCTGGTGTGGGCATTGTATTTCAGTCGTTCTTTGAATGCTGTCTTCTAGGTGGTGCGGATCAGCTGGTGGTGTTTGCGGGTGGCGTGCTTAAGGGCAGTCATGTTGTCTGTGGTCTGGTTGTTGCGCCAGGCTTTCTCGAGGGTGCGGCAGTTCTTCTTGGAGTTCTTAAGTTCGTCGGTGAACCAAGAGGCTTTCTTGCTGCCGCGTCTGCTGGGAGGGGTCTTCAGTAGTGTGAGGTCATCTGCGCAGTTGGTGATTCACTGTGTGAGGTTGCTGGCTACTTCGTTGGGGTCCATTGTGCAGACGGGCGGTTTCTGGCTGAGGGAGGTAGTGAGCTAGTCGGCAGTGATCTTGTTCCAGCTCCTGCGAGGGGCCTGTTGCGGGTGGTGGTGGGTCGTGGTCCTTCTGAAGCTGAAGTGGACGCAGCTGTGGTCAGTCCAGTGAAGTTCGGTGGAGTGGCTGAAGCAGATCTAATTGCTGGAGGAGAAGACTGGGTCAAGTGTGTGGCCGGCATAGTGTGTGGGGGAGTTCACCAGTTGCTTGAGTCCGAGGTTAGTGAGGTTGTCCAGCAGGGTAGTGGTGTTGCTGTTGTTGTTGTTCTCCAGGTAGAAGTTGAGGTCCCCTAGGAGGATGTAGTCAGAGGAGGCGGGGGCGTGCGGGCTGATGAAGTCTGCGATGTTTTCGCTGAATTGTGTGCGTGGTCTCGGGGGTCTGTAGATGAGGGTGCCTCTGAGGGTTGTCTTGGGGTCGGTGTGTATCAGGAAGTGGAGGTGTTCGGCGGCGGTGAGGGTGTCGTCGGAGTTGATCGTGATGGGGATGGTGTTGTTGTGTACGATGGCGATTCCTCCTCCAGTCTGGTTGACGCGGTCCCTCCGGGTGATCTTGTATCCGTCCGGGATGGTGGCGATGGCAATGTCGGGCGCTGAGGAGGCGTTCATCCAGGTTTCTGTGAGGAAGGGGGCATCTGGTGATGTTGTGTTGAGCAGGTTCCAGAGTTCCACGGCGTGTCTGTGGTTGGAGCGGGTGTTGAGCAGGATGCACTTGAGGTGGTAGCTGCTGGTGATCGGTTTGGCGGGTGTGGTGTAGGTCCGGAGGCAGGTGAATCGGCAGGCTTGGCAGGCGAAGGGTCCGTGGGTGCGTTTCAGGGTGGCTTGGTAGCAGGCGGGGTACCGGCCGTTGTTGAGTGCGTGGAGGGTGGTGGTGTCTTAGGTTTGTCGAGTTATCTGGCGTCGGCGGGGGCCAGGGGTCCTGGCGCTGGGCGTGGTCCAGTCGCTGACGGGCGCAGACGGGCTTGCCTTTGGTGGACATCGCTGCTGCAGGTGTAGTTTTTTTTTCCCCAACAAAGGTGTCTGTGGGCACACAAGTCTCCTTGGTAAGTGGCACCACTTGCTTCTTCTGCTCCTTCTTACTGGCAGTGGCACTGGCAACTTTCTTGGTAGTGGAGCTACGGCCACCTTTCTTTGGGCCAATCTTCAGATGTCAGAACAGCAGGCCGCAGCTGCTCGAGTTGCAGAGTTGTCTGTGGCCACACGTGACGTCATGTGACGTTGTACTGCGCACACCGCAGCAGGACTTCTACCTAGCACTGATGATGAATGATGAGGTTCTCTTTGTGCACCTAAAAGCAAGGAAGCCAGAGGAACATCAGTTAAATAAATGTTGCATATGTCGTACTTCAATTAATATTTGCAACTAGGCATTTATTATTATTCCAACACACCCAAAAACGGAAAAACAAAAATAAAAATTGCAATTATTTCCAATCAAAAATGGATGTTTACATTAAAAGAAGAGAGACCACACAGAGAGAGTTGTTTCATGCACCACTGAGTACCCCTGGGCATAACGGATAAAAGGAGGCAGACTTGGTGCAGGCCTATGGCACAAAGCACACTGCCTGGCTTCAAAATGGCCCCTTGACCCCCACCCACATGGCCAGGCCCTGCCTGGACCAGGTCTCAAAATGGCCCCCACCCACATGGCCAGGCCCCAACAACACCCCCAAAAAAACACAATAATCACCACAATCCAATGCCATCCATGCCCCAAATGATGTTTAAATTCAAGACATCCCACATAAAGACTTGGTCCATGCACCACTGACTACCCCTGGGCCTACTGGCTAGTATGGCTTTACACGCACCACAAAATTAAAAAAAATCCACATATAACAGTGAGCTATTCAATTGATGACATAAATGATATTTGATTTCACAAAACTCACAGAAACAGTTGTATCATGCACCCATGACTAACCATGGGCCTACTGGATACTGTGCCTACCCAAATATATTTTTTTTAAAGTTGTGAAAAAGTTTAAAAATTGTAGTTGCAGCAACTGCAATGCCCCAAACAAACAACACCAACCTACTTGTAAAATCTCAAATCCAAAAGTAATCCAAAAGTGATCCAAACAAAAAGACCTCAAATACAGATATCCAGCAGCAGCTACAAAAAAGTAATCCTTCCAGCTCCAGATCCAAATGAAAAGTGACCAGACCATGGACAAAGCACTGGGAGGAGCCTGCTGGACAGGAACAGGAAGTTGGACACTCTGGTGCACTTCCTTCCTCCCACACCCCAAAAATGAACTTCTTGCACAAAAAAGTGCAGCCAAATGTCAATCTGAGGAGTTATTCTGATCCAAATCATCATTTTCAGAAGGTTTATGCTGCCTGCGGTAGATTTATTGTGCAGAATTGTAATTTTTACAAGTTCGGGAAAGCGAGCTGTTCAAATCTCCCGCCGGAAGTCAGCTGCGCGTCTCATCTACGTGTTCGCAATTGTTTACTACCGCGATGCGTGATCGCGGACCCTTATCACGTAGTCGCGTTCTCAAACTCTCGCAGTGCAAGATGGCGGGCTGCTATGATGTACTCACTGTCAAAAAGCCTCGTGCGATCACGCAGCCAGATGCAAAATGGCGCAGTGCACGCAAACTGGGAGGAAAAACAACTTGCGAACTTAGCATCACGGTAAGACAACGCCACGCACGAGAGATTGCAAATTTTTGGAAAATTTCACGCGATTCGTGGACCGCAAAATTGCCAAAAATTTGCAAATTCTGCGGGCGGAACGAATTTTCAGCCCACGCTTAATCACTATTTTAGAAATTACACTTTGAAAAAAATGGCATATCTCTGCTCTTAGCTCTGTGAGCCTGCAGCCTGTCTCCAATACATGTCTGGGGTGGATGGCAGCTGGACTTTGTGCTTTTCCTCTAGACAGAAATCACACAAAGGAAGGTTAGGTGTGCTGATGGGCCATCCTGGGCAGGATGGGTGGGAGGAGCTGACACTTACACCTGAATAAGCAGCCTGCTGTCACCACAAACACTGCTGCAAACCCCCCGGCAGTGAGTCTGGAGTAAGAGCTGGGAGGGACGGCCTCTGTGCACTTCAAAACCCCTCTTTGAAGTCAATTCCACTTCACAGGCAAAACTGGGTATAAGTACTGGATCTCTGAACCCCCCCCCCAAATCAGGCACTATTGGACCTGTGTAGAAACTCAGCCAGGTAGAACTGCTGTGCTAATACAAGTGTGTGTGGACTGGTGCTGGCCTGGCGGTGTGCGTGGTCTGGTGTTTGGTTGGCGGTGTGCGTGGTCTTGCGCTTGCCTGGTGTTGTGTTTGGATTGGTGCTTGGCTTGTAGGGTGCCTGGACTGGTGCTTGGCTGGCGGTGTCTGTGGACTGGTGCTTTCCTGGCGGTGTGTGTGTGGACTGGTGCTTGGATGGCAGTGTGTGTGGTCTGATGCTTGGCTGGTGGTGTGCGTGGACTGGTGCTTGGCTGAAGGTGTGTGGGAAGTAACTTAATGCTGGTTACTACACACAGTGCTAGTTGAGCGCCACTCCATGTAATCCATGAGTTGGTGTAGTTGCTGTGTCAGGAATGTGGACGTGTGAAAGTGATGGGTCCTTGATTGGCATTGTCTGCTGGTGGAAGTGTAGTAATGTGATGGGTCCGCGGCTGGAGGTATGAATATTTTGTATGTGTCACATGTATGAAAGGTGTATGAATGGCCTGTAAAGAGGTTGATGCCTTGTCGTGGCTTTACAGCTCACGAGCTGTGAGTCAATGGTACAGTCAATGGTATATACTGAACCATCACTCACCCTCATGCCAAATCCAACCAAATCCAACCAGTATGTGTGTGTGTTTCTTTGAAAACTTGATGTCTGTGTAGTTTTTTTTTTTTAAGCAGGATGCACCTTGTCACTTTTTTTAAAATTTTGTGATCTGTTGCGAGTGTGCCTGGTGGTGTGAATCGACTTCTGTGTGTCAGGTATGAAAGGTGTGTGAATGGCCTGTAAAGCGGTTGGTGCCTTGCAGTGGCTTTACAGCTCACAAGCTGCAAGTCATTGGTTCAGTTTTTTTTGTCCATGTAATTGACAGTGCATTTCATTTTTGAGAAATCTCTTGTTAATAAAATGATATATTCTGAACCCTCACTCGCCCTCGTGCCAAATCCAACCAGTCTGTGTGTGTGTTTGAGGAATAGATGGCTGTGTAGGGATCTTTTTTTTTGTCTCCGTGCCAAGGTGTACATTTTGCCTATGAATAACCTGCCAATTGTAGATATTGTTGAAAACCCATGGGACTACATGTTGATGTCTCTGTGGTCAAATCTTACAATTAATTTTATCCACAATATCCTGCAAAACTCACAATGTCCGTCATCTTTTCTTTGCAATATTGCACCCAAATTGTTACGCTGCACAAGTAAACAACTCATTTTGTCAAAACTAATTGATTTTGCTAGGCGGGTCACATAGGTTTTTCACTCCTTCCTCGGTTGCCATCTAGGGAAACCTAGCAAACCCACACATTTTTGGAAAGTAGACACCCGGGGGCTTTCAAGGGGGTACGTGGATCCTCCAACGTTCCTTTTCTCAGAATCCCAGGCAAACTTTAAATGTAGCTGAAAAAATTTGTTTCTTCAAACATTTTTGTGTGTAAAAGTGTGGCATCATTGGGCTCACACAAATTTCCACCCACAAAAAAAGGACCAGTTTTCACTGCAAAATTGAGGTGCGACCATGTTGCGTTTTGCGCTTTCCCCTGTCGCAGGCACTAGGCAGACCAGGCAAGTGAGGTACCATTTTTTTTGGGAGACCCACCGCTGGGTGGGTAGAAATTTGTTGGTCCATGCCGATTCCATAACTTTCCACCACAGAAATGCTAGGAAAATGCATTTCTTTCGTCAATTTTATAGCTTTGCAAGGGATTCTGGGTAACAGAACCTGGTGGTAGGCAGTCGAGTCACTCCATCCTGTATTTCCCTGGGTGTCAATTTTTTAAAAATGTATAGGTTTGCTACGTCCCTAGTTACCGGCAGAGCTAGGGTGCAAAAACTACTGCTAGGCACTTTACCATAAAAGGGTAAATTTTTAACTGCAAACTTTAGGTGTGACCACGTTGCACTTTGCGCCGTTTCCTGTCGCAAGCACAAGGCCGACCCACACAAGTGATGTACCGTTTTTATCGGGAGACTTAGGGTAATTCAGATTTGTAAATCAACTGTTATTACCTATTGACTTTTCATGCATTTCTCCTTTCCCAATGAAAGACAATGTGTAAAAAAAATCCTTTTGAAAAATGACCAATAATTCTCATGCTAGTATGAGTATTCCTAATTTTGAAAATGTGCAAATATATACTGTTTCTAAACTCTATAATTTTTACCCAATTCAGAAATACATACGTGTCTTTCATACCTTTTTTTCCATGTATACATTTTCCAAGAATAAGTGCTCTATACCCGGTAAATAATAAAATACCATTGCAAGTTGCTGCTCAGTTTTTGGCTCTGGGTTCGTCGGGTTCTTGGTGAAACTACACGTCCTATATATCCCCACAACCAGGAATGTCAAACAGATGTAATGGTATATTGCTTTCTAAGAGCTGTCAAAATTACAAGAAGGTACAGGTGAAAACGTTGAGACAAAAGGCTGTTTTTTCAACTAATTTTCAATTATTCCAATATTTAACTGTTAGTTTCTATAAAGGAACCTTCATGGATTTAGACAAATGATCCCTTTCTGAATTCAAAATGTTGTCTACTTTTCGAAAAGGTATAGCTTTCCAGGATCCATTATTGCTTTCAAACTCATTTCTACCATTAACTGGAAGGAGGTTGAAAGCTCTAAAATAGCAAAAATAGGCTATGTCCCAGAAAAATGCCAAACCTGTGAGAAAAATGTTGGTTCTCTGACAAAAGACTGTCATTCCCTAAAATCTGAGAAAATGGAGATTTCAGCCCCACAAACCCTTTTTTGATAACATTTGCAGGGAAGAACCCAGAGGCTTTCATTTGCAGCCCGCTTTTCCCATTTTTCTGAAAAAAACTAAAATGTTACTCTATTTTGCTTAATTTCTGGGACCCCTCCAAGGGAATCCACGAACCCTGGGAACCTTTAGCATCCACATGATGTTGGAAGAAAAGGACGCAAATTTGGCGTAGATACCTTATGTGGTCAAAAAGTTACAGGGGCCTAAGCGTGCACTACCCCAAATCGCCAAAAAAAGGCTTAGCACAGGAGGGGAAAAGGCCTAGCAGCGAAAGGGTTAAAGGCAGGAAACCAAACTCGAAATCTACTGTCACTGGAAATGTGGCAACAGTGTCAGTGAGGACATGGTACTCTTTGAAGTGAGAGGACACACAGGTAGCACACATACTAATCCAAAGAAAGGGTAGGCATAGGGTGAGGCAACAGTAGGTGTGACGCAGGGAAGGCCTGAAAAGAACCGACCAGTAAAGTACATGATGCCCTGATATTGACCTGAATATCAGGAGTCAGTGGCAGTGACTCCACAAAAAGCAGGAGATGTATCATAAGAGCACAGATCAGCAGAATTTTCAGAGAAGTAGGCAACACGCACCTATCAAGACACCACTCAGGGGCGGATCATAGATTAGGTGGAGTCATATATCCATGGTACACAAAAAAAACAAATCAGTTCTCAATTTACCAGGTTTGAATTAGTGCAGTCATTCCTCTGCTGTTTCCTAGAAATTTCTGATGAAGGCAGGAGAAATTTATGAGCAAAAGCAGGCCTCTATCTTGGTCTACCTCGGTCAAGGCCAGCACTTTCCCCAGCAGCTCCGCCTTCTATGCCACATAGCCTGAGACCAGAGCGCCTACCCGGAGTAGGGCCCTCTACCGCGCTGAGGACAGCAAAAGTGCTCCCTCCCCAAACCGCTGCTGCTTGTTTCTTCTGCCCATTTACTGTTGTTCCCCTGCTGTAACTTAATTTAAATCTATTTTTCATTCTTGGACTACCCCGTTGCCTCAATCTATTTTATTTTTAATTTTCATTCTTGACTCTGCCGGTTTCCTGCCGCTGCTGCCCCTGCAGCCCCTCCCCCTGACTTAGCCCCACTCCCGCCTCTCCACCTCTAGTCCTGCCCTCCTCCCCTACTGAAGGCATGCCTAAGGTAAGCCCGTCCACGACCTGACATCGGCCAGAGCCAGGAACCCTGGACCCCCAGGAGCTCGTAGATATAACTCTGCCACCCTCCACGCACTCAACCCCGGAGGACACAAGGACTACCAAAGAGCCACCCTGAACTCCACCAAGGACAGTTCTCCCGCAGACACTGCCAACTATCCTTCACCACCATCCCCCCTGACCATCGAAGACCCGCCGGACGCCCTGACATGCATCCTCCTCAACGTACCCTCCCTACACAGACACGCTGTTGAGGTTTGGGAACTGCTCGACACCCTCTCGCCTGACATTGACTTCCTCACGGAAAGATGGACTTACGCCACCTCCAGTGGGGTCATCGCCACCGCCATCCCCGGCGGATACAAGAACCAGAGAAGGGACCGGCCAGACTGTCCAGGGGGAGGAGGACTCAAGATCTCCCTTCGATTCTACACCTCCTACCCCAGCGACCCCCATTCCAACACAGAACACCACTACTTCCAGATCCGGACAAACCCAAGAACCACGCTACGCGGAGCCCTCGCCTACAGACCCCCCCGGACCTCAGTCCCAGGCTGCAACCACCATCGCCGAACTCATCGCGCTCCACGCTATTGCTTCCACAAATTACATCCTACTTGGAGACCTGAACTTTCCCGTCGACAACCGCAGCAACCCCAACTTCATCACCCTCCTAGACAACGTCTCCAAACTCAGACGTAGCAGCTCATCAGCACCCCTACACACAGAGCAGGACTCACCTTCACCTCATCTTCGCACAAGTGATGAACAACCAGTTCTGCCACACCTCGCAGCCCCTCTGGATGGACCACCACTGCGTACACTTCACCTTCAACACCTCCATTGGAACCAAACCCCGCCCACCCGCCTAGAAGGAACAGGAGTAAGATCACAGAGGAGCACCTCAACACAATCCTCCTACGAGACCCACCTGGCATCATGACCAACGCCAACTCCGCAGCCAAGGAGCTTCACAGTTGATTCTCCAGCTGCGCCGACAAGCTCGGACCCCTCTGATACCTCAGCAAGCCACGTTCCCAGAAAGCCGCCTTATTCACCACTGAATTGCAAGAAGGCAGGCGCTCCTGTAGACGCATCGAGAAAACCTGGTAAAACCGGAAAACCATGGAAGGCCAACACATCTACCGGAGCGCCCTGAAAGAATACCACCAGCGCATAAGAGACACCACATGGACTTTCATCAAGAACAAAATCAACACCAACGCAACCAACGCTAAAGAAATCTTCAACGTCATACAGCAACTCACCAATACCCCAGTAAAGCCACGGACATTACACCTTCCCAGCAATTTTGCAAGCAACTCAGCTCCTATTTCCACTTGAAAATCAAGACCCTTTACGACAACCTCAGCTAACAGACTCTGGACACCACCCCCTTCGTCACCACCACCGACCCAGCACCCACTATTGCAACCTGGAATCCTGCCATAGTTGAACACACCACTGTGACCATGAAGAACACCCACTCAGGAGCCCCCACAGACCAATGCTCACCGCAAATCTACTACAGGGCTGCCGCCATCATCGCACCCGAACTAGGATGTATCATCAACGCCTCCTTTAAATCCGGCATCTACCCAGACACCTGGAGGCGGGTAGAAGTCAGACCCCTCCTCAAGAAGCCCACGGCCAATCCGACAGACCTCAAAAACTAGAGGCCCACCTCGCTCCTCCCCTTCGCCACCAAAGTCACAGAGAGACTCGTAAACACCCAACTGAACGCCTTCATCGAAGAAAACTTCATCCTAGATGCCTCCCAGTTTGGCTTCCG
Organism: Lissotriton vulgaris; assembly: GCF_964263255.1. NCBI lineage: Eukaryota > Metazoa > Chordata > Amphibia > Caudata > Salamandridae > Lissotriton > Lissotriton vulgaris. Next base: position 255,972,142 of record NC_141688.1, read on the forward strand.
CAGCAACCACAGCACAGAGACCGCCCTTCTCGCTGCCACCAATGACATCTGCATGCTACTCATCCAGGGACACACCGCGAGCCTCATCCAACCAGACCTCTCTGCAGCCTTCGACCCCATCTCACATCACACCCTCCCAGACTCTACGACACTGGGATAAGAGGAACCACCCTCTCCTGGATCCAATCCTTTCTCTCCATCAGAACCCAGAGGATCAGACTCACCCCATTTCTCTCTGAACCCACAGAGATCAATTGTGGTGTGCCCCAAGGATCATCACTCAGCCCCAAGCATTTCAACATCTACATGGCCCTCCTTGCCGCCATCATCAGACATCACAGGCTCAGCATAGTATCATACACCGATGATACCCAGTTCTACCTCTCTCTCACCAGGAATCCGAAAGACACCAGACTCTGCTAGGAAGGAATGAAGTATGTTGCCGCCAGGATGAAAAGCAGTTGACTGTAGCACAACTCGTAGAAGACCGAGATCCTCATCCTCGGACCCTCTGCCTTCGCCTGGGAGAACATCTGATGGCCCTCCACCCTCGGGAGCCCGACCACCTAGACCGACCACGCACAGAACCTCAGCATCATCCTCGACTCCACTCTCACCATGACCCGCCAGATCAACTCCATCGCCTCAACTAGCTTCAGCTGCCTCCGGATCCTCTGCAAGACCTTCAAATGGATCCCCCCTCCGAATCCAGAAAAACCATCACCCACGCTCTAATAACCAGCAGACTGGACTGTGACAATGCCCTCTTCGCCGGAATAAACAGAACTCTCCTTCACAAGCGCCAAACCATCCAGTTAGCCACATCCAGACTCATCCTTGGTACCACACGACACATGACACAACACCTACAAAACCTCCACTGGTTCGCCGTCAAGAAGAGAATAACCTTCACACTTCTCACCCACGCCTACAAATCCCTCCATAACATCGGACCCAAATACCTCCACTACACTGGCCTTACCCTCGCAGAGACCCCCTGCATTCACCGAATCAGATCAGGCGGCAGAGCGTTCTCCTACGCTGCAGCCAAAGCCTGGAACAAACTCCCCGTCAACATCAGACACTCCCCCACCCTCCACACCTTCAGGAAGAACCTCAAGTCCTGGCTTTTTGAATGAACCGGAGCTGTACTCCCTCCCCCAGCACCTTGAGACCCTCACGGGTGAGTAGGGCGATTTATAAACCCCTGATTGATTGATTGATTGATTGTCTATGCATGCAGTCAGAAGTCTGAATATTCTGGGGACAGCACGCTAGTCTCTATTTTTGGTCCAAATACTGTAAATGCACAGTGCAGCAGTGGAATTAATACCTGGATTTAGTTATTCTGACATAATTTCTGAATATTTACACCAAGCAACTTGCAATTGTACTCCAACCAGATCCATTCCCCTCAAATGTTCCAAAAGCACTCTGAAGTGGTACTTCTATAATAGGAAGGCAAAACGTTAAAAGGAAAATCCCAGATTATGAGTCTAACCCAGTGCACTCTCGCAAACCTACAATAAAGGACTGATATGGAAGCTGCACAGAAGGGTAGGTCAGGGAATTACCTTTTCAGAGAAGAGCTCCTGCTTGTAATTGCTGCTGACCTCTCCCATGCTCACTTACACCACAGTTACTGGTTAAACACAAGAAACATAGGCAAACTCCAAACTCTGACTCAAAGTACACGCCACCTCAATTTCCAAGCATCAGTAAGGGAACAGCATAACTCTGTACATAAAAGGTAACCCCCACACTTACTTGCAGAAGTGTGCCGAAAGGATCAATAACACTTTTTATTGCAGAGCTAAAATGCTAATCGTACTACCTCCACCTAGCCACACACCACCAACCAATACCAACGCAATATTATATTTTTAGCACCATTGTTAGATCTGGCTTCCATGGCATGTTACACACTAACCTTTTGCCTTCAGATCTCCTGTTTTGCTGACTTCTTTTTTGCTGACCTTAGGACTCTACGCACTTTACCACTGCTAACCAGTGCTAAAGTGCCTGTGCTCTCTTGTCAAAACATGGTAGAATTGGCTTATACCCAATTGGCATCTACACTTAAGTATCACTTTAAACAGGTCCCAGGGCAGCTATTTAGGTCTGTGTGTGCAAGTTAAACTGCCATTTCAACCTGGCAAAATAAACCTTTTGCCAGGCCCAAACCTTCCTTTTTTAATACATATAAGGCAGCCTGTATAGGCCCCGGGAGCCCAGAGAGTATTTAAAACGTAGGACATGTACTTTTAAGTTTTTCATGTCCTGGTAGTGACAAACTTTTTAACTTTGTCTATCACTACAAGGCCTACCTCCCCCATGAGATAACTATTAGAACTGGGGGTCTCTAGTTTGCAGAGGTAGGTACCACTGTCCAAATAGGGACCCTTGCTTCTAGTCAGTTCTTCTAGTTCTTCAGATAGCCCCTGCTTACCCCCTTGGTAGCTTGGCACGAGCAGTCAGGCGGTAATTTCCTCGCACTGACGGGGAGGCTCTATGCAAGCGAGCAATGCGTGAAACTTTGCAGAAAGTTTTTAGAATCTTGATTTACAGCTTCCCAACACAGGTACAACTTCCAGAGGCACCACAATTGGCCCAAGCACTCTAGGAAGGACAGAACTCTCTCAGTAGAATTCAGGGAAGCTGGGGGGTGAAGTCCTTTCGTTCCAGGGACGTTTTACCAGGGAGCCACTCTTCTTCAGGCCCTTGAAGATTCCTTCGAGCAAGAGGACACAGAACAGAGCAAAGTCCTTCCCTTCTCCTTGGCAGCAAAGCAACTGCAGGTCAGTCCAGCAAAGCAACAGCAGGACACTCTTCCTTCTTCAGTCTTCGAGCTTTCTCCTTGGCAGAGGTTCTGTCTTGATTCCAGGATGATCTAATTTTCTGTAGTCAGCGGTCCTCTGTTTATACCCCTAAAAGTCTCTGTTCCCTTTTTGCAGGAGGGCTCTGACCCCGGTCTGAACCAGTTCTGGGTTTTCCTTGAGCACTTTGTTTTCCTGGCTTCTCCGTTCCTTTCAGAGGGCAGAGCAGAAACATCAGACACCCCACAGGAGGTGGAGCCAGCATTGTGGAGGGAAAGCACAGCCCTGGAGCACTTTGTTGACATGATTCCTTCTCTCATTTCACAGTGCAGGGCAGAGACATCAGACGCACCACAGGGGGTGGAGCCAGCACTGTGGGGGCAGGCACAGTCCTATTCAGGTCCCAGGTGCAACTCCTCCCTCCCATCTAGATGCAGATCTCTCTATTCACCACTGGGCTGACTCATTCTATCTCCTGGAATCCCCCAGGCCTGTCACTCACAAACCAGACAGTCAATTCACAAACAAGCCAAGGTGCACAGAAAGGACAGACAAGAGAACAACCCCTTTCTAAAAGTGCTTTTCTCAAACATAGGATTTAACCCCTTCCATGCTCATGACGAGCTCAGCTCGTCATGAGGCACAGTGGAGCTGTGCTGATGACGATGAGCTACTTTCCTGCTCACAGGTCCATGAAGTAGTTATAACCGACCAGTTGGAGCAACAGGAATAATAATACAGTTATAAATTCAAAACACAGATGCACTTTATGGATTCATAACTCTGGGGATTTATATCCACGCAGAGAGTCAGAAAATTAGCGCCCAGAGATTCTATGTCGCTATCAGAGTCTAGAAAGTGTCATCAATGACACAGATAATGAGAACCCCCTGGTTTTAAGTGCATGTATGCACCTGTCTGTTGTCCAGTCTTATGTTGTCCCTGAAGAAGGTGAAACAAAGTAATGACATCACCGAAACATACGTAGGCCGTACGCACCAGAGACCCTCACTTTAGATAAAAAATCAAAATCTGAAGAAAGAAAAAATAGGGTTACTAAAGACTATTAACCCTCAAAACAAAAACAGAAAGGAAGAATTAACACAACGGGTTCTAACCTTATTCTGAGGAGTCTACCAGAGGATATCTTATATGTTTTTCACTTTTTTCATTGTTGTTTGTTGTTATGTTAGGAGAATCAGTATGTAAGTTTAAGCATGTATGAATGATGGTATGAGTGAAAGTCACTTTATATGTACTGTTTAGGGGTTTCTGTTTAGACAAGATTCAACCTTGCATTTTTTAAACTTATTTGTACATATATTACCATGTCACTGTTTAGCAATTTTGATAAAACAATCAATAGAACATAAGAAAAATAAAACTGTTATGAAAAAAATATAAAATTAATGAAAGAAATTACATACAAATTCTGAGTCTAAATGTATTACTTCATGTTTTATGTAGCATCCTATATGTAATTTTGAAGAGACTTTAAGGCTCAGGTGTAAAGCAATATAGGTCAGTATAGAGGTTCCCCCCTTTTTCTGTTGTAGGTCTGTTACTCCCTCCTGTAGACCTGAAAGTATTATAGGGAGTTCCCTGTTCCCCCAAGCTAACACACACTACCAGCCGTCAGTGCACGCTTTCACTGGGCACAAACACCACAAGCCGTCAGTGCACGCTTTTACCAGGCACAAACACCACCAGCCGTCAGTGCACGCTCCCATCAGGCACACACCATCATATGTCAGTGCACGCTTTGACCAGGCTCACACACACCTCCAGCCGTCAGTTCATGCTTTCACCTGGCACACACACACCACCAGCTGTCAGTGCACGCTTTCACCAGGCACACACCACCAGCCATCAGTGCACGCTTTCACCAGGCACACACACCACCAGCTGTCTGTGCACACTTTCACCAAGCACACACACCACCAGCCGGCAGTGCACACTTCCACCAGGCACACACACCACCAGCCATCAGTGCACAATTTCTACAGAGACACACTCCAACAGCCATCAGTGCACACATCAATTGTTAACACATCCACAATTAACTATTGTAGCAATCACAGTATGGCGCACTTCACTTTGAAACATATTCATCTAAAGCGCAGCATGATCATTGCTACAAAAATAAATACACATTTTTCTGGTCTACAATTTATAGACTTTTTTTTGCAATTGGTGTTGCAATATTTAGCAATGGCGATAGCTCAAACTTAATTAAAACGCGACCTTTTGCATTGCAAATGCTAGTTTAGTGGTATTTTTCAATGTATTACTGTTTGAAGTGGTGCACAAATACTTTACACATTGCCTCTAATTTAAACATGACTGCTCTGAGCCAAGTTACCAGAGCGTTGAGCATAGGTTACTTCAGAGTTGGCGGTGCCTCCCCTGACATGGATTTTGGTTGGCGTTTGACTCGGGCTCGCACCCCAATCAAACTACATACCGATTTGTAACAAACACTGTCCCGAAACTCATATGTATCATTCCATTTGGTTCCATACCGGGTCATAAGCATCGGCTGGGTTGTTGCAAAAGGTTCGAGAGGGTGACTGCAGTAAGCTTTTCTGCAGACTGCTTCCCGTTCAATTAACTGATTCTTAGTAATTTGGGTAAATTTGACAATTTCAAAATCCAGGATTCAGCCAGCGTGTTTCCCTGACTCTGTGTACGCCTACAGTAGTTTGCTGGAGTGTGCATAAAGTTATTATTTGCCACTAGACCTGATTAACCTAGTAAACAATTAATGGAGTCAATTAACATAATTGTTAATGCCTTGACCACTTTAATTTTTAAAGTGCTTTACTGTGAACAGGTGCAGGTCTTTCAAAGGATTAGCACTTAAGATTGTGATTTCATTCCGCTTAGCAATTTTTATAATTAACGCTGAGTTTCATTTTTGACATGCCCAAAAAAAGTACAACTTACCACTGAAAATCGTGTGATCAACCTTTTTTCTCAAAAACACGATTTACTTGTAATTTATTCGGCACATGAAACGCACAGGTGATTGATTCCAGGGGCACGATTTACATATATGGCATCAAGAAAGAATGATTCACAGGTGAGTCATAAAAATATATAACACGTCAGGAACTGCATGATGACTCATTAGCATACGGCAGCCAGTGAAATTAAAGCTCATGTGCATCTTAAATTCAGTTCATTTAAAATGTTACAGCTGATGCTCTTGGCTAAGGAGCATCACTCACAAAAGCATGGTCAGAGACTCCAAAGAGGCACATTGGATTTTTTTACATCACATTTTCCTATCTTTTGTAACATGGGCAAGTGCTGAAGACTTATTCTTAGCAAATGTCTGAAGAACAATGGTGCAGCCAAAACAGTATATATGTGTCTCTTTTTGTAATGTACTGTGGTGCAGGAGCCTGCTCCATATTTACGTCAGTGGCGGCTGGTGTTAAGGGGCGAAAGGGGCGATGCCCCACTAGCTTTGGGACTGGGATCGGGCAGGAGATAAGAGAGACTGTGTACACAATGGAGCAGCTCCCTTCCTAAAAAAAAGAAAAAATGGAGTTTGTATTCAACAGGAAGCAGTGATTCAAATAAAGTGCTCACTGCTTAGTGTTGAATACAAATTTAATTTTTAGGGCTCGCCTTCTGATGCGCTTGCGCAAAGCTGGCAAAGCTCTTTAGTGGCTTATCCAGAGTTTAACCACTGGCGATTCCACTGGCGATACCATGCAGTGCATGTGCTTTTTAACTCATTGCGCAAGCGCAATGAGTTAAAATGCGCGTGCACAGCATCAAATCGTCAGCTTGGTGCCGCCAGCAGCTTTTCCCGCTCCGCCCCCTGCTGCATCAAAGGCTTTGCGCACTGCCTCAGCCCAGCCATTCTCCTCCCTTAATTGCCCCTGTTGTGCATTTGTTACTGGCCCATCTGCTTTAAAAATAAAAGTTCTAATTCATGTCCACACGTTTTTCATTTACTATTTTTGATTGGTATATACACTTTTTTAAAAGGATCGTGGACACAAACAACCATCACGGCCCAGGCCAGGCACAAGCAAGCACAATAATGCAATTGTTACAATCTTCTGCCATGTTTACTCGTTCAGATAAACTGTCCACTATAGGTAACATTGTCCCATAGATTCCCATATTATTCAGACACATAGTGCTTTAATTTAAACAATTGCTACCCGTCACTTCAAAGGGCGCGCAAAGCGCGTCCACACCAAAGCCATCTGTTGTTTCCCCCAGCGGGCTCGGCCTCACTTACTTCTCCTCCCCCCTAATTACATCCCTGCTGTCTTTCACGGCCGCTCTGCCGTGCTCTGCCGAGAGCTTCACTTCAAAGGGCAAAGAGATCCGCTCCAAACCCCCTGCTCACACCTTTTTAATGTTTGAATCATTTGGCCTCTAGTTGGATGTTTGAAATGAGCACACAACCCCTGGCTCCTGGGCACTACATCAATGAGCGTCTGACGAGTCAGCTTCTCACCTCTGAAACCATGGCCATTCTACAGCTGTACTCTTTTTTTTCGGCGTGTCCCAGAAACCCGCATGCATTTAATTTAAATTTGTAAAAAGGATGGTGCTATCTCGACGACATGTACTTATTGTAGAGTCTTTGGGTTGTTGCCACCTGTATTAGATTCAGAATAGTGATATGGGTTGCGTTCTAAAGTGTGTCATGGGAACTTTGTTTTTCCTGCAGTAACCATTGAGGTTTGTTCGGTAAGCGTTTGTAGCCTAATCTGGCTTTTTTTTCCAGACCAGAGCTTGTGCCAACAACTTTTGCTGTCTATAATTGCTTGTTACTGGGGTTGCGTACCCTCACTAAGATGGCGCTTTTATCACAGCAGACTTGTAGAATGACCCTCAAAACATGTCTGCCAAGAACAACGCGATGCTCGGAAGACTCGTGATGTGAAACATGCTAAACCCTCAGCCGTCAAAGTGAATCGACTGTTGCTACATTTAATAGTTATAACAAACCCATCAGCCTTTTCTCCCGTATGGTTTTCATTGTAAAGCAGCTTGTCCGCTCTAGCACTTGTAACATAGGGATAACTTGTAGGGTTAGTTCAAGTAATCATAGAACGGAGTGAGCCATGTACATTGAATTGTGCCTAGCAGTTCTGCATGCTAATATTGCTGTGCTGGAACATTTTAAAGTGATTTCTCATTGGATTTGCTCGTTTAAAGCTGAGAATGGGAACGTTTTTGTGATTTCTTTTATTTTTACCATCCCGAGCACAGCAATGCCAAGAGCTTGTCTTTCATTAAATAATGTATTTCAGCTCCCTCCGTTTTGACTAATTTGCCTTACCTGGACAAATGCTATACGTGTCACATTTGAAAATTTTTAAAGTATTGGCATTGTAAATGACAAAGCTATAAATTTAGCTATTTTCAAGACCAAAACATCAAAAAAAGTTGCCATTTACAAAACCAATAGCTCCACCGATGCACCCACCACACAGCTCCACCGATGCACCCACCACACAGCTCCACTGAGGCACCCACCACACAGCTCCACCGAGGCACCCACCACACATCTCTACCGATGCAGTCACCACACAGCTCCACCGACACAGCTCCACCAATGCACCCACCACACAGCTCCACCGATGCACCCACCACACAGCTCCACCGACACAGCTCCACCGATGCACCAACCACACAGCTCCACTGATGCACCCACCACACAGCTCCACCTACACAACTCCACCGATGCACCCACCACACAGCTCCACTGATGCACCCACCATACAGCTCCACCTACACAGCTCCACCGATGCACCCACCACACAGCTCCACTGATGCACCCACCACACAGCTCCACCAAGGCACCCCCAACACCGCTCCACCGATGCACCTACCACACAGCTCCGCCAATGCACCCACCACACAGCTCTGCCGAGGCACCCACCATACAGCTCCACCGATGCACCCACCACACAGCTCCACTGATGCACCCACCACACAGCTCCACTGATGCTCCAACTAAGCTCCACTAATGCACCCACCAAACAGCTCCACCAATGCACCCACTTAGCTCCACCGAAGGACACACCACTCACCGCAACCACAGCATCACTCAGCGCAACCACGGCATCACTCAGTGCAACTACAGCATCACTGGTTCAAGTATGTTCTTTCAATGTTTCAAGCTGTTTTCAAGCTTTCACGCTTTATTACAAATCACACAAAGATGTTAATATTTCACTTCTGTTCTTGGATTTTCGTCACAATAAAAAACACTGAACATAATCTTCACAAAAGGTATTTACAAAAGTTTAAGCTATTGCCATTACAAATTAAATAAATTATTTAAGTATTAATTATTTAAAAAAATTAAAAGCCATTGTTATTTGTAAGATCAATACATCTAAGTCACGTAAATACAAAACATGTTGCATTACAAATGCTATAGGTGTCACATTTGCGAAAGTTATAACTATTGGCATTGTAAATGACATAGCTATTAATTTAGTTATTTAAAAAAAAACCATTCATTTATAAGACCAATAGCTCATACTTTCCTAATGCGAGCTCTATTGCATTTTTTTTTTTGAAGGGATGAGGTCAGAGACCTCCTCGGCATTTGCTGGCAGGGGCGAGGACTTTTGTTCGCCCTCGAAGCACATGCAAGAAGAGTGATGTCAGCCTGAAGGAAGTGGCCAGAGAAACCGTAAAATGGTTGGTTTTAAAAGGGGCGCTTATACAGTGGCCCAGGCAATTTTAGCAGCAGGCTAGGAATGGTAAGGGGCAGGGCTAGTTTTTCTCAAGACAGTAGTGGGTGGCAACAATTGGAGCACCCCTTGCCTTCGAACTACATTTAGGCCTCCTGATTGGATATTGGAAGCTGAGGGCGTGGGCTGTGGAAGAGTTTGGCTGCGCAGCTCTGATTTCGGCATTATAGGCATGCAGGCAGCATGTGTACTGTATTCCATGTGTTGTTGGCTGTGTTTGATCGGGAAGGACTTGCTGTGAAACCGACTGGCGATCTGGTAAGTACAATATTTGAGAAAAAAATCACGTTATGACTAATTTCTATACATCTCAAGTTCACCTTAGGCAGACTGGCAGATAGGGCACCAGAAGACTCAAGCGTGTTAGTTGCAATTATTAATGACTGCTGGAGCAGGAACAGAGAAAGAAACATGTAGGCTACATCTCTTACATGCCATAATACTGTGTCGTGTCTACCGTATGTCTGCCTTCATACGGGACGGTTGGAAGGGAAGTTCGAAAGTGAGTGACGTGAAAGCTGAACTTGGGAAAATTCGTAGCGCTGTGTAGTTAGGCATGTGGCAGAGGCACCTCTGAAAGTCTGACATGGCCCAATACAGAGTCACAGATAAGTATCAGTGTACTCTAAATATAGTTGAGACATGAAAGCAAATTAGAAACTCTTACATGAGAGTGTAGTAAGCGTTCCTGTTCGTGCTACCACCTCACTGTTTATTTTTATCCAAAAAAAGTAAGGTTAGGCGTGAGAGAGCAGAAAAATAAATCACGGAGCAACAAACCTTCAGTTTGAAACAATTATTTGCTTCTTTTGAAAGAGACTTTGGACAATAATAGCCTTTTAAGGTTATGCAGCCATTGACGAGTTGAGAACAGGGAGCAGATAGCAGCTATGTGTTGTGTCGTGGGCCCTAGGCCCACATGCTAGTAATGACTGCGACACAGACACTGGATATATAGTGGGTTAGTGAGCCTCGAGCACGTGCGCTCGGCTCTATTTATTAGCTGTGTCACGTAGTATCGTGACAGCGGTGGTGGGTGGGTGTTAGGTGTCTCATTACAGTAAAACAACTAGACTGTGTCTGCTAGTACACAACATTCCTCCCAAAATTTGATAAAAATTAAGGAAAGACTAAGAGTCCGAACCTGTGGGAGAAACAATACAAATATACAATAATTACAGATTTACATTGAGTCTCTTCAGCTGCTTGCTTGATGACGACGGTGAAAATTGCTGCTGAAACTCTAATTCTTCTTGGCTTGACGTCTTGGTTCTTGGTGGGCGTGCGCTTGTGGACTGTGCTGTGGAAGTGTGTTGGTCAGTCCACTGAGATGTTGTTTTTGAGGATGACGTCAGACAGGATGACGAGATGTTGGACTGGGATGTTGTTGTCTTCCGCTGGTCCGTCGGTTTCTTCACTGTCAGCAGCTTGGCTTCACATTGCAAAGAATGGAGTGTCTGCAGGACATTCTTCTCAGTAGGACGCCCCTCTCTCAGGTGTTCTCCTGCCACGAGATGTACCGGAGGCCTTTTACATCAGGTTTCCACTGGGCTGGGTATTATTCCACAGCGTTGCTCCAACTCCACAGTCTGCGTGTGAATGGTGGAGACGATGAGGGTACTACCTCACAAAGACCGTAGCTCCACCTGAAGGGTAGTTGTTGAGTCCTGCCTTTGCGCACAAGTTTCTCTTCTTCCTGGGACGTGCAGGTTAGACGGCGATGGATTCTTCTCTTGTTTCGGGACCCTCTGCCACCGGTGTCCCTGAGGCCTTTGCCCCTTGGATGTTCACGGGCTGCAGTGGAATGGTCAGTTCTCCATGTTCAGGCCATCTGAGCTCCCTCCGCTTCCAGATTTCCACTCGATCCCAAAGGTGGGTGTTGCCAATGGTCCGGCCTGTGCTCTCCTACCGTCCACGGGTCGTCGGGGTCTTGTGAATAGGTGCCTGTTCTGTTCTTGGTGCATCAGTGCTCTCCTGGACGTGTGGATAACTGTACACGGTGTTGTGATGTGTGTCACCTCGTCTTCTTCTTGTAGGTGTGTGGACTTGTTACACCTCTCTTCACCTTTTCCAGATGTTCCTGATGGTGTCGTGCCACATGACTTCTTATTTCCATTATTTTCTTAATGGCATCGTGCCACTCTTCTCCCTTTCCTATTCGCGACACGGTGCGGTCGCCTTTCTTTCTTTGTCTTGCTGACCAGACTTCTTCAAGCAGCGTGCACTCCGTCTGTTTCCCTCTGGTCTTGACCTGGCTTTAGGACACTATCTTCTCTCCTTTCTTCGGTGACTGTACCGGTCGTTACGATCTTCTCTCTTGCCTCCTATTACTTCATTTCTTGTAAATGTTGCGTCCGTCTCTCAGGGTCTTCTTGCTGACATTCTCATGATCTCTCAGTTGACGGGCGTCTTACGGCAGGATATCTTCATCCTGACTTCTTGACAGAATACCTTTTCCTGAGCCTTTGTGGTGGGTCAGTATTCTGGAGACCTGTTGGCAGGTCGGTTATCTTCTTTTCCTTCACGGGCGACCATTGGACTGGTCGGCTTTTGCGTTGGCGAACTTTTGTCTGTGCTCTTCATCTCCTCTGCAGGTTCCGGAGGGTTACGTCGCCTCTCCTTGAATCTTCTCCGGAGGGCATACTTGTCGCACGCGCTTCCGGTGAGGCTCTTTAGCTTCTTGGGGCGTTGATTGTGCTTGGTTGCTTCGCCTCCTTTTGGCTGCGGGCTAACTTTGCGTCACTCTTCCAGTGCACATCAGTGTGCATTGCGGTTACAAGTTCTTGCTTCACTTCGTACCGGCCGCGGAACTTCTTCAGTGTAGCTTTGTTCGTTCCTTGCACTTTTAGTTTCTTTGGCGTTGTCGCTCTTCCACTTGCTTGGCGTTGTCACTCTTCCACTTGCGTGTTGCACTTTTCTTCTTCACACTTGGGTACTTGCCTCGCACGTCTTCTGGTGCTTTGGGTGTGGCTACCTCTCTGTTAGGCGCTGTCCTGTACTGTCCGCGTCCGGGGTACACTTGCGCTCTTCCATCGGTTGCCTTTGATACTTGCTGCTTGCGGTAGACGTGTTGACTCTTCCTCTCCGTCCAGCGTAAGGTTGTCTTCTGCGATTGCGGTGAGCACCTGTGGCCACAGGCGTCACTTCAGCAGTGATGATGGGTCTCCGTCTTTGTCCGCGTGGCTGCAGGCTTGCTTTCCCTCGTGGACTTTCCCTTGTGATGACTTGTGCTTGTTTGCTTTATGGGTGCTTCTTTTGGTGCACTTCTTCCCAGTGTCCACTAGATGGCAGTGTAGCTTGCTGGTCTTCCTTCAGAAGCAGTGTCCTCTTCTTGGTGACTTTCTTTCCTGTTTCTCTTGCAGTTGCAGCTTCTAGGACCTGCTGTTGCCGGGAGTGTGCAGGAGGGGGCTGGAGCCACTGCTGACCCCAGCTAAGTCACCTCTCTTTGCTTGAGCAATTTGGGGGTAGTGGGACACCAGTGTGTACTTCAGTTGTCTCTCTTCCTTCCCAGGCTCTGACCTGCGGGTACTGTGCCTCTGTCCTTGCTGCCATTCCTTTCCTCCTCGGTTGCAGCAGGCGTGCAAGACGCTGAGGGGTATGGTGGGGCAGGGACGGCCACTCCGCTGTCTTTCTTCCTTCCTCGGCCCGCAGCAGTCACTTCATGCACCCGCTGCGTGGGGTGGGGGCCGTCTTCGCACCTGGCAGGCCACTTGCAGTCATTCTGCTGCCTGGGACACCGGAGATGGGGCACCTTGCTGTTCGCCGGCGGCGGCGATTTTTTCACATTTTCTGCGCCCTCCCTGCCTGCCTGACGCGGTCTTCGTGCGGGCAGGGGGGCTGGGGTCATATACACTCTTGGGCAGCGGCGGGCGTACTACATCCCTTGTAGCACTTGTCCCCCCACACAGCAGTCTCTTCTCCCTATTTGGCGGCGCTGGCCGCATGCAGACCTTTTCTTTGATAGCGGGTGGGCTCTGCTTTACTTTCAGCGACCGGCAGCTCTCTCGTGCAATCTCTTCACCCTGCCGCTGCACTTCACTCACTCTGCGCGGCGGGGGATGCTGGTAGCAGGCTGCGGGTGGGCTCAGATAGTTGTGTTTTGTTCATTGGGGGCACACCCACGCCCGGCGAGGCGCGCTGGTTATGCGGGTGGACTCCGCTGTGGTAGCACACCACCCAGCAGCTCTCCACACGCTGCAGGTGTTTTCTTTCACCCCGCCGCTGCACTACTCACACGCTGCGTGGCAGGGGACACTGCAGCAGGCCGCGGGAGGGCTCCGCTGGTCTTACCTTATTTAAAGTTCATTGTCGGCCGCCTCGCGCTCTGGCCATGCGGGTGACCTCCGCTTCTGTGCACTGGATGAGGGGGGTCGCTTCTGGCATGCGCGACCCCTCCGGGCCATTCACAGCTCCTCGGCTCACCTCTGGCCTACAGGCCTTGCAGTCAGCTCCGGCCGCAGCGGGTGGGCTCCGTCCGGTCTCTCCTCTCCGGTGCAGTTGCGGGTGGGCACCGCACAGTCCGCTTGGTGCAGGAACGCCTCCTTCCGCACGGCGGGGCCAGAGAGGTGCGGGGTGCGCTCCCGATCACCTCCTCCTCAACGGCTACACCCCTCTGGCCTCTCGGCGGTGGCCAGCGCCACCTCGTCAGGGAGTGCCCTTCACACGGGCAGCATTCTCCACCCCCCTTTCAGCAGTGGCTGCGTGGCGTGGATTTCGAACCACTCCTCGTCGCCAAATGTTGTGTCGTGGGCCCTAGGCCCACATGCTAGTAATGACTGCGACACTGACACTGGATATATAGTGGGTTAGTGAGCCTCGAGCACGTGCGCTCGGCTCTATTTATTAGCTGTGTCATGTGGTCTCGTGACATCAGTGGTGGGTGGGTGTTAGGTGTTTCATTACAGTAAAACAACTAGACTGTGTCTGCTAGGACACAACATCTATGCTTGCCCTAATACTGGGTAAGATTATGATATATATGATGGATGGGGCCTGATTTGCATACGAATATAGAAGCAAACCCTGTAAATGTGGTGTACAGTGTAAACGAAACATACGCTTAAGTCTTAACAGCTTAAATAATATTATTGAATCCAAATAAAGTATGCTTTATGGAGAAAGTGTAATAAAAGTGGTTTCCTGCATTAATACTAAAGTGTAAAGCATTGATGATGTGTTGCACCATGAATCTAATAAGAATAAAGAAGAACTTAAACATAACCTCTGGAAAAACCTGAGCTCAATAAGTATTGTCTGCTCACAACCAACAACCAGTGAATTTAATCCACCAAAACGTGACCAATAAAAACATGCACCCGATATTGAGCAGACCCGGACTAATTCAAAACAACAAATGCCAGAATCAAGAAAGTGCCATGACCTAAGGCAAAAGTCAACAAATACACCACATGCCAGCTTGGACATTACTGAACAAAAATATACCTCTTCAAAATGAATGAAATACCTCATGAATAAATCAGAATGCCATCATCTGTAGATATAATTGAAAATACTATTAACATACATAAACATGCCATAGTGTGCGTGATAACTATTCCAAATCAATACCATGCAGTACTTACTGGGCCAAAAGTTCCATCAAAATATATCCTGCAACACAAATATATAAGTGAAATAGGCACTACTAAAATTGAAATTGAAAAGGAATGTGTATCTAATCAAAGTCATGTACAGAACACAGTTCCGTACTTACTGAATTTGGCAGAGATAGCGGTACGAGGCAGGAATCAATCACCACATGGCTCGACAAACAGTCAGAGTAGGTAAGTTTTCAGCATATTTACCTATAACCTCAAGTGGACATGACGTCAAGTCACATGCACACAAGTCTAAACGTATCAGCCCATTTGTAGAAAGTGCCGGCCATATTGGAAGTAAATATGTTTCTGTAATCTACACACAAAACACAAAATTAAGGACTATTTATAAAAAGTTCCAAAGAATATGTAAAGAGTTTTTGCAAAGAGTTTTCAAACAGAATATACCTACATCAATATAAAAAGAATAAGTGTTCGCGAAACTCCAGTTTGTGCTACTCGATAAAACGCGATAAAACCATTATTATCGTATCATATAAATGAGTGCCCCTGAACAACCATATAAGCAGATATAAAGTAATCTATCTATACTAATATAATAAAGAGAGAGCCCAAACCTTTAAGGTGGGTAATCTCAGGAACCACAGCACCAATCACAACACCTAATACAGCGTTGGAAAGGGCAGTTGCAGTAGAAAGCCATAGGCTATGCAGACGCCCACCATATACATTTAAAAGGTAAAAGAACCATACCAACAAAGTAGTCCCTTGTGGGCGTGTTTGCGTTGTGCTGTGGGCGTGTGCTGGGGGCGTGACAAACGCTGGGGGCGTGTGGTACATTCCGCCCTTCATGCCATGTCTCATTTTGTGTGCTGTGGGTGTGTGCTGGGGGCGTGGGCGTGTGCGGGGCGCGGGATTACAAAAAAAAAGCGATTGATATGTCCAATATTTCATTGTTTTTTCTTCCCAGGTTCTGTACATTCCAACTCCGGGTGTCCACCCTGCTCCCTCTAAATACCCCTGCAGCCCATAATCATAACCCACCCTTACTCCTTAAAATACCCCAACACCCTTAAACACTAACCCATCTTAACCCTATAAATATACCCTGTACCCCAAAACCCAAACCTATCCCTAAACCCTAACAATACCCCTGTACCCCAAAACCCAAACCTAGCCCTGAACCCTATGAATACCCCTGTACCTCAAAACTCAAACCTACCCCTGAACCCTGAAAATACCCCTGTACCCCAAATCCCAAACCTAGCCCTGAACCCTAAAAATACCCCTGTACCCCAAAACCCAAACCTACCTCTGAACCCTAAAATACCCCTGTACCCCAAAACCCAAACCCAGCCCTGAACCCTTAAAATACCCTTGTTCCCTAAAACCCAAACCTACCCCTGAACCCTAAAAATACCCCTGTACCCCAAAACCCAAACCTAGCCCTGAACCATAAAAATAACCCTGTACCCCAAACCCAAACCTACCCCTGAACCCTAAAATACCCCTGTACCCCAAAACCCAAACCTACGCCTGAACTCTAAAAATACCCCTATACCCTAAAACCCAAACCTAGCCCTGAACCCTAAAAATACCCCTGTAACCCAAAACCCACTCCTATCAGTAAACCCTAAAACTACCCCTGTACCCCATAACCCAAAACTATATCTGAACCCTTAAAATACCCAAACACCCCAAAACATATACCACAGTACCCCAAAACATATACCCCTTTACCCATACTTACCTTATCGAAACATAAAAAAACATGCTTTTACCATTCATGCATTTACAACGAATTTCGTTGTAAATGTATGCGTAGACACACCTCCCGCCACAAGTTCTAGAATTGCGAACTTTAGAGCTGGGGAGCTACATTCGGATCTCGGCATCTGCTCAACATCCAATGATTCCAGGCAAATCGCATTGTCTCCCCGTGCCTACCACAAATGAATGTGTTATTCTGTAATGTAAATTGTGCTCATGCCATGTTGTCGAGTTCGCGCTATATAATATTGCATATCCCCAAGTGCTGGTGCTAAGTTTAGAAGCTTAGTCCCAACGCTGGCACCCTTGCACCATAGTGCAAGGGTGTCTGCGTGCAGGGGAAGTTACTTTGGGCCAGATATAGGAGCCCAAATACCGGTCTGTAACGGCCGATTTCGTCCGTTACCGACCAGTATTTGGGTATTGTAATGTAGGGGGCTAGAAAATTACAGAATCGGTATATTTACCGATTCGGTAAATTTACAGATTCGGTAAAATACTGAATCGGTAAATATACCAATTCTGTAATTCAATATGTAGGTGGCACAGTTTACAGTGCCACAGGCCCTTAGAAATTCGTTATTTACCACCCAATCCTATTGGGTGGTAAATTACGAATTTTTGTGTACATGCACATCTGTGCATGTACACCTGTGCCATGTGACACACATACATGCCCTTAGGTCACATGGCACACAAGCCAGTAACAGGGGTGCAACAGGGTGTCAAAGTGACATCCTATCCCCCTTGGAAATTCTGTATTTTTACCGATTCGGTAATTACCAAATCGGTATTTACTATTGAATCCTATGGGCTTCAAGGCCCATAGGATTCAATGGGAAATACTGATTCGGTAATTACCAAATCGGTAATTACCGAATCTTACCGATTAGGTATTTTTACCGATTTTTTTTTCCTACATAGGAATTACCGATTAGTAAATACCGAATCGGTAAAATTCGGTATTTACCATTCAGTAATTTGCTATTACCTACATCTAGCCCTTTATGTGTAGGAAGGTATCCATTCCTGCTTATAAACAATCTTTAAATGTCGTTTTGTCATTTCTATGTGTGCTGCCTAATGACACTTTTGCTTTTAAAGATTGTTTCAGTGCAGAAAGGGACAACTTCCAACACTTAAACAATCCAAGGCGTTTTGCTTTTTACATGTGTGTTGCACAAGGCAGCACACATGGGGAAAGCAAAAACGAGGAGGAATAAAGCATTTCTCCTTATTTCGCCAAATTTAGACCAGGTTTTCCCTGGTCCTAATTTTTGGTGTTGCCTCCTAATTACGCCATCCTTGTAAATAGGGGGGAGCTTCACAATCAATGGGTGTTGCGGTGGAACGTACACCTCAACAGCCACTGCCCACCCCTTTCACGCTAAGCTCAGCTAAGCTGATTTACAAGGCTGCCTGTAAATAAAGCGAAGCACCTATCGCCATAGGAGCGTATGAAAAAATGACTTTCCTGTGGCAGTAGGAGCTTGCACATATGCCCCCTTGTGTCAGAATCCAAAGATGAGGAGCACATGAAGTACGTCTTAAAAGGTTGATTATTCCAGATCGTACAGCGAGCTGTTGGTGGCACACCAGTCAGACTATAACTGCCAGATTCAAACACCTCTTGTGCGTGGAACCTTCACATGACAATTCCAATGTTCCATAAGCTCACGCTTTAATATGAGTCACTACACTTTGCTTGGATATAAGCAATAATAAAATTAATAACTTTAGGGTGAAACTCTTTTAATCACCTGGTAAGCAATTTTAAATTAAACTTTTAGAAAGATTTAGAATCAATAGAAATCTATTAATAAAAGTCTGTCATTCATTAGCAGCAGCACCACAAGACTGTTGGCCACTGGCCGGAGGGTCTTCGCATTCCTAAAGTATGATAGGGGCTGGTAGGGAAGGTACATGAGTAGGCTCAGAATTTTTGTCTGTTGTGTTGCTGCAGGATTTTATTAATATTTGCTGTATTTCAGACTAGACATGAAGCAGTTCTTCTAAAAAGTGTTTATATCCTTGCTTAGAACCTCCTTTTGCGGCCCTAAGGTGTTGACGGCATCTTGGGTGAGGACTGAGATCCAGATTTAAAGGTCATACAATGCATTGCAACAACTAACTTGCTGAGCTGCGCTGAATGAAATAGAATATAACAGCACCATACCTTGGTAGACCTGGCACTGTACAGCTCTCTCAATTTCACTCAACACAGCAACTTCAGTTGCTACATTACGTTGCATTAATTTGTTGTTAACCCCTACGCTGCTCATGACGAGCTCAGCTCGTCATGCAGCTCACTGGTCGTGTGCTCATGGTGAGCTGAGCTCGTCATGAACAATGGGATTCTGCATTCCTTAGCACACAGCGGTAAAGTGCACCGCATGCATGGGGTTAATATGGACCTCACTCTTCACCCACTATTCAAGGTATGGGGCTAATTTCTTCTCTCCTTGTGCGGCGCACATTAGGCTGCTATATACCAATGCACACACCCTCGCACTATAATGGTGGCAATGTTTTGTAGATTGCAGCAATGATGATTGATGCTCTGCATAAGAAAGTTGTAGTCCAGTAGCAATGGCATAGTAGCTGCTGCCACTTCCATTATTCAGTTAGCACTAGTCTGCACTTGCAGGTGAGCTGCTGGGGGATGAACTAAAGGAAATATCTCAATAGGTAAGACTTCTTTGGATGCAGAGATTGTTTCTTTCAGACTATTCACACAGTGGTCAGCATTTTTTCAGAATATCTACGTGTTGGCATGAATTCTTTGCCGCCTCACAGCTGACAATTATTTACTGATGTAAAGGGCCAATTGTTCCCTGTATATATTTTTTACAGGTTGGAAAGCATTCTTTTCAACAGCATGATGATAAGGCATGTTCTCACAGTTTGGAGCGGCTTTACGGTTTCTGCAAACTTTTTGATTTGTCATGTAGATTGCCCTCGGTAGACTGCAGCATTTCTGGATTATCAGATTGAGTAGTTTTGGCTCACACTCCATGCCAGATGGGGTGTTTGATTTCCATGTTTCTGTCTTGCATCTAATAAATTATACGCTTCACAATGCATGAGTTTTGCAACATATCTGAGTTAGGATCTTTGTTTTCCTCACTTGGTTATGTAAATAAATTATAGTACTACTGTGAACTGGGGTCTCTAGTTGACTGAGGTAGGTACCTTACTCCAAATAGGGACCCTTGCTACTATGTCAGGGAAAGGAAGGACACCTTCTCAGATAGCCCCAGCTCGCCCCCACTTATCTCCAAGGCAAATGTTTAAAGTATTTGCAACCACGCTCTCAGTAACCCAATGGTAACACCACAAATGGACTCCACACGAGTTTCATAAAAAAACTATTATATGTTTATAAATAAAGAGATACGATGAGACCACACGATAAAAATTCAACATATGCATATTTGTAATATGTCATCTTGCCGGTTATTAGGCCAGCTAGCCCTTGTAGGTTCTTGTAGTATTAATGAGCAATTCTCGATGATCCCATGCAGTCCTGATGCAATGCTATGCAGTTTGTAATGCAAGACTCAGGCACTTCATAATGTAAAAGTAGTGCACTTCGTAATGCAACAATCAGGCAGTTCATAATGCCAGAATAATGCAATTCACAATGCAACTATCAGGCAGTTCGTAATGCAAAAATAATGTACTCCGGCACGGATGGCGTTGTTCTGGATGGTCTTTGCCACTCCTATTGACTCGCGGTGAGCTACTGCAAAAATATGCCCCCAATACTGTGCTGTTGGAAAACAAAGTGCTGCTCCACACTCCGGCCCCGGTACTGCCGCTCCTCAGCAAGTACGGGCCACAATACGCACTTGAGCGGAGGCTCGCACTGCAAAGATGGGAAAGGTCAAGAGCGTTTCTCTAGTAGCCCGCACCCCGCCCCAGGTGGCAACACATGCATGCTAGCTGAGCGTTACCTGTGGGGTACGATCTGACTCTCCTCTCGTCTCCTCACAGCTTGGGCCTCCAATGCGACTTTGTTGATCTTAGACAGTGGAACTCGTACCCCGACGATGATGGTTCGAGGTATCTCCTTGGCAAAGGCAGGCTTGAGCTGGCAGCGGTGAATTCTCACAGCTCCTCTGGGGATGCTGGTCCAGACCGATGGCAATGACGATCGTGGCACTTCTGGTCACGCTGTTGATCGTAGTGGAAAACAAGACTGCTCCTGGACACACAGTCACAGGGCACACGCATACTGCATTGCTGAGACTCACTTGGACACTTGGACTCAGCGTTGCTGAGACTCACTTGGACCCTGGGTGCACATGATCACAGGACAATCCTCACGAAGGTCTCAGGCTGCACGAAGCACACATACAGTGTCGCCGAGACTCAGTTTGACTCCGGGTGCACTCGATCATAGGACAATCCTCCCGTAGGTCTCAGGCTGCACAAAGCACATACACACAGCGTCGCTGAGACTCACTTGGACTCCAGGGTGCACACAATCACAGGACAATCCTCACAAAGGTCTCAGGCCGCACGAAGCACACGCATACAGCATCGCTGTTATGTTATGTTATGTTATTTATTATTTGTTAAGCGCGCATACGCCCTGGGGCTTCTTGGCGCTGGTGAGAGAATCAAACATAACAGTGCATAAAGGAAATACAATTATTTTTTACAATAGGCCTGGGAAAAAAGAAGAGTTTTAAATGCCTTCCTAAAAGCAAGGAGATCCTTGCTATGTCGTAGGGTCAAGGGGAGGGAATTCCACAATGAGGAGGCTAAAAATTGAAAACTGCTGCCTCCTTGACGTTTCTTTTTGAAACGAGGGACCTCGAGTAGATCTTTGTGGATTGATCTCAGACTGCGCGAAGGTGTATATTTGCGCAGTAGTGATCTAAGGAACATAGGGCCCTTGCCCTCCAGAGCCTTGAACACAATGCAACCCACCTTGAAAGTGGCTCTCTGTTCCACAGGCAGCCAGTGCAAGGTCTCTAGTCCATGTCTGATTGATTCCCACTTAGGTACTTTGCAGATAAGTCTCGCAGCTTGATTTTGCAAGTACTGCAATCTTTTAAGTTGGCCAATAGGTGCCCCCAAGTAGAGGCCATTGGAGAAATCAATATGGGACAGGACTAGAGCACTGACTGTCTGAATTAAAGCCAGGCCTGTAAGAAGATGTGCTATTTTTCTGATCTTCCTCAGTTGAAAGAACACCGAGGAGACCACAGTTCCGACTTGGCTCACCAAGGTAAGGTCCTCACTAAGAGTCACTCCCAAACTTTTCACTGTACGGGATTTTTTTGGGGGCGAGCCCATGTCCGATGGCCAGAAACTGGGACTCCAGCTGATCTCACTCTTCCCAGGTAGAATGAGCTCCGTTTTTCCCGGATTTAACTTAAGGTGGTTTAGAGACATCCACCTCTGGATAAAAGACATGGTGGCTCGAAATTCCTCGGCAGCATTGTGGGAGTTTAGCACAAAAACCAACTGCAGGTCGTCTGCATAGTTATAGACATCGACCTTGAACTCTCGTAGAGAGAATAACAGTGGGCGCATGTACAAATTAAATAATAAAGGGGACAAGGAAGATCCTTGAGGGACCCCACAGAAGGAGATTTTTTTTGGGGCTGTGAAGGAACCTAGTCGAACCGATTGAGTACGTCCAGAAATAAAAGACTTGAGCCAGGCCAAGGCCGAGTCTCGAAGACCGGCCTGTTCGACACGGTTGACCAAGATGGTATAGTCAACCGTGTCGAACGCCGCAGACAGGTCCAATAACACCAAAGCCTGGTGTAAGTCCCTGTCTGCATTAGACCTTAGAGTATTCTGAACGGCCAATATCACTGCCTCAGTGGAGTGACCAGGCCGGAAGCCTGCCTGGTTGGGTTGTAAATACCCGGAAGCCTCCACAAAACTTGATAGGCAGTTGGTTACATGCGCCTCCAATATTTTGGATAAGTAAGGCAGTAACGATATTGGTCTGTAATTAGAGAGGTCTGAGGAGTCAATGCCAGGTTTTTTTTTCAAAGGAATTAATAAGGCCTGTTTAAAACTATTAGGGACACTTCCTGTCACGAGGGAGTTATTGAGCAGTGGAATCAGGCTATTTGGGAGCGCCCGACCAATTTCTCTCATTACTTGGGGAGGGCAGGCATCCTGGGGAGATCCTGATTTAACTCTAGTGAGTAAGTCTTGAAGCGCTGACACTCACTTGGACTCCGTGTGCACATGATCACAGGACAATCCTTACAGAGGTTTCATGGAACCAAGTTTACCCCGTTGAACAGTACCTTGTGCCCAGTACGTCAGAGTATAGTGTCTATATGCGTTGCACAGCGACAAGATATGTGGGTCGGACCGTCAAGGATGCCATAGTCCAACATTGAAGATACATCTTACAGTGGATGTTCGGATGAGCTGCAGGGATGCGATGCGAGGTTTTGTATCAGTGATGTGTCACACAGAAGCAATTCTGATGAGCTACAGAGCTGCGATGAAAGGTCCTGTGCTAGTGATGCATCAGAGATGTTTTGCTCAGCCGTGGTTCAATTGAGCTGTGGGGCTGCGATGTGAGGTGCTGCTTTGGAGATGGGTTGCACAGCAGCAATTCAGATGAGGTGCGGGGCTGCAATTGAGGTCTTGTTTTGGAGATTCGTAGCACCTCTTTTCATTGGGGGACCACAGCTGGTAGGGCTCCTTCAGGTCCACTTCCAAGGGTCCAGCACTAGGGAGGCACCACTTGGGATGGGGGTAGTCCATGGGCCAGGTTCAAGGTGATTCAAGCCTCTTCTGTCCCTGAGGTTCTTTCAGGAGGCCTGGCAAGTAGCCCTTGGAGTCACTCTGGTACTCCTGGGCTCAAGATGCAGATCTAGACCTTCTCCCTCAGGCAGCGTGGCAGCAGAGTAGCAGGGCAGAAGATTAGTAGATCTTCTTACAGCAGTGCAGCACAGCAGTCCTTCTGGGTGTTCTACAGGTCCAGATGTGTAATAAACAGCTGGGTCTGAGGTCCACTACTTATACCTGGTACCCACTTTAAAGTGGGAGAAACTACTTTGTTTGGTGGCAGATAAAAGAAAAAAGTAGTATGAAATCCTTTGTGAGTGTGATGCTGCAGAGAGTTTGTGATGCGCAAGTATGGTAGGTGACAGCTTCACCCCCTCATTCTGACAGAGATTGCCCATCCTGACACATCCATTCTCCCTTTGTCTTACTGTCTGGGAGCATTACACAAAGACCAACTGCCAGCTACAGCTAGACATGTTGCCATGGACACAGGCTGCAGACACCAAATGGCTAGGGCAAGAAAATGGCAACTCTCAAAAAGTGGAATTTTTAAAATTGTGATTTGAAATCCAACTTTTCCATTAAAGAGGGTTTTCAATTTCAATTCTTCAGAGACCAAATTTGAGTTTCTTACTTGCTCCCAACTTATCTAACTATTTACCTATCTCTTATTAAATGTATTAAGGTAAACCAATGTGATCCTTTTAGAGAGGGAGGCGCTTTGACAGTGAAAATACATATGTAAGAATTTCTCATTACCAGTACATGTAAAACTTAAATGTCCATGTCCTGCATTTTAAATATGTTGCAACGTGTCATCTGAGCTGTTTAATGCCTGTCCTAGGGATGACTTACATATATTAAAAAGGAGAGTTTAACGATGCAATTTTTTTCTAATACAAAATGACAGTTTAAAACTTCATACACACACTGCAATGGCAGGCCTGAGACATGCTCAAAATTGCTACTTACCTGGTTGGCATAACAAGTGCTGCAGTCCCACAAGTAGCATTTAATTTACAGGCGCTTGGTACATGTAATACCACTGTACTACGGACAAACATATAAATTAAATGTTCCAATTGGGTGTAAGTCAATTTTCGAATGTTTAAAGTAGCGAGCACAAGCACTTTAGAAGTGGTTAGCCCTAAAGTTCAACACAAATGCGTTTAAAACAAAGTAGGATTAAGGTTTGGGGATGACCTTGCAGAGAGGGCCAACAGACTCTACTGACATATCAAAGATGAATAGTTGTTTTCTAGGCAACAAAGTCAGTGGCTGTAGAGGCCTGGTCCAATGCTCAGTCTGCTGTTCTGAAGCGCTCAACTAATATAAGAATGACTCTCTAACTTCTGAACAACAGAAGTAGACTGATCCAAAGCTCATTTTCTCTAAGTAAGATAATGATTTATATTTGAGAAAATATGATGCTGGAGACACAGCTAAAGCAGTCGTTTGGTCAGACTTAAAAGACACAGAAATAGAAAGGCGCAGGGATCAGTAACCAAAGGGTTCCTTTTTTCCCCACACAAAAGACATAAAGCACCATCACAATCTTCCCTGAACAACATGGAACAAGCATGGTACTGCAGGACCAGTGCAAGTTTCCTTTAAGGAAATGAAACAAAGTGTGGTACTGCAATGCCAGTTGGTGCAAGCTTCCTTCAAGGTTATGGAACACATATGCTACTGCTGGGCCAGTCAGTGCAAGCTTCCTTCAAAGACATGGAATAAATAGGGTACTACAGGACCAGTGCAAGCTGTATTCAAAAACATTGAACAAGTGTAGCGCTGCAAGGCCAGTGGAACATTTCTTCAAATTCCTGGAACAAGTCTGGAGCTCAGGGTCAGTGCAATCTTGCTTCAAAGACATGGAACAAGTGTAATACTACAGAGCCAGCCACTGCAAGCTTCCTTCAAGGACACAGAACAAGTGTTGCACAGGGCATCACCATTTAACGTCTTCCTTAGATTTCAGATTTGTTACCAGTTCACGGAACATTATTGGGGTGTATGAATGCAAGCTAGACTCAAACTCATAGCTTGAGGCAGGAGTACACGCTTGCCCTACATCCATAGAACACATACAAATTTGGTCAGAACAATTCAACTTCCCTCACATTCATAGAACATAGACAGTATCTGAAGCGGCAGTCCAAGCCTGTGTGTAAAACACAATGATTAGCATTTTGCAGCACTGTAAGATCCTCTCACATGCAGCACAGGTACAAGATAGCCATCAGCAGTGCAAGCTGAGGTATTCTCACATACAAAACAGGTATCAAACTGGCATCAGCATCTAAGCTTATTTCAGGGCCAGAATACCCAGAGTAAAATATGGAAGTGAATGACACTCAGAAGACTTAAGTCAGATAATAGGTTCTGGTTCAGCTCAAGGTCCTCTTGAGCCCAGATCACAAAATTAACTATTTCTTGTGGCCTCTGCCTGCTCCTCAAGCTGAAACCTCATGGACCAAGAACAAAAGTCAAAGCATTAAACTTTGACATCACACAGAAGAAAGAAAGTGATCCTAGACAAA
The DNA here is from genome assembly GCF_964263255.1 of Lissotriton vulgaris. Taxonomy (NCBI): domain Eukaryota; kingdom Metazoa; phylum Chordata; class Amphibia; order Caudata; family Salamandridae; genus Lissotriton; species Lissotriton vulgaris. The sequence continues at coordinate 255,998,340 of NC_141688.1, forward strand.
TATTACATGTTATTGTGCCTCTATTTATTTTATTATTGAATGTGCAAAAACAATGAAATATGTGAGGATATGTGCTGTACAAATGTCTTTGTTGTATGTAGCTCACATACGAGATGCACATGACAACAAACTTGCCTCTGAGTTCACTAATGATATTGTTATCAGAGGGGGATGTTGGGGCATGAATGTTTAAAAACTATAACTTTTAAGAAATGCCACTGAATGTCGTGATATAATCTAATTTACTAAAAAGAAATGCTTGTCAAAGAAATATACTTTTGTGAACTTTGAAGACACTTTATCATATTTTTATGTATTTTTTTGGCATGATGTCTGTTGGATGTGGGGGCCTTATCCCTAACTGCCACCTTCCAAATGCTGGAGGCGGGGGCCCCTGACCCCTCATTTCAACGTTAGGCTAAATAAGGACACCGTCTGAGATAGCCCTGCTCACCCGCTTACTAGCTTGGCACGAGCACCAGGCTTATCTCCAAGGCACAAGTGTACAATATGTGCAACCACTCTAACAGCAACCCAATGATGTCACCACAAGTAGACTCCACACAAGTTTTTATAAAATGAGTATAATCTTTATATAGAAAGTTATACAATATGACCACACAATACAAAATCAACATATAAGAATGGCTAGTATTCCTTCCAGTGGGTTGGTAGGTTCAAATCCCTACCACTGCTTCTAACTAACAGTTAAGCTCACTTCTCACTCGCTCACATCAGAAATCTCAGATTCATAAATAAGGGAATGATATTCCGGAAGAGAGATGTACTAGGCAGATAGAAACAGATAAGAGCTTCACAGTATGGCAACTGGTAGCAATGGGTTCAATATGTATGGTGTTAAATGTATCTTTTTTCTTTATTAAAATCTCTTCTTACAGTTTCAGTACTCCATTACTGCATAGGGATATGATTGGCCTTCGTGTTTGTTTTTATTTTAGCTTTTTCGCTGTAACCTATCATCATCTCGTTTCACAAACAATTAAACATTGTTCATCAGTCCAACATTTTTCTAATTGTTAGTTCCTTTTTACAATGTCCCACACACTGCCCATTTCCATTTGCATACATTGTCACTGAGAACATTACAGTTAATCATTATAATTGCAATAAAATACAGGTGTGATCCATATTTTATGATTGGGAAGTCCTAGTCTAGCATGTACGTTCGTAGAAGCTGCATTGCAAATACAAAAAGCTACACCAACTATGAGTTCTGTTGATAATGGAAATTGAATAATAGGTTTACAGTTCAATAAAGCTTCCATTCAGAGTGCAACAGGATGCAAAGACACATTTCGGCCTTAAATATATTGCTAAATGATATAATTGCATTTCACTATATTAGGCATATGTTTGCATATTTTTCATAACATTGTACATAATTAGGTATAAAACTAGCCTAGCTGCAAAGAGACCCCATCAGCGACAAAATACAGTGCATTCATCCATGTCAAGCCATCCATCGAAAAGAAATACAAAACTATCGGAATATCAGTGAGTGGCTAATGGAAGTGCATCGAAGGCCTAGCACAAAATGTGCTGCAAGGTAAGAGATAATGGCATCCAGGTCAAAGACTATAGGAAAAGGCCTCTTGTGCATGATGATTCCCATTTTGTTTGTTTTACTCATGCTGTTGTTTTTTTTGGCTGTATGAACCGGGTCCCTGCTAAAAATGCTCCATTTCGTTTGCTATGATTCTTAAAACATGACATTGGATATCCTCCTAAATGGCATATTTAGTTATCTTTAAATCCCTAGTATATGATACAAAGGCCTTAATTGCAATGTCGGTCGGTGTAATGTTCTGACATGTACTGTGCACTAGGACAAGCACATGAGGCCTATAGGTGGAGAGGAAATAAGGCGGGCGGAACAGGAGGAGCGAGAAACGGAAAGTAAAAGTAGTGTGGAGCAAGAAGGAGGAAGATACAGGAGACAGGAAAATAAAGCTCCTATAATTATACATGGTGTCCACGTCTTCTGTGACCCTACAAGGACACTACAACTGGCAATGAGGGTAATCTGATGCTTGCTGCCTACCTGTCTCCTGGCGTGTGCTCCACTGCCTTGGAACCTTGCTGAATTGCGGACCGGGTGCGCACCAAGGTCGCATTGTGCCGGCTGTGCTGGCTGTGTGCTCCGCTGCATCGAAGGTCTCTGCCGCACCCTGGGAGCCCACCCCTGGTGTGTGTGCCCCGAGTTTTGGCGTCGCTGTGACCAGTGGGGGTGGCTCGGGACATTTCACTGCGACCCGGGAGTCCACCTCGGTTGCGTGTGCAGTGGCAGCAGAGAGAGATCCTTCATCGCGGCCCGGGACCCCACCCCGGTTGTGAGCTGTGTCTGCAAGCGTCGGTGCCCAGGTGTTGCCGGTGGAGCAGTGCAGAGTCCGGTGCTGTGCCAGGTTATGGATGGATTCAGAAAAGGGGGTGGTGATGGACAGAGTATCTGAATTAAGCAGACCACTCCTACCCAGTCCAAAGATCAGGGCTTGATCCATCACCGTTTTTTAGCTCACTGCACCATCCCAGCTCAGAACCTGACTATATGCAAATTAGTCTGTCCCTGGCCCAGTGCATCATGGGAACAGGGCAGACCAAACTACCAAGCCAATTCTTATACTGGGAAGGAAACAAGCTTCCGGGGACCGGTTTCTGGCATTACAGCCGTCTTCGGCCCGGCTTGCTTGAATCCTGATGGTGCAGTGAGCAAGGGACTCACATCTGAGCATACCCTTCCACGCTTATGGTGGACAAAACGATTCAGAAAAGGGGGTGGTGATGGACAGAGTATCTGAATTAAGCAGACCACTCCTACCCAGTCCAAAGACCAGGGCTTGATCCATCACCGTTTTTTAGCTCACTGCACCATCCCAGCTCAGATCCTGGGTATAAGCAAATTAGTCTGTCCCTGGCCCAGTGCATCATGGGAACAGGGCAGACCAAACTACCAAGCCAATTCTTATACTGGGAAGGAAACAAGCTTCCGGGGACCGGTTTCTGGCATTACAGCCGTCTTCGGCCCGGCTTGCTTGAATCCTGATGGTGCAGTGAGCAAGAGACTCACATCTGAGCATACCCTTCCACGCTTATGGTGGACAAAACGATTCAGAAAAGGGGGTGGTGATGGACAGAGTATCTGAATTAAGCAGACCACTCCTACCCAGTCCAAAGATCAGGGCTTGATCCATCACCGTTTTTTAGCTCACTGCACCATCCCAGCTCAGAACCTGGCTATATGCAAATTAGTCTGTCCCTGGCCCAGTGCATCATGGGAACAGGGCAGACCATACTACCAAGCCAATTCTTATACTGGGAAGGAAACAAGCTTCTGGGGACCGGTTTCTGGCATTACAGCCGTCTACGGCCCGGCTTTCTTGAATCCTGATGGTGCAGTGAGCAAGGGACTCACATCTGAGCATACCATACCACGCTTATGGTGGACAAAAAGATTCAGAAAACAGCTGAAGACGGCTGTACGAGTATTCTGCTTAATTTAGATGCTCTGTCCATCACCACCCCCTTTTCTGAATCGTTTGCGTCGCTGCTGGCATCGCTGCGTCGTCCTACGCCAATGTACGTGATGCACTAAACAGGACATTTCTTCACAAAAGGAACGTAGACTATGAAAGATATACATTTAATCTTGCCACTGAAGAAAAAGACGAGCCCAAGAGCACTTTTATCACGCGACCGAGATATTTGGCCCACTATTGTGAATTTGATTATTTCTCGACAGAAGACGCCCTTCGCCTGCAAATCATAGAATGATCCAAGTCTGAGTTATTACGCAGATGTCTATTAAAGAAAAGATACTCTTTGGATGAGATTGAAGAAATGATGAGAGTACATGATCAAGCAGAAGAACATGCAAAAAAAATGGAAGCTGGAAGAGTCGAGAAACGTGAACAAGCATGTCGGATCCAATCCCGTAACAACAAGAAGTCTTCTTCTGCAAAACACCGATCATCCAGATCCAAAGTTCTGTCCCATTATACAAGTCGTCGGCGTCGCAGTTCCAGCAGGATGGATAAACGACAGGACCGTCAACTTAAATTCTATCACTGTGGATATGACTTCCCCCACAAGGAGACATGCTCTGCATTAGGCCAAAAATGCAGGAAGTGTGGCCGAGACAACCACTTCGAGAACGTCTGCGAAGTCGCTCGCAAAGACACCCACAGAAACAACTACAGACAGTCCAGACCGTCTAACACTCGCCATCATGCCAAAGCAGTGTGGGACTACAGAGATTCTACCACTGGTTCTTCACAGTCGAGCCGTCAGTCTCACAGGACCCATCGATCCCGTAGATCACCATCTCGTGAGTTAAGATCGCTGTCACCAATATCGCAAGATAGTGATGAGTATGTCTGCATTGGTTGCGGATCCTGACCGGTTGAAGAAATACCCGCAACTAGAACTGATAATGGATATTCACAGGGCCAAGTTCGTCCTGGATAGTGGAGCATCTCTCAACTATATTTCAGTTGCCGAATACAAGAAAATGAGTCCTTCACCATACTTGCATAAAGCCAACGTGCGGGTGTATACTTGGATGTCAAAGAACCCTCTACCTTGTTTAGGACAATTCCCGACCAATCTCACGTACAAGGACAGAACTATTCCAGCCCATATTCATGTCATTGATGGTCCAGAATCAGATTGTCTTCTTAGCTTGCCCACGGTACTACGACTAGGAGGCATTTTGTATAAAGTTGATGATGAACCGGACATAGTTCACAAGTTTCCGAAGCTGTTCACCGGACTTGTAAATATGGCTCACTACCAAGTTCGATTGCATATAAATGAACGAGTGATCCCTGCAGCACAACATCACAGGAAAATTCCCTTTCACCATCAACAGTCTGTAGAGGAGGAACTACAGGAACTTCTCCAAGCTGATATCATTGAGAAAACCAAAACGCATCAATGCCTCTCCTTAATGAGAATCCAACAAACAAAGGGATATTAGATCAGAAAGATTACTTCTTACAATATAGTCCCAAACAGATCATTTATTGTTATTGGATCGTTTGGATTTTTTTTAAACAGACTATTGTTATTTTGTTGCGTCTAGGGTCTACGTATTCATTTATGTGTTTTTTCGCATTCCAGTGTGCTACAAAGGATTGTGAATTGTATAAATTGTGAATTTTTGTATTAATTGTTTTATTTTGCACTCGTATTTCTATTGATAAATTTTAATATGTTAGTGAAGAGTTAAACTCTTTTGAATAAAAAATATTTTTTTTATAAATACTATTTTCGAGCTGTGGGACCATAATCGTGTTTAGTGTATGTCAAAGATAGCAAGTATAGCTTCCTCAATTGACAATTTAAACCTGTTACCAATAATTAGCAGTACTAAATAGCTTATTATTCCCATGTTAGACAATGCATAGCCATTGGTGTGAAGGTGTGTAGAGTGAATGATGAGTAGTACTTACCTCCAAGGATCTTTTTTTGCCTATTTGTCTTAAGAGCCCTGTTCCTGGGAACTAGTTGGGCCACCTCCCCTTTTATTTACCTATGCCATTGATTCCCCCATCAATTAAGTGGCACATGTTCATGGTAGGTTTTGGGAATCACCAGGAATTCTTTCAACATCAATGAATGTCGTCTAAGTAAACGAGTAAGTGATATTAAGGTGCATTTGTAACACCAGGAATTGCTTTCAATGGGATGCATCTATACCCTTTGACCAAAGATGATTCCTATTAGTTGCATTGCCAACACCTGTGAGCGTGATTGGTGCTAACCACTGTTTTGTGGCGTTTTAAGCTCCAAGTGAATTTTCCCAATTAACATTTTTCCTAATATAGGCATGTAAATCATTCCCTTATAGCCCATGCAGACCAAATCCAGGCATGGCTACTTCCACCAGTACAAAAGTTCACAACGATTTCTAGGAAAATCGGCTTAAGCAGTAAGGGACATTCCCCTTGCTTGAATATTGAGTTGTCCAAGAAATCATGTACTTTACAAAGAACTACTATTCCCTAGGGGTTCTTTCCTGACGTTACCATGCCCAACTTTACGTCATACTCGACACCTTCAAGGTATCAATATGCCTACACTTGCTCTAGCACGACACAGTGGTTCAGAGCATTAAGACTATCTACTTGCCCGGCGTAGCTCGCTACAGCAAGTCCTGAAGGAAACCGACCCTCCAGCTGACGCACTGATTGAGAAGCTGTCCTTTCTCTCACTGAGAAACCAGCTCCAGTGTTTCCAAGCTCCCCTCGTGGGGTGTTGGGAAATCGAGTCTCGAGACAGAGACACCACACCTCCTTCATTCACAACAAAGGTATGGAGCTGATTAGAACCTAAGAGAAATCTTAGATATATTCTTGGGAAAGAAAATGTAACCTAGGCTACACAATAGTTACTTCTTTCCTCGTACTAGACTTAGGTTAGGTACACCGGGGTAGGTGTATTTTAGAAGCACCAGTTGAGTATTTTTAGTCATTGTTATTAATGTATGTATTTTTATATGGGTTAGAAACCATACAATGCTCTTACAGTATTATTTTATAATATTGTTCTCACTGTACGCATTATACTTTGCAGTCTGCATTGCAATTGTAGCAGTTCACTTCTTTTGCATGAGAAAGAAGACTGTACAATAAACACTTTTTATTGAAAAAGCGTGCCTCTCTATTTTCTCTGCAACTCTGTAGAAACAAAGCAAGCACGATTGACTGAGTGAAATTCTTATCTATTTTTTCCACGACTCTAGAGATACATTTCTTATTCTTGGAAACAGAGTTGTCGTGTTTATGCAGTTGTCAGAAACAAATCCCTTTTGGTGAATTCAAGAAAGTTTCTAGTGTCCTCTGAGCTTGCTGGCATTCACTATCAAGTTTAATATATACGATAATGACCTAGTCGACCTCAGTCCTACGTCTAAACTATAGGATATATTATTCGAATTCACATAGCCTATTGGGAATATAGGAACTACACTACATGGCGCCCAATGTTTGGTTAGGCACTACTTTAATGCTAGATACTAAAGTAACTCAGTTATGCTTTTCTCAGAGACCCCTTTTTCCCGTAAAATACTCCAATAGACGTCTAGAGTGGGTAAAAGGATAAAATATCTGCCATAACTGAGTAGGACAAAAATCCTATGTATTCGTTTTTGGTTTGGTTCAACGTTGAAGCATACAAATATTGTGCACCTTATCTTTGTTTCCTTGAAACTTGCTCTGCAACCTTCATTAAACAATGGAGATTAACGGCAACAATAACTCAACCGGTGGAGCTGCAGCAGCTGCAGCATTACCAGGCTTAGACGTTACAGGCTTTAATGAAGACGACCCGAATGCTATAATCACCCCGAAAAATTTAAGGAAAACCATCACTATAAAACTTATAAGAAATGGCCCAAGAGGTAGTAGGGTAATTTTTTAAATAGAGGCACAGGAATATCGGCAGACATAGGCATTCTATTCATGGATTATCTTCCCTGAAGCAAATGCAGTAACACATGTATTTCACTTCTACAAAGAAGAGGAATCATCCAATGGAATACACTCCTGTCGAGGATGTTGTAATTCCACTAACATACCAAGAGCATGCACTCTGGGTTAAAGGCGCCCTACAACATCAAAATCACATTACCAAGCACGGTCCATTAGGTAGACCAGGAGCAGCATGGTTGGTATTAGCCAGCTACACACCACATCCTGCCATTGAAGAAATGTAAGATGCAGAACTATTAGTTCAACTAAAACAACTTATCAAAACCCATAGACAATTGGTTCAATATTTCCTGCGTCCTATAACAGTCCAACCTGCTATTAGGATTCCACACACACTCCTTACCAGGGGAACACAAAAAATTTTTATACCACAGACTATACAATCTGTCATTGGTAAATTGCCCGCAAAACGGGAACAAATTCCCTACTGGATGGCTCAAAAAATTACTCAAATCGAGGCAGAATTTCCTGATACTACCCCTCATGAGAAACACAGGATTTTAACAATCTGTTTACCAATGGGCATCGCACCACACCTGGAGGACTAAGACACTAGGGGTACAGTCTTTGCTGCAATCTACACAAAAACACATGGTGTTCCGTCTATGGCAGTAATACCAGATGTCCTGAAACAGATTCAAAATGAATACGGGGCAGAGCCTGCTTTCAATCTAGGTATGAAACTACTGAGAGATTTCAAACAGGTCTCAACAATAATATTAGCTAATATTAAAGGTGTGGCAGCATCCCTGGCGATCCTCCAAAAACTAAGAGAATTTGATGTAACTGAGCAACCATATGAACTGGCCAGAATAATTGTAAAATCCTATGAAGAACTAGGCAGAGATAGTTTGGGTGGGAAAGCAGTTAAACTCCAACTAACTAATAGTCCAGAAAAAGTCTTTACTAAAAACACTCTCAATGTTCCTAAAAAGAAGTGGGAGAACACTAACCAAACTTCTACAGAGAAGCGTTCTCAATCCGAAGGTAGGTCTCCTCAAAAGGAGCCCTCTGAAAGTAGGTATAACCTTAGGGATAGGTATAATTTGAGAAAACCTGATAGATATCAAGATACTGATACACGTACCTCTCGTACCTTTCGGACTTCCTCACAGAAATCGGAAAGAAGAGGACGGTCAGAACATAAAAAAGAACATGTGAAGTCCAAAGACGATTATCACGTTCCAAAAAATAAGAAAGCCCAATTCACCAAAAATAAGGTAGCAGGTGTAAAAATCAGACATGCTCAGGATCTTGAGGACACAACTCAAGAACGAGGAGTGGGCACAGACAATGCTGGACAGCGCAGCAGAAATAACCGTAGCTCGCAAGATCTTGAAGGAACATCTGGAGACAGTGCACTTGAATGAGTACATCAAAGTTGAAACTGCAGATACCAGGGTTAGTGTACCCCCTAAGTTATATGAATTAACACTCCAGATGGAGGAAGATAGAACTAGAAAAATAAGAGCACTCTTTTGGTAGAAGCTCTCTAAGGGTTATGACATTCTTCTAGCTGAAAAAGACTGGCCACCTGAGTTTGTCAATGAGTGCTTACATGGCGAAGACATCATTATGCCAGCCTTCTCCAATCCTATTCCAATTTATTTAAAATATACCTATGCCAGAAAATGGGCTGTAACCTAGGCTCCAGCATTATACAAAAATCATGTAGGATGGGATGAGGATTCCCCTCACCACGAAATACAATTGAAAACTCAACCAACTGTACAAAGGCAGTACCCAGTTGAGCAAGAAGCTAAAAAAAAAGGTCAGGGAGATCTTAGATCAACTTGAATACCAAGTGGTGATTGAAACATGCACCTCGTCAATGAACAATCCTTTGTTTCCTGTCTCCAAACCAATACATATCGTATTGTTTTCTGTTTCCAATACATATTGTCTAGTTTTGGATTACAGACATTTAAACTCTTGTTGCAACAGTAATGAATAACATTGTGCGTAACAAATATAAAACCACATTAGATATTTCTAACTGTTTCTTCTATCAAAACATTACACCAGAAAGTAGGTACTTGACCGCTTTCTCAACTATGGGGACACAGCGTCAATTCTGTTGTCTCCCCCAGGGATTCATGAATAGTCCAGGGTTATTTTCATCAAGAGTAACAGAGTTACTACAAACCTATGATGATGAGGCATTATCATATGTAGATGACAACTATCTAATGGACGATGACTTGGATAGGCAGTTGAACAGAGTGAATACCATTATACTTGGATTTGCCTCTGAAAGGTTCAAATTCAACTTTAAGAAATCAAGAATTACGCACGTCAATGTCCTTTTACTAGGATACGAGTTATCAAGTGAAGGCAAAAGCCTGGCATCACACTTGCTAGAGAAATGCGTGCTGCTCCGACCTCCAAAAAGGCTGAAAAAACTTCGAGTCGATTCTAGGTTTCCTAAATTTTGGAAGAACATACATTCTAAATTACGCAGAAAGGGTTAAACCTCTCTACGAATTAATCAAACCTGATTTCAAAACAACTAATTGGACTAAAAACACACAGAAGTTTTGCGTACAGTGCAAACAAACATGTAAGCAACAACACTTTTGCAAACCCACGCAAACGTACGCCACCTTGTAATCCGAATCATTCTAGGAAGATGCGGATTCACGTATTTAACCTTTAATGAAGGAGAAAAAGTACCAATAGCTTAATTATCACACTTGAACACACAAGCTGAAATGAAATTCACCTATACAGAAAAAATTCTGACAGCGGTTCAAACTGCAGTAGCAACAGAAAGAACCCTCGCACAGGGAAAGCGCATAATGGTTGGTACTCCTGTATCTGCCTTAGAAGCATTGACGAAAGCGAGCATTCCAAATGCAAAGGCTTTACATCCGAGATGGATACAATGGGTTAATTCTCTTGCTGCAACAGACGGTGAATACGTTTTTGACCCATACTTGAATACACAAGAATTTCCACAATACGAACAAGAATGTCCACTGCCCACTGAGATTCTGCCTCTAGAAGAGTACAAATGTATAATTTATATAGAGGGATCAGCACAGCCCGCAATTGGGGGTAAACTAGCTTATAGTGCTGCATGCTCAATCGTTAAAGGTCGCTGGTGAGATGGAAAATTCCAAACTATGGTCACAAAAACGCAATTTCTCAGAAATTGTACAGCTCAGCGAGCTGAACTACAAGCATTCAGATGGCGCTTGAAAATACTGATCACGAATTCCCTTTACTCATAGTGTGCGATTCTTATTACTGTATTCAGTCTTACAATGAATACTTGCAGAACTGGATTCAAAATGGTTCAAAATGGTTTCAAAAATGCAAAAAGTGGCACAATCAAGCATAAGTTGCTTTGGGAACAAGTAGTTCAGTTACAAAAAGAACTACAAAAACTCACGTGATCAATACACTGAGTCATCAACGTGATGGTGTTCACGTTGCAGGGAATTCATTGGCTGATAAATCCGCGAAGGCAGCTGTGCAAACGACTTCTGTAGCTGCAATCACTTGTTCAAAAACAAAAATAGACAGCGAAATAATGCAAGCTGTCATTGCTTCAAGCAAAGACAGTGGTAAAACATTACCAAAAGGCTTTCCACTCAAATACTCATACATAACTGATGCAAATAATGTACCTTTGGCTCTAATCTCTGGAGTGGGGGATAGGGTAATTCCAAACATGGAACATACATTAGGACTAATCTTAGCAGCACATGAAGGGCTCACCTCTGCACACGCAGATGTTTCCACCACAGTGTCATTATTAAAACAGAGATACTGGTGGCCAAGCATGAGGTAACAAACCAGAAACTATGTTTTGGTATGTGAAATCTACCAAAAGTTGAAAGTCTCTATAGTGAAACGTCCTCCACAGACACCCCTTTTAAATTCAGATAAACCATTGGCGTGCGTTTACCTGGACCACTGCGGTCCCTTACAGAGGGATGGTAACTACAAATATATCATGGTCGCAGTGAATTCATGCTCAATATTCATTTGGATGTGGCCTCAGCACTTGGCTGACGCTAGAACTGTTATAAATGATTTGCAGGTCTTTATCGCCACATAAGCAGTCGGCACCCTACATTCTGACTAGGGTCCTGCGTTTAGCTCAAAGGCTTACAAGGAGGCCATGGCCAATCTGGGCATTGCACTGCGGTATTCTAGTCCATTCCATCCTGAGGATAATTTGGTTGTGGAAAGAAAAAAATGAGACATAAAGCAATCTATTACAGCTAGGGTATAAGGCTCGGGTGACGGGTGAGTCAAACATCTAATAAGTGTCCAATGTAGTCTTAACAATCTGCCTAGAAGTTCTCTAGGAGGAATCACTCCACATGAAATCCTTTTTGTAACTAGAATGATTGTCCAGAACCTTGATCATCACACTTCAGTGGGAGAACAAAAACCTTTTGATATCAAAGATGTTTGGCCGTTTTGCAGGACTTAAATGAAACAAGGTTAAGTCAAAGCAACACATTGCAGAAACCAACAACCACTGAAGGGGAACCACCCATCCAAGTAAGTCCTGCCTGGATTCCAAAGATTGGGGATCTAGTCAGAGAAAAGATCCCGGACAAGAAGGAATAAGGGCCTTCTTAAGGACAACCACTACCTGTGCTAGCAATCCACGGATCAAGAACAGTGTTACTGCCGCCCCTTGCTGGAAGAAAGGCGAACAGGTATGTATCCATCAACCTGGTAAAACCACATCATGTGGCTGATCATAAGTAGTAGTCCAAGTGGACTCCAAAGATGTTGCAAATGACCACATCTGGCTACTTTTCAAGAGGTTCAAACTGAGAGACTCATCACCTTTGAAGAATCTGCAGTGCGAAACGAAGGACTATGCAACAATGCCATGGAACCTCTACCTCTTGAGATCCAAATAACAGTTTGTCAAGAAACGCCTGTCTACAGTGATAAAACATCTGACTATACTAATATGACAAGTGATCAAGTAGCTCCAGCGATTTCAAATAATCCTGATGCAATATCTACAATTGACAGAACTGCCTCTGGTTATTTTATGAACTTTGATACGTTTTCCAAGGATCCCAGTGAACCTGAGATGATGCCAGCAAAAAGAACTTTTAAAGAACAAGCTACAGATCTTTTTCATCAACTGGAAAAGATTTATCTGGTTTCAGCATGGGTTGAACTTTGGATTGTGTTGGGTGTACTTTTTCTTCTACTTTGGTTGACTCTTGTGTTAACTTTGGGAATGCTGATAAATGGGAGATATAGTAAAAAGGACACAGCAAGTAAGAACACCAACTTTCTCCTCAAGCCACACAAATCATCTCATCAGTGAACATCACAGTCGATCCTTTACCTGATGGTATAGCTTGGGACATAACTGAATATGACATTCTTGGTCCGGCAGAGCTGTTGAAAATTCCACATTCCCATTCCTTCCAGAATATATGTTTAGTCAGTATGATGAAAGAGAAAATTAATAATAAATATGTTTACATTAAAAATATTAGCAATCAAAAAGTTACAGTTGAAGTTACAAAAGTTAAACAAGAAACCGTAAAGTGTCTCATAAGGCAAAACAATGTATGAAGGTACACTTTTAGGTTTAAAAATACAAATGTTGAATGTTACATTTAATGTTTCAAAAGTTAAAAGAATGTTAAATCTAAAGTTTAAAATTTACGAAACACTTAATATGTGAAAAGTCGGTTACTTTTAAAGATGAGAAGTGAAAAGTTAATGCACAGCATCTTAGATGCGGAGTCCGTGCTGAGGTGAAACTGGTTCCCTTCTGCCATGGGAGATGGAGGCATTGAGTTCAGGAGGAGATGAGGGGTCAAGTCCAGGACATGGAAATTAGGTGGCATTTGCGGTAAGGCGTTGGTTCCTGTGAGTTTGTGAAGTCACCCTTGCTGGTTATCGGCTCCGCGTTAACGTGTTGCTGGTGGTGATGGCATTGGTGCAAGACCTGGAGCAGGGAAGGCTGATAACTGCAGGTGTCAGAGGATGTCAGAGTTGCGGTGCAGGCAGGGCAGGGCATTGTGCACTTCACGAGCATTGCCCCCAGCACAGGTCACAGCATCACTGATGGCATTTGAGTTGTTTTTCTTTGCTTTGCAGCACCAACAACACAATCCTTAGGGCCCAGGAACTTACATTGGCACCCTTTTGAGTGCAAGAGTCCACAGAGGAGTCCAAGTGCTGGTCAGGAGGTGCAGGTGAAATCTTTGTAGCCCTGAGAATTCAGAAGGCATCAGAGTTGCGGTGCAGGCAGGGCAGGGTATTGTGCACTTCACGAGCATTGCCCCCAGCGCAGGTCACAGCATCACTGATGGCATTTGAGTTGTTTGTCTTTGCTTTGCAGCACCAACCATACAATCCTTAGGGCCCAGGAACTGAAATTGGCACCCTTTTGAATGCAAGAGTCCACAGAGGAGTCCAAGTGCTGGTCAGGAGGTGCAGGTGAAGTCTTTGTGGCCCTGAGATGTCAGAAGAGGAGGCAAGCGCACACATGACCTTGGAGATTCTGCTTCAAGCAGGTTCACACCAAATTTTCAGTCCTTGTTCTCTCTTTGGCAGAAGCAGCAACTGTAGGCCAACTCAACAAAGCAGCACAGCAAAGGGACAGTACTATCCCGCTCTTCTCCTCGACACAGGTTCCTCTTGAGACCATAAGTGATCTAATTCTTTGGTCCAATATGTATACCCCATTTTGTCTTTGTTCTCTTTGTAGCAAGGGTCTGTGAGCCCAGTGCAAATCAGCTATGTACTCTCTGGTGCAGCATGACCACAGGAGCTGGAGACAGCATTGTGCAAATGAGACACAGCCTATTCAGGTGCAAGTGAAACTTCTCCCACCACTCTAAATGCAGCCAAGGTCTATTCATTCCAGCAATCAGTCACCCAGGAAAAGAAGGACACACCTCAAACTGCCTTGTGACTATCTACAGTAAATGTACATCCCTAGCTCTTGCCACTCCAAAACTAGACAGTCAAAACACCAACAGCAGAGTCACACAGAATGGTTATCCAAAAAAATGCCTACTTTCTAAAAGTGCCTTTTCAAACATAAAATGTAAAACCCTCTTCTTAAAAAGATGTGTTATTAAATTCTGAGTTCAGAGAGCCTAAGCTTTATTTCTCAATCTTGTCCAAATGGAAAGTTATACCTGTAATGTTACAAAGCAACTCCAATGCTAGCCTATAGGACACATTGCCTTTCAATCGTAAAAAAACACAAAATTGGCAGTGTTTCATTTTTAGGTCATATGACACATACCAGTACAAGTCTTACCTTACTCATACACTGAACTCTGCCCATGGTGGTTCCTTGGGCCTACCCGAGGGGCACCTTACATGTAAGAAAGGGAAGGTTAGGGCCTGGCAAGTGGGTGCTCTTCCCAGGTCAACATGGCAGTTTCAAACTGTGCATGCAGACACTACAGTGGTAGATCTGAGACTAATTCACAGGGCTACTCGTGTGGGTGGTGAATTTGATTTACAGGCCCTGGGCACACACAGTGCACTTTACTAGGGGTTAATCAGTAACTCAAATATGTCAATCATGGATAATAAAATATAATTACAAATTACACAGGTAGCACTGCACTTTGACACTGATCAGCCGTGGCAAAGTGCCCAAAGCATCTAAGCCAGCGAAAATGCAGGAGGTAGAAGCAGAATGTCAGGAGAAAGCATACCAAGGATGCTAAGTCTAGTAGCTTGTGTCACAAAAGTGAAACCAACCAGCATACATTTTTTTGATATTATTAACTTTCAAGTGCTAATCTTGTTTTGCTCTCGGAATTGCCTGAAGGATCAAAAGGGTGTTACATGGGTAGTACATTTTTTTTTCCATGTAGACCCCGATTCATTTTAACACAAAATCCTATCCATGAAACATTTGGGGCAGGGTTTCATGTAAATCATTAATGCCAATTGAAAGTAGGCATTCAAAAGAGAAATGTTTTAATTTCTCCTTCATTTCCACCTCTGAATGTGTGCTGTACTGTACAGTACACATATAAAGTAGGAAACGTTTTAAAAGTTGTCTTTTCGACTTGAAGGGTAATCTTCCAGTACAAAACCTAAATTAGACTCAACCAGACACCCTTTCACTATGGCGCAAAGGTGAGTGCGTGGCACTTTGCAGATGAATTCAGTGCCGGGGCTAGGGAGAGGGGAGGAGAGAGCCATATCTCTATAGATATTGCATTCTCCTTCTCATGCAACACACTGCAGCATTGCGTGAAAATTGTGTAAATCTGGTCCTATGTCTGGTAGAGGTTTTGATAGGAAGAGAGACTGGGAGAAACAGATGGGGTAATGGGAGTCACAGGCATGTATATTGGGAAATGTGCTGACCAGGAAGGCTGGGAATAGGCAAAGGCACTAGCTCAAAAACGTTCCATATGAAGAGGAATCCACATTAGGCTCTTGCTAGTATTCAGATATATGTGAGTAGACAAGACTAAGCACTTGTCTGCATGACAGCAGTAGTAATAGAATGGCGAATTGTTGGTTCTATGGTGAAGCGTCTGTTTCCTGCCAGTGCATCCCCACTCCTGAAGGTGACACTCATTGACTTTCCTCTAGCCTCATAATTCTCTCTGTAGACTACTCACCATTGTAACTCTCTTGTGGCATTATGTCCTGTTTATTTCCTTACCATGAGAATGGTTTCACTGATCAGTGCAAAGAAATGAGAGGCGTCTTGGCCGCCAGTGCGTCACTTTTTCTCACACCAAAGGTGATGCACGGGCTACCCAAAGGGCTTGTAAACAAGATCCTAAATCTGTTGGGACTGTTGGTTGCTGATCAATTAGTATCCATGGAGTGATGGTCATAAGTTAGCTATGCTACTGGGGTGTTCTGAGATGCAGTCTATACGAATATGTGGTGAATAAGGAGGTGTGGCAAAGAAGGCCTTTCTTGTGAAACACTTTTACACCTCTTTGTTGTATCTGTGCTAGGACCCACAGGCTGAGGTTTTCACATAACCCGGTAAGGTATGTATGTACAGATCAATCATCACTCAATCGATGGTTGCTCGTAGTCTTTAAAAGTGTTGGTAACCGAGAGATAAGTAGTGCTCATTTCAAAAATATTAGTTTAAGTTCAGATTTATGTCATTCCAAATATCACCCTTTCAGTTTATGAAAAACCACTCAATTTCAGATCAAGTATATCTAGAAAGATAAATGCAATTCTTCTACACTAAAGCTTACCATTGCCATAAACGGCACTAAGGGGAATATTTACAAAGAAGTGGCGGAGTGAGGCGTTAGTCGTCCTGGCTTAACGCCTCACTCCACTACTTTGGAAATGCAAGGCTGCATCATATTTACAAGGATATGGTGCAGCCTTGCCGTTTCTCCTGCGCTGGTGCTACACTTAGCAGGGTCGCGTCAATGCAAGCACCCTTGCATCATAATGCAAAGGTGTCTGGGTGCAGGGGAATGTTGTTTATGTTTAGGAAGGTGTCCCTTCCTGCACATAAACAATTTTCTATCAGTTCTGAGCAACTCACATAGAAGTTACCAAATGTCATTTTTTAAGGTATGTTTATGTGCATTAAGGGACACCTACCTACACAAAAACAATACAAGGCAGCACACATGGAAAAAACATAAATAAGGAGAAATAAAGCATTTTTCCTCAATTTTCCAAGTTAAGATCAGGTTTTCCAAGGTCTTAATTTTGGCTCTACCTCCTATGTACACGGCCCTTGTAAATAGGGCACAACGTCAAAATCAAGGGGTGTTGCGGTGGAACGCCCACCGCAACACCTACTGCCCACCTCTTTCACGCTAAGCATAGCTTGAAAGAGGGCCTAATTTACAAGGGCCGTGTACATAGGAGGTAGAGCCAAAATTAAGCCACATTAAGTTACTTAATGCTGCCTTGCAAATAAGGCATAGCCCCTATCACTACAGAAACGTCCTAAAAAGTGATGTTTCCATAGTGATAGGGGCTTGTACATATGCCCCTATTTTTCCTAAACTACTCACACGTACTACTACCACCCTTTGGTATGGTCTGTCACACATTCCATTTAGCTCAGTGCAAAGCCATGGAATTTCACAATAAGCCAAGAATCCCCATCATTATGCTAGGGCCAGCCTCATATCAGTGCTGGGTGCATCCTTGGTCGAACCACCGCTACTATGATACTACCAGCAATATATTAGATATGACCATCGTTATTCCAGAGATGTTTTCAATATGCCCAGAAATCCAACCATTGTGTCCTGAGCATCATTATATAGATATGGGCACCTTACAAAATCACTCTTACAAATTAACACATATTAGTCCACAGGCAAACACCCACAGGCAAACACACAAACAGACACATCTACCAGGCCTATACATGAACCATCATACAGACATGTTAACACCCACCCTGCAGTGTGTCCTATCTGTTCACTCTGTTTGGGTCAGCTGCATAATTAATGATTGGCCTTTTAATGAAACTCTGACCCACAGCTATCATTGATTTTGGAACACTGACCTGCAGCCGTGAGCTGGAGAGCATCAGTACACGCTTACTAACATCTACTCTCTAACAGGTCTCTATTGTACCCACACTCTAAATGCAGGGCTGGGCTGGCACAGAAAACAGCCTCGGGCACTTATTTAAACTAGTCCCCATTAGCGAATCAGACAGCTAAAAAAGTGACCCACATTTGCAAATCAGGGCAGTATTAAACTTGTAAAGAAAGACAAACTGTAAAAGTGTTCTGCAAATCATGCATTTGTGCTTGCTGCATACAATGTTTGGAGTAATATCAGAGAAATCAACACCAAAAACCGGCTCACCAGAACATAATACAGGCCCACGAACAGCCAAAAATGAAGCATTGCTGGAGTGTGTCACGAAAGTGACGCAACTCCATCAATGGGTCATTTCTCATGGCCGAGTCCATTTCAAATGTGACTGCATCAGGCTTACGCCTGCTGTGAGGCAGGCATGAGATACTAACGCATTTGCGTCCTAGAAGTGACGCAGTGAACGCTCATAGATTTCATTGTGTCACTTCTACAAGGCCTACTTGCATCAGAACGCCATCGCTGCATATATTGGAGGCAGGTTTACAAGCCACTTGCGCCACTTTTGCATCACTTTTCCCATGTTAAAAGTGGCGCAATGGGCTTGTAAATAAGCCCCATTATACCTGGTGCAGGTATAATGTGGCGCAGGGGTGTACAAAGTGACGTATCTGCCTAGATGTGTCACTTTGTAAATATGACAGATTTTATACCCTGCTGGTGCATTACAAAAAGTGACGCACCGGCGGCACAAAAGTAACACAAGGGCTCATAAATAAGCCCCTCTGTCTTGTAACTCAGGACATCGGAATTGGGCAGCAGCACAACAGGTCCCTTTGAGTGACAGGTCGAGTTGTAGCAGGGGCGTTTCCCAATCTCCTACAAAGGCAAACGGCGGATGCCTGCTATGTTTTAAGGGGCAGATTTATGTCGGACCTGCACCGCCGTTGCGTCACGCAACGGCAGCGTAAACGTGGCGATCCCTGCGACCCATTTGCAACGTGACGCATCTAGGAAGATGCGTCGCGTTGTAAAGCCCTGCACCACATGTGGGCGTTCCGGCGCAGGGTGGGCGTTCCGGGGCAGTTGCGCCTCGCAAAAGTCTACAAGATTTCACTCAGTCACTTTTAGGCCAATGCTGCGTCAAAACCCTGCACCTGCTTGAAGCAGGCGTAAGGCTTGAAGCAGCATTGGACAGATAGGGCACTCCCGAGCCTTGCTGGAGCTGCGTCGCGCTTGCGACGCAACTCCAGCAATGCGCCACCATTACGGCACAGATGCGTCACGCATCTGTGCCGTTTTTGCCTCATGGTGCGCCGCATTGTAAATGCGGCGCACCATGGGTGCCGGAGCTGCGGCGCAAAATAACTGGCGCATCCCTGGGGATGCGCCAGTTATTGTAAATCTGCCCCTAAGTCTGTTAAATACCTAGGACTGTCCTGGTGTTGGCATTAAAACACATAAATGCATTTCTTTGTGGCGTAGCGTTGTGGCATCGCCAGATATGAAAATAGCTGTCTGTACAAACAAATACATCTGAAAGCCTGTCCAGTCTGTAGTGCAGCACAAGGCGCCTTCTGACCATTAAGGGCATTTGTAAATTGACGTTTTAATTTACTCATATGCGCTAAAACGCACCATTTTTATCATTGCTGGCACTAATAGTTTAATAACTGCACTAAAGGATCATTTAACCTTAATGGAATAACTCTGCTAAAATCATAGAGCAACAATCACCACATGTAATGCTTAATGAAAACTGAATTCGACTAATTAACAGCAAAATGTCCATGTCCATGGAGAGAGGGCGGCAGGGAGGGAGAGAGAAAAGGAGGGAATGGAGAGAGGCAGGAAAGGAAGCTATAAAGGAAGAAAGGAAGGAAGGGTGGAAGGAATGGTGGAAGGGAGGAAAGGAAGAAAGAAAGGAAGGGAGGGAGATATGGAGGGAGGCAGAGAAGGGGAGAGAAGCAGGGAGGAAGTAGGGGAGGACGAGGGAGGGAGAAAGGCAGGAAATGAGAGGGGAGTAAGGAGAGAGGGATGGAGGGAGAAAGGAAGGAAGGATGTAAGGAATGGTGAGAGGAAGGAAAGGAAAAAAGAAAGGAAGGGAGAGAGATATGAAGGGAGGCAGAGAAGGGGAGGGAGGGAGAGAGTAAGTAGGGGAGGATAAGGGAGGGAGAAAGTCAGGAAAGAATGGAGGGAAATAAGGAGAGAGGGAAGGGGAAGAAAGGAATTCAGAGATGGAGGAAAGAAGAAAGAAAGGAAGAAAATAAGGGATGGTTGGAGATAGATATGGAGGGAGGCAGAGAAGGGGGGAGGTAATAAGAAGGGGAGGATGAAAGAGGGAGAAAGGCAGGAAAGGACGCAGGGAAGTAAGGAGAGGGGAGGGAGGGAGGGAGGAAGGAAGGAATTAAGGAAGGAATGATGAAGGGATGGTGAGAGAGGAAAGGAAGAGAGAAAGGAAGGGATGGAGATATGAGAGGGGCAGGGAGGGAGGGAGAGAGTAAGTAGGGGAGGATAATGGAGGGAGAAAGGAAGGAAAGGATGTAGGGAAGAAAGGAGAGCGAGGGGGAAGAAAGGAATTCAGAGAGGGAGGAAAGGAATGAAGAAAGAAAGGAAGAAAATACGGGAAGGATGGAGGGGCTGGAGGAAGATAAGGAGGAAGGTAGAAAAGGGAAGGGAGGGCAGCAGTAAGTTGGGGAGGAAATAGAGAGGGAGGCAGAAAGGCAGGAAATGAGGGAGTGAGTTAAGAAAGGATACAAGCAAGCGAGGATTGGAGAAATCGTGAGACATCTAAATGCTAGAAGAACATTATTATTGGGTTTACTGCTGTGTGTAAATTGAAAAGCGAGAATAGATGAGAAGAAACAAGTGGAGAGTGAAAACATCAGACTGACATAAAGCATAAAACAGTAAAACAAGCAAATTAAAAAACCAAATAGTATACAGAAATAAATAACAAAAATTCAGGAGAGAGAGCAGGAAGGCCCTGGAAAGCGACGCTGCCAGGAGATTCATGTGTAAAAGATCAAGAAATTGAAATGTACAGAGGAGCAAGAGAGAGTTTACTTACTTCCATCGAGCCCATCTTCCAGTTGAGTTCCTTAGTGAAAAATCTGATATGAGGAGAACATTTTCAGCGTCTGCGGAAGACTCTTAGAGCAGTACATTTGAGCAACTATTAGGAACCAAAACACCCTGCTGCACCGTATAATTTCTGCTTAAATAGTCCTTTTATGGGCCAGCATGTCTGCTGTAACTCACATCTGGATTTATCACCCGTTATCCTCGGTGTGAAACATATGCCGCTGACAGCTTTTTACTACTGCATAGAGTCCATAAAGGGCCATCCGCAGTGCCGTATTGCTTGCAATAATTTTTTAGAAGTCCTGGCGAATAAGGGATGTGTCTGAATGCAGATTTCTGATGCTAACAATCATGCAGCGTTGTATCCATGCGGCAGGGTTGAAGATGGCCACTGCAATAAGAGCATTTGTTTACCAGTCGGCAGTGCTTAATTTGAGCCGGAGGTGTCTGGTGCTCAGCACTGGCTCTTAATCATCAACACCAGCACTTTTCATGAACACCAGTTAAGTACACATTATTTTATGACAGGCACAGGCAGATTAAGTGATTTGCACAGAATCACAGGATGTTGAGCCGACACCTAGACTCGTACATGTTTCGGCAGTTCATGCCATCACACCAGATCATCTAGTAGTTGGTTCTGTTTTAGGCGACACTAAATGGAGAATCAGACTAGTAGAAGCTGCCTCCTAACGAGAGACCTGGCATTTTTTTTTTTTTTAAATTGACCTCTGCCAGTTGGACAACTCAAGCTGCAGCCGGTAGCCAGAAGCTTCACTCTGAAACAATCTCCTTGCAACGAACCTAGGGCAAGATTTACCATATTTGATGCAGGGCAACACTGCTGGACAACTTGCTTTGCTGTGCTGCGCTGTGATGTGCTGCGTGAAGTGGTGAGGGCAGGAAGCTTGTAGGACAAGAATAGCTCCCCCTGGGTCTAGTGCAATGTCGGGACAGGCACAAATCCAAAGTATGGCGAGGTGCGCGGTGTCGGGCAAAGAGTCACACGGACCCCCAAACAACTACCTTGGAAAAGAAGTCTATGAATGATGCACTGCATCGTGGAGATGAGACATCGGTGCCGAGGTCAAGGTAGGTTCCCTGGTTTATTTATTTATTATTTATTTAGCGATTTATAATGCGCCTGGTGACCCGGAGGCATCCCCGCGCTTATGATACATGTGGAGACCAGAGGGGAAAGGGAGTTTATATGGGGAAAAGCAGGGTTTTCAATTTTTTGCGGAATAGAAGGTGGCAGGGTTCCAGTCGCAGGCAGCGTAGGAGTCTAGGGGCCTTGTAGGGGGTGACCATGTCTCTCAGGATAGAGGGGCCGAGACCATTGAGGAGTTTGTGGGCAGTGTACATCGCTTTAAATTCTACCCTCTGACGCACTGGAAGCCAGTGTAGGGCCTTGAGCGCTGGTCTGGCCGAGGTTCTGGAAGGGAGGCCCATAAGGAGTCGGGCCGCTGCGTTTTGAGTTCGCTGGAGTTTAGCCAGGGTGGATTCAGGAGCTTCCAGATAGACAGCGTTACTGTAGTCTAGCCGGGCAAGGATCAAACCTTGAATCAAGAGTTTCCTAGATAGGGGCGGAAGTAGGGGGAGGATTTTGCGGATGGAACGCATGAGTCCGAAGCAGGTGCCTGCTGTTTTGGCTGCCTGGGTCTTCATGGACAGCTCCGGTTCAAGCCAGACTCCCAAGGTCTTGATTTCTGGTTTCGGGGTGGGCACCTCACCGAAAACGTCTGGCCAGACCGATGGGGGGATGGTGGTCCATTTCTTGCCCATGAGCATGACTTCGGTTTTCGACCCGTTGAGTTTCAGAGATGACTCGCACATCCAGTGGTGGATTTCCTGGAGGCAGTTCAACAGATTGTCCGGGTGATTGTCAAGATGAGAGAGTGAGACGACCAGTTGCGTGTCGTCCGCATAGCTCACTATCTTGATTCCGAAAGGGGAGACGACATCCTCAAGGGGGGCCATATAAGCGTTAAACAGAGTGGGGCTTAATGACGACCCCTGGGGGACTCCGCTAGTGAGGGGGAGATGGGCTGAGCGGGAATTGCCGTCCCAAACCTGGAAAGAGCGGCCTGATAGAAAAGATTCTATCCACGCCAGCGCCGTGTCCGTGAGTCCCGCCACGGCCAGCCGGTGGAGTAGGACACGGTGATTCACCGTGTCAAAGGCTGCACTGAGGTCCAGGAGGATCACTGCCACTGACCCTCCTGAATCCAAAATGCACCTAGCCTCCTCAATGACAGCGAGGAGGGCGGTGTCTGTACCGTGGCCCGGGCGGAACCCAGTTTGGGACCGACGTAGAAGGTTATTTGATTCAAGGAACTGGGACAGTTGAATGTTTACCAGTTTCTCGGCTATTTTGCTGATACTAGGAAGGAGTGAGATTGGCCGATAGCTAGCCAGGTCGGAGGGGTCCAGTTGGGGCTTTTTGAGAAGAGCCTTAACTACAGCGCTCTTCCAACTCGGTGGAACAGAGCCCTGGGAAAGCGAGAAGTTAATCATTTCCGTGATGGTGGGCAGTATGGTGGGGGCCACTGCTTTCAGGAATCTGATAGGTGCGGGGTCAAGGGGGGAGCCGCTTTTCAATTTGGCCAGTGCTGATCCTACTTCGTCCGGTGATACTGCCCTAAAGGCAGTCAATTGTGGGTGTAGTATGTTTCCTGTCTGGTTGGTAAGAGCGTCAGGGTCTGTGTGGTTAGGCAGACTGGGAGGCGGAAGGGAGACTAGGATACGGGCGATTTTGGAGTCGAAGTAGGTTGCCAGTTTATCGCTTCTGTCCGGCGAAGATGAGTTGGAGGAAGGGGGCGCCGGTATTTTCAGAAGTTCTTTGGCGATGAGGTAGGATTCTCTCGCCGAGTTGGTGGAGTTACTTATTCTGGTGTCGTAGTATGCGGCTTTAGTGAGCTTCAAAGTGGCTTTATAAGATCTCACCGACCTACGGTAGGCGTCCTTGCTAGTATGGAGCCAGTCCTTTCTCCATAGTCGCTCCGCTATTTTACACTCTTTGCGGAGAGTTCTACGATGCCGCCACCCTCCTAGCCCTTAACCCCGGTCGCGCCCCCAACTGCGTCCTAGCCGCTCCTGGACACACCCATGGACCTTTCTCTTGCTACTCCTGCAAATTCATCGGCACCAACAACATCCCCGCTGCGACCACACCACAGATTCCCGACCCCAACCACCTACAATGCATCCTGCTCAACACCCGCTCGGTCCACAGGCACGCCATTGACCTATGGAATCTACTAGACACCACCTCTCCAGACGTCGCCTTCCTAACAGAAACATGGATGAACGCTTCCTCCGCCCCAGACATCACCATTGCCATCCCTGAAGATTATAAGATCACACGCAAGGACCGTACCGGCCACACAGGAGGAGGCATCGCTATCGTCCATAAAAAATCAATCCGCATCTCAACCAGCTCTGACGCCAACCTCGCCAACTCCGAACACCTTCACTTCCAGATCCACATCGACCCCAAGACCACACTCAGAGGCACCCTCCTATACAGACCACCAGGACCCCGCGCAAAATTCAGTGAAGACATCACGGACTTCATCACTCCACACGCACTCCCCTCCAAAGACTACATCCTTCTGGGAGACCTCAACTTTCACTTTGAAAAGAACAACGACCGCAACACCACCACCCTCTTGGACAACCTCGCCAACCTCGGACTTAAACAACTGGTCACTTCCCCCACCCACATCGCAGGTCACACACTCGACCCCATCTTCACCTCCAGCAATCATGTCTCCTTCAGCCACACTACGAATCTCCTCTGGACTGACCACAGCTGCGTTCACTTCACCTACAACAAGCCAAAACCCATCAACCACCCCCAACCAACTCTGCAAAGAAACTGGAACAAAATCACCATCGACCAGATCTCCTCATCGCTCCTTCTAAACACCCCAGCCCACTCTTCTAACCCAGACCAAGCCGCCACCAACTTCACCCTATGGTTATCCAACACCGCCGACACTTTAGCACCACTGAAAAAACGTCAAAGCAAACCTGGCAACAAGAAGGCCTCATGGTTCAACGATGATCTTAAGAAGTCCAAGAAACTATGCCACTCCCTAGAAAAGGCCTGGAAAAAAGACCCAACCACTAGCACCAAGGACGCCTTCAAAAACGCCACCCGCACACACCACCAACTAATCCGAAAGGCCAAGAAAACAACATTCAAGGATCGACTTGACAACAACGCACACAACAGCAAGGAACTTTTCAACATCGTCAAGGAATTTACCAATCCCTCGGCCAACTCCAACGACATCACCCCCTCTCAAGTCCTCTGCGACTCCCTAGCCTCATTCTTCCACAACAAAATTGCAGACATCCACAACAGCTTCGACAACCAACCCGGAGACCAACCCACCCAACCTTATGCTGAACATTCGCCCCCCATGAACACCCTTAACGACTGGAACCCAATCTCCACTGAGGACACCATCCGCCTGATGAACTCCATCCACTCAGGATCCCCCACAGACCCATGTCCTCACCACATCTTCAACAAAGCAGACTTCGTCATAGCACCGCACCTCCGAGACGTCATCAACTGCTCCTTCAACTCCGCCACCTTCCCGGAAAGCTGGAAACACGCTGAACTCACCGCCCTTCTGAAAAAACCCACAGCGGACCCCACCGAACTCAAAAATTACCGCCCCATTTCGCTCCTTCCATTCCCGGCCAAAGTCATCGAGAAAGCTGTCAACAACCAGCTCGCCGCTTTCCTCGAAGCCAACAAATCCCTCGACTCCTCACAATCTGGCTTCCGAGCAAAACACAGCACTGAGACCGCCCTCATCGCAGCAACAGACGACATTCGAACACTACTGGACAATGGAGACACAGTCGCCCTCATCCTCCTCGACCTCTCTGCAGCCTTCGACACAGTCTGCCAAAGCACCCTTTTACAACGCCTCAGAAACATCGGAATCCAAGGAAAAGCACTTGAATGGATCACCTCGTTCCTCACCGGAAGAACTCAGAGAGTCCGCCTTCCACCATTCAAGTCCGAGGCCACTGAAGTCATCTGTGGCGTACCCCAAGGATCTTCACTCAGCCCCACCCTCTTCAACGTATACATGAGCCCCCTCGCGGCCATCGCCCGCCAACACAACCTCAACATCATCTCTTACGCGGATGACACTCAACTGATCCTTTCTCTCACCAATGACCCCAGCACCGCCAAAACTAACCTACACGAAGGAATGAAAGAAGTTGCCGAATGGATGAAGCACAGCCGTCTGAAACTGAACTCAGATAAAACAGAAGTCCTCATCTTAGGTACATCCCCCTCTGCATGGGACGACTCTTGGTGGCCGGAAGCCCTTGGAAAAGCACCCATCCCGACAGACCACGCACGGAACCTAGGCGTTATCCTGGATTCTTCACTCTCAATGAACAGACAAGTCAGCGCCGTATCCTCATCCTGCTTCAACATTCTTCGCATGCTCAAAAAAACATTTCGCTGGATCCCTTCCGAAACCAGAAAAACAGTCACCCATGCTCTGGTCACGAGCCGACTGGACTACGGAAACACCCTCTACGCAGGTACTACCGCTAAACTCCAGAAGAAACTCCAACGAATCCAAAACGCCTCAGCCAGGATCATATTAGACATCCCACGCAACGAACACATTTCTGGTCACCTGAAAGACCTCCACTGGCTACCCGTCAATAAGAGGATCACTTTCCGACTGCTAACCCACGCACACAAATCACTCTACGATATCGGACCAGAATGCCTCAACTCACGCCTGTCCTTCTACTCCCCCTCCCGCCAAACTACGTTCTTCCAACCAAGCCCTCGCCACTGTACCTCGCATCAACAAGACCACCATGGGAGGAAGATCCTTCTCATACCTGGCTGCTAAAACATGGAACTCACTCCCCACTTACCTTCGCCTTACCCAGAACCACCTAGCATTCAGAAAGCAACTTAAAACGTGGATATTTGACAAGTAATCCTCCTCCCCTCCCTAAGCGCCTTGAGACCCTCTGGGTATGTAGTGCGCTATATAAATTTCTTTGACTTGACTTGACTTGACTAGTTCCGGGCTATACCATGGAGCTGATCCAGTTTTCCCGTTTTTATCCTCACGAGTTTTTATGGGGAGGATAGAGTCAAGGGAGGAGGAGATCCACTCCCTGAACTTTCTGTCAGCGGTGGCTGGGTCAACCGAGGGACTAGGGGTTGTATGGTCCAGGGCTTTGGCCCAATCCTCAGACGAGAGTCTGGACCATGCTCTGTCCCTTGTATAGGTGGCGGGTTTATGGGGTTTCCTGTAATCCCCTGGTAAGCGGAAGGGGACAAAAAAGTGGTCCGTCCACGGAAGGGGGAGGGACTCTTTGGTTTGTAAGGTGAGGAGGTTGTTGAACACAGGGTCTAATAAATGGCCCTTAATGTGTGTGGCTCCGGAGTTGGTAAGTAGGAGGCCATAGGCCGCCAGGTCAGTGATCAAATCGGCTGCCCCTGTGTCAAGGGGGTCGTCGAAATGGATGTTAAGGTCTCCTAGTATAGTGAAATTGGGGGTGGAATGGGCCAGAGATGCTATTGATTCTAGGAGAGCGCTAGTAAACGGGCCATAATGGCCAGGGGAGCTATATACTAGGAGGCCTGACAGTGTGCTAGTTGGTGCTAGTTGGTTGGTGAAATGGAGGCTTTCAGAGTCCAAGATGTGGGCATCGTAGGTTCTACAGGAAAAGTGATTCCGGTGGAGGATGGCCAGTCCGCCTCCTCTGCCAGATGGACGTGGTTGGGACTGAATATTAAAGTCCGGGGGAAGGGCTAACACCACGTCTGAGTCCGAGTGGTCGATGATACACGTTTCCGTGAGGAATAGAATGTCTAGTTCGTGGTCTTCTATTAGATGGTTAATGAGCAGGGCATGCATGGGGAGTGACCTGCAGTTCAGTGAGGCAAGTTTAAGGCCCCGGTGAGAGACGCGAGGAATGGATAATTGTAGTTGGGCTGGGTGGCAGATTGTGCAGCTAGTAAATTGACCGTCTAGGTCATGAACATAATTGCAGGTGCTGTCGTTGGTGGGTCTGAGACTGAGAAGGTCTCGGCGCGAGTATGTTACCCTAGTGGGAGCTGGTTCCGGCAGGGATTCTGGCCCTGAGCCCGTCCGAGCGCGGACGGGCGCAGACGGGCTTGCCTTAGGCGCGCCTTCGGCGCGCAAACGGCGCTCCCGCTGTGCTTCCGATGGCAGCACATGATGTAGGGGGTAGGGGGGCGTGGCCTACAGGGGGCGTGGCCTCAGTACTCGCGACTTTGGCGTTTTGACAGGAAATTGGTGGTCTGCGAGCGAGCGATAGATCCGCTACTCGCTGTGTTCTAGGTAAAGGTGAGTGCCCTGGCGCTATGCTAGCGTGTGGTGAGTTTTTAAAAGCAACAATTTTAACAAATGACAATTTTCACAAAGTGAGCAGTTTTTAAAACTCCCGGCTTCCGCCTCAGGAGTGCGCGTGTATCTGACCTAGGCGCTTGCAGTCAGCGCTTAAGTAATGCGACAGGGGGGCAAGGCCTACAGGGGGCGTGGCCTCAGTCCTCGCCGACTTTGGCGTTATGACAGGAAATTGGTGGTCTGCGAGCGAGCGATAGATCCGCTACTCGCTGTGCTCTAGGTAAAGGTGAGTGCCCTGGCGCTATGCTAGCGCGTGGTGAGTTTTTAAAAGCAACAATTTTAACAAATGACAATTTTCACAAAGTGAGCAGTTTTAAAAACTCCCGGCTTCCGCCTCAGGAGTGCGCGTGTATCTGACCTAGGCGCTTGCAGTCAGCGCTTGAGTAATGCGACAGGGGGGCGTGGCCTACAGGGGGCGTGGCCTCAGTCCTCGCCGACTTTGGCGTTTTGACAGGAAATTGGTGGTCTGCGAGCGAGCGATAGATCCGCTACTCGCTGTGCTCTAGGTAAAGGTGAGTGCCCTGGCGCTATGCTAGCGCGTGGTGAGTTTTTAAAAGCATATGGAGCAGGCGAGGTGTTGTGTCTGTTAAGGAAGGGACGTGTTGAGTCCAGTACAGTAGTGAGGCTTCAATTCTGGTGAGGCAATGCAAAGTCAAAGAGTTAGTGTAATCACTCTTGTTGGTTAATGGGTCCGCAATACCAGGATGCAGGCGCTTGCTGGTAACAGCCCATGGCTGCAGGCATCAAAGGGCATTGGAGCTGCAATGCAGGCAGGGCGGTGTCTCGTGCACTTCACAAGCTATACCCCTGGCCTCAGTGCGACATCACTGGTAGCGTCGCTGATTGTGTCAGAGTTGTTTCTCTTTCATTCTTTAAGTTTCATCCAGCTCCCAACAGCAGGAATAACATCCAGAGGTCCAGTACTGGAGCAGCAACCTTCTGGCACACATACATGCCCTAAGGGAATGTATGTCTGCCACATGGCACTGAAATAATTTCCATGAAATTGCTTTTTTGGGGTTTTTTGGTATTTACCACCAACTTGTAGTTGGTGGTAAATAACAAATCCTAACATGGGAAAAGCACTAATTTCAGTGCTCCCTACATTACGGAATCAGTAATTTACCGAGTCAGTATTTAAGAATTTGATAATTTACTGATTCCTTAAATTACCAATTCGGTAAATTACCGGATCCTTCGATAAGACCCCTACATCAGAAAAGCCTAATACCGGTCGGTAACAGCCGGAATTCGGTAATTTTGGCTGTTACCGACAGGTATTAGGCTTCCTACATCTGGCCCTCATTGTCCCTGATACTTCACAACATGAGGCCAGTGCACACAAGCCCTTGCATATTCTTCTTCAAGCAAATACACAGCAAAGATCCAGTCTTTGTCCTTTCCTTGGCAGAAACAGACACTGCAGGCCATCCCAGAAAAGCACACACAGCAAAGGGGCAGTACACCACCTTACAGCTCTCCAGCTGTTCTCCTTGGTAAAGGTTTTGTCCAGTCCAGACGTGATCTAATTCTCCGGGGTTTAAGGTCCACTACTTATACCCTATTTTGTCTTTGTTCTCTTTGTGGCAAGAGTCTCTGAGCCCCATCCAAACCAGTTCTGTCCTCTCTGGTTTTAGCATGACCACAGTAGTTGGCGACAACATTGTGCAAAGGAGGCACAGCCGGTTTTGGTGCAAGTGAAACTCCTCCCTCCACTCTAAATGCTGCCAAGGTCTATTCAGCTCAGCTAGGAGTCACCCGGAAAAGGCAGGACACATCTCAACCCTCCCTTGTTGCTATCTTCAGTGAATGCACATCCCCAGCCCCAGCTACTCCAAAACCAGACAGTCAATACACAAAACGGCAGAGGCCCACAGAATGGTTAAATAAGAAAATGCCTTCTTTCTAAAATTGAAGATACTAGGACAATAGTCATACACTTTAGGTGCACTACCAGTATGCGCTCCAAATAGTATTTTTCATTTTCCATACACAAGTAATCAGATATCTGATTACTTGTGTATGAAAATTGGAGAGCACTCTTTTGAGCGCATACAGAACACACTTTTTAGGGCAAACTGGTAGTGCACCTAAAGTCTATGACTCTTGTCCTAGTTTCTTCACTTTTCAAGCAAGGGGCGGGCTGTACCTCCTCTTTGGGAGCACACCGAATTGAATAATTTTGCTGTTATTGATGATTTTGTTGTTTTATTTGTTTCCTTTGAGTGCACACCAGCTGTTAATACACTTTACTTTCTAAAAGTGGCATTTTCAAACACACAATTTAAAAACCATCTTCCCAAAAAGATGTATTATTAAATTCTGAGATCAGAGAGCCTAAACTCCACTTCCCTATCTTTCCCCTCTGGAAAGTTATACTTGTAAGATGTTACAAAGCAACTCTCATGTTATCTTATAGGATAGTATTTTAATGGTGTACAATGACATGTAAAACACACCAGAACACGTCCTACCTTCTGCATACACTGCACCCATGGGGGTACCTTGGTCCTACCAGAGGGTTGTCTTACATGTAAGAAAGGAACGTTGGGGCCTCAAAAGTGGTGCACATGCCAGGTTGACATGGCAGTTACAAACGGTGTGCAGGCACTACAGTAGTAGGCCTGAGACAGATTTACAGGGCTACTCCTGTGGGTGGCACACCCAGTGCTGCAAGCCTACTAGTAGCATTTCATTTACAGGCCCTGGCACACTCTGCGTATATTACTAGGGACTTACCAGTAAATCAAATGTACCAATTGTCTATATGATTGTGCAGTGCTGTGCTGACCAAGTAGCCCCGCCCATCGTCTTGACGCGGAAACCACGGGAGCCATAGCCGAGGACGAGACAGCAGCTTAGAACGCCGGAGCAAAAGCCGCCCACCGCAGGACACTGAGGAATACACAAAACATAAAACTGCGCCACAGGAATAGCCGCCACAGTGGGTCCAGCCGCTACTGCGAGGGGGAGACTCCCCAGTGTAGAACCGCTCGCTGGCTGAGAGTGCTTCCACCCAGTCCTGGGTTGGGACCTGTGCTGAGAGGCGCCTGCAGGGAGTGAAGCCCAGGCAGCAGCAGCACTGAGGATACTGGGAGGTGGAAGTAAGGACCCAGCATACAAATACAAATATAAATACAATATGAACTTTTGATAAAGAGATAGAAATATCGCGGAGACGTCAATTGCGGTGAGCGAAAGGGCATGGGGAGAGCACTGGACTGAGGCACAATCAGAGGTAAGTGAGGGCTTTGGTGCTACGTTCTCAGGATTACTACCTTAAAAGTCATTGAGCTCAAACCTGCTTGGACTAGCCTAGAAGAGGACAGTTGAACCTGTTTATACTGCTGACAACAGCTTTGGCCACGTATAATCATTTCCAATGGCCCCCAGGAAAACTAAAAATACTCAGGACCCGAAGCCAAAACCAAAAGAGGCTTCAGCAGACCTGGTAGACTATGTGGAGAGCATAAAGAGCCCAGGAGTAGGACCAAAAAAAGGAGCGAAATAAAGAGGAAAAAGGAACTGGGACATAGATACAAGCGCAAGCACAAAAAGGGGGGGCACAGCCTCAAGCTCACTAAAAGACTTTGTGGGGAAGCATTTTTAAAAAGTATTTTCTCCTGCAAAGACCTCTGTATTCGAGGAGGCAGAGGTAAGGGCAGAGGCAGAGTCCGAATTGCAATTTGGGAATACCTCACTAGCTTATGAGGAGTCTACGATGGAGTCAGTAATTTTGGCTAACCAGACTCTCCAATCTTTATTAGGACAAAAGGATAAAATATCTCCACAGCTGTCCTCTTCCCTGCATGGGCTGTTACTCAGGACTTAGAGGATATGATTCAGGATTGCCCAGATTCAAACAGCGAGGATCAAAGAGCTGATGGAGCGGTTTTACCAGACAATACATGTAAATTGTAAATTGATACTTCTATAGCGCACTACTCACCCGCAAGGGTCTCAAGGCGCTTGTACGAATACCGCTGTGAAACCCATCCTGGCTTTCCCTGTGAGGCGTCCACTTCTGGGCCCCCCTCAAGGTTGAGGCCAGGCATCCTTAGCGTTGTGGGGGCCTTTGTGAAGATTAAGCAAGCTATTGCCCAGAGTTGCAGAGTAGGACTCCATGATTGGAATAGGCAACGAGGCGAGAATTAACCAGTCTGTGGAATTTTGAGCCCAAGACCCGCCGAGGCGGGGAATTGAACCCTGGTCCCGGACTAGACCTCTGTATCAGGGTCTGCCGCTCTAATCATTGAGCCACATGGAGAAAAGGGGGAATGAGTCTGAAAATCAAGCCAGCATGAGAACCAGTTTCCGGTGGGAAAAGAAAGCATCGACCAAAATCAAACCTTAGGGTTGAACTTAGAACTCTCAGAAACACCTGCATCCTCTATGATAGACCTGATGCTAATTCTACAGAGAACTCTCCAGGGGCTTTTAGAAGTCACTTTGTCAAATAAAGACATTTTAAAAGTACAAAAAAAGCATCTATTTAGGATTGAGGGGCAGTTGGAGGGAATTAGAAACCAAATGCCAGCAATGCTAAGATCAGTACCGGATCCACAATCCCCTGCAGCTAGGGAAGAGGTAGCGTAAGTTGACCCCTTGTTAGATAAATCAGGAAGTTTATATCTCCACGTGGCCGATGAGGGTAATATGAAGGGGAGAGCATTCTAGAAATGGGCTATATAACCGAATGAGACTAACTGGAAGGAAGTTAGAGAAAAAAGGATCTGTTAAATTAGGGAAAAGAAGTGGGGTAAGAGAGGTAAGCTCGAGAAATTCTGAGCAAGAAATCCACCTAAGTAAAACTCAAAGAGAAATAGGAACGAGAATGGCAATAAAGAAGCAAGTGAAAAAGGTGCCACCCCAAAACAAGCCAGTGGGCCAGGAGAAGCAAGCATGGTATTTGCCACAATTAGGGACCAAGAACCCCAACAACATTGACTGTAATGAAGTAAGCCCACAAGTAAGAAGTCCCTCAGAGATAGGAAACAGAAGGCATGCCAGACAGCCATATATGGTACCAACTGGGATAAGAAAAGAGGGTGTAGTGGCTATACCTTGTACCAATTAAAACAAGTGAAGGTGGTAAGAAACAGAGGAAGAGGGGGCCGCTAAATAGGGCACAACTTTTACACTCATTTTCCCAATGCCCAAATTTGAAGGGCATAGGGACAAAAGACCGGCAAATAGGATTTAAGCAGAATGAGGAAGGAAAAGAGGTCACCGGGGTATTGGCTTATTCAGACATGGTGAAGTTTGCTATTCAGAAAGTGGAGAGAGAGATATTAAAGGAAGGGATAAATGCTAATACCCGAAGAAGCTGTAGAAGCTGTAGAAATAAAGGTTAAAGGAACAAAGACACAAGGAAAGGATTTTATAACGTGCCACGCCGGCCTAGGTAAGAGACAGGTGAGGATAATAGAGAAAGAAGTAGGTGTAAGTTTGGGAAATCTCAAAATAGATGTTAACAAATAAGACATTGAAAAATGGTGGGGAAATTGGAGCCAAGTTTCTAGCCATGTTGGCCATTCCAATAGGTATAGCGAGGAGCATGGAGAAGAGGGTTACTTAGAAGATGTTGAATAGGTAATGGGGATGCCCGTGGCCTAAAGATTTTTTCCTGGAATGTAAATGGTGTGGGAGACCAAAAAAACCCAGGAAAACCTAAAGGAGATAGCAAAAAGCCCCGGGATCATTTGCATCCAGGAAACTTGGCTATGCAGCAAGACCCACATATTCGACGGCTTCCGTCAATTCCACCGCCCAGCAAAAAAACAAGATTTGGTCGCCCAGTGGGAGGAATTATGACTTTGATTTCATCAAGAATAGTAAAGAACA
The DNA here is from genome assembly GCF_964263255.1 of Lissotriton vulgaris. NCBI lineage: Eukaryota > Metazoa > Chordata > Amphibia > Caudata > Salamandridae > Lissotriton > Lissotriton vulgaris. The sequence continues at coordinate 256,032,742 of NC_141688.1, forward strand.
CAACCCAACTTAAAATGTAAGTGGTTGTTTGCTTGTAGGATATTTTTAGCAGCCACCACCAAAAAGTATGCACCTCTAATGCTTTAAAATGTATATATGCAATGAGGAACCCATGAGGAATATGTTGCTGAAATGAGCAATTTTAAAGAATACATGGATTCAATTGGGAAAAAGTTTGGCTCGGATTTAATATTATTGATGGGGGATTTTAATCATAAACTAAACCCAAAGAAATCTGAGACTGTTTTTCAGACATATTGAAGGCTTAAAATATAAGCCAAGCAACCTTCCCCAATTGTGAAACTACAACTCAGGATATAAACCTGGGAACTTATTTGGGGACTAAAAGCCTCTTTTGTTTAAATGGAAGGTCACCCTTGACTACCCAGCGATGAAAACATTTAAACCAGGCACACAAAATTGTACAATAGACTATGTCTTTATGCCACCTTGTAATGTTGCCTTAGCTAAGGATTTTAGAACTTATGAAAGAGAAGGAAGCGATCATAACCCCCTGGAGTTAGAGCTGTTGGGGATCCACCTGAAGCCCTGTGATAAAGTTATTGATCAAGAGATGGGATACCCAAGGCATATTACAACGAGGCTAACAGATGAATATATAGGAAGGCTAGAAAGATTACAACAGAACCTCGATCTGGGAAAAGAGAGAGGACCGGGACTTGACTGGTATGTGGACAAATTAGAACAAGTGGTTTAAAGCCTCCGAGTAGAACTTAGAAAAGATAGAAAAATGTAAAGAGTCACCAAAATGTAACAAAGAGTCATGGAAAGTGGTTTACTGAGGATTGCCTAAAAAAGAAGTAGGAGCTAAGGAGAAAAGCGCGTAGATTAAGGGTAAAATATGATCAGGAAAGTGCAGATAAGCTTGCACATTTAAAAAAAGAATATAATATGTTAATGAGGAGCTCAAAAAGGTCCTCTAAAGATTCATGCTGGGCAAAATTGCTGAAGGCAATTGAGACAAAGAATTTACGCCAGTTTTAGATGCTGGTACATTCAGCAGTAGAACCCCCGCCCGTTTCAATGAATTGTGTGATGGAAGAAGCGGCGTGGGTGAAATACCTGATGGAATTGAATAGCCCAGGAAGAGAATCGGTTGCTGGGGAGCCTCAAGAGTGGGGCGGGCTAGTTGAAGAGTTCAAAGCAGATTTTTTACCCTCAAATGTAAAATTTACAATAAAAACCCTGAGCCTAACAAGAGCAGCAGGACCAGACAATATCCCAGCTCTGATAGTAATGTTTCAAGTGATCTTAGAATCTGGAAAGATCCCCAACAATTGGAAAAGAGCAATAGTCAGACCGGTGTATAAGAAAGGCGACATGCATACACCAAATAATTACAGATTAATAAATCTGTTAGGTATTGGTGAAAAGATCTTTGCAAAAATAAAACTAGGAAGGCTCAAAGCTTGGGTGAAACAGTACTTGATTATAACGGTAGAACAGGGGGGATTTTAAGAAGGCCATTTCACCATGGACCACTGCTTTGTCCTTTGGGCACTTGCCCAGAAGTCAATAGAGCAGAATGCGAAATTGTATTGCTGTTTGGTTGACTTCCGAATGGCATTTGACCTAGTGGACCGCAAGTGTCTTTGGGAATACCTGAGTTAGTATGGAATACCGGAGGGTTTACTGGTTATTTTAATGGAACTACAAACAGGAAACTGGGCCTAGGTAAGTAAAGATACACAAGGGGCATTAACACACAAAATAGTGGTAGGGAACGGGCTGAGACAAGACAGCGTTCTGGCTCCTCTAATATTTGCTTTCTTCTTTGACGACCTACGCTACGTTTTAGAAGTGGAAAGAAATGCAAGCCCTAGAATGAACGGAAATAAAGTGGCATGTCTTTTATATGCAGATGATCTTGTGATACTCGATCAAACAGAGCTTGGGCTACGAAGGAAATTAAATGTTTTTAGAGACTACTGTGAGAAAAAAAATGTAAGTTGTAAATATGGACACACAAAGATGTTATGCTTCGGGAAAAGACAAAACAATTTTAGCTTGTTTTTAGGGCATATCAAACTGGAGATTGTAAAAGAATATAATTATTTAGGCCTCTGGTTTGACAGTGCCCTTACATGGTGTACCCACATGGAAGCGTAAAAAGCAAACATTTTTTCCTCAATCTGTGGGCATAAAAGTTTAATAAGGAATATGGAGAAATGTCACATAGACCTATGCTAAAAGCATATGATGCCATGATACCTCCACAGATTTTGTACGGGGCTGAAGTCCTGTACCTAAGCGGCAAATGTAAATGGGACCAGGAAGAAGGGAAGATCCTAAAAACCTTACTGCCTTTACCAAACTCTGCTATGATACAGGCTGTAAGAATGGAGACAGGAACAACAACCTGAAACATGCAGATCCAAATGTCACTGTTAAGATTCTGGAAAAGCCAGGAACCCTAGGGTGTGAAGAAGGTCTCACAATGGTGTAGGGAGGAGATCTGAAGTAGTAGCTTAAAGTGGGCAAGAGGGGTAAAAAAGGAGATCTTAACCACAGCTAAGACATTAAATGGGAGTTTAAATCAACACACACTGGAGATAGAATTTACCAAGGCCTCACTTAGATCCTAAGGTCAGGAACAGTTTAGGAAAAATGACTTGGTATACCTGAGCAGGAAAAAATCAGTGAGAGAGATAAGACATTCTTGGGTAAAAGTATCATGGTATCCGTACCTGGACACCTTGCCAAACTATGCGCTTAGGTGTGAACTACTAAGACTACGAATCAGATTTAACCCAAGGCTATTGAAGGGAAAAACTGAGTAACTGCTGAAGGAATTTGTAAATGTGGCCTCAGAAATAAAAATTATATTCTGCATATATTGGTTGATTGCCTCGCGGTTTTAACATAGAGGAAATTGTTTATAAGTCCAATTTTTTTAAAAAAATGGAATAAGCTCAAGAGGCCAAGCTATAGAGATACTATTAGAAATTACAAATCTTGATATAGCCATCGCTTTAGGGAACTATATGAAAAGCATAAAAACCTTCCTGAGGGACAGTTCGAAGGGGTTTAGCAATTCTATCCCTCATTCTCTTTTAGTTTCCCCCATCTAGCATAGGCAAAACATTTTAGACAAAGATATATTTCATTGAACTTTTTGAAATGTAATAATTGCTGCTATTGGGGTATGAATTTGGTATGAATTTGGTTTTAGTACCATTTTTATGAATTTTATTGCAAGGAATTTTTTAAAGGATTGATTGTGTTTTTAATTGTGATTCTTGCAGTGTTTATAGGCCATGGTCTAAATAAACAAAGTGTTTCAGTTTCAGTTTCTAAATGTACCAATAATGGATACCTAATTACAACAACAATGTATACAGGGAGCACTCTGCACTTTGACACTGATCAGCAGTGGCAAAGCGCCCTAAGCATCTAAGCCTGCAAAACAAAATCCAGCGTACCATCAAAAATGTAGGAGGTAGATGCAAAAAGTCTGGGGACACCACTCCAAGGATGCCAAGTCTAACACATGTCCCCTCCAGCTGTAAAAAGGGGAGTACTACCCACCCTCTTGGGAGCTCTCATAACTAAGGCAGAAGAATCTGGACTGAAAATCAGCACTGGTGTGCTCTGTACCAGGGCAGTGTTCCACCTTAAAGTCAATGCACAAAACAGCAGAAGCAAACAGAATGATGATGCCTACTTTCTAACAGTTTCAAAAACAACAATTGATTGATAGAATGCAGAACAAGGTCATAGATTTACCCCAGTACAGAGATCTGGGCCTAAACACTGGAGAACACTGTTCGATCCCTGGCACCGGTGGCAGATTAACCAGGCACCATGTGACTCTGGGCAATAGCTTGCTTAATCTTCCCAAAGGCCCCCAGCGCCTAGAGACCCTTATGGGTGATTGTGCAAATGTGGATTATTATTATTATTAAATCGATAGTTTTTTTGCTCCTCATGCCTCTCCAGTTTGAACCCAGCCATATGCAAATATGTCTTGGCCATGCGCCCAATGAGAACAGTCCAGTCGAACTGCCAGGCCAGGTACTTCCTGGACTGGAAACAAGCATCCTAGTACCGGTTTCAGGGTTTCACCCCTCACTTGCCAGGATAGCTTGACTCCAGTGACGTGGAGAGCACGGGACCCACGTCTGGGCATACCCATCCCACTCAGGGTCACAAATGCAAAAACAACAATTGATGGACAGAATTCAGAACAATGTCATACATTCAACCCAGTACAGAGATCTTGGCCTAAATCCATCGTTTTTTTGCTCCCCATGCCATTCCAGTTTGACACAGCCATGGCTGTGGGTCCCTTGCTCACTTTGCCACTGGATTCAAGCTAGTGTAGCGGGAATTCCTTTCTCCTACAGAACTGTGCATAGAGACCTGAAATCTCGGTGAATTAGGATGGCCCAAAACTCACTTCAGTACCTTAACCTTTCTGCCCCCCTTACTGTTGTCCTCGTGTACCGTCCCCCTCAATCTATGACTTCCTTTGTAGCCTCTCTTCGGGACCTTTTGGCAACTCTGGTGGTCAACAACTCCTCCGTCCTTCTGCTCGGCGACTTTTACTTTTGGCCGGGCGATCCTAGGGAAGATCTTCCCTCTAAAGACTTTTCTGCCACCCTCCAGTGCTTAAACCTCACATCTCATGTCACAGTCCCTACCCACGTCCAGGTCACATCCTGGATCAAATCTGGTCCTCACGTCCTGTCGTCTCACCTCCCTCCATATCCCCTTGTGTCTGGTCGGATCACTTTATTATTTCCTTCTCTATTCACTTGGGCGCGGTCGACAAGCCTCCTCTTCCTAAACATTCTAGCCCGTAATTGGAATCAGACCGACCTTGATTCCCTCTCGCTTACCTTGGCTTCCTCTGCCCCAGACCTAACTGATCTTCCTCTCGAATCCCAGGTCAACGCCATTGCCACATGGCTATCTTCCTCGTGTGATCTAGTTGCCCCGCTTAGAAAGATCAAGGTGGTCCGCCCTACGACGCGCACAAATGGTTTTCTCCAGAGCTTAAAATGCTTAAACTCGACCTTAGGCGGTCGGAACGCCACTGGAGACGGAATTACTGTCCATCTCTGCGTACCAAATATAAACTACTTCTCATCGAATATAAAAAAGCGATCCTAGTGGCTAAAACCGCATATTTCACTGAGAGAGTAGCTCTCTCTGCAAACAAATCTCGTGAAATCCTCTCTCTGGTTCACAATCTTGCCACCTCTGATCGCTCCACCCCTAGCCTGGTCCCCTCACAGTCCCTCTGTTCCTCACTTAATGATTTTTTCATCGACAAGATTGTGAAGATTAAAGCCAACATCCCCACTGTGCCTCAACCCCGTCTCACTTGTCTCCTTCCTCCTCCCCCTTCCTCTTTCGCTCTCTTCCCCCCTATCTCCCCTGATTTATTTCTAAAACTTCTGGTCAAAGTCAAGTCTGGCTCTCCCGCGGACTGCGCGCCGGCACGCATTCTTAAAACTCTCTTCACCAACTGTCCCGCCCCCCCCTCTTGCTCTTCTTAATTCCTCTCTGGCTCTTGGTTCCGTCCTCTCTTCTTTTAAATCCGCTATAGTCCTCTCTATCCTAAAAAAAAACCGGTCTGGATCCCTCTCTCCCTTCTAATTTTCGACCCATTTCCCTTCTTCCCTATCTTGGCAAGATCCTTGTAGCCCATGTTACCTCTTGCCTCTCCACTTACATCGAGAAGAACGGCCTCCTGGCATCCCATCAGGCGGGCTTCCGCCCGGGCCACTCCACGGAGGCGGTGGTCCTTGCAGTCTTGGACGAACTCAAGGGGAAGGCCGACTCTAACCTCCCCCAAGCCCTGGTCCTTCTCGATCTGTCCGCTGCGTTTGACACGGTTGACCACTCATTTTTTTCATTTCATTTCCAAATCCCCTTACCGAGCTAGCTACAGTGTCTCATTGTTCATAACAAACTACCAATGTTTAGACAAACCAGAACATGAACTTAGAATCTTAGAACTTAGGAATCGTGGAATAAATTCGCTATATAATCATCTCAAACCAGAACGTGGAGTAAATGAGGACACGTGCATATTTGAAATATTTATTTACTAATGCAGGGTTCTCAAACGCAGTATCTTATACAAATACTAGCAAACATATTATAAGCAACAAAGTTATCAGCATAGTTACTAGTCCATAAAAGGCGAATGGTGACAGCATACTAAGATGCTGAAATGAATAGGAATTAACAACGCCTAATTCTCACCCTCCCTATTTAGCATAGTATTTTATATCTATGAAGGTCTCATTTGGGTTTTAGCAGGGCGGGCTCCATACCTCAAAATCTCAGTGGCAGAGGATCACATCATCTTCCACCAGCTCTCTGCATGCGAAGCACCATCAAGTGTGTTACGTGTGTGTTCAGCACAACAGTATAAAACCCGCCTAGAGCCAGATTTTGGCAGCAGCATGTGTGTTATGTCTATGGAGGTGCGAAGATCAGACCTCACAACAACACAGTGTCGAGTTATCCTTGGAGCCCTCAGCACTCACTGTGCAGACAGTGTACCGAGCAAAACTGATATCAGAGCAATAACATATTATTTCTCAAGTAAATCACAAAGCTCTTCTGGGTTGAAAGCTAAAACAACAATTATGTGTCTTGTGCAAAATGAAGCAAAAAGGAAAAATGGTGTTTAAACATTTATTAAGCTCATGCTAACTTAACACAGTATATAGAAAAGAATTAGCTATATGACACTAGCCTGGCTGATTAGGGGTGATACCCCGAAACCGGTCCTGGTATGATTGGTTCCGTTCCAGGAAAGACTTGACTTTGCAGTTCGGGCTGAACTATTCCCATGAGGCACAAGGTCAAAACTGATTTGCATATAGCTGGGTCTGAACTGGGGTGTCAAAATGAGCTAAACAGCGATGATAGATTCAACTCAGATCTGTGACTGGAAATGAGTGTCTGAAAAGTTTCACTGCTCCTTCCATCATCTGCTTGTGTCTATTTTCTATCAGTGGCGTTTTCAAAAACACCATTTTAAAATCATCTTCCCAGAAAGATGTGTTATTAAAATTCTGAGTTCAGAGTGCCTAAACTCTGCTTCTCCATCTTGACCCTATAAAAAGTTATACTTGTAAGATGTCACAATGCAACTACCATGTTACCTGTGGGACAGGTAGTCTTTCAATAGTGAAAAGCAAAATTTGCAGTATTTTACTATCAGGACATATTAAAATCACCAGCACATGTTTTACCTTCTACAGGCACAGCACCCTGCCCATGGGAGTAGCTTTGGCCTGCATGGGGGTGCCTTACATGTAAGAAAAGGGAAGGTTGGGGCCTGGCAGGTAGGTGCACTTGTTGGGTTGGCAGTTACAAACGGTGTGGAGTGGTGTGGCTCACTGGTTGGAGGCGGCAGACCCGGAAGCAGAGAACGACCCGGGACCGGGGTTCAATTCCCGACACGGCAGGGTCGTGGACCAGGGTCAGCGGACTCGATAATTCCCGCCTCGGTGCCTACTCTAACCAGGGATCACACTCGGCAACTCTGGGCATTAGCTTGCCTCATCTCTACAACGGCCCCCCACATTCGCCGGGGATGCCTGGTTTCACCTTGGAGAAACCCAGTAGGGACCATCTCACAGGGATAGCCAGTATGGGTTCCCCAGCGGTCCACAGCGCCATGACGTCTCAGGGCAGCAGTGCACTTTACAAGACACATACATACATACAAACTGCGCACAGGCACTACAGGGGCAGGTCTGGGACAGATTTACAGTGCTATTCCTGTGGGTGGCGCAACCAGTGCTTTAAGCCTACTAGTAGCATTAGATTTACAGTCCCTGGCACACTCTTTGTCTTTTACTAGGGACAACAACAAAAAATATTAAAATAAAACAAACTTACCTTCCGATGCGACACAATGTCCTCCATCCGTTTTCTGATATGCTCCAATGCAGGACCTAGCAGCAAACTCCCCTAACCAATCCTGGCGCTGCTACCACCAAGATGAGAACAGAACCAGGTTTAGAGGGTGGGGCCTCACTCAGCACTCCTACGAGCACTGTGGGCCTGCACTTTCTCTAACTCAGTAGTCTAAGACAGCTAGTTTAGAGATCTTTAAATTGTGCATGTCTGGCCAGCCATCAAAGACGGACAATTACACATCTCCCGGCTGCTGCCACTTGGAACAGCATCACTGGTCCCACCTCGTTCTGTCACTCAGTTCAGGGTGAGTCGGCTGCTGAAAAATAAAACAGTAATAAATAAACGTTATTACCATTTTATTTTTTAGCTGTGGCCTCGGGCTTTCTTAATAGGGCGCTGCTCCTCCGCTCCAATGGAGGAACTGTCTCTGCTAACTATATTTGTCTAAGTACTCAAATGATGGACTACAGAGATTTAGCATTGCTACTAAAAAGGTGGCTGTAGTGCCACATGTTTAAAAACATCCTGTGGTCGGCCATTTCAAGCTGGGTGCTAGAATGAGACAGATGCTGCCATAAGTCTTGAGCTCATTTACCAGATAGTACTTTTCATACATTCCAAAAGTATCACTTTCATTTGGGAGCTTGAAATGACCCCCAAGGGAGGGAAACAACACTTACAACGCAACTTTTAAAACGCACTACCTTTACAACAAAACTTTTACAACGCAACATCCATTACAACGCATGCCATTACAACACAACCATTACAACGCATGTCACTACAACGCATACCACTACAACGCATACTTTTACAATGCAGTCATTACAACGCATACCATTACAAAAAATATTTACACTATCCAACACTTACTCTACTGTTGCACCCCCTGGAATTAGAATAGTAATTTTTACCTCTACACTATCCAATACTTACCCTACTGTTGCACCCCCTGGAGTTAGAAAAGTAATTTTAACCCCTATACTATCCGACACTTACCCTACTGTTGCAGTCCCTGGAGTTAGAATAGTAATTTTTACCCCTACACTATCCAATACTTACCATGCATAACCTCTGTACTTGCTCCGGTTACCTGCATGATGCTCCGCAGTTGTCTTTGTTATACCCAGGTTTTCAGTTTCCGTCGTAATGGTGTTCAGTGTTCAAGTTGTTGCAAGCACCAACCACTCCGTGAGGGCTGGCTTACACTCACCACACACACATCCAGCACAGGCATCACTGTACATGTGGCTCTGCCAATAAAGGGGCCAGGCGCACGTGACGGTAGCCTGTTCCACAAACGATCTGCGTTTGTCCGTGTGGTCATAATGTATCATTGAGGGCCCCAGGCTCTAATATATTACATTGTGCTGTGTACAGCGGACACAAAGATGTCACCGCAGGCAGCGGGTTGGATCTTGGACATGTATGTTTGTCGTCACCCACTCAATACGTAAGAGGAGTGGACTGGGCCATCGTACACAGGTCCAGCGTGGGTGTGTGAATGATAATTGCTTACCTCTGGGCGTGGTTCAGTACTGGAAATTTGCAAATGCATGTGTCTCTGCTGCAATGTGGGTCTCTGTTGAGGCTTTTAGGTGGTCCCTGAAGGGATTGAACACCCACGTATGTGATCTAGTTTGGCTTCTATGAGTTTGTACCCCACCCACACCTGTTCTGCCACCTCCTTAAGGCATTCTGACACCTGGCAATGAGATGTCATGTGTGGCTCGAAGAAGTGTTGGGAGCCAGCCATGCTGGTCGGTGCTTTCTGCTGTGAGGTCTGTGCAGGGTCTGGGGTTTCCTCTATGTAGCTTGGCTGCCCTGGTCCTGGTGGTGGGTTGCCTGGAATGTCCATGAGCTGTTGTAGGGTGTCTGTGTTGAAGTTGTGGTGGTCAGCTCCAGCATCACTGATGGGTTGTCTGCTGTCCTCTGCTGCAGATCTTGTTTGTCCCTCTGCAATGTGAATGGGAGATGCATGTTGACATTGGGTTGACATGTATGTTGGCGCATTGTTCTTGTTTACATGCAGACTGTATGACAATGTACATTGTGACTGTTTTGGAGGTGCTGGATTTTGATGCGGGACAGTGGACATTTGGACTACATGACAGATGTAAGGTTGTACGTGCTCATTTCCATCTCACAGTTTCCTGCTAACCTTTAGGAAACAAGTGAAAACCTGGCTCTTCAACCAATAAGTCACCCGCTCCGTGACCTTTCCTTTCCTTCCAGTCCGTAGCGCCCAGACACCTAAGGGTATTTTCGCACTTTACAAGTTGCTTAAATAAATAAATGCAAGTGATCTGATTGTGCTACTATGGCATGAGAGTTACCTCATGCGGGCTCAAGGAAGCATGCCAGTTTGGGCAGGCGGTCTCAAATTATTACACTGCCTACATTGTAAGTTTGTCTGACTCTTACTCTGTATTTTCTCTCTTGACCTCACTCCCTTGGGGTCGTGTTTTTCTGTGAAGCTGTCAAACGATTCACCACCCGGTGCCTGTTCCCTGCACTCCCTGTGTGTGCTATGTTTCTGCATCTCGGGTTGGCTTCTACAACTTGATAATCCTAATTACTCGTTGTCTGTGCTTGTTTTAACTTCTAAGCACCCATGTGATGCTGTTTAGCATCTTCACCTCCTGAAAAGCCCATCAATCACACTGGATAATAGGGTAGCGTCCCGTCTTAAATCCGAAGGGCTACTGAGGCATTCTATCCAGAGGGCCACTGGTAAGCCGCTGAGAGCCGCTGGCCCATGAAAACCCCCGACCCTCACTTTTGCTTCACTAAACACCCGCTCACTACAAAAACACCACCTGGAGGTATTTACACTACTGCAAGACGAAACAATCGATGTGCTGGCTCGAGGACTCTTCTACCCCTGACCTTGTAGCATCCATTCCCCCAACTACACGGCCCTCTATCACAACAGGCCAGGCAGCACACGAGGCGGAGGGGTGGCCATCCTGCACAAAACCTCCCTGAAGGCTGAGACCTTCCTCACTGAAAGCATTGAAGGGGCGGATGTAATAGGGGCTAAATTTCACTCTTCCTCAGCGTGTGTCACCGTCCTGGTCGTGTACCGTCCCCCAAAAACACCACCCAAATTCATCAAGTGGTTGGCGAAACTGGTACACGACCTATGCACACGCTACCACTGCCTCCTTATACTGGGAGATTTCAACTTCCATTGGGAAGGATCCCCCAAAGAGAGCCAAGCCAACTAATAAGATGAGGCTCAGACCGCCTTGGGACTGTGTCAATACGTTACCGGTCCAACCCACGTAAAAGGTCATACACTGGACCTAGTATTGTCCTCACTGCCCCTCATCCGCCCCCCAGCTATCAGACCATGCTCTTGGTCCGATCACCTAATCATCAATGGTACCATCCAACCCCCCAAGCTGGGACTCTCACCACCCCCCAGCTGGAGAACAATCAGAAGCTGGAACAAAATTAGGGCGGATGACCTCGTCTCTACCCTCAGAAAATCTCGTCCACCAGACCACCCAGCTGGGGATACCGATGCACAATATAGCACCCTCACGAATAGATTAAACAGTGCCATCGACACGCTAGCACCCGCTTGCAGGGAAAAGATCAGAGACAAGGGGAAGGGGGCCCCTTGGTTCAATGAAAACCTGCACAGTCTAAAACAACAGTTTTGCCAAGGTGAAAGAGCCTGGCAGAAAGCATACGACCCAATTGCCCTCTCAAATTATCTTGAAGCTTTTGCCACTTATAAAAATGCTATTCAAACCGGGAAAGCGGTTTTCTATGAAAATAACATTTCATCTGCTCACAACACGCAAAAAGAAACATTTAAAGTCCTGAAAGTACTTAGACAGGTCAAAGAGCAGAAGCCTTCCTTTGGCATAGAAGACTGCGATACATTCCAAACCTTCTTTACCACCAAAGTGGAGGACCTCCTGACCTCCTGGCCCCCAGGCTCCCATGCCCATTAAATCCACTACCAATCTATCCTCCTGTGGAGCAAGCCCTAACCTCATTCCCCCCGCTCTCGCACGAAGCCCTAACCCTACTTTTAGGGCGTGTGAAGTCAGGCTCTCCAGCAGACCCCTGCCCACCCAGGATCTATAAGATGGCCCTCCCTGGGATTGAAGACGAGATTCTATCACTCTTGAATTCTTCCACTGAAACAGGAGTCGTCCCGAGAGACTTACAAGGAGGCGCGTGTGGTCCCTCTCTTGAAAAAACCTGGGGCCGAAATTAAAAACCTGAAGAATTTTTAGGCCAATATCCCAGCTCCCATTCCTTTCCAAGGTACTTTAACAGCACGTACTCGCCTCACTCGCACACCATCTAGAGACCAACCACCTCCTACAATTTAATCAGGCAGGCTTTCGGGCGCACCACAGTACAGAACTAGTGATGCTGGCAGTACTAGATGGGCTGAGATTACGTGCCGACTCTAAGGATCCCTGCGCCCTGATCCTTTTAGACTTGTCTGCGGCATTCGACACCACTGCTGCACCGACCACGAGCTGCTCCTGTCGCAGCTGTCTCACTTTCGGGTGCAAGGCATAGCCATGACATGGCTTACATCCTTTCTGAAAGACCGCTGTCAGAGAGTGCAGCTGGGTGATTTGGTGTCTAGGCGGGGTACTCTTCTATGTGGAGTCCTACAGGGATGTATGACATTACAACGCATGCTTTTACCACGCATGTCTTTACAATGAGGTTTTTACAACAAAAACCTTTACAACGCATAGCGCTTTGGGGTGCTGGATAGTGAATAGTTTAATTTACTATTTCAACTCCAGTCCCCTTGGACACTAGGGAAGGTGCTGGATAGTAAATTAAACTTAATCCCTATCCTAGAGCGCCCCCCCAGCGCAATGCGTTGTAATGGTTTGCATTGTAAAAGTTGCGTGGTAAAGGCCAGTACCTCAGTTAACTACTGAGTGCAGAACATCCTTAAACTCACAATTAATTGGATGTCGGCGAAACAGCCTCAAAATCAATCCAGATAAGACTGAGGTACTGGCCGTCACCACCGACACCAACCCTTGGAATAGCCTTTTCTGGCCACCAGAGTTGGGCAAATACCCCGACCCTACCCCGGCAGTTAAAAGCCTGGACATCAAGATCGATAATAATAAACTAACTATGGCCTTACAGGTATCTACAATAGTAGGTGTTTGCTCAAGCATTTTAAGGCAGTTGCGGAAACTGGCCCCTCTCCTCACTGTCAAAATCCTTAAACAAGTGGTAGTTGCACTGATTATATCCAGACTGGACTACGGAAACTCGCTCTACCTCGTACTCCCAGACTACCAATTGTCTAGACTTCAGATCATCATGAACGACGCGGCCAGTTTAGTGTTCAAGGTTCCGTGTCGCACTCCTGCCTCCCACCTCCTGCGCCAATTTCACTGTATCCCCATCAGGCAAAGGATAAAATTCAAGGGCCTCTGCATTGCTCATAAAGCCGTTTACGGCAAGGCACCGAAATACATCAAAAAAGGCTTAACCAACTATGCCCCAACCAGAGCAGTCCGATCCTCGGAAGGTAGGATGTTAGCCTGCCCCCGCTCTCATTTGGCATCCCTTGGAGGCAGAGCTTTCTCTACCATCATCCCACAGATCTGGAACAAACTCCCTGACAACCTCCGAAAGGACCACTTCTTGCTTCCTTTCAGGAAATGACTCAAAACCATTCTCTTTAAGGAAGCCTGGGGCGCACAGTAAAGTACTGCCTCCCCACCAGTAATCCAGAGCAGGTTCCTCTCTCTCAGCGCTTAGAGACCGTTGGTGATAACACGCCATACAATTGCAAATTGCAAATTACAAATTTAGTGCCACTTGTATTTCCGCTCCCTAGTGCAGTGATAGTGGTTTTTATTTAATTTGAAATGGATTAGATTTTTCATAGTTGGCCCCAACTTAATCCACCTTTCTAACATTCTTGGGGTTGTTCTGCAACCACTTCAGGTTTATTTTCATCTTTATCTTACTACTGTAGGGCTAGTGGAAAATACTTCAAGGTGCCGTTGAAATACGTTAATTAAGCCCAGAATGTCATTGGCACCTGGGTGGTGTTCCAAGCCTCGCTCTGCTGACAAATAAACCCAAGTAGACGTAAACATGGATTACTGGAGCAGGACCAATGCTGAGTTGCATTGTGTCTGGTTCTTGTCTGGGGTGACTTTCTGCACACAAGCACTGGGGCTAGCTCGGGCATTTTGCCCATCACTTTTTTATTTTTCTCTACAAGTAACAGTATCACTCTTAATAGATAAAAAGTCAGGGACATATTATCAAGAAACTGTGTTAAAATTATCGCCGGTTTAGCGACAGGAAACTGCTGCTAAAGCGGCGATAATTGGCTTGATAATATGCCCAGGTGAATTCCCATAGAAGCCCATGTTCTGGTGTGAACATGGGCTTATATTGGAATTCTCAAGGGCATATTATGAAGCCCATTATCACAGCTTTAGCGGCAGTTTCCTGTCATTAAAGCTGCAATAATTTTACCGCTGTTCTTGATAATATCCCTTCAGTTTGGTTGAAGCGAGCGCACTGCACCTTCCGTCTTCAGACCATGCACTTCTTTGTGCCGCCCTACACTGTCCTAAAAATAAACTTGCCTACAGACCACACTTCTAGTCCACCACCCATTACTTACTTTCCACACATAAATTCACCCAGGGGGATCATGGGGTAGTTTGCAAGGAAACAAAAGTTCAGGTTACAAAATTAACCCACACTTCACAGAAACTATTTACAAACATCATTTGCATCAAAAGTGAAATTTAGTAGGAAATTGGAAAGAGAGTTTTAGGCTACAGGAATAAAAATACATTTAGATTTTAAAGGTGTGAAAATGCTCCCCAAGGGTTTGCACCTGAGCTTTCCCATTATGAATAGGAGACTTTGTTATCTATACTTTTGATGTAGCAGCCTAAAACAACTATCACTTTTGAAAACCGAAAAAAAATATTGACAACAGAGCAAGTGCTCAGTACAATCTCACCTTCTAACAACAGCATGAAATACTGTTCTTTTCTTTGAACTAAAGGCAATTTATTAGTATTGTCCAGTATTAAACTTCTTATTTTAATAAATATTTTACCATTTGATTTCAAATATTTGAAAGTAAGAGTCGTTTTACTGTTAACTGCACCAAAAGAAACATTTAAAACTCCTCATGGGTGATTAGTGCGCTATATGAATCCCTGACTGATTGATTGATCCAACAAGCTGTCTTCATTATCACTGCTCATACTCCTATTTGTCTCTTGCTCCTAGCCTGTGGACCTCCATCTCCTACCTAGCAGCACTGGGTATAACCTCTCTCCCTCATTGGCTTCCAAGCCTTGCATCCCACTGTGCATCTGCATATATGCCTTCACAGTTTTCTTCATCCTTCCTTGGTATTTCTCTCTTTGCTTAGCATGAGCTGCATGCATCCATGTGTCTAGCGCTTCAATCTGTGTGGGTCAAGGCAAAGGTTACATCGCAAACATAATTCCCCTGAGTTGATTCAACACATCCAATATCATTGAACTAAAGTGTGGAAATGCCGATTTATCCTCCTATTCAGTGATTTTGTGCCAACTATGAAGCCAAATTATAGTGCGGAGCCAGATGTTTGTGGCCATATAATGTGCTGGAGTATCCTCAGGTGGCGCTTCTTTGCTCACTAAAGTAACAACCCCTTCATCATCCCTGACAAGATCGGATAGCACCCTAAAGCAACTCATGATTTGAAAAATGCAGTATTTGTTCAATTGATTACGATGGAACAATACTTTTCAACTACAGACTTCCCTATGACTACCATCCAAACCCAGCATGACGTTTCACCAACCAACCTATCACAGCGTGGCACAACCCAGTGTCACTCTCAGTCCTCACAACGGTTCACCCTCCTTCACAATTTCTCTGTACTCATTCACTCATACAATCATCTTAAATCCGTAATTATCTGCATTCTAGAAGATAAATAGAATTTCATTACTCAAGATCATTCACACACAGTAACCCTTGGTCAACGTGGATTTCCCGAATCAGTATAGCCCTGTACACATCCCATTTACACAAAGTTTCCTGTCTAAGGAGGAACTGCCAAAGACGTCTCATGACAACTCATCAATTATTCTGTCAGACAATCACAATCTCAGTGTCTTCTACACCATTTGATATATCCCTGGATCTTACGCCACTACGGGACCTGAAACTCATATCTCAATCCTTGGGCAATGACCGACCCAAAACCACATTCACTCAACTCTTACTCCGACTCCATAAGACATCACACAATCAAACCATTCCTGCATTCTAATACACTAAATACACCATGTTCATACTCACTCCTTCTTATGCCCCTGATCACACCGCACGATCAAACTTCACCTGTCTCAGCCAGAATCCGTTGCCTTCCGTTCTCAGTTTCAGGCTTTTTTGGGTTCTAAGTTCCTGCTATTCTAGACCACTTCTAGGTTCTCTCCTTACTTCATGTGCAAACTATCCTACTCTGCTACCAACTGAAAGGGCCGGGCTCATTAGTACCCCTTTTTTAGATACACACTCCAATAGGTTCTTTTTCACAGCATGAAAGTGTGAAGGGGAGAAAATCATTAATGCACAATCAATTAATCCATAATCCTTCCTACCACATAATGATCCAAGGACAACTAGATAAGGTTAGTTGATTTAATAAAAAGCCAAAAAATAAATGGACATAGAGACACAAGGGTATAGAAATACAAAGGAATTAGCATGTAGCCAAATCTCCCCATCCAATTTAAATGGTGCAGCATGAACAAAACTATTAATTCAAGAAGTAGGATGCAGAGATTAAAGAAGCATGAGTCCATATTTCCCTACATCGAGGGTTGATGAGTAAAAGGCATTAATCTATCCCTACTCTAGTACTAAGATGACATCCCTACTTAAGCATTTTCAATGAAGATAATAGGTGTCAGTGAGTGGAGTCTTCCTAAGTTGTCTCTCCATCATCAATGGGTCACGTAGCGTAAAGCCACTATCGCAAAAGAAAGAGCTCGTACTGAGATGCTATCTCTCTGAAGGCAAGAAAAAAGTGGGCGACTTTCCCTAATTCTAACAATCAGTTATCGATAGGTAGAATTCCCATATTGCACAGTGTGTGAATCCGTGTGTGAATGGGGAAGTGAAATGGGAAATTTCTCAATCCCCAGGGCCTATAAAACGTCTTTTGTAAGGGCCCTCTTTATAGGTACATGGACCTTCACCCCTGGGACAACTAGTGGAGACCCTCTGAGTACCTAATATACCAAAATATTGTAGTTTATCACTTTTTAGGTGCCCCTCTCACCAAAGTCCAGTTGGACCCAACTTATATCTATAGAAGTGCTGCAACACAGGGATGCTTTAAATTGACATCAGCTTTTCAGAAGTGCTCAAACCTAAGTGCAGAAAGGGCTCCTAGCCTCTACACTGCCATGCCCTGTTATATACTAGGGACTTAAAGGTAGTGTTAATCCCCCTGCCCTATTATCTACTAGGGACTGATAAGGTAAGTCATGCCAATTATAAGTGTACCCTAACATATAGTGTACCTCATGTATGTGTGTGTTTTCACTGTGTTTTCAATATAGAACTGGCCCTAGGCCTGGTTATGCAGAGCCTAGGAACAGGCATAGTAGGTTACCACCAATATCAGTCAGCAAAAAATGGGGGTGCATGGCTGACTACGCAACATTCCCAAAACCCAGTAAAGATTTACTGCATTGGTGGAGCTATTGCCTGATATAGGGATTCATGCTGATATTAAAATACTGAAAGGGATCTTAACTGACCTGCTTAAAAAAGAAATTCCTGAACTGGTTAATCCGAAATGGGTGGCCATCACATAAACACATGGTGAACACTGAAGCATTTGCACTGGCTTACTTAAGACTGCTAGGATGAATCCCTAGACTGATCGCTCAACTCCAAAAGACATCGAATTGCATTGAATGGGTAAACATGTTTAATACTCTTAAGAAGATCAGTGTGGGAGATTACTTTATTGCCAAAATGAAATGGCTGCTTGAACTCCTAACTGCAAAGGCTTCTTGTCTGATCTGTTCTTTCTTGGCAGAGGTGCACAGCAGGGGTGGCCTCTTTTGCCCTTGATTTTACTGCTAGCATTGGAACCTTTAGTGACCACTATATGCTAGTCAGCAAGGATCACAGGGATTGCCACACTGGCATGCTACTCCAAAATATTATTATATGCAGATGATACCTTGTTCACAATCTTTGGCACCAACACATTCCTCTGTCCCTTATGGCTGTCATTGAAGAAATACCTGTAACCTGTATCTATGAAGTTAAATGGGATAAGAGGGAGGCGATGCCCATGTCACATGATAAAACAAGTGCTATTATTGAGGAATACCCAATAACTATGAATTTTTATAACCAAGGGCTGGAAAGAATACTTACTGAGACACTAGACCTGCTTATCATTAGAACAGAGACAGATTATGCAAAATGGTCACATTTGCTTCTATTGCTTTTGACAAAAAATAAACTCTAAACATGCAAGAGGTCCCTAGATTTACAAATGTACAGGGTATGCTCTCATTATTAGTCTGTACTCCCTAGCTAAGACTTATTGCTAAAGGTAATACATGCTTTATATTGTCCTTCGGGTAGCCAAGACTGTAGATCCCCTGATTGTTAGCTTATAGGAAATGTGGTGGTCTCATCCTGCTATTTGTTGAACACTATTGCACAGCATTACATCTGTCACAATTTGTTCACATGTGTCCAAAAATGGGCGATACCCACCTATTGGTTCTCATAGAATGCAAACTCATATGAAGTGGCCAGGCCTCCAGCTAGTTTGCAAATATGGGACACCTAAATCAATGATGCCAAACCTGTATTACAAACCATGGAATGGTACTGCATACACTCACACAAATTACTGTAGAGTAATTACAGGCTACACACCAGATCACCAATCTGAAGCATGTGTATAGGAGTTCACCCATTCACTTGGAAACATGGCAGAAGGCTAGCCGTCACACTATAGATCAATTATTGCATAAATTAATTAAAAAACCTTTGAAACATTGAGAGCAGAATATTACCCCATCTTAATCAGAAGTGAAAATACATCCAGTTGATCCACTGTCTCATTCGGTAATTTGGGGCCTTACTGTGGAATGTCACAGACTCTCCCATTCATCAATATTTGAAGCACTGGTGACTATATAGAGAAGTTGTTTTGTGTTCATAATGTACTTGTTCAGCATTTGCACTTTAAACCCTTCTGTTACATCTATGCAGGAAATGGCACAGAATTATACCCAAGGACTACATGGAGTATGAACAGAAAGAGAAGAATACAAACTAAAAGGTTTCAAAAGGGGGTGGGGTCGCACACCACTC
Source organism: Lissotriton vulgaris (assembly GCF_964263255.1). NCBI lineage: Eukaryota > Metazoa > Chordata > Amphibia > Caudata > Salamandridae > Lissotriton > Lissotriton vulgaris. The sequence goes on from NC_141688.1 coordinate 256,052,047, forward strand.
ACTCACCAGCAGGGTCGCCCCTAAGGACTATGGTCAGTGTAGTTTTGTATTCCGCGATGTATCTTTCTTCGCCATCCCTGTACACGTGTTTCGGGGTATTTACCCCTCATCAGCAGGGAATAGGCCATCTTCTTATCTTCTGGGGTTGCCGGTGGCTGCCAAATATTGCCAGGTCTAGTACCACACGGGCGCGCAGGTGCGGGTCCCAGGCTCATCAGCCCACAGCTCGAGGGAGCTTAAACATTTCAAAAGGGGGTGGGGTCGCACACCACTCACTCACCAGCAGGGTCGCCCCTAAGGACTATGGTCAGTGTAGTTTTGTATTCCGCGATGTATCTTTCTTGGCCATCCCTGTACACGTGTTTCGGGGTATTTACCCCTCATCAGCAGGGAATAGGCCATCTTCTTATCTTCTGGGGTTGCCGGTAGCTGCCAAATATTGCCAGGTCTAGTACCACACGGGCGCGCAGGTGCGGGGTCCCAGGCTCGTCAGCCCACAGCTCGAGGGAGCTTAAACATTTCAAAAGGGGGTGGGGTCGCACACCACTCACTCACCAGCAGGGTCTCCCCTAAGGACTATGGTCAGTGTAGTTTTGTATTCCGCGATGTATCTTTCTTCGCCATCCCTGTACACGTGTTTCGGGGTATTTACCCCTCATCAGCAGGGAATAGGCCATCTTCTTATCTTCTGGGGTTGCCGGTGGCTGCCAAATATTGCCAGGTCTAGTACCACACGGGCGCGCAGGTGCGGGGTCCCAGGCTCGTCAGCCCACAGCTCGAGGGAGCTTAAACATTTCAAAAGGGGGTGGGGTCACACACCACTCACTCACCAGCAGGGTCGCCCCTAAGGACTATGGTCAGTGTAGTTTTGTATTCTTTGAATGGCGAAGAAAGATACATCGCGGAATACAAAACTACACTGACCATAGTCCTTAGGGGCGATCCCGCTGGTGAGTAAGTGGTGTGCGACCCCACCCCCTTTTGAAATGTTTAAGCTCCCTTGAGCTGTGGGCTGACGAGCCTGGGACCCCGCACCTGCGAGCCTGTGTGGTACTAGACCTGGCAATATTTGGCAGCCACCGGCAACCCCAGAAGATAAGAAGATGGCCTATTCCCTGCTGATGAGGGGTAAATACCCCGAAACACGTGTACAGGGATGGCGAAGAAAGATACATCGCGGAATACAAAACTACACTAACCATAGTCCTTAGGGGCGATCCCGCTGGTGAGTGAGTGGTGTGCGACCCCACCCCCTTTTACAAACTAAAAGGTATGGGAGTCAAGACAGAAGTTCTGTCTTTTTAAATGACTTCAAGACTGTTACTGGACACCCCAGAAACTGTGGCATATTGGCCTGCAATTTTGTGACATTGCAATTGTCCTCCGTGATTGACCAGATTTGCATAAATTGTAATCCCTAATCAGTAAAACCTTAAGCGCTGCATTAGCGTGTTTGCCATACGTAAAATGCTGTCGACTTTGAAACCTTCCAATCACTACCATATCCCCCTGCCATTGAACCTTTCCCCGGAATTAGATCCTCCTTATTAACTCTTTGGACTACGATCGTCAATGCTTCACTTCGACAAGCTGCTATTCCGGATCGCCTAAAATTTGGTCAACTTACCCCGATTCTGAAAAAACCTTCTGCTGATCCCAAGGACCTTCATAACTTCTGCCCAATCTCTAACATCCCTACTTTGGCAAAGCTCTTAGAGAAATGTGTGCTCTCCCAACGCTGTAACCACATCAACCAATTCCAACTCCTGGACTAATGCCAATCAGGATTCCACCCGGGCAATAATACAGAGTCTGCACTAACACACATTGTCGATAATGCGCTAAGACTGTTTGACCATAATGAGTCATGCCTAATGGGCCTTCTTGACCTTTCATCAGCATTTTATACCGTCAAACATGAAAACCTAGTTTACCTCCTGGAACACAGGATGGGGCTGTCTGGGCCTGTACTAAGCTGGTTACTTCAGAACAGATCCCAAAGCTTCAAAGTGAACCAATTCCTGTCCCATCCTGCACTGATCACTCTGGGGGTCCCCCAGGGTTTAGTGCTTTTCCCCATGCTCCTTAATCTGTTCATGCAACCTCTGACAGTAATTCTGAAATCATCCAGCATTCACTATCAAATGTATGCTGACGATACCCAACTTTAGCTGAAGATCGCCTACCCCGAGGACATTCAGTTCCTCCACTCAGTCCTGCTGGAAACACAAAGCTGGCTGACATGTAACCACTTGAAGCTTAATCCTCTAAAAATAGAATTCCTCCTAATCTCACCCCTCAAACTATCTCAGGTGATGGATCAATGGTTGAATCAGCTTACTGCTTTAATTTTAGACTTCACCTCAATCATTCTGCATACTCTCTGGGTATTATATTGGACAAAACTCTGAACATGCAGAAGCAAATTAGTTCCCTCACCAAAGAAGTGAACTTTCAACTCAGCATCCTAAATAGTCTCAAACCCTATCTCCCAGCTCATGACCTAAAAGTAGCAGTGCAGCATTAGTGATATCAAAGCTGGATTATGGTAGGGTTGATTCTGTTTTGTTTGCTTGTACCTTTCTAGATGCATAAACTGTAAAGCGCTCTGATACACTCAGTGGTCATGTTTGCGCAATATAAAACTTTCGAAATAATAATAAATACCCATGACAAAGAAACTGGTCTTACTAAATGACACAACGGTTTCACCCCACAGAAAAATCATAAATGACGTCTGCTTACTACTGCAGTGATAGATGCCAAGATTTGTATGTTAAGACATTCGTTATCTCTGCCCTCAATTTCCTAAACATGATGAGTGTCTCACTAAAATGTGTAAGATGTCCCCATGTGAGTGGCTCATATACAAGTTAGAGGGCTCTATTGAGACCTTCCAGTCTGTTTGTTCACCACTTTTTACCACACATCAGGAAAGATATAATGGAGATTCTACTTCAGAGAAACGTGCCTCGTTATATGATGGAAATGCCCATCCCATATCCTCACTCAACCTCCCCATCACCACACTTTGTTTTAACCCTATGGCAAAATGGACCCTTGGTCCTATGCTGAGAGTCAGAAGACAGCCTTTTTTCTAAATGATTGGTACACAATAGTATACTTTGCCAAAGAGGATTCTGTGATAACAACTGTTTTTCCATTAGTAAAATGTGTTATACATTGAATTGAATATCTGTGAAGGAGAATTATACTAAGGATAATAATTGATAGATAACTGTTCCCTTCGCCTCAACTACTGTCCAATATGAAGATGTGCTTGAAGGTTGAAAGCGGCTTGGTATTGCTATCAGTGATGTCATAATGATGTCACTGAACATGTCGTGAGCAGTTTAATCTTAAGCAGTGCATGGCGGGGGCGCACGTTATTGTTAGCTCTACAAACTATAACTAGTGAATTTCAGAGTTTGTTAGATTACAACTTTAATGCTATAACTGCATATTCTCCTAACTATAACGTTAGTTTATTCTCTGGTTTTGTCAGTGAATTTCTAAGTTTCTTTTTTTACCAATCCAGATGTCTTTATCAGACCTAACAATAACGTTACTTTAACCTTTGTTTTTTTCAGCGAATTCGTTTTTTTTAACGTAAAGTCATATTTTATTACCATTCGTAAAACCAACCGCCCACAGCGCACACCATGTGGCTGTTTGCAGCATAGTGTTGGCTACATCCCCTGGCCTGTGCCTAGGCTCTGTTGTGACCCCACCTAGAGGGAGCCAACCCCCCCAACAGGTAGCCAATCCAACATTACACACTGCAATTCGTCACTCGCATCATTGAGATGGCCACAGTGCCTGGCTTCCAGACAGGCCCTGCCTTCAATTCCCCACATGCATCCAACTCCACGCTGCACACAGCCTATGGCTGTGCACAGTGGGATGTTGGCCACAGAGTTTGGCCTGCCACCAAGCCCTGCGGCCAAACCCCAATCAGGGTGCTAACCCCACATCTTGCACAGTCTTTTGCATGCGCAACATGGGATTGTCCTTCAGACCATATTTGCCCCACTCCCTGGGGCTGTCCTTTTTTAAAAGGGAAGGTGGAGCCATGCAGCCTTACTTTTTGTAACTCTTTCAGCCCTGGGGAATCTTTCACACATGGTCATCTATTTTTTAAAACAGGGACGAGGGCCTATCGCCGACCTCCCCACGATTTATTAGGCCCCACAGAGCCTATCTAGAGGCGCCTCATTAAAGTATAAAGGGGCAGGCTGTGTGGCTCTCCCTCTCTAAGCCTTAAAAAGTCCCAGGATACCCCATACCCCACAGCTGCTGCTTATATTGAATTGGAGGGGCACAAACCTTGATAGGCCCCTAGGAGTTCACCCTAGGGCCGAAATCAATCAAATAGGGGGAGGGAGGCCTGGTGTCCCCATCCCAGAGCCATTACAGGCCCCGAGGAACCCAACACATGGGCCTAATTTTACCATAAAAAGGGAGGGGGCCACATGGCCACCCTCCATGAGGCTTGAAATAGGCCCTTGGAACCTAATACCCCGATGTCACTAACTTTCTAAAAAGGGAGCGGGCCTTGTTCATGAGCCTTTATTGGCCCCAAAGATCCTCTCCCCAAGGGCTAGCTCACTTGCTTTGTCCCAGGGAGCCCACGCCAGAGACAAAGTAGTATTAATGCCTGACAAACAGGAGCAAACACTAAGCCTGCTCCCAGAGAGCGATGGCTTTGAAAATGCTCCCAGCCGCTGGGAGCAGGCTTAGTGTTTGCCTCTGTTTGGTGGGCATGAAAACTAGTTTGTCTTGAGAGTAGGCTCCCCAGAACACAGCAAGACTTGAGATCTATTTCCGTGGCCGCACTGATGTGGGCATGGAAACATATTAAGATATTTCTCCCAACTGGAGGGAGAAGCAGAAATAGTTGCTTCCTCTGGGCAGCAGCAATATGTGGTGAGCGCATTAGAGTGTGCAGGAAAAAAAGAATACAAGCCTGCTTCCAGCAGGCATGAGTATTTTTAAAAGCATACTTAATGTTTGCTCCCGTTTTACAAATGCTGCCACTGGGTGGGAGCAAACGCAGCTTACCCTGCCGGTGATAATGTGGACAGGTAAACCCTTTGTTCCAGGGGTGGGCTCCCTGGGACACATTAAGTGAGCTGCCCCAGGTGATAGGGTTTCCCCTTGAAAATAAAGGCTTAGGGAGGGGGAGTATGCACCTACCCTTTTTGTAAATTTAGTGACCCTGGGGGATGGGGTCTCCAGGGCCTAGTAGAGGCTCAGGGATAAGGGCTACCCATTTCCCTCCCCTTTTAAGTGACTTTCGGCTCTGGGGAGGGCCCACCGGCAGTGCTTTAAATGGAAACATAGAAATACAGTACTCACTATTTAAAGTACCTGTTTGTTCCTGAGAAGTGCTGGCACTGTCCCATTAAATGCATTGCAGCCATGCTGGAAAGTGTAGTATTATCCCTTTCAAATTAAGCAAGAGAAGGTACTGAGTAGCTGACAGTTCCTGCCCATTTGTAGCACTGCTCCCTGGGTCCTCTAATGGATCAGGGAGAGGGCCGCAAAGCCCCTTTCTTGTTTTGGCAAATTTGATTCGCAGGGGTGGGCTCCCTAGGGTCGATAATGGCTCTGGGAAGGGGCCTGTGAAGCCCTCTCCACAACTTTGGTTAATTTCAGACAGGGGTGGGCTTCCCGGGGCCTATAATGGCACTGCGAGGGGGTCCATCATGCCCCCTCCCCTAACATAATGAAATCATGTCTGGGCCAGCATTGTGGTTATTTTATCCTGTGGAAGCCCCTCTAGATTGCAGCAAAAGCTGCTGATATATATTTTTGGGGCCTGTACATATGGCGATAAATTATTACTTCACATAAAAAAAATTAAAAACTAGAAATTCACTGGAAAAAACAAAGGTTATGGTAATGTTATAGTCCAGTATATATTTATACAGATGCCCTTTACTGTATCATTTGCATTGATATTGAAAATCTACAAATGAGTAGTACAAGTAAACATACAACTAAAAGAATACATAAAGGACCTTTCATAGGTCTGCATTTGTGCCAGCTAAGCACTCCTTGTGTTCTGTTGACCTGTACCAGCTTCTCATCCTTCTCCCATGTGGGGTGTAGTGCCACTAGAACTGTGGCATCATAGGACCATGTTACTTAGTACCCAATTGTGTAATTCCTGGTTGGCTTTGTAAAGGGCAACATTTACCAAATGGCAGTGGCGGCTCCTCAGCAAAGGTGGAGGAGCATCGCACCACTGCTCAAAAGGAAAAATAAAATGATAATAACGTATCATTACTAATGTTTTATTTTTCCGATTGAAGTCAGTGGCTCTCAGGGTGGGGCTGGCCAGAGCAGAGAGAGGAGTGGTATGCATTACAGCTTGGCCAGCCCTCTCGGGCTGGCCAAACAGTCCTGCACATTTTGCATCTTCCTCACTAGACTTCCTTACTCATCATGGTGAGAAACTTGCAAAGCCTCCCAGTCCCTGTCTGAGCACTGTGGTGCAGCACTCAGACCAATCACAACGCTACTCTGCGCACTTTGCATCTTCCCCACAAGGCTTGCTTCACACATTTTGGTGAGGAACATGCAAAGCCTCCCAGTCCCCGTATGAGCACTGTGGTTCGGCGCTCAGACCAATCACAACGCTGCATTGCAGCGTTGTGATTGGCTATGGGGAGCTTGGGAGCACACATACTTCCTGTTGCTTCCTGCTGCTGCTGGAGACAGGTAGAAGGGGATGGAGGAGAGGCGGCAGCTGGCTGGCCAAGGTAAGTGTATTTTTTGTTTGTTTTCCATTTCCTTCTTAGACCCCTTAACCCACTCCACCACTCCCAATCAGTAGCAGCTGCTACTGCCAAATGGCTGGTGGAGAATCACTTTGGGCCTCATTTATGATGCTGTTCGTCACTTTCACGCTGCCGGTGCGTCACTTTTTTTACGCACCAGTGGTGTAATAAATGTGCCTTGTTGCGCCATATTAACAAAGTGACGCGTCTAGGTAGATGCGCCACTTTGTAAACCCCTGCGCCACATTATACCTGCGCCAGGTATAATGTATGCAAGGAGGGCGTATTGACGCAATAAAGAGTCGTAGAAGTGACGCAGTGAAATCTATAAGATTTCACTGCGCCACTTCTAGGATTAAAATGTGTCAATATCTTATGTCTGCCTCACAGCAGGCGTAAGACTGACGCAGGCCCTTTCACATGGGGCTTGCCCCATGTGAAAGGACGCATTGCTGAATTTGCGTCACTTTTGTGACACACTCCAGAAATGCGTCACTTTTGCGCCATACAGATACGTCAGAAATACTGACGTATCTGTTACTCCTTGCGCAATGATGCGTCATACTGTAAATATGACGCATCATTGGTATCGCAAGGAGGGCGCAATGAAAAGTGAAGCATCGCTATTTTCACGCAGCGATTCATCACTTTTCATAAATGAGGCCCTTTGTGTCCGTGCCATATTCTCCAGTGTCCATGTTCCAATGTCCACCCTCACAATATCTGAGTCCTCATCAGTCTTAGTATATAGGGGCACATGCATCAACCTATTTAGGAAGTGCAAACGGTGCAAATCGGTAAATTCGGCCGTTTGCACTTCCTAAATAAGTTTTTGGGATGCATCATGCATTTTTGTGAAAATCGCTATTTTAGCGATTTCTAAAATGCGATTGCTTTTAAGGAATCGCAATTTTGCGATTCCTTAAAAGTAATGCATCATTGTTTTAAAATTTGCGAATTTCAAAATAGGGAGTGCAAATTACCACGAGGGTGAACCTCGTGGTAATTTGCGAAAATGTTTAAATATGCACAAAAATGCATTTTTTAAAGTGTAATGTTACAAACACACATGTCCTTAGGACATGTGTGTGTGAAACATGCACTTAAAAATACATTACAGGGGTGCAGAGGGGGGTCCTTTGGACCCCCCCCCTGCACCCATGTAATGCATGAACAAATTGCGATTCTGAAAAAGAAAATCGCAATTTGTTAAAGCCTTCCTATTGATCCCTATGGGCCTTTTGGCCCATATGAATCAATGGGAATAGCGATTTTGCACTTTGGAAATCGCATAATATTCGCGATTCGGTAAAAATTGCGATTTTTACCGAATCACAAATATTTTAGGAAAATATACATGCATCCCATTTTGCGAATTCCAAATTGCGATTCCCTATTTTTCGCAATTTGGAATTCGCAAAAGGCCGGGATGATGCATGTGCCCCTTAGTAGCCAAGGTATTTGGCTTTATGACTGTGCTATGGATTTAGCCTCTGTGTCCTAAAGCCCACATCCCAGTGCCCTTCTTTCAGGGTCTCAGCTGGTACTGCAGAGGTTGGCACACCATCCTTATTCAATATCGTCTGTCAGAAGCCACAATCCCCTTTTTTCTGTTAATATAATGATGTGAGAGAACTGAATCTGTTTTGGGGATTTGCTACTGGCAGTCACATTTGAGGTCAGACAAAGCCTGTTTATCGTCTGCTACAAGGTAGCGGATGTGCTGCCATAAAAGAACACCAGTTGCTCTTTATGGTGTGGGATTCCTGTAGGGCAGGAAATGAGCAAACTAATGTGAAAATATAGGTAATTAGCCCTGACCCTGCGAAATATACTAAAACGCCTAACAGCTGCTGCTTAATTGAGCTAATTAGACCAGTGTATGCTGCATATTAGGGAGGCCGTCGCTACAACTGTTAGCATCGCATGACGGATGGCTTCTGCCAAAACCCAGTGAGTGGAAAACAGTGACCTTTGATACTGAAAATTCACTGACCCTGGGACAGCTGGTTCTGTCACTTTAGGCACCTGAGGTTCGAATAGCTTGGGCTGTGAGATGCAGAGTCAAATGTTTAGGGGTTATTGATATATACCACTTTTTCAGATAATGAACACATAATTGTCTATGCTTACTTTTAATTCCTTTTGCCTCTTTGTGTTCTTCCAGTGGCATTGCAGCTTCGAAGACGACAGAAAAAACACATTATTCTGACACTGGAAGGAAGAAAGCAAGGACTTCTTAACGTATGAAATATCCGAGATTTCCAAATTTAAGGTAAAATAAAGAGGGTGTCTATTTGAGTCTATAATAGTGAACTTGCAATAAAATGTTTACTGTGGTTATTTTTGATTGATATTATGTAGAAAAACCTTTTTTTGCTTCACTAACAACTTTGATTGCTATTGACTGAAAAATAACCTGTTCTCTCGTCAATAAATGTAATGAAAATGTCTAGGTAATATTCTCTATGATGTCATACAAGATGCCATAATGAGACAAGTAATATATGGGGTAATTGGCAGTACACGGTGAGTGCACAGGTTATAGTATACTTAGGAAACAAGGTATAGTTACTTGAGATACCTATAACTGCTGAATTTCCATGTTTTTTTTGCATTTAAATTCTGAACCTAAATATAACATCCCTGTAACCTTTGTTTTCTTGAGTTAAGTTCCAAGATTTTGTTAACTCTTTTTCCTAACTATAACATCTCTGTAGCCTTTGTTTCTTTCAGTGAATTGCTGCGTTTTTATGCTGTTTTTTAACACCTTCAGCGCAGCGCAGATACTTGTGCTGTGCTGAACGTTCTAATGAGCCAACGGGCTCATGACGGAACAGTTCCGTCATGAGCACAGGCCAACCGATGCTCATGACGGAACCGTTCCGTCAATAACATTGAAGGTGTTAAGTATAACATCCCTAAAACAGCATAGGTGTGTGAGGGGGTGTATGAGATGTTGTGTGTGTGTGTCTGTGAGTAAGCAGGTGGTTGATTGTGGGGGTCTGAGAATGCGTGTGTGAGTAATTTTATGAGTATGTGAGCGGGTGTATCAGTGGCTGGATGGTGGTATGAGTGGGTGAAAGAAGCTGCATGGGTATGTGAGTGACTGTGTGGGTGTGTCAATGGCTCTGTGGGTAGTTGTATGGGTGTGTGAATGGGTGCTTGAGAGTCTGCAGGGTCTGTGAGTTGGTGTGTCAGTGGTTGTCTGGGTCACTGAGTGGGTATCTGAATGTGTGTGTCTGAATGGGTGTGTGAGTTATTTTGTGGGTGTGGGAGTGGATATGTTAGTGGCTGGATAGGTGTGTGAGTGTGTGAGAGCTTAAGTGGGTGTGTGAGAGCTTGGTTGGGTGTGTGATTGTGTGAGTGTGTGTGTGACTGCATGGGTGTGCAGGTGTCTGTGAGTCAGTGTGTCAGTGGTTGAGGGAGTATTTGAGTGTGTATGCGATTGCTTGTGTGGGTCTGTGAGTGGGTGTGTTATTGGTGTCATGGACCTGTGAGTGGATGTGCAAGTGGGTGTATCGGTATGTGAATTCGTGTGTGAGTGGTTGTGTGGGTCTGTGAGTGGGTATGTGATAGATTGTGTATGTTGCGAATGTGCGTGAGCAGTTTTGTGGGTATGTCAGAGGGTGTGCCAGTGGCTGGATGGGTGTCTGAGTCAGTCTGTGAGTGGGTGTGTGAGTGCTTGTGTGGATTTGTCAGTCTGTGAGTTGGTGTGAGTGGGTGAGTGAGATGCTTTTGTGGGCTTGTAAATGGATTTATGAGTTGCTGTATGGATGTGTGTGAATGGTTGTGTATGTCTGTTAGTGTGCGTGAGTGTTTGAGTGGTTTTGTGATTTTGGAAGTGGGTGAGTCAGTAGCTGGATGGGTATTTTGAGTGGCTGTGTAAGCACCTGGATGGGTGTGTGAATGCTTGTGTTGATGTGTGATGTGTGATGTGTGACTGGGTGTGTGAGTGTGTGTGCATGTCAATGTTATGAGTGGCAGTATGGTTGTGTGAATGAATGTGTCACTATTTGTGTGGTTTGTGAGTGGGTGTGTGAGTGGGTTTTTGGTTCTGTGAGTGAGTTTGTGATTGAATGTGTGGGTCTGTGATGGGAGTATGAGTGGTGTTGTGGGTGTGTGACTGGGTGTGTGAGTGTCTCTGTGGCTCTGTGGATCTGTGACTGGGTTAGTGAGTGATTGTGTGGCTGTGTAAGTAGCTTTGTGGTTCCCCATCGGAACAGTCCAGCCCGAACTGCCGGGCCAGGTCCTCCCTGGACCAGAGACAAGCATCCTAGGACCGGTTTTGGGTTAACACCCCTCATTAGCCAGGCTTATTTGAATCTGGTGGCATGTTGAGCGCTTGGCATACCCTTCCCACTTAGGGCAACAAAAGCAAAAAGAACAGATGATGGACAGATTACTGAATTAATCAAACATCACCTCAGTCACAGATCTGAGTTAAATGTAACATTTATTAGCACGCCACACCATCCCAGAATCAGCCATATGAATATCAGTCTTGACCCCGTTCCCCATGGGAAAAGACCAGCCCGAACTGCCAGGTCTTACCTGGACCAGAAACAAGCAGTGTGGGACTGGTTTCAGGGTAACATCAGCCAGGCTAGCTTTAATCTGGTGGCGTAGTGAGCATGGGACCCAAGTCTGGCCATACCCCTCATACTTAAGAAACTAATGAAAAAAGAACAGATGATGGACCAAATGCTGAATTAATCAAACATTTCCCCCCAGTCACAGATCTGGATTAAATCCAATGTTTTTTTCACACTACGCCATTCCAGCTTATAACCAGTCATATGGGAACAGTCCAGCCAGAACTGCCATGCCAGGTCCTCCCTAGAACAGAAACAAGCCATCCCCTCCCCACTCCCTACTATGCATGCCCGTCTCAATAGGGAGAGGTGTGTTGCAAAGTATAGAAGAAGTGTCTGTGGAACACTGTAAAGACATGTGTTCGTCGGATCTTCCAAGATGAACTACAGTTCCCAGAATCCTAGCGACGTTCATCATGTTCCAGCAAGCCAGAGTACAAAGTAGCTTCTGGGGCGCCAGTCGGGTGCCGTTTACTCCGTGTTAGGAGTAGAGCGTTCGTGAAGAGGAGGTCTGGTAAGGGTGCTGGTGCACCGTCTGTTCTACTCCTTTCATATTATGCTATTGTGTGCTTCGCTGTGACCTGTCTTCGTCGTTCTTGTTACCCTCTGCTGATTACCCCTTCATTACCACGCCGGAGTATCAGCTACGTTGGGGTGAATAAGCAGAATTTTTCGTTTGTCCTTGCTCATTTATTGAGGGGGTTATTAGTAGTGCTTTGCATAACCCAGACAAACCTGGGCTTGACGCACGGCTGGTAAATGTACATTTCTGTTTCATCCTGCAACACGCGCTAGTAGCGCGGCTGCCAGATTGCATTTTCTGTTTGTTCCAGCAAACATGCACTGGTTGTGCTGCTGCTGGATTATTCTAAATGTTATTGTCAAAAATCTGTTCTCTCATGTTGGCGAGTTGGTACATCAACTCATGCAGGGAGAACAAGCAATACTAGTACAACGCTATTCCTTGGTAAATATCGTTTATAACTTTACAAGTTCCTGAGGAGATATCCGGAGAACAGCATTCCTTGTATCATATATATGACGTACTATAAGAGGATACAATAACAGTCATTTATTGCGAATTGAATTTGTGGTGTATTACTTTGGATATTGGATCTACATTTCTTGAGATACTTTAAGGGTTTATAGAAACAAGATACAACCCAAGAGGAATTGGGTTATCTTACCGTCATTACGCTTTTGGATTATGTCAACCACTAAGTTCTTCTAGAAACCTATGCTGTTGTCTGGACTTGTGCGTTTCTGTTGAGCGAGCGTTCCTGGAAATCAGCACTCCTCCCCTGTTACAGTCATCTCTATGAACCCTATTGATATGTTCCATCTCTAAGACTTTATAGATGCTAAGTAGATATATTAATACTAGAAATAGTTCTTGACTAGTTTGTTCATTTATCCTACATCATAAGATTTCATCCTTCATGGGTTTTCGGTTTGGAAGCAGAATTATTTTACTTTACAGGTAGAAACTTCTAAAGAAAGGTTATGAAGGGTAATTTTGTTTTAATACTGATGTGTTGTGTTCTCAAACACGGTTGCTTTCGTTACAGGTCTCCTACCCTGCTGTTCCCATCCTTCCCTCCCCCACTTGATCAATACATTAATCCATTAGGTCTGTGTATATTTTCAGACCTTGGGGCTATCAGGAGGTGAACCATATATAGCAACATATGATCCTGAGGATTCAAAGCCATTACAAGGTCTAAGTTAGAGGTCAGCCCCTCCCCACATTCAGCTATAGTAAACCCATCATCTAAGACAGTGATTGTGTCCCATACCCTACTATGGACACATGTATTCCAAGGGAGAGGTCTCAGGAGAGGGGCCAGTCACTCCTCGCATCTTAACATGTACATCTGTTACCGTGGAGAGAGGTCTCAACAGGGAGGCAGAATTCTCAGCTGAGAGGCCAGCCCCTACCTAAAGTCTAGTACACACATCTGCTGTCTAGCAGAGAGGTGCCAGTGGAAAGGTAAGTTCATCCCCATATCCAACTATGCACACCTGTCACCCCAGAGAGAGGTATTAGCTGAAAGGTCACTGCCTCCCCATTCCCTACTACGCTCTCCTGTTCCAATAGGGAACCATTTCTGTGAGAGGTCAGTCCCTCTCCACATTCCTTTATGCACATCCGTCATCCAAGACAGAATTTTCAGTAGAGAGGCCGGTCTCTCCGCACAACCTACTATGTATACCCATCATAGAAGAGAGAGTTCTCACATGAGAGGCCAGTTCCTCTGCACAGTGTACTTCACACTTGCGTCTTCCAAGAGACTGTTCTCAGAGCAGAGATTTCTGTGGGTTCCCTATGGATCCCATTGTTGTATTCCCTATGTTAGCATAACTGTGCACATTGCAGGCTGCTGTTGCTTTGTACACCTTACAAAATATCACGCTTGTTTTTCAGCCACATTTAATTTTTCTAAAATAGGCTGCACATGCTTTTGTATTTTTTCCCCTTAGATTCAGTTGGAAAACCACAGGCAAGGTCAAACAACACTGCTCCTTGTTATTCTCTGTGGTTGGACACTGGCACCTTGACATGATAGAGAAAACCAGCTGCTGCTTTAGAACAAATACATTTTATCAGGTGACCGGTACTTGTTGTTTGGAAAACACACAGAGCAAAGCCATACTCACAGAGCAAATGTCCCCAGAGCAGAGAGCTGCGCCGGCTGAGATGTACAACAGCTATCTATGTATGTCAGGTACCGGGTTCGCCACTATTCCCAGAGATCTGTTATATAGCACTGTTTTCCATAAGTCGAATAAATATTATAAGATTTATTTGAGTCTCTTTTTAATTTATTGTGGACATGTATGAGTGAGAGAAGGAAAGGTGAGGACGTGCTACTGCAATCCTTGAGTGGTTCTAGAGTGTTGTGTTCTGCGGTGCCAAATTACTTGTCTCTCTGGAAAGGTTAGGAGGAAAAATGAGGCACTTTTAGCAAGTCAGATTTGGGTCCATAGGGACTGATGTGGTATGGTGACTCAGTCCCTACATGTTGATGTTCTATGGTCCTAGGCATACTTCTGTTTATGAGCAGAATCCCTGCAACATGGTGACACCAACACTTGGTCTGGTAAGTTTTTTTGGGTCTCCTGAGTAGTGGTCGTGCATGTCCACAACACCCTTACACCTACCATCGGAGACATCTATGGCGTTAGCTGTATATACAACATACCCTGATATGCTATTCAAAATCGTGTGGAATGAGTCTGACACCTTTGTCTCGTTACCTTATATAGACGCTTTATTCATTTTGTTTTGCGCTCCTTGGTGGCACAGCCAGAAAAGGGTTGGCCTGCAAGGGCAAGCCCAGTTGCCTGCAGTGCCTACAATAAATCCTGTAATCGCTCAAAAATTTACTAAATTGAATCTTTGTTTCCCCTTAAGGGACCACAAGGCAAGCACATAATCTTTTCTATGTGCTTACCCAGTGGATTAGTTCCCAGGATTGGAGACTACAACACCTTGGAAATATTTTTTTCTCAGTCTCTATTATCTATCAGGGCACTCCCTTGATGTCTGTCTTACCATTTGAGAATAAAACAAATGCAAAACTTGCCGGTGGTATTTGCAACAATTCTGTCTAACGTTAACGGTAAAGCTGTATCACTGGCTATACGCCTGAAGGCTTACAACTATTGCACTAGCCGACGGTGACTGTTAGTTGCCTATAATTTTTGCAGATATATATACACCCTTGGGCGACAATAATTTGGGAACCAGACATTCCAATCCCCCTCTTCGCAAGCCTAGTAAGTACAAGGATGCCAAGCAAACCAGTGAGTTTATTAAAAAACCATGGGATAAATGTAAACTAACACAGAAAGGTAAACCTCGCTTAGGTTCTCCACCTCCGGAGTCCTCTGAGAGACGGTATGATTTATGTAATCCACTAAAATCAATACTCCTGACTGGTATCAGGCAACTGATACACGTTCTCCACATTCCTTTCAGGAATTGTCTGATAAGCAGTATGACAGAGGATGGTGATCTGACCACGGACAAGAAGAGTAGGTGAAACAGAAATGGGAGACACAACGTGCGTCCGACATGAAGATAATGAAGGAGGCACATCTCCCCCATATTAAGCCTCTTTTTAGAAAGCGAAAGTTGTGGCTATAACAGCTAAATATGCCACAGACAATAAAAACCATCCTCCTGAAGAGGAGTTGGGCAGTGACTCTCTTCCACAGCATGGCAGAAGTCACCCTTATGCGCCGGAATCTCCAATAATTTTCGGTAGCGAAAACAGCTAATACCTTTGTTACAGTTGAGACCCCTGATAGATGTGTATCCCCTCCTGACAGGTTAAATAAACTAAACATTCAAATCAAGGGTGTCAAACAAACTTAAGAGGCAGAATTAATTCTTGCACTAGCTGTGAACTATATCACACAATCATGTCGGCTGGAATAAGGAATCTCCTTATTATGTTATACCCTTAAGGTCCCATCCGTAAGTTCAACCACAATACTGTATCAAAGGAAATGCGAAAACACCTGTTACAGAACTACTCTCCCAATTGGAGTACCAGGGAATAAGTGAATTCTGTGTTTCTCAGATAACTAATCCTCTTTTTCCTGTTTTGAAACCAGACATTTAAACAGTCAGACATGCTTTTTTGCAGTACAAAACACACATAGTATGGCACTAATTATTAATATTAATTAATAAACAATTGCTAAACCACTTTGGATGTATCGAAAAGTTTCTTTAGTCACAATCTAACATTTGAAAGCAGAGATCGGACAGCCATCTCGGCGCATGGTTTTCAAATGAGATATGAAAGGTTGTCAGGCAAGATGGCGGCCGCGTGAAGCTGCCCAAAGGATTGCTCTCTGACCTGGCCGGTCTATAATGCCTAGGCTGACCCCAGCTGCAAACCGCTATATCCGACATCAATACAGCTTGCCTTGAAGTTTGCCTTGAAATACTTACTTGCGGCAGTCCCGATGGTGTGCCATGTCTCTGGTGCTGCGGCTCCAAGATTTTTGTGGCTCAGTCACGCCGCACTGTATCACAGTGTCTCTCTTCTAATGGCTCCCAAGGCTATCAAGGCTCCAGAGGGTGGATGATTTTACTGCTGGTGTTCAGGCTGCAGTTTGCGAAACTCCGCCTACGGACTTTGTGGAGCAGGGCATGGCAGCGGTGGAGTGTGGTGGCGTTCCACAGGAGTTCGTGCAGACAACAGATTGCCCCCCCCCGAGTAGTCTAGGATGGGGCCAAGGATGGGGCTCCCAGTAGCAATGACGGTAGCACAGAGGGCATTGGAAAACCTGGCATGGATCACACT
Organism: Lissotriton vulgaris; assembly: GCF_964263255.1. NCBI lineage: Eukaryota > Metazoa > Chordata > Amphibia > Caudata > Salamandridae > Lissotriton > Lissotriton vulgaris. Next base: position 256,068,748 of record NC_141688.1, read on the forward strand.
CCTTCAGATGCAGGAAACAAGAGGAAGACTCTGACGGTTCCCGGTATGTGTACAGGAAAACCGGTAAGCCGCAAACCCCTATTGAAACCTTATGGTGCCTCTGTACGCACGCCTATTCAGCTGAGCAGCAAGAAAATAGTGCGCCAGGGTTATTAGGGGGTGTGGCAATTATGAATGTGACTGAAACTCCTGGCTCTGACTCTACTCCTGTTCTGAGCACGTCATTAACCCCTGGCAGCTCTATTTCTCTATGCGATGAAAGCTATGTTATCAGTGCTTCCTGTTGTAGCAACAGCTGGGCTAAATGATACAGCAGGGTTGGAGAGTATTTGTTCTGCTATTTCTGTACCATCTACTCAAGCCCAAAATCAAAAGGAGGACAATATAAGCTCTGATTCAAGAGGTCTAGAACCTGATTTGAACTCTCTTCTAGAGGTGCAGGACGGAGGGAGTATAATACCCGGTACTCGGATAGAGATAATTTTTTCTCCATGGCGGAGGAATCAGATTCGGCTGCGGGAAGAAAACTGGAATTGGAGACATTTGAGGGCGAAGGGTCGGCTGACGCCAGCGATACAGATAGTGCACCTAACACCGCTGATACACTTAGACACGTTGGTACCCATACTAGGCGGGGGGGGGGGCGAAATGGCCCCGGGGTCAAAGCACTCATACCCAATCTGATTCGGACTCACATCTACAGTGTGACTATTCTAACACTAACTCTGGCCGTGAAGGGGTAGAGGAAGGGCTTAGTTTTCAAGAGAACCCCCAGGCATCCAGCACTAAAGATGGACAGTGACCCTCAATGTCTCTTATATATGCAACCCTTAAAGCGATGCAAATGGAGGCCCGTCAAGAACATAAAAGGGCCCAACTGGTGACAAAAAAAATCCTGGGTGCAATCCGGAAGATTACAAAAGCCTGTACTGAAGTTATGGCTCATACAACGGCATTGGAGGAGCGGGTGGTGGGTCTTGAAGCTGGTTTGGAGAGTTCTGAACAGAAGACCTCTGCTAATGACGCCAGAATGATGGATGTTTTGTGGAAGCTTGAGGAGTCGGAAAACAGACAGCAAGAAAACTACCTGCGTCTGCTGGGTATTGAAGAAAATGCTGAAGGGAGGGACATATACGGCTTTGTAATTAAGCTTTTCAAGTCCGCCTTCCCAGAGTTGTCATCTTGGAACTGGGAAGCTGAGATCCAGCGCGTTCATCGGTTTCCCTTAATGGTAAAGAAAAACTCTGGGCAAGACCAAAGGCCACAAGCTATTCTTATCTGTTTCATAAACTTTCTTCTGCGACAGGCAGTCATTGAAAAGGCTAGACCGGATGCCAAGAAATCCGCTGAAGGGCAGACTTCCTACGTGCCGCTGAACTTCTGACACACTACGGTGGAGAGGCGGTGGCGCCTGAGGCAGATGATTCCATCATTTTAGAAATTTGGCTGCGAAGTCTATTTGATGAACCCTGCTCATTTGAAAGTGATTTATCAGGGCCGGGCAAGGGTGTTTATGTCTAAGATCCAAGCCTGGGATTATTTAGTTAGTTATCGGGTGAATAGGAAAGGTTGTATGATGAATAGTTGGAAGAGGATACTGAGGGGATAGTTGATAGTTGAAAAGAGATAAATAAGGCTATTGGGCCAAGGTGTTTTCTCCCTCTAGTCTCTACTTCCATGTTTCATTATTACTGATATATTGTGGCTATTTGACCTTGCCAGAGGCTGTTTTATTTTATGCTTTGCTTCTTCATTTTTCGACTCTAAGGGCAAAGGGTAGGGGGACCTGGGGGTTTCATTTTTGTTTTGGTACAGGTTAGACCAAGGCGTTGGATAAAGGGGGAGTTTACTTCTTTTCTTCTTATCTTTTCTTTTTTTGGGTCAGGGAGCAACAGGGGCGCACAACGTGGGAGGCATTACAAGGGTCCAGTGACCTTTTTTGCTGATGTGAAGGGGGGCCGGGTTGGGAGTGGGCGGATCCAAGTCAAGGGGGGAAAGGTATTGGGCACTTGGGAAGTAGCAATCAGATGTATCTTTTTTTCATAGTTCCCTGTTTTGTTTACTGTTGGCATAGTACATATAATCAATGGGGGGAGTCCGGATATCCACGATTAATATATGTGGTTTGAATGACCCAGTTAAGCGGGGTAGGATCAAAGAGGACATCCGAATTCTCAGGGCTGATATTATTTGTCTCCAGGAGACTCCTATTCAAGCTAGCAAAACTCAAATTATGAAATTAGATGGGTTTCAATTGGTGATATGCTCCAAACAGGAGGCCAAGACTAGGGGGGTAGCTATATCTGATCGTTGTGGTCTGGCAAATTTCCCACGCTCAATCTCAGACAAATATGGTAGATGGGCCATAACTCAATGTGTCACCGAAAATAACATTTTTACCCTTTGTTCAGTTTATAGCCCGGTATTAGACGTCACTGGGATATATGATTGGCAGAATACAGAATTGGTGGGTTGGCCGCTCCCACTGATTATCTGTGGAGATTTTAATATAAATTTGGGTTGGGCTGTATCGAATCAATCTGAAGTGGGCTATCAGGGGCGAAAACCGAGAGTCTTTTGGTCTTTAAGTCAGTTGAGAAAGCTTCAAGGGCTAGTGGATGTTTGGGCAGCAGTCAGAAGCGGGGAAGATGGGTTTACATATTATTCAGCCCCACATCAATCACATTCTAGATTAGATTATTTCTTTATTTCTCATAGTTTGGTGGCGGGCTGTTACATCCAGAAATACCCCAAGGTTATGTCAGACCACAGTCCGCTGGTTCTGGAAGTATCTCTTAAGTGTCCAAAGAATAGGTGTGGTTGGACTTTTAATAGGGCTCTACTGAACGATAACCAATATGTTGAACATATCGGTGTCTGGATCACTAGGGTTTTTTATGAGAACTGGGGGAGCACTAGCCCCCAGAATGTTTGAGACACGTTCAAAGCTAGGGTTAGAGGGGAAAACACTCAGTTTGGATGGCAGGCTCAAAAACAAGAGAAAAAAAGATCAATAATCTATCTGCTGAATTGAGCAAAGCAGAGCTTAACCTGCTTCAGGAAATCTCGGTAAACGTGGATATTGAGGTGGCACAAACAAAGATTGCAACCACTAGAGCTACCATAACTGAGATCTCCTCTAGTAAATCTGCTGCCAGGTATCTTGCCTGGTGCACAAACATTTATCAAAGTAATGAGAGAACAGGGCATACTCTTGCTGTACGTATTAGGTAAAAAGATGTTCAAGCTCGAATCATGGGAGTTAATGATCCAGACATTGGGTTTGTAAAGGACCCCGATGCTATCCTTGTAGCTTTTGAAAAATTCTACCAGAGATTGTACTCTGAGGAAAAGATGAATATCTCAACATTGCAGGATGAGATAGCGGGATTCCTGGACCGGGTGACAATTGAACCACTGCCCTCCACAGACTTGGCAATGCTGGAAGCACCAATTACTCTAGCGGAGGTTACTAAGGCTCTAGAAACAGTCCCATCGGGCAAAGCTGACGGTCTTGATTTTTTTCCAGGAGAACTTTTTAAGACATTTTCAACACAGCTTGCCCCAATTCTGTTGGAGTTATTTAGTTTGATTCAGGGGGGGGGGAACCTCCACCAGATTCATAGAGATTTGCTAAAATTTTTGTTTTTTTAAAGTAAGGTAAGCCGGCCACTGATTTAGGGGCATATCGGCCAATCACCCTGATTTATAATGACGTCAAAATCTACTCAAAGATTCTGGCGAATAGACTAGCTTTGGTCATTAAAAAAGTGGTATCGCATAGCCAACATGGCTTTTGTTCCTGGCCGAGAAACCATAGACCACATCCGTAGAGTCATAACTCTATTTGATTATACCAAGGTGACAGGAGACCCTATGGCGCTAATTTTACTGAACGCCGAAAAGGCCTTTGATAGGGTCTCCTGGCCCTTTTTAAGGGTGGTCATGAAACATTATGGAACTGGGGAAGGCTTTATCCGGGCTACAAAGAGTATGTATTTAGAACCTGTAGCCAAGATAGCGCTGATGAGAGCATATTCGGGGAGATTAGTATAGAGCCGGGCACCAGTCAAGGATGTCCCTGCTCTTCTTTGCTATTTGTAATTTATATTGACCCTTAAATTAGCTTAATACAAGAGAGCCAGGCAATTCAACCAGTATGTGCTCCAGGAGGGGAGGTATAAATTCTAGGGTATGCTGACGATCTAGCAATAGTCACACCAGCTACGCAGGAGATCTTAGCTGAGCTTGGGGTCTTAACATCTCGATTAGGGAGAGTCTCCAGGTATACATGAATGAAAGCAAAACTCAAATAGTTATCAACGAGAAGGTAGACATTGTTGACTCAAGGATTGTAGCGAGTGCAAGGTATCTCGGGGTTGAGATAAGCTCCACCTCAACAACTATTGTAGATCTAAATCTCGAGCCACTTTTAGGTAAAATGAAAGCTGATACTAAAAGAATGAGTAATCTTAACTTGACGCTTAAGTGTCAAAGCAACGTCATTAAAATGATTTTTCTACCTAAGATCCTCTAATATTTTAGGGCTATTCCTCTTGAATTCAATAAGGGATGGTTCCGGAAATTTGACCAGGTCATCTCTTGGTTTTTATGGGCGGGGCGGCGCCCAAGTCAGGCATTACGATATATGACATTACAGAGGGATCAGGGGGGATGGTCTGTTCCTAATTTCCAAATTTATTACTGGGCTATCACCTTGAAGTATTCTGCCGAATTGATAAATGGTGCAAACCCGGACAATTCTGAAATTTCGATTTTTCAACTTATTTGTGGGGTAGAAGCTAGGGGTCTTTTATTGCGACATATCGATTTTGCTTATTTTGAGAGGGTTACGTTTAAGGTGTTGATTGGAGTATATAAAGTTTGGACCGCAGTCAGTAAAAAGGTTGGAGTTCCCAGGGTGCATAGGTATTCCCCCCTTGGTAAAAATGCTATCCTATGTTCGGAAAGTTTTAATGATGGTTATTTTCATAGGTGGGGGGATAAAGGGATTTATTGTATCGGGGATCTTTTGTCTGGGGATTGTATACTCTCTTTTGATGCCCCTAAAGAACGATTTGGGATAGGGAATATGGATTTCTTCACATTTTTACAAGTTCGGGATTTCCTGGAAAAGAAATGTCAGAACCGGAGACAAATCCCTTTTTTAGAAATGTTTAAAAATATGTTACCACAAACCGCTGCCATTCACAAAGCCATCATGGAGAAAATGGGGGAGGATTTAATCGAACCCTTCGATCGGTGGCAAACAGCGGTACAGGCTGGGCAGGGGGACTGTGAGGACTCCCTGTACTTTAGTCAAAAATCATGCATATCTGCCAATCTATAAGTACAGTGCTTTAAAACCTGGTGTAATTTGTATGTCACCCCCACTCGAATTCATAGATGGAGGGGTACCACCGGTATCAGCTGCCCGCATTGTGGGGTGGTAGCTGCGGATAGCACCCATATGTTTGCCACTTGTCTGGAACTTTCCCAATTAATATTTAAATTAGAACTCAGGCTGAGGGCAATTCTAGACATGCATTTGACACTCACCCCTCTGACAATAATGTTGGGTATCTCTGAGAAAGTGATGGATGAATATTATAGGAAACTAGTGTTTTTTGCTATGGCTGTCTATTGTTTATGTATAGCTACAGTATGGCTTGATGTAACCCCTCCGATGTTTGGCTCAACAAATTTCTATCTATATACAATTGGGAAATAGCAGTGGTGAAGAGGAGAGGAAGACGTGCCAGAGAGAGAGGAGAGAAGCTATGGCTTCCTCTGTCCAATTGGCTCAATCAGTAGTCATGACATATGTATATTTTCTTTTTCCTGTGTGTTCATTAATTTCTTTCTTTTTTCGGAAGAGCTAGCTTGCTGGGGTATGGATCGGACGGGGTGGGGGGTAAGAACAATTTTTTAAAAACAGCTGGGGTATTAACCACAGTTCTTGATTTTTTTAATTAATTTTTAAAGAAATATGTTTGGTTTCTGTGTCTGGTACCCCAATAAAAATCTTTAAAAATAAAATAAAAAAAAGAGATATGAAAGGCTCCCCTTGGGCTGTAAGAATAGCCCAGAACTATTTTTTGCATGCATAATTTCAATTCCTCACAATATTTAGCATTTTATTATGTAGATTGTATCTACCTTACAGGCAATTCATTGAATCCCCAATTGGCCAGAGTAGATCGCATCATATTTGGATTTGCTGAACTTGGCTACAAGTTCAACTTCAATAAATCTAATAAAACTTTTCTGAGTATCCTTCTTCTAGCATGTAAATTTACACACAAGTATAACTACATTGTGCCTAATTTTTGGGAGACATGTGCACAACTGGAATGTCCAAATACGTTAAGAAATTACAGTACCTGCTAGGAATTCTAGATTCTGGCAATCCATATACATACCAGTTTATGCACAATACATTAAACCTATTTATTAATTATTAGCCCTGATTTTTCCACTGCACGTTTGATATCAGAATACACTCTGATCATAACAAGCTGACTTACTAGCTATACATCATTCACACACACGTGTAAATACCAAGACCCTTGTCACCCGGATTTTACTGGGTGTAATTGGATTCACCTGTATCACTTTTAATGACGATGAAACAATGCCGAGTGCATATCAGTTGCATTTATATTCAAATGCAGAATTGCATTCCACTGAAAAAAATACTAACTTCAGTGCAGTTGCCGATCCTTAGAGAGTGACCATTTGCATAAGGGAAACACATCAATGCCTTTCTCCAGTGCCAGCCTAAGAGGCAGTCACAAAACCTTGCATTCCTAACACTAATGCCCTCCACCCTAGATGGATATAATGGGTAGCATCCTTAACAGCTGTTGATGTAGACTTTGTCTTCGACCCATCTTTGCAGACACAAGAATTTTCACAGTATGTACATGCTTATCCCATGCCAAGCTCCATCTTCTTGAACTGTATAAATATTATTTACAATAATGATCCAGCCTCACCTGCTATAGGTCCTAAACAGCAATATTAAGCGGCATGCGCTACTGTTGTTGATGTTATGTTATGTTATGTTGTTATGTTATCATAAGCTTGTAAAGCGCCTTATCACCCAGGGGTATCTAAGACACACAACACCAGTGAAGCACACAGCCACCCGATCAGAGAGGCCCCCAAGCCTCCAGGAAATGCACAGTTTTCAGATTCATCCTGAAAGGGAGAAGATTGGTTTCTTTCCTGAGGCTAGCTGGAAGGTGATACCTAGCCAGAGGAACAGTATTAGAGAAGGCTCTGCCACCCTTAGACGCGAGGTTAAACCGGGGGCAAACCAGATTACATGCCTCAGCCGATCACAAGGTCCTACTTGGCACGTAAGTAGTAAGCCGTTCATTGATATAGCTCGGAGCTGAGCCATACATGGCCTTATGTACGATACAGAGGCTCTTAAATTTCGCTCTTTGGGCAATTGGCAACCAATGAAGCTCCTGTAGTAGGGGCGTGGCCCGAGTACACCTGGGTTTATTCAAAATAAGTCTGGCGGCATCGTTCATTAAAACTTGTAGCCTATCTAAAGATGTTTTGGTAGGCCATAGTATAAAGAGTTCCCGTAGCCCAGGTTAAGTTGGATGGCAACTTCCAACCACGGAAAACTCGCACCCAGTCTCTAGGTGACAATACTACGCAGTTGCATGAACTGAAGGCTTTGCTTTTTGCACTTAAACATACAGATCCTGAATTCCATACACTAAAGGTGTGTGATTTATACTACTGTGTTCAGTCCTTTAATGATAATTTACATTACTGCCAGCAGAATGGATTGAAAGAATATAAAGGCAACACAATCAAGCATAAGACATTTTGGGCCATATTATCAAGAACGGCGATAACATTATTGCTGCTTTAGCGGCAGGAAACTGCCGCTAAAGCGGGCAAAAAGGGACTTGATAATATGCCCTTGTGAATTCCCATAGAAGCCCAGGTTCTGGTGTGCAGGACATCAAACTTGGGCTACTATGGGATTCACAAGGGCACATTATCAGGCCCTTATCGTCGCTTTAGCAGCAGTTTCCTGCTGCTAAGGCGGCGATAATGTTATCTCCGTTCTTGATAATATTATGTGTTAAAGTGACAGACCTCAAAGATAGGTTGATAGGGGCTCAGGTAACGCATACATTTAATCATCAGTTTGTAGTAATACATGTTGTACAGAATTGTTTAGCTGATGAAACAGCTAAATTTGCATTTGGGATTGCTACTGTTACTGAAATTAATCATTCTAAAATAAGAATAGATAGTGATATCTTGGCTGCTGTTAAGGCAGATAAAGACGGCACCCCTTTACCCAAATGTTTTCCTTCTAAATATTCTTATCACTGAAATGACCAGAACATCCCTTTTGTTACTATTTCAGGGATTGGCGATCCTTTGATTCCCAACCAAGACCATAGACTAGTTTTAGAAATAGCCGCACATGTAAGTGTTCCCTATGCACACATGGTTGTGGTGGCCACAAATTCCCTGCTATAGCAACGTTATTTATAGCACGGCTTCTATCAGCAGACCAAGAAGTTTGTCCTGTGGTGCAACATTTGTCAATAAATTAAGGCTTCCACCTTGGCTTGTCCACGACAGACACACCTTTTGATTTCTAACAAGTCTTTTGGCGGCATTTAATTGGATCACTGTGGTCCTTCTGTTTCAGATACTGCTTGTAAATTCATTTTAGTTGCAGTTGATTCTTGATCCAGTTTCCTCTGGGTATGGCCACAGTGTTCAGTTGGCACTCTAACCGTTATTTAAGGCATGAAAGTCATTATCAGAATACATGCATGCAGTCCACTCCACTCGTACAAGAGCTTGGCTTTGGCGTCTATATGAGGTTCAATGAGCACCTAATAACCTCTTTAAAAGATCTATGTGTGGGCTGAGCTCTTATGCAGTACTTTTTGACATCAAGATGTACGTACCAGACATTGCCAATCCAGACACTATGGCAGCAGCGTAGCCCTTTGATATAGATAATCGTTGTGCTGTCTTACAAGATCTCCAAATGTTCTGTGACAGCCAATCAACAAACATTTGAAAACATCTTCCTCTCCTAGCATTAAGGAGAAACCATTACCTTACGTCTAATCTCTTTCGGGAGCAGGTTGTGGTCAAAAAGGAGTTTGGTCTCTCATACCAAGTGTCAGTGCCAGATCATGGCATCCAGGAAACAAAGACTGTTATCCTGCCACCAGTTTCTAGTTCTAAATATAATCATTTAGTTTCCAATGAACATGTCAAACTACACCAAATGGCCGATTCTAAACACTAAGCCTTGAGATGTCCTCACTACCATACAGGTCAATCCTCTGCAGTAGGTGAGCACCACTAAAGCTATTTCTGCACCATGACTGAAGTAAGCACTGCGTCTTCTGCAGCTGCCATCATATATACCGATCCACCACTCTTGGATATTTTAAGTCCTGTTACTGGACAAGCCTACCTGACCCAGGTGGGCTGTAGCGGAGCGTTCGGGTTCTTTCTCTTGTAATGAGAGCTCCCGTCGAGCATGGGTATTTTTAGCGGTTCTGTTATCCCTGATGCACTTTATTTTTGAAATCACCCCTTTTTTTACCAAAAACGAAGAGTCACCTCCGACAGTCTGGCCGTCTGACCCAGTCTCCTTTCGGTTTCCATGCACGTTCACAAGGGCGTGTTTCAGGCTGACTCAGTGTCTGTTCGAGCTCCCCCGAGTGCTTCGTTACCGGCTCTGCTCCTGCAGCAGACACAGATTTGGACGCCGGTGGTGCCGTGGAAGTGGCACCGGGCCACCCTGGAGCTCCGTCGTGGGAGGCACGTGTGCTCCCTTTGTAGAGATATTCGCTGCGAGGTTGCGGGCAGGAAGGGGGGCAAGGCGGCATCAGGAGGTGCAGACGTATCCACATTGGCGTATGCTTTGGCTTCGGCAGCAGTAACAGCAACGGCAACGGAGGGAGTGGAGGAAGTCGACGTACCCGGGCCAACAACGAATAAGGTGAAGGGGAGCCAAGGAGATGGGAGGACAGTGGTTATTTAATCTCTGAGGGCAATAGAAGAGACGCTTGAAGAGGGACTTGAAGAGGGATCAGTTGGGCTTGAGGAAGGGTTAAAACTGGGCGCAGGGTCCATAAAACAGAAGACTAGTTCGGTTAAAAATCCATATTCCCTCAGAAGTCATAACTTAAATCAACCTGAGTTTTCCTCGAATTTGAGTCCAGCAATAACTAATAAGGGGCGCAGAGGAAAAAGGGCAGCTAAAAACCTGAACCTACATCTTAACCAGGGGCGGAAGACCAATTGTGGGAAATTAAATTTCTTTGGTGCCTCAGCTTTGGAAACCACGCAGGAGATTGGGGGGGAGGACAATATTGCTGTGGGGCCTAAACCGATTAACCCAACCAGTGAAATACTTGCTAACAATAGCATTAGTACCACCAGTGCCATTAAAATGCCATCTAAACCCTCTTCTTACCTCTCCTCAGAGATCAAACCTAAACGAGCAAAGAAATCCAAGATAGCAAAATCAGTTCTGGATTTAGGTTCCAAAATAACACCATCTCTGCGGTCTTACTTTAAGGCCATACCTCAGGTCTTGAACCTTGCGCAGAGCAGCCCCCCCCTGCCTGTGCACCCTCAGATACAAATTCTACCTTAGCTACATCCGGCTGTTTGGCCTCTTCAGTCTCTTGTTCTCAAAATATGGAAAAGGAGCTACATAATGAATCAACCTGGTGAGAAGGGATGCCTATCTACCGATATTACATTGGCAGATACTATTATTCTTTCCTTAGAGGCACCAATGGGGCAGCATAGTAATAGCAGCAACAGCCCTATCAGCTCTTCAAGTCTTAATGAGCCTGTCTTGATACCGGTGGCATCAACTAGTATCACGGAAGTGGAAGACTGTAGCCTCCTTGGCAAACATACCGGTTCGAAATCGGACCCATGTCTCGAGCCTGTAGCGTTAGGGAATCAACAACAACAATTTGAGGCTTCCTTAAATGTGAATGAGAATATTCAGTTACAGCCGGCTCACAGCCCTCCCCCTAGCTCTGACACACAATTACTTGCTAGCACAACTGCCTCTGGTATACCCCCAGATCTTTCCTCAGTACTGACTATGTTTTCTAATCTGTCGGCTGATATCAAACGTGGTTTTGAGGAGTCATCCAAAATCCAGAAAGAGATCAGGACGTATTGCGAATCATTAGATAACAAAATAGACGGGCTCTTTTCAAGAACCGGGGCGTTGGAAGAAACAACTGCTGCAATGTCTCTAGAATTAGCAAGTGCTAAGGAAGATAAAGCGAAACTCAAAAGAGAGGTCATCACACTCGCTAATAGGATGGAGGTCCTGGAAAACAATGCGAGGCGCTGTAATATCTGCATCTTGAATGTACCTGAAGGAAGAGAAGGAGCTGACATCAAGTCATATATCATCCAACTCCTTAAAAGATCTCTAAGTCTAACGCATACTGAGGAGGAATTGAATGTTGACATTCAGCGGGTTCATAGGGATCCCTTCAGGCAGAATCCGCAGCGGACGAAACCCCAGAAGATATTGGTGAACTTTCACACTTTCCTATTGAAGGATCACATTCTTAACTTAGCCCTCAAACAAAAATCTCTGACTGGAGGGGGGTTTTCTTTCCAAATACGATCTGATCTGTCAAGGGCAACCCTTGACAGACAGTCGGAATTGGGTAGGAGAATGGAGGCCTTTAGGAACTTGGGGGCATCTGTGCAGCTAAGCTTTCCTGCGGCACTGAAGATCATGTTTAACAACAAAATGTTCAATGTTCGTACAGTCCAGGCTGCAGATGAGCTACTGATGAATATTGGCACTCCTAAAAGTTGACGATAGAGTAGACTTAAACTGAGAAATTTGTGGGTCCCTTCTATTCTGGACTATAGAGTTTATGCATGAATGAATATACTAAAACTTTAGGTTTACATAAACCTTCCCTATAAAAGAGTAGAAAAACAAGATAAATTAGTAAGAAGAAAGTAGAAATAATTGGAAAAAAAGGAGACTTAACAAAAAAAAAAAAAGAGGTAGAAAGGAAGAAAAAAAATAATAATAATAATAAATAAATAAAAAGGGGAAATAAATATACAAATAAATCACTAAAACCTTTTTAGAGTTACAATCCATTGCAACTCAATTAATTTTGAGTGTGGCCACAGTCCGGGGTATCACAAACCGGACATGTTTGGGTTGGTCAATCAAGGGCTTCTCAGGGGAGGGGGGTCGGGCTCCACGTGGGTGAGGGTTAGGGTAAAAAAACACAAAAAGTGTCTCATCTCCAAATTGGCTGTTGATAATGTCATATGTAAAAAATGGATGGGTTTTGCATCTTCAAGTAGTACCAAGGGGTGTAAGTTAGCAGGGTTCAGTACCACTAGATATATCAACCATGAGTACCATTAAGATTCTCTCCTGGAACGTTAATGGCCTGCGCACCAAACCCAGATCAAACACGGTTTTACAATATATGCGTGATTGTGATGCGCAGGTCATTATACTCCAGGAGGCACACCTAGATGAAGCTGAAGTACTAGACTTGGTAAAAAAAAAACACTTCTCAAACAGTTAACACTAGAGGGGTTACCATCCTCTTTAAAAAAACTATTACTACTAGAATCTTGAAGCAGAAGGTTGATCCCTTGGGTAGGTGGGCAATTGCGGTAGTCATGATAGGTGGTTTACGCCTCACGTTAGTAGGGTACTATGGGCCTAACCGAGATGACCCTTCTGTCCTGGTCTCGCTATTTTCTGAGCTCTTGCATTTTCCAGAACCAATGATAATAGCGGGTGACTTTAATATCGTGCTTGATCCCCTGATGGATAAGTGCACTTCTAGCCGACAACTTGCTCTCTCTAAATCCAGAGATTTCTTACTTAAATCCATGCATCAATATGGAATTATTGACATCTGTAGAGCAAGGTCGGGACAGAAAACTGATTTCTCCTTTCGAAACTACAAATATCGTCATAGATCTAGGATCGACTTCTTTCTAGTAAACAGAGCTCTGATTAATTCAGTTAGGAGCGTAACCTATTTACCATCTCATCTGTCGGATCATTCAGCGGTACTTTTAGATCTTGAACTACAATTTCAACCCCCTCTCCTTACATCTCCTGACGATTTGGAGTATATTAGAGTAGAAACGCACAAATTCTTTTAAGTTAACATTGGTTCTGCTTGTTCCAGTACAGTATGGGACGCTTTTAAATGTTCTTTGAGAGGGGTCATTAAGAACAAAACTACGTTTCGAAAGAAACAGTATGCACAAGAGATCGCATTGATAGAGGCTAACCTTTTGACAGCCCAATCTCAGAGTTAGAAAATCTCAACAGAGCCCCTGAGTATGTCACACTGGCTAAACGGGAGGAGTTGATGAAGCTCAAAGGCCAACTAGCTTCTCTACTTAACCAGCGCGTTTTGCAAAGGTGGGAAGCTAGTAAATTAGCCATTTTGAATTCGGTGAAGGGGCGGGTAAATTACTAGACTGGAAGTCTAGAACTGATCAGACCCGCAACAATATTGGGTCTATAATTACTAGCTCCGGTACAGTATCATCTGACCCAGAAATTAGGTCAGCCTTTAAAGACTTTTTCCAGGCTATCTATCAAGAGGATAACAACATCTCCTCTTAAAATGTAAAGCATTGGCTTAATAAAATCTCACTGCCATCACTCTCTACAGAACAAGTCGCTTTTTTAGATCAGGCTATAACGGCAGAAGAGGTATCAACTGCTATTCTTAACAGCAAGTGCAGAAAGGTGGCGGGGCCAGATGGCCTGCCCACCGAGATATATAAATATCTCGTGGCTGATATTGCTCCCTTTCTTGCCTAGTTATTCAACCAAGTTTTGATGGAGGGTGATTTACCACCCACATCGTGGAATAAAGCTTCGTTCAAGCTCATTTTGAAACCAGGAAAGGCCTCCACCGCCTGCGGCTCGTATTGCCCCATTTCAATACTCAACGCCGACTACAAGATCTTTGCGTCACTTTTAGCTAAGAGGTTGGGGCAGGTCGCTCCCTCAGTCCTACATTCCAATCAAAAGGGCTTTGTTGAAGGTCGCCAGCTTTTCGAACTGATGTACGACCTAATAGGAGCGATCGATATGGCAACTAGCTCATCGATACCCTTGGCTATTCTCACGTTGGACGCAGCCAAGGCCTTTGACAGGGTCAACTGGGTGTACCTGTCGGCGGCCTTGGAAAAATTCGGCGTGGGCTGGGCTTTCCGCAGAGCGGTGGAACTGTTATACCATAATCCATCGGCTTCGGTCTTGGTTAATGGCGGACTGTCAGAACCATTTAATATCACAAGGGGTACACGACAGGGCTGCCCGCTATCGCCCCTGCTTTTCGATCTCCACATCGAGCCATTTGCTCAATTAATTCAGGAGGAAAATAACATCATACCTTTCAGATATAGAGATTAGGGAAAAAAAGTATCCCTGTATGCTGACGATATCATGATCATAACTTCAGATATCAGCACTGCGTTTCCAACAGTCATAAACTTAGCACGACAATTTGGTAACATCTCTGGCTATGAAGTAAATGCCACCAAGACCGAGGTTATAGTGTGGAACAGTGCAGCAACGGGGCTTCCTGTGCAACCCTGTGACAACATGAGATATCTTGGCATAAAAATAGTCAAGGATATCAATACGATCGCCTCTACTAACTTTACTTTGGTGGCTAAAGAATGTAGGAAACTAATGAGTTCTTGGGGACATCTTCCACTAACGCTCCTGGGCTGGTCAAACTTAGTCAAAATGTCTATCTTACCTAGGTTGACTTTTATTTTCAATAGTGTACCACTCTATTTTGATAAAACATTGATAGCAAAGATGCAGAGTGACATCACCTCATTTGTCTGGAAGAACAAGAGTGCAAGAATAGCTTGGAGGAAACTGAGGCGTCATAGGGAGAAGGATGGTTTGGCTGGCCCAGACCTCCAGATTTATGCTTGGGCCTTTCAGTTGACACACGCCCGAATGCTACTTAAAACTCCATTAGATCGAGGCATCGGGTCGTTGTTTTCAACATTACTACAGGGTGAAGGTCTAAATCAGTTGAGGTTTCTATTCAAGTTCGGTGACCCCAAATTTTTTAAGAAGATCAAACTGAAGGTGTTGCAGGGCCTAGCAAGAACCTGGTATAATCTCAGAGTCAACACCAAGATAGGCTATCACTCTAATAGATCTCCTATATGGGATCTCCCTGCTCCTCCTGGCTGAGCTAACGACGTACTAACAAGTCCATTAAAAGACGCTGGAATTTCTACATGGGGAGACCTGTTCTTTGAGGGGGATATGTTCTCCTGGGAACATCTAGTGAGCAAGGTGGGTCCTAACTTTTCTAGATTTAAAAGTTTTACAAATCTCAAGTTGGGCACAAGCGCAAAGTACTGGGCCTCCTCATCGCCAACAACCACTTCTAGGAGGAAGTAGCCAACTGGAATCTTCTTTACTTGATAAGACGCCTGCACCTAAGGAGGTCTCCTTTTTTTATAACCTGATTTTAGAGGAGATTGATGGGGAATTCCATCTTCCAGACCAGTTTTGGGGCTCCCTGTTGCCTGCAATAAACTTGCATGAATTATGGTTAACCTCCTGCAATGTCCTTTGGGATATTGTCAAACCTGCTTGGCTTCGTAGAAACCACCTCTACACTCTTCACAGGGCCTATTATTCTCCTCCGGCTAGTAATTTTTGGAGAAGTGGACAAAAAGCGCAGTGCAAATAACAACCCTTTGTTCTTCTCTATGCTGGTGGCTCGACGTGAAATTTGCAAGCGTTGGAAAGAGGTTTCTCCTCCGTCGTTACATGACTGGTGTTCCTCCATACTGCAAATATCAAAAATGGATCTTTCCAGGGCTGGAAAACCTGACAAAAGAGCTTTTTGGCGGAAACTGAATTGGTCCTAATTACTTGAGCTGGGGTTTTTTTATTAATTTTTTTTATTTTTTTATTTACAGTGGAGTGGTGTGGCTCACTGGTAAGAGGCGGCAGACCCGGAAGCAGACACCGGGACCAGGGTTCAATTCCCGACGCGGCAGGGTCGTGGACAAGGGTCAACGGACTTGATAATTCTTGTCTCGGTGCCTACTCTAACCAGGGATCACACTCGGCAACTCTGGGCATTAAGCTTGCCTCATCTCTACAACGGCCCCCCACAGACGCCGGGGATGCCTGGTTTCACCTTGGACATACCCAGAAGGGACCATCTCACAGGGAAAGCCAGGACGGGTTCCCAGCGGTCTTCAGCGCCAGGACACCCCGAGATGGGGTAACAGTGCGCTTTACAAGTATCATCATTACATTACATTACATTTTTTCCCCCCCAGTTCCAATGATTACGAAGCCATGATACACTCTTTTCGCTTTATCACTTTTGCCCCTCCTCTTAGGCGAACTGTGGTAATAGCAATGTGGAAACTGGTTAATGGTAATTATCTGTCAAACGGTACGCAAGGGGCAGAGATTAGTTGGGAGAATGATATTGCTGTAGGGTTTTGACGGATTCGTACTACGATTACACCCCAACCAGTCTTGGACTGAGACAGCAAGTCTATTTCTCATATTCCATTTTTCCCTGTCCACGGTACTGACGGACTAAGCCATGGTTGAGATGAGGAACAAAAAAAAAAGACACAAAAAAAAAGTCCTGTCACTGAACCTCAGCCACCAGTTTTTAACTAAGTGCTTTTGGGTATTATAGTGATTAAGAAGATTTTTCTTCTGATAGTTCTTTCATTTTAGACACTTCTCCTGCACAGATCTGTGTTTTCTTTTCATGGCTGAAATGCACTCCTGTAGTCCCATCTTGGATATGTATTTGGATATCACTTTCCTTGTTTTTTCTTCTCCTATGGATTGGATATGTAACAGTTTTTCCCTGGTAATTAATGGTCATTACCTACCAGAACGTTCTGCTATGGAACTGGTTGATGTAGTATTGGCCAACCACACTGCTTCCCATAAACTAAAGAGACTTGTCCATTGTGAACATTTCCCCGGTCCCAGTAACTGATGGAATTGTTTGTGATAAATTCCTCTCAACGTATTCATTTCTTCAGAGATTCGGTAGATATGTGGTTAAAGGAGATAGGGGGGATGTAACAGTACCTGGGTTACATTCAGATGATTGGGATGTTGAAACTGTAAACTTCATGCTCTCAGAGTTTGAATACTATACTGTATTCGAAGCAGAGAACCTGTACCTTAATGCTGCTAATTATGCTGACATGTCATGCTATCACCATTACGGCCATAATTTTCTATATCCGGGCAGTGTTCAAAGTACATTATCCCACTTCCCCAAAAGGGAGTTATAAAACATGCAAAGACAAATTCACCTATTTTTCAGGATATGACACCTCAGCTCCAACGCCACATTATTTAAAATAAGTTCACCAACAACGAAAAAAATGCTTTCACAAACCAGGTTAATATAAACAGCTTTGTTTGTCACCCAGTGAGGCATTTTACCATATCTGAGACACCTTCAGCTATCTGGTTAAAACATGGCGTAATATTCTTGTCCATATTTTCTCTTTTATTGTGTTTATTGTGCCTCCTATGTGCCTCCATATGATTTTAGTTTACAGTTATTAGTGTGTTATTTTTTAACGTTTTGATAATGTATGGTATTGTCTGTTATGTATTTATGTGTTTTATATGATTCATTAGAGTCCTGATGAAGTTCCATGAGTGTTTAGTTGGAACGAAACACGTTGGCGGGTTTGCATTTATTGTAAATCAATTTGGAACAAAAAATCTCCTCATACAACATACTAGACTGGATTTTTTTCGTGGTGCACCTCCCTGCTCTCATCAGAACTTCAGTGTGATAAGGTGCTCCTCTCCCCCAAAGCTCACTCCCCTTACCCCTGGGCTGTCACGCACCTTGTGTGCAAAGGACTCCATATAGAGCATGAAAAGGATGAGAGACAAGGGTATCCCTCCCCTTAACCGTTGAGAATTTCAACGCTGAGGAGTCATGTATTTGCAGGTGATTAATCATTGCTACCTTCGTCTGCTCCACTACTTCCAGTCTACCAAGCAGAGTCTATTGTTGTCTCCATGAATGCAACCTGGCTCCTACCCTCAGAATAGATAGTTCCATGGAAACTGCAGAGTGGTCTGATAAGCACGCAGTTCTAAGGGCCTAGTTTTAAACATAGCCACGGAATGCACAGAAGAAGCCATAAATGTTGTGCTGCGTTGCACTACAGATAGGGAAGTAGAAAGTGTCACAGTCACAGAGATATGACTCTCTCCTCCCCTTTCCCTAGTGCTGGTGCAGAGTTTAGCTGTCATCCACCATGCACACACATTAGCGAGATGGTGCTAGGGTGTGTGACTGAGTCTAGCATAGGTTTTGTACTGGAAGGTTACCATTCCAGTACAAAATACTATGCTTAGACTCACTATACAGCTTTTCCTACTTTGTATGTGTGCTGCACAGTGCAGCAGACGTTCAAAGTCAGAAAAGAGGGAAAAATAAACATTTCTCTTTTTAACTCCTTTCAAATGGCACAAACTTTTGGCGCTAAACCTATCAATCAATCAATCAATCACAGACATTTATAGAGCGCACTACTTACCCGGAGGGTCTCAAGGCGCTTGGGGGGGGGGGGGGGTTGCTACTGCTCGAATAGCCAGGTCTTCAGCTTCTTCCTGAAGGAGAGGTGGTCTTGGGTCAGGCGCAGGTCGGTCGGGAGGGAGTTCCAGGTCTTGGCGGCCAGGTAGGAGAAGGACTTTCCTCCTGTTGTCGTTCTTCGGATGCGGGGGACAGCGGCGAGGGCGTGGCTGGCTGATCGGAGATGACGTTTGGGAGCGTAGAAGTTGATGCGGTTCTTGAGGTAGCTCGGGCCTTGATTGTGTAGGGCTTTGTGTGCGTCGTTTTTTGCGTCAAAAGCCATGGGCGGCTGCTTAGAAACGCCCATGCACCACACATGTAACTTCCCCTTGGTGCTAAGTAACATATAGCAGTGCTTGGTGATGCTTTGCGTTACTTTTAGGGTTTTTTCCAATGAAAAACATGTGTTGCACTGGAAAGTACATTTTGAAAAAAACTATTTTTGCTAGTTAGCGTCAAACCCATTTCAAAATGGTCTTAAATGTACCCCCTCATCTATTTGACTTGTGCCCAGCAAAGGTGACTTTATTTGGCAGTAATAGAGAAGGAGTGTTCAGCTGCCTTTAACAAACAGTTCCAATGTTACGTAATTTGAAATATATTTTAATCAACGTATGGTGTGTATGAATAGAGAGTGTAATAATGTTATACTTTTAAGTGCATTTTAAAATGTGTTGCTTTTTAAGGCTTATGTGATTACTTATTACATGTAAATAGTGAATACTAAAAACATTAGTAATGAACCATTTTAAAATAATGCAGAGGGCCTAATGTTTCTTTGGAATCTTGAACACAGGTACTTTACTCTACGGAGACATGTCAGTAGAGAGCCTGCTGTTTACAAACTTATTCATACACCATGGTAACTGAGAGAAAAGGTGTCTGGAGAGGGGTAGCTTTCCCACTAGCACCTTTTACATCTAGAAATTACAATATAGAGAGATGTCAGCAGAGATGGCATGTTGTGTCAGAAAAGCAAGGATTTACCCTGTATAGAGTTCTAAGAAAAGGAGGCAGTGTTTCACAAAATTATAAAACACATACTCTGGAATGTGTTAATACAAGTCCCAGTGTTTCCCTGAAGCATACTATACAAATACTGTAGCCTTTTCAGAAGTTTCAGTAGAAAGATTGCTTTAGTAAAGTGAAGCACCCCTAATACAACCAGCCTTACCCTGTATAAAGGTATCAGTAGTTCGAGTGTATACGTTGAGCTGCGCATGGAATGCTTGGAATGATCTTTGTGAATTTCTCAAGCTAGCTAATGCAAAATTGCAGATATTAATTATAACATTAATTGTGTTCTATTGAGTCTGCAAATGTTTGTGGGTAATTCAAGCATAGATTTGAAGCAATACTCCACTTTATCCTAAGAAAAAGAATGATCCACAGGGAGAGGCTGTAGAATTTTTCTGGAGAAAGGAATATATAGTTAGTGGTACACTACATTTGCATATGTTATTGTGGGTGAAAGATGTACAAAAGTGTGGTCAACATAGTGATGAATCAGTGCTATCATTCATTGAGCAGTATATATTAATTGTTTTGTTAATATTTATTTTTATAGGATTTTTTTTAAATAGAGATATTCTATAACAAAAATACTATGTGACAAATTTTTCTTTTTGAAAAAGCAGCGGACAATAACTTTGAGGAACATCATAAATAATGCTATTGCTGGGGGTATTTATGCTCATGTGAAGCTTACCCTGGGCAGGTCTACTTGTTTCTGAAGAAAAAATTATTTGCTTATACAAGCAGAAAAAGGAACCCTTTTTTGGTATCAGCTTGACAAGACGGTACTTGAGATAGTACTGTATTCCCAGGTATTTCCAGGTACTAAAGATGTCGAACCTCCTAAGGTGTTTTGCCCTGGAAGTATGCTAATTCTTCGCTTATGTTTAAAGCATCCAGCTCTAATGTTTGCATAGAGTTGTAAATAAGTCTCTGAACATTCATATCCAATTTTGTAGTATATGTACTATAATGCCATAAAAGGTATGTGGGAAGTGCCACATTTCTGGAATACAAAAGAATATAGTATGTTGTAAGCGTCAGACAGTTAGCCATGAATAAATCCTGCTATAAATATTTTTTTTTAAAGATGTTTTGATTGGTTTGAAAAACATGTAAATCACAAATCAGTTAATTGCATACATTTCACCACAGTTACAACATCCATATATTTGAAGGAATCAGCAATAAATCGCCATTTGCTTCTGCGCCATCTCTGTTATTCTTTCTTATTTCCATTTCCCTAGTAGGCAATGTACACAGTTCCCTCCAATACATGTTTCATTTACCCCATTTTTTATCCCACTTCCTAGGACAACCCCTTGATTTGAAAACCTCTTTTTCTGCTATCATACATTTGTCTAATTCCTGTGCCCAGCTTTTCGGTGATGGCTCCTCTCCCACTCCCCACTTCATTGCAATTGCCCCTTTTACTAGTGTGTATCCTAGTGTGGTTATTTGTTGTTCCACCTCCCTAAGGTCAGTCGTCTCCCATATATTAAGGAGCCCCAAATTGTGGCGTGAGGATAATCTCTTTACCTAGTGCCCTCTGCATGTGTCTTGTGGCTTTCTCCCATAGAATTTGTATGCGGGGACATACCCATATAATGTGGCCTGATTTAATTTTTTGGAAAATTTGGTTGGTATGTCACCGTTTCTGTTTGCAAATCATCAACAGATTTGCATTGTCTACATTTTTTGGGAGGTCGGTGAACCCACCCTGTACTGCTGCACTGGCCGCAAAAAGTGTCCATGGTCTTAATTTTGCAAGTAGGTGAAATATATCTATTATCTATAAATATGGAATATTATAAATAAATCTTAGCATCCATTAAACCAAACAACCACTTCAATGACCTGCTCCTCTCTAACTGCTTGTCCACCACCAATCAGTTTATCATACCCATTTGGACCACAATAATCAATGCTTCTCTCACGCAAGGGTCCATACCTGACTCTCTAAAAGCTGGCAAGTCATCCCCATCTTAAAAAAATCCACTCTGAATACTACTAGAACCTGTTGAACTGGACAATTTCAGACCTATATCCAATATTCTAGTATTAGGTAAAGTTCTTGAAAAAGGCGTGTAACAACAACTCCCAACACATCACGAAATTCAACCTGCTAGACGTATGCCAATCAGGCATCAGGCCAGAACACAGCACTGAAACTACTAGTTTCCACATAGTAGGTGACCAGGAAAAAACATGTCTCTTAATTCTTCTGGACCTATCATTGGCGTTCGACACAGTCAACCATGAGAAGTTACTAGAACGTCTTGAAAATAGGATGGGATTAGGGGCAACCATTATCGAATGGTTTAAATCCTTCCTTCATAAACACTACCAAAGATTCTTAGTTAATTGAAAGATATCCCCTCCTTCTCCAACCCGATCAGAGTTCCCCAAGGTTCAACTCTCTCCCCTATGCTTTATAACCTCTATCTGGAACCGTTAGCTGAAAGTCTGGCCATCGCCAACATCTTGTTCTACATGTATGCAGATAACATACAGATCTACAACAAAATCTTATCTCTAGAAGAGATCAAAACAATGAACGAGACTCTATAGCTGAGAAATACTGAGACGTACCGCGACCTATGGCATTTCTCACGATACACTAGTCCACTCAAATACTAAACATAATAATACCCCGTCTTTGACTGACCCTCAATTAAAACTGTGATACTTATACCCTAGACTAGATCTATGGTTAAGCACCAAACAGATGTTTTCCTATTACTCACCACCGAAAAACCTGATATCCTTTTGGTCACAGAGACTTGGCTCACCCAAGACTCACTACCGGACGTTCTTGCAGCTCTTCCATCTGATTATTACATCATAGCAGAGAAACGTTCGATGGGCAAAAGGGGTGGGGAGGTAGCAGCCATTATTCGTAAAGACTACAAATTTGTGTTACCGCCTTCTCTGATTCTAAATGACACGGAGAATATAGTAATTAAAATTGACACAGCTAGTGGGGCTTTATTACTTGTCCTGCTTGATTATACCACTGGCGACCCCCAGGCAATGGAACTTTCAGAACTACTTTCAGACATCAATGTGACTCAGCATATACACTCTCCCACTCATGTAAAAGGTCACACTTTGGACCAAATATAGTCCCACAATATTCCTCTGTCAATACTCTCTATTATGCCCTGCATCTGGTCTGACCACTTTTTAATTCAGTTCACAATAACTATTAGTGGGCACACTAAACCACCGCCCCTGGTGGGCGGAGAAACCAGGAAATGGAAAGCTATTAATACTCCTGCCTTTATAAAAACACTGGCAGCTACGCTGCCAGCACCCTGTAAGGAGGTAGACCTTATGGAGGAGGGGATCTCACAATGGCTTCTAAAGGCTACTGATACACACGTGCCTTTAGTAAAATTCACTCGTGCACGTAACATGGATCTTCATAAATGGTTCACCTCAGACCTTAAGAATTTAAAACTTGAGGTGCGCCAGAAAGAAAGAAAGTGGAGAGCAAAATATAAGCCCCAAGACAAGGAGGAATATATTGTTGCTCGCAGAAGCTATCAAAAGATTTTTTTACAAAGTAAAACTGATTATTTCTCTGGAAAAATTTTAAATTCCCAAAATAAAACTAAAGACATTTTTAATATAGTGAATGAACTGCTCTTCCCTTGGCCCCCCCGCAGGAACTTTGCAATTCACTAAATGATTTTTTCATAGAAAAAATTGTTACCATAAAAAAAAGTATTCAAAGCCTTCCCTGCTGGGATCCCATTGTATATATCCAGCTACTCTAGATGCATTTCCATCTTTTGATGGAAAGATTTTTTCAGAACTTCTTTCTCGTGTCAAATCTGGCTCGCCCAACGACAGCTGCCCACCCCATATTTTAAAGGAGGTGTTTTCAGCCATTCCATCAGGAATCCTCTGTCTTTTAAATGAATCACTTATACAAGGCAGAGTCCCTGACCATTTTAAAAATGCCACTGTGATCCCACTATTGAAAAAACCAGGGGCAAACCCTCTAGACCCAGCCAATTATAGGCCTATTTCCCTTCTCCCTTTTTTTTCTAAACTCCTTGAGGCTCATGTTTCTAGGTGTATGTCCAATTGTATCGAAAACTCTGAATATCTAGAACCAAACCAAGCGGGTTTTCAACCATTTCACTCAACAGAAACTGTCATTTTGGCTGTCCAGGATACGTGAAGATCTAATGCAGATAAGGGCGTCCACCAGACCCTGGTGCTCCTTGATTTGTCGGCCGCGTTCAACACTGTTGACTATAGCATTCTGATTAGCCGTGTCGAGCAGGCCGGCCTCAGGGGCCCCGCGCTGAACTGGATTGCCTCTTTTATTACAAATCGCACACAGTTAGTGAGATTAGGGATTTTCGCAGCCCCGAGAATGACATCTAAAACTTAACCCGGGCAAGACAGAATTGATCTTGCCCGGGGAAAGCAAACTGAGCTGGGGTCGGCATTTTTTGCCTGCCAATATGGGAGCGACCCCCCCTCCCCCACAAAGACCCACTCGTCCAAATGTCTAGGGATCATTCCTAACGAAGATCTATCTCTTAAAGGACAGGTGGGAATGGTGGTCTCTTCCAGTTTTTTCCAACTTAGAAAGATCAGGAAAATAACTCAGCTATTAACACACTCAGCACTTATTCAAGTAGTGATAGCCCTTGTACTCTCCCGCCTGGATTTCTCAAACAGTCTCTATTTCGGCCTTCCAACTGTCCTATTAAAACGTCTCCAGATGGTTCGAAACCAGGCGTCAAGGCTCATCTGGAAACAACCTAAGTTGCAATCAATTAGGGCTAGCACTGGCTGCCAGTGGCCCAGCGAATTGCTTTTAAAGCAGGATGTATTACTTTCAGGACACTACACGACAATGGCCCTATATTCATTAGGAAGTCTAACACTTATTATAAGACACAACGCAATTTACGCTCTACATACTTAGGCCTTGCAACTGTCCCTCCATTTAAGAAGAAACGCCAGGGTGGCAGCTGTTTTTACTATCTGGCCGCCTCTCTTTGGAACTCCCTTACGCTATCTATCAGGCAGAGCAATGATCTTCTGGCATTCCGAAAGTCTTTAAAAACGTGGCTATTCCAACAGGCTTACGCTTAGAACTGTGCCTAGTGTCTTGTACAAATAGCGCCATGAAACCTTTGGGTGTACGTGGGCTCTAGAAATAGTTATTAACATAACATAACATAAAGCTAATGGTGCAATGGCTTGCTAGCAACCAGCTCTAGCTGAAGGCACAAAAAAACTAATTCTTGCTAATCTCCCCCCTAAAAGTTTAACTGGTCTACTGGAATGTACTAACTCAATCACCGCGCTGTACTGCACCCCGACCATAGTGGACTCAGCCAAATCACTAGGAATCACACAGGACAAGTACTTGAATATGAGAGCCCACATCCACACACTAGCAAAAAATGCAATGTTTCACCTGAGTTACTTGAGAAAATTAAAACAATTCCTAGATACATCGGACCTTAAAATGGCACTTCAGGCACCAGTTATTTCTAGGATCGAGTACGGATGCTCTACCCTATCCTGACTGCCCCAAATCTCAACAGCTCCCCTAAAAGCTTGTCTCAATGCAGCCCCAAGAAAAAATTTACCCACATCTCTCCGCACTTCAAAGCACTGAACTGCCTCCCTTCCGAAGCCGGAATACAGGTCAAATTAGCCTAGGTCACACACAAAGTGTTACACTCTAACTCTCTAGCGTATCTCACCCAGAAAACCGCGCAGCAATCCAGAAGCAGGCATTGTTGTGAGGATTTACCCTCGGAACAGTTGTGTTCTTGGGATACCTTCCTACAAGGCATCATGTCGAGTTTACAACTAAGATAAACTCGTTTATGTTTCCTGTGCTGTTGGGATCCCCTCCACACGTGATGATTCAATTGAAATCTTGTGTGATCAGTCATTTGGCACTACGACCGAACTGCGGTTAGGCCAACATCAGGATTGGTAACGACATACGTCCTGTAGAAGACCGGGGTGACCTTTAAGGCGCAGTAAGTCGGTCGAAACATGTTGACACAAGCGGTATTAGAAGGGGTGTTTTGAGAACTCAAATTTTGTCTTTGAAACACTACCCATCCTTTTTTTCTCTTTTTAATCCTGGTTGTGGAACCTACTATTAAAGGTTCATTTGGTATCCTCAAACCAGTTTTAAAGCCCTTTCTTATTAACTGCACTTTGTCGCACACCAGTTCTAATCACAGGGTGACACACACTGATCATGTCCTTTGTGTATATATATATATATATATATATATATTCACTGAAAAAACCATAGGTTTCACACCAGTTATAGTTAGGAATTAGCATTTAAAAAACCTTTGAAATTCACTGAAAAAACCATAGGTTTCACACCAGTTATAGTTAGGAATTAGCATTTAAAAAACCTATTAAATTCACTGACAAAACCAGTTATAGTTAGCAGGAAATTTTACTGACATAAAACCATTGAAATTCCCACGTTATAGTTAGTTGGACTCACTATAACTTGCGCGCCTGCAATGCACTGCTGATGACATCACATATTACATCACTCATGACATGGTCAGTGACATCACTCATGACATCACTGATGACACCATCCAGTGAATGTGTATCTTACTGAAAAATAAATATTTTTTATATATGTATATGTAAAGGTCGATGGAAGAATAAATGTTTAAATAAGTATGTAAATGGATGATTTTTAAAAAAAAATTGGTTGGTTAACTGGCTTATTAAGTGTATCTTAGTGAATACATATATTAGCAAGTATTGTTTAAATATTTAAATGTTTTTATCAGTGTTTCTCTTTGTGTATAAGTGGCTGCAGGGGTTGGTGACTGACTCACTGTTTGTATGTGTTTTGAAGACAGCATATGTGCAGGACTGTATGGGTGGATGAGTGTGTATATGTGTGTGTTAGTGAGTGAATGACTGTCTCACTAGTGTCTTCATTAGTAACAACATATGTTTTAATCTAGTATATGTGAGTATTGATGTATATAAGTGAGTATAGTATATATAGTGAGAGATTGTAGGAGTTCCTGTTTAAATAAGTATGTGTTTCTATAAGTGATTGTTTAAGAGAGTAAGTATGTGTAAGTTTCCTTAGAAGTAAGGTGGTAGTGTGTGTATAAATGTATATGCAATCAAATGGATGTTCAATAGTTTATTTGCATGTGTGAGTATGTGTGTGAGTAACTTTTGGATGACTGCTGATGTGTAACAGGATGTATAGGTGTATCACTACATATGATGAGTGAGTATATATATGAGTGACTATATAGAACTGTTGGTGAATGAGTGGATGTGTATATAGATGGTGGAATTACTGAATTGGTTGTTGTTACTGGTTTGGGTACCTCCATTTTTTTGAAAATGTTTGTTTCTATTTATGAATATGTGTTTCAAGCATTACATTACACTGAAATTAGGTCTGTCACTCTGTCACAAGGATGGTGTCATCAGTGATGTCATGAGTGATGTCACTGACCATGTCATGAGTGATGTAATATGTGATGTCATCAGCAGTGCATTGCAGGCGCGCAAGTTATAGTGAGTCCAACTAACTATAACGTGGGAATTTCAATGGTTTTATGTCAGTAAAATTTCCTGCTAACTATAACTGGTTTTGTCAGTGAATTTAATAGGTTTTTTAAATGCTAATTCCTAACTATAACTGGTGTGAAACCTATGGTTTTTTCAGTGAATTTCAAAGGTTTTTTAAATGCTAATTCCTAACTATAACTGGTGTGAAACCTATGGTTTTTTCAGTGAATTTCAAAGGTTTTTTGAATGCTAATTCCTAACTATATAAGACCTGAAAGCCCACCAGGAATCTCCAGTATGCGCCAGGGGACTGCATTGCAGAGAGGTGTAATGAAGCCAGAACCCTTTTTACACCTCTCTGCAACGCAGCCCCAGTGCATGTTTGAAGAGGGGGAACTAATTCCCCTTGCATACTGGGGGCCCCTGGGGGCCAACTAGCCCACCTGGAACCTCCAGTATGCGCCAGGGGCTGCATTGCAGAGGTGTAATGAGACTATGCCCCTTGTTACACCTCTCTGCAACGCAGCCCACTGCCGCGTTTGCAGAGGGGGAACTAATTCCCCTTGCATACTGGGGGTCCCTGGGGTCAACTAGTCCACCAGGAGCCTCCAGTATGCGCGAGGGAGCTGCATTGCAGAGAAGTGTAATGAGGCCACACCCTTGTTACACCTCTCTGCAATGCAGGCTACTGGCACGTTTGCAGAGGGGGGACTAATTCCCCTTGCATACTGGGGGTCCCTGGATCATATCTGCCCAAACACCGATATTCCGAACGATTGTAAATGACTTTTCTTGAGAAACATTTGGATTTGGATTATCATGTCCTATACTTTGGAATTTTTGAAAGACTGACTTTGAGGATGCTATAAATTACTCAAGTCTGCCCGAATTGTGTGGGTAAAATTGATACCTAGTCACTTTGAATAAGAATATACTTATGTCTCGTCTAACATTTGGAAGAAATATCTAGTTATATGACAACTGGATACCGACATAACTTGAAGGAAATAAGAACGCCCTGAAGAAGTTCTGTTGTACAGAACGAAACCTTTCGGCTGGCTGTGGTACATAAACTTAAAGAAAATAAAAGCATTTGAATATACACCAAGATTCAGCGCTTCAATAAGGACTCTAAGTGATATGATTTGATTGGACTCATTGTGAAAGTGGTGCTGTGCCAAACTTTGGAATATTCTCCACTACTCTCTACTACTTACTCTCTCCGACTCCACTACTCTCAAATACTCACTGTCTACTACTCATTCTCTACTACTCTACTACTCTCTACTATTCTCTCTCTACTACTCACTCCCTACTACTCGCTACTCGCTACTCCCTACTACTCACTATCTACTACTCTCTACTACTCACTCTCTACTACTCTCTCCCTACTACTCACTCTTTACTACTCACTACTACTCTCTACTACTCACTCTCTACTTCTCACTCTCGACTACTCTCTACTACTCACTCTCTACTACTCTCTCTCTACTAGTCTCTACTACTCACTCTACTACTCACTCTCTACTACTCACTACTATTCTCTCTGCTACTCATTCTCTACTACTCTCTACTACTCACTCTCTACTACTCACTCTCTACTACTCACTCTTTACTACTCTCTACTACTCACTTTCTACTGCTCTCTACTACTCACTCTACTACTTACTCTCTACTACTCTCTACTACTCACTCTCTACTACTCACTCTCTACTACTCTCTACTACTCACTCTACTATTCACTCTACTACTCTCTACTACTCACTCTCTGCTACTCTCTCTACTGCTCTCTACTACTCTTTACTACTCACTCTCTACTCTCTATTACTCACTCTCTACTCTCTACCTCTCTACCTCTCTCTTCTTCTCTCTCTACTAATCTCTACCTCTCTACCGCTACCACTCTACCTCTCTACCTCTACACCTCTACCTCTCTACCTCTCTCTACACGCACACATATACACATATATGCATATATATATGTATGTGTATGTATAAAAAAACAACAAAACATTTTTTTTTTAAACAGCTACTTATAAAACTGTCATTCTTTTTCCCCATGGTACACTCCCCGGTACGCGCACCGGTGCGCGCACCGGTGCGCGTACCGGGCGCTCCCCCCGCGAAAATCAAAAAAAAAATTTATTTTTTTTTTGCCCCGCGGGGCCCTTTTATGGCCCCCACATCAAACCTAGGGGGTCAAGGGGGGGTCTACTCTGCCCCCTTATGGTCATTTCCCTCTTTGTTTTGGCCACCTCTTGTGTCTCGATTTTACCGAGACACAAGATGGCGGCCGCTCCGGACTGTTTAGAATGTTTACAGACACCCGAGAGCCAATCAGCTTTCCTCACGCAAGTCGCGTGGCGCGCACGGTACGCGCACCGGTGCGCGTACCGGTGCGCTGCTATAGATATATATATTTTTTTGAACCTAAATTACTCAAAATCCAGTGGAGCACATATCTTGAGACATAGCAAAGGCACATCGGGCTACCAGTCCCTACAATTTTGCCAAGTTTGGTGGAAATCCATTCAGCCGTTCGGGCTAAAAGTGAAATCGACCGCCCTATGGAAATTAACATGGGGAAAACGCGTTTTGGGACCCCCCTTTTATCTTGGCCCCCGCTTGACGAATCCCCCCCAAACTTTCAGGGAAGGACCGGGGCGCCGCGAGGCCATTTTCAGGAAATTTTCAGGCAGATTCGTCAACCGGTGCCAAAGTTATTCCAAATAGAATTTTGAGATTTAACATTGAAAAAAATCCTAACTATAACTACCTACTGGCGACCGCCAGTAGGTAATATATATATATATATATATATATATATATATATATATATATATATATATATATATATATATATATATATATGTTGTTTGGTTTTGTATTGTGTCCTTTGGTCTTTTATGTTTAGCCCCTCCCTTATGCTCCGTCCTGAGTGTGGCTATACCAGGGCGTATTGTAAGCAGATTCGATGATGATGCATGTCACGCACTTCGGTGTGTGAGTGGGGGCAGTATTTTCAAAACAGTTGTATTTTTTCTGTTTTGTGGTGTTATTGTTTTTTTGAGTCTCTCCACCCCTTCTTGTGTGTATGATGCGGAGGAGATAGGCACTCCTGGTCTGCCAGGGCTTTTGTTCTGAAATCTCCCCTCTTCCGGAAGAAAAAAACATACAAGAACTTTCTCTGGGGCGGCACCCAGATTCTGGAACTCACTGCCTCCCAACATCTGAAAAATACCTTGCTTGTCTAGATTAAAAAAGGAAGCATAGACTTTCCTAATGGCTAAATTTCTTCCTTAACACTCTCAGCGCATATACAGCTCAGCTGCCTAGTGATATCCTCTCTTCTTGACCTCTACCAGTGTATGCCAATCTGGACTCCCTTGATGTAGCCTATGAAATGTCCTGTATCATGGTTGTTGCTATTCCTTTTGCTTCATTCATACTTCTCTGTCACTTTATGGGCCACTGTCTGGTGCTGTAAATCTGTCTCTGTTCCCGCTAATGTATATTTTTCTCCCTTAAGTTGTACCCATGTTGCTTATTTCCTCTCATTGCAATATCCTGTTCATCACGGCAAAATGTTCACATGATTTCGTCTGTTCTGAACTTTTTTAAACATCTTGCTTAGCCTTGTAAAGCGCTCTGATACCCTCACGGGTCACGTTCCTGCTGAATAAAGCACAAAATAAATAAGTATATATATATATAAATATATAACCATAAAGGGGACATTTTGTGAAAAGTTTGTGAAGATTTGCAAGGGGCGCCAAAGTTATTGGCAACAAAAAAAGTGCTTTTCCTATGGAAACTTTGGTCTTGGGTATAACTATCTGTTTGTTTGGCTGCTATTCGGAGTGATCCATCAAGCAGGGACCAAGAAAAAAGGGAGTCCAAAATTGCGTTTTCCGCATGTTTTTGTCTATGGGGGTTTTTCATTTTTTGAACATGACTACAGCCCGAACCGCTGTACGTAATTGCATCAAATTTGACAGAAAGCTAGACGTTGCTCCAAAAAAGGTGCTATTTGTGATTTGTGGGACCTGGTTGGACTGTTTCCCACAAAAAATGTGAGACGCCATGTAATTTGTGAGGTCATAAGTAGTGCATTGCAGGGTTATAAATTATAGTAAGCTCAGATAAAAATAACTGCTAAATTTCACTGGTTTTTTAAGAGCGAAATTCGAGCATAACTATAACCTCCCCATAACATTTGAAATTTTCTGTGAATTTGTAATGATTTTTTAAATTCTATTTCCAAACTATAGTGATCATGAAACCTTTGTTTTTTAATCTGAACTTCTATGGTTTTTCAAAATCTATTTCCTAACTATAACATCCCTGTAACCTCTGTTTTTTTCTGTGAATTTCAAAGGCAACATAAAGGCTCTTGTCAGAGACACCCAAGTGCCAAAAGTTTTGTTAATTTTCTTCTACAATTAGTATTGTTCAGAATTTTTACAATTCACGATGACGTCGCAATGATCGTAATCATGTCGCAAAATTGCATGACAAAAGTGCATATTCAACGACCACCACCACATGTAAAAATTTTAACCTAAAATATTCATTCAAAGTACACACATAACTAACTTCATCACTGCTTAAAAAACATGTTTTTACACATATTTTCCAAGTATGTTTTTAAATAAACTGTGTTAGAAACCCACTTTCAGTATTCGCGATAACACCGATAGTCACGATGATTTTTCGGAGGTGTAAAACACATATATGCATTAATTTTACAGTATTTTAAACACAAGGGGCTTATTACTGCACTGTTTAAAGTCATATTTTTGTAGGGATTGTTCCTTAAAACCATCTTTAAAATGCATAATACATTTTTGCCAGGATGCCAGATGCCACAATGATTCCGGTAGCTGCGATCACAGCGTACACATTGCGAAATGACAACAACAAAAGCAGACATTCAGCAGCCACCATCACATACTAAACCTATAACTGCAAAACAGATTATAACCAACACACTAAACACATTACTATCTAAAAATCTCTACAATAGCAGCTATAATTCCATTAATACCTCCATAACATAGTTTATAACTCTTTCAGTGGAAACTGTGACTGCATACATCACTTTATCAGTAAGTCTATAATTCACTTTATAAGTATTTCAATGGATTTATCAGTCTATCAATGGTTCAATATTTAACTGCATGATGGTCTCCGTGCATCTATGACCGGATACATCAGTGTCTCAATGGGTCTATGATTGATTGCATGAGTCTCCTAGTCAATCTGTGAGCAGGTGCATGAATGCATTTGTGCATTTGACACGAAGTATATGACTGAATCTGCGATTTGATACATGAGTATCTAAGTGGGTGTCTGAGAGGGTGAATGGGTGCATGACTGTCTGAGTGGGTATGTGAGTGCATGGGTCTTTCAGTGGGTAAATGACTAAGAGCGTGAGTGTCTCAGTGGTTCTGTGAATGTTTGCATGGGTCTCTGAGTGGGAGTGAGTGGGTGTGTCCGTCTCTGAGCGTACCAGTGACTGGGTACATAATTCTCTGAATGGGTCTGTCAGTGGGTGTGTGAGTGACTGTGTGGATGTGTGAGTATTTCAGTGGGTTTGTGAGTGGGTGATTAAGTGTCTCAGTGGATCTGTGAGTGAGTATATGAGTGTCTCAATGTGTCTGTGATTAAATGCATACGTATCAGTGTGGGTGAGTGAATGTGCATGCATGAGTGTCTGAGGGACTTTAAATTATACTGATTTTAGAATGGGCTATGTATAATTGCAAGTACCAACCTTATAACAGCAAACTGCCTCCGTGGGATCATCCCGTTTGTTGTGGAGAGATTTGGGCAACTTCCGGTTATGAGGGAGGTTGGCTATCGAGCTGCCCCTGCCTCCACGATAAAATCGGATGCTTGACAGGACTTGCAGCAGATGCGCGAAAGCAAGCGGGCAGCTCTGACACTAGCTGAAAGCCCCGAGAAAATTGCTTTTGCACATTTTTAGAAACTGTGAAAATTTTGTTTTTAAATAATACTGATTTTAGAATGGGCTTTGTATAATTGCAAGTACCAACCTTATAACAGCAAACTGCCTCTACCCCGTCCACCGCGGGATCATCCTGTTTGTTTGTGGAGGGATTTGGGCAACTTTCTGTTTTGAGGGAGGTTGGTGTTCGAGTGGTCTCTGCCTCCTCGATAAAACCGAATGCTTCACAGGACGTGCACAGCGGCCGCGCGCAGCTGGTACGCCACCCACATGCGAAAAGCTAGCCCGTCTGCGCCCGTCCGTGCCAGACCGGGCCCACTGGCCAGGCCCTATGCAGGTCTGGAACACCAGGAGACAATTGAATATTCAAGAGAAGATTTAATGAGACTTTATGCACCAATCTCACCTAATTGTAATAAAAGGTAAATGGTGACAGGAAGCCATGAAAATGCCTGCACCGTAATTATAACCTGACATACAGGAATCATTCCAAGAAACAGGCTAGGAAGTGGTTACTAATGATACTGAACTATCTGTCTTTGACTGAACATAAATATGAGATCTGTGATATTCTAAAAGAAAAAAAGACAGATACGTTATTTCTTACAGAGACCTGGCTAAATGACAGCTCTGATCCTGATATCACTCCCGGAGGTTTATGAGATTCAAAGGCAAGATAGGGAACAAAGAGGAGGGGCAAATTGCCATAAATCACAAATCCTTCTTGAAGTTTAATGTACTGGAAGTAAACATAGAACACTGTTAAGCACTCCTCTTTAAACTTGCAGCTGGTGATATGACCTTAGCTGGCTTCCTAATCCATCAGGCCCAGCTACCCAACTTATAGCTAGCTTAGGAGAAAAGACTGTTCAACTAGCCATACGCTATCGAAAGTTCTTTATACTGGGCGATCTGAACATGCACTTTGATAATAAAGAGAACAAGGAAGCCCACTCCCTATGTATGGATCTTATGGCAATGAACCTTATCGAACAGGTGAAAACAACAACACATCAAAAGGGCCATGCTCTTGATCCTATATTTACTAATCAAATGGAAATAGAAGTGGAAACACCATGGCCTATCCCTTGGACAGACCTCTACCTAATCCCTTTCTCAGCTCAAGGATAGAGGGACCAGGTCCAAAAGTTACATACAGGAAATGGGCAGGCTTTAATCCAAGTTCCTCTTCACAGGCACTGAAAATAAAATAAACCGATATGAAGTACATATGTGAACACTGCCAATACCCAATTTGAGGAATGGGTAACAGGTGCCATGGATGAGCTGGCACAATGGAGTACCAGGAGTCCCAAGAGACAAAAGGCATCAGCACCATGATATAATGAAACTCTTGCTAGAACAAAGAAAGATTGTGAGAAGTTAGATGTGGAATTGGCGCAAAATACTTTTGCAACAAGGCCAAGGACTGTTATAAAAAAGAATTAAAAAAGTATCATACATTAAGGAAGCAAGGTGCGAGTTTTACACGGAAAAAATAGAAAGAGAGAGGAGTTCCTCCAAATAAATGTTTTCTGTATTGAAGTCACTAAAATCCTATGAAAATCATAAGGATGAAGAAACGCCCTCAGTAGAAAACTGCAATTAAAATTACTGAATATAGAGAAGGTGGCTAAAATATATAATGTTTTCCCAAAAGAAGCACGTCAGGGGAGGAGCTGGGGAGGAGCTTACAACCTAGTAAGGAGGAGAATTTCACTGGAGAAAGGCTCAATGAATTTAAAATGTTAGAACTAAATGAATTTAAAACGCTCGCCAAAGGAATTAAATCTGGATCCCCGCAAGATCCTGCACGTCCGGAACAACTATTGATGGGAGCAGATCTTATCATGCCATACATCTCTGAGCTAATTACAACCTCCTTCCAGAAGGGAGAAGTTCCTACTTGATGGAAACAAGTGATAGTTCATCCGCTGAAAGAAAATACATCAATAGACCAAGCAGTTTTAGAAATTTTACGCCCAATCTCGCTGCTACCATTTGTCGCGAAGATTCCAGGAAAATTAGTAAATAAACAACTAACCAACCATATACAGAAAAATTATCTATTACACCCCTCCCAATCTGGCATTAGTGCACCCCCCTCCACTCAATCAGCTCTGCTGGTGGCTACGGATACAATGAGACGCTGTGCTGAAGCGGGCAGACAGATGCAATGATCCTGTTGGACTTAAGTACGGATTTCGATACCGCCTCCCATGGGCTGCTCTTGCGCAGAGTAGAGGAATGTGGTTTAGAAGGTATTGCATTACGCTGGATGGCATCCTTCCTATCATCACATAGTTTTCAAGTCTTACAGCAATCGCAAGTATCTGAGAGTATCTTACTGCCCCAGGGAGTCCCACAGGTATCAATTTTGAGTCCCATTATTTTCGATCTATATGTGGGACCACTGGTAGAGGAATTGGAGAAACATCAGGTTACCATTGTATCGTACGCTGATGATACTCAGCTGATTGTAACACTCTCAGGAAACAACAAACAGACAGCGCTGAATTTTACTAGGTGCTTAGAAGGAGTAGCAAAATGGATGTCCAATCATTGCCTGAAGTAGGACAGGAATAAAACAGAGGTAATGATAGTGGGCAAAGCACCGAATATATAGTCCTCTTTATTGTGGCCACATACATTGGGCCCAGTACCTACTCTCAATAACAGAAGTAAAAAATTTGGGAGTCTGGTTCGACCCTAAATTGTCTTTCAATGCCCGAATACGGAAAGTAGTGGGTAAGCATTTTGGCACCTTAAAAAGTTTGAGAAAATCTCTGGACCTACTACCACCCAAGGCAAGGAAAACCATAGTGCACGCCCTGGTAACTTCCCAATTGGACTATGGGAACGTACTGTATATGGGAGCGCCAAAAAAGGGGTTAGCAAGATTCCAGGTGGTGCAAAATGTGGCAGCTCAATTGGTATTGAGTCTTCCCATAAGAGCTTCTGCAAAGAAAGCCCTGGAAGACTTCCATTGGTTTCCTGTGGATAAAAGAGTCTGATTTAAGTCAATGTGTTATTGCCAGAAAACTCTTGCAAAAAAAGGTCAGCGATACCCGCACCCTCTAATAACACAAGATATTCCTGGCCCCAATTTGCGATCGGAAGCAAGGGCGCTAGTGAAGGTTCCAAAAATACAGACAACAAGAATCGGGGCATCGGTCCTTCAGATATCTTGCGGCTAAATCTTGGAAAGGGCTCCAGGAAACCCTAAGAATGGAACCAAAAGAAACAAAATTTAGGAAAAATCTAAAAACATGTCTATTCTCCTCTGCATCCTAAAGTGAAGGAAGGTGGCAGGAATGGGTCTGTATGTATTTCTAGGACGATTTTATGGCTGTCTCTTACTAGCGAGTCAACTCAGTGCGGGGACACGCCGGTGGCGTAACCAGGCGCTTTAGAAAAGTATAAATGCATAAAAAAAAATATATATATATATACCCACTCATATACCTACACAGCCACTCACAGACCTACTCACAGACCGACACAACCACTCACAGACCCAATCACAGACTTCCACAGGCACTCACACACCCACTCACAGACCTACACAGGCATTCACACACCCACTCACAGACCGACACAGGTCGGTGACTAGGTGAGTGAGTGGCATTATGAGTGTGTGTGTGTGAATATTTGCATGGGTCTATGAGTGGCTGTATGAGTCTGTAACTGAGTCTGTGAGTGGTGCAATGGATCTGTGAGTAGGTGTGTGAGTGGCTGAGTGGGTGTGTGAGTTGTGCAATGTGTCTATGAGTGGGTGTGTGAGAGGCCCTGTGGGTCTGTAAGTGGCTGTGTAAGTGGTGCTATGGATTTTGGGCATTTGTGTACTTAGGATATTTAAAAGGAAAAACTATGGACTCTCTTCTCACCAGGAGATGACAAGAAAGATCCACTCATCACAGTCACCCCATATCATATTGCTCTCCATGATGCATTCACCTCCATTAAGAATTTCAGATCATTTTTCAATGTAGAATACGAGAGGAGACACATTTTTCTTGCCTTTAATGACTTGGAGCTTCAGCTGGGGTGACTGCTATGTTTATACTCTAAGTGATTCCTGTTGAGGTTTAATATCTCTGAGATGAGCATCAGAGACAGAATGGACGTTATTTTAGCAAAGAAGAGTCCACAGTTTTGCTGCAAATGTCTACCCAACTACAATACTTTCCACTGGGCAATTAGTAAGAGTTATCTCGTTGGGTAAACATCTAGTGCATGTTCTACATGAAATAGTGTCTCCCGTGTACTTCTATGCATGTAATTTCGACAATTTGATTGTTCCTCCAGTGTTTTCTTCCACAATTCTGTGATAAGATGAGCTCTTGTCAAGTGAAGACGACAAGACTACAGAGAGGTGAAGCACCACCAAACAGGGATACTTCCTCTTAGTTATATGAAGTAGGTTGAGATGTCCTCGCATTTCTCAGCATCACAAATGTTTCACCAAACTCGGTGGGAAATGGGCTTGGAGGCTTTTTGGTTAGCTGTCCATAAATGTGAGAAAAGGTGGGATGACATTTGCATACTACTAAGGGAAATGGGGCAGGACCAAATGGGCGGAGCTTGCACAATATTTTGGGGATTTGCAAACCCAGGGTAGTAACAATAGGGAACCATGGACTCTGCTTTCAACTGCAGACAATGAGAAGGAAACCACTTGTCACAGTCACCCCAGAACAGAACAGATTGTGCTCCAACAGATCAATGATGCGTTCAACTTCTATAGAAAAGTAGGATCTGCTTTTATGGTTACCCCCACTTGTTGCCTGGTGCTAAGCCCTCCCTTGGCCAATTTTAGCCCTGGGGACACCATTCTCTGGGGCTTCGCCACAACTCCCTGTGTGCCCTACCCCAACCCAGGGTACCCAGTGTGCATGTTGGGGACTGTGGGGGTAGCCTCAAAGCTTCTATGGTTCCAGCCGACTTTCTGTCTTCTCACTCAGACACTCACACACCTGCTCACTGACCCACACAGACCCTCACACATCCACATACAGACCCTCACAGACACTGACACCCTCACACCCATTGGCAGACCCACTCAAACACTCTCACACCCACTCACAGACTTGTACAGGCACTCACACACCCAATCACGGACCCACTCAGACATGCACACCTACTCACACACTCACTGAATTAATCACACAGCCACTGACAGATCCACTCAGACACCCACTCAAAGACCCACTAAGATACTCACACACCCACTCACAGACCCACTCAGACACTTTAAATGCAGCTCCCTGTGTGCAGGTGCAATACTTTAATCTTTTTTCCTGTCCGTCCGTCTGTGGGCCGAGAAAGTGATGATTACTCTGTTTCCGGCAAGTGAGTACATTTTGCTAGCTCCCGCTTGCTGTAAGCAGAGAGTTTGCTTTTCATTGGCAGGAGCTGCCCGATGTTTTTTCTGTGAATTTCTAAGGTATTTCAAATTCTATTTCTACACCATACCAACCCTGTAACTGTTGGTTTTTTAAGTGAACTCGCATGTTTTTGTTTACTAGTAGTCGTGTTTGCAAAGTGGTGGAGAAAGGGGGCAGAGTCTCCAACTAGCTATCAGGAATCCTGCTGTAAGGGACTTACTGGAGGTAACAGGACGGTTTCTTGGCCCCAAGGTCCCTCAGTAGCCAAGAGGACTTCATCTCTCAAGCAGTAGTGTACCAGGAAGCACATGTGCAGAGTAGTGGAGAAAGGGGCATGACATCTGGAGTTCTTACAGTAATCAGGCACTGTGGGACTTACTAGAGGTAATAGGAGGAATAGTGGGCCCCCAAGGACCCTTTGGAACCCAGGGGACTTAATCCCCCAATCCCCCAACGAGTAGAGCACCAGGAGGTGGTTTGAAGAGTGGTAGAGAAAGGGGTCATCGCCTCTGATATCATTTCAGCTATCCCACTGTGTGGGACTTACTGGAAGTTGCAGGAATGGTATTTTGCCCCCAAGGACCCTGTGGAGCCAAGGGAACTTCTTGCCTCAACCAGCAGTGCACTACGAGGCACATTTGCAGAGTGGAGGAGAAAAGGTGTGTGGTCTCTGAAGTCCTCTCAGCAATCATGTAAATGTATGTATGTAAATGTATTGGCATTTATATAGCGCACTACTTACCCGTAGGGTCCCAAGGCGCTTCGACCGCTGCGAAACCCTTCCTGGCTTCCCTGAGAGATGGTCCCTTAATGGGTATCTCCAGGTGAGACCAGGCATCCCCGGCGGTCTGGTGGGGCCGTTAGTGAAGATGAGGCAAGCTAATGCCCAGAGTTGCCGAGTGTGATCGCTGATCAGAGTGGGCACCGAGGCGAGAGAATTATCGAGTCCGCTGACCCTGGTCCAGAAACCTGCCACGCCGGGAATCGAACCCTGGTCCCGGGCCGTCCTCTGCTCTCGGGTCTGCCGCCTCTAACCAGTGAGCCACACTACTTCACTTCACTACTTCACTACAATCAGGCTCTATGGGAATTACCAGAGATAACAGGAGAGCTCGTTGGCACCCAAAGACCCTCTAGAGCCAAGGTACTTCATCCCCCAACCAGCAGTGCTCCAGGAGGCGCATTTGCAGAGTGGGGGAGAAAAGGGGCAGGACCTCCAAAGTCCTCTCAGAAACCAGGCTCAGTGGGACTTACTGGATTTAACAGGAGGGTATGTTGGCCCCCAAGGATCTTAAGCATCCAGGGTGACTTCTTCCACCAACCAGCAGTGTACGAGGAGGCACATTTACAGAGTGGTGGAGAAAGGGGGCATAGCCTCCAAAGACCTCTCAGCGATCCAGCTATGTGAATGTACTGGAGATAACAGGAGGCCTTGTTGGCCCTAAGGACCCTGAGCAGCCAAGAGGACTTTACCTCACAACCATGAACGGGCTAGGAGGCTCAATAGCAGAGGCCTACAAAAAGGGACGAGACCTTTGTGATTTGACAGCTTTTTTTTTATTATTCATATTTCTTAGGAATGGGTGCTGCGTGACCACCCTTACCTAAACCATTTCGGGCCCCGGGAATCCACCCCCCTTGACCTTACTCTTTTTTTTAAAGAACAGGATGGTGAACACACGGTCCCCCTTCCTGGGCCAATCTCGGATTTCGGCCCAGGCCCGGCCTTTCATTTTCCTTTTAATTAATGGATGGAAGGGGGGTGTGATGCCTCACCTTCCCTGGGTCATTTTCAGCCCCGCAAGGGGCCCCTATTATTATTATTTTATTGTCTCCAGGGCATGGCAAACCTAGGGGCCTAAATTAAAAGAAGCCTGGAGCCCGCACTTAAAAATTGTCAGTCGGATGCATAAATCCACCAAGATTCCCATCATTTTTTTAAAGGCTTTTTTGGCCTTGTAGAACCCTGTGGGATTCCCTGAAA
The DNA here is from genome assembly GCF_964263255.1 of Lissotriton vulgaris. Lineage (NCBI taxonomy): Eukaryota > Metazoa > Chordata > Amphibia > Caudata > Salamandridae > Lissotriton > Lissotriton vulgaris. Next base: position 256,109,353 of record NC_141688.1, read on the forward strand.
AGGCCCCGGGGTCAGGGGATTTCTACCCTGTCCCCTTTTTTCTTTTTTTACGTTTTTGCTTTTGACTCGGTACAACCAGTGAGTTTTGGCAGCCAATCAGATCTCAGTCACGAAATCGGGAGGGTTCGCGGATGCATTGCCCTCACAGTTGTATATCTGAGAAATCTTTACATTTCTCAGTAGCTACTGAACGGATTTACACTGTTTGACAAAAAGAGTGCTTTCTGGACCAAGAGCAACATTTTTGCCAAATTAGGTGTAATTCGGTTGAGCAGTTCGGTCTGTAGCTGTGTCCTAAGTGTCCTATGGAAATTAACATGGAGGAAGAGTGTTTTGGGACCCCCTTTTTCTCAGCACCCACTTTATGGATCACCCCGAAATTTTCAAGACAGCAACTGACGTGACTGACCTATTAGTTTTGAAAATTTCACGATGTTTCGTCAAACGGCACTAAAGTTATTGCCAAAACAAAAACCGCTCTTCCGATGGCTACCTACGGGTGACTGACAGTAGGTAATATATACATATCTCAAACAACAAATAAAAACAATTACACAAATTACATCATAAATGACTATTCAAATAATTAATTATAAATAACAAATTGTTATTTCATTATTACTTATTTAACTTCCCACTCTATACCTTTACAAATCTAGCAACCCACACTCAAAATAAAACTAAAATAAGTAAGAGCTCACCTCCTATCATAGGGGTTAGGATGAAATATTGATTATACCTGGCTCTTTAGATATTCCATGAATAAGGTATATCAAGGATACCCTATTGGAAGTAGGACATGCAAGTTTGTGAAGTTTCCTTAGTTTATCAAGGGCCACATCTAAGTCACTGCTTAAACTAGTGTTTTGGCATAATAAAGATTCAGTGCTACTCGCTGAGTGGAGCTATGGACCCCTGACAGAAATCTTTCTCTTAGTCAAGGACTTGTACAGGAGGGAGAATTTTCTGGATGAGCTGCAACCGTCATTGGCAAGACGATTGTATTTGCAGTTACGACATGAAACTCTTCCCTTTGTTTCATTTGCAGCTCATCTGGACCATTCTAAAGAGATTCTTGGTGCCCAGTGTCCAATTTGTGGTGCACCTAAAGAAACTGTTGAACACATCCCTTTTTTCTGTCCTTCATATATTAACTGCAGGAAAAATGGATCATTTCACTGTGTCGAAGTTTGGAAGTTAGAGAACATAATTTATTTATTTATTTATGGATTTTATAAAGCGCACGGCTACCCCCGACGGTTGTTTAAATGTGATGACAATTACCTGATTGGCTGTGGTGTAAGTAAATTCCTGTTGGGAATGTGGTGATTAAAGCATACGGTGGGAACAGGCTTGGTGGTGAAAGGAATTTAAATTACTATATACAGCCTATACCTTCATTTTACACCAAATTGTGATGTGCTGTATAATATTTGGTGAGCACTGCCTATCTCCTTATGACTAGTAAGGCATTTATTCTCTTTGACGTTTCCCTGTGAGGAATATCTAAGAATGATTTACTATGCACAGGATACACAGAACTAAACTGCATATTTATGGCCCATTATATTAAGTGCAGTAAACTGAAGATGCTCTTGTCGCTAATAGATAGAATATGATTTCATTTTTTTATAATGATCCTTGATTACATAAAGCTGACATGTATTATGATTTCTTTTTTTCCATGTTTTTAATGTTTTATCAAAATTGGCTGTGTGTTTTCTATGGAATGTGTGGCCTGGTTCCAAAAGTCACCAGGACTCTAACACACACTACTAAAGATACAAATTCTCCTATAGTTCATTCAAATCAATTTTTATCAACACTTCAAAAAGTGAAGTATCACAATTACATTTTATTTTCATACATGATTGTTTGTAGAGTCAGCAATTATTTCAACATTGCAACATCTATAGTTCAAACAAAATTACGTTTCCAAAGAAATAAAAACCCAAAGCATTTCGGGGCTATGGCCCCTTCGTCAGGGGTCTGTTTTAAAAGAAAAGAACAAGGAAACTTTGTTACTTTTGAGGCTTTCGGAGTATTACTAGTTTCTACAATTTATGTATTTTAATGGTTCTTACCACGAGAGAAGGTAAACACAACCAGTTCTTTACTGATTTGTTTTAGTCTTTTAACAGTGGAACATCTAAAGAAAAAATATTTGAATGATTTAAAATGAGATTTGTTTTATTTAAACAAAAACTACAGGGTTTTTTTGATGAATGAGGTTACCTGAATCTTTTTACGTATTTTGATATCTGCAAAAGAAGTTTCGCTTGAGATTACTTGAAGGTGAACCAAACAAGACATTTTTTATTTTTAGTTAGTTTACACGCGTGCATATGCCCACCTGTGGATATTCTTAAATGCGCATACGTGAAAAACCCTGGATGGGACAAGAATTACAAGTGCCCATAAGTATGGTATTATGCTTTCTGAACATCAAATTTACAGGTTTTTAAAGGTTTGAAAAAGGGTTTTAACTGCGAGTCTCGTGATAATATTCAAAAACACTGTTTAAACCGAGTGCAGGACCCTTTCTCATTCATTGTGTGTTTTCTATGCCATACCATTGTTTTGCCTTGCTTTTATGGCTTTGTGCCGCAATAAAGCGTATTTGCTGACTAAGCTAAAATAAGAAGGTATAGCACAATTTACATAATTGATAATTGTTGGACTTGGCCCTTTTGGCAGGTTTACCCTTGAAATGTTTGCCTTAAGTTCTGACATAGTGGTAGTGATATTTGGCCTCTGCGCACTTTAGCACTGTGGCCCAGCGTAAAGTGCGTGCACTGTCTGAGTGCATGTGGTGAGATTGGCCTGCCTTCCCATAGGAATGCATGGGGGAATTCCTGATATGAGAGGAGTGCAGGGGCGAGTTTAGTATGTATGAACTCATGAGGATAAATGCTGCGCAATGGTGTGCACAGATTTATGGTGACTGGTGGAGAATATCCACTTTTAGAAGTTGCCATTTCTGTGTACTGTGTGTCTGCCTGCCTGATGTGAATAGCATGTCTTGTTTGTGATTGACCGGAGCTGAGAGGTGTGGGTGGCTCCAGGAGACAGGGGAAGTCTGCCCAGTAGTGAATAGGGAGATATGCATGTAGACGGGAGGGAGGAGTTGCACCTGGGACCTGAATAGGACTGTGCCTTCCCTCCACAATACTGGCTCCGCCCCCTGTAGTGTGTCTAATCCCTGAGCCCCTACCTGACAAAGGAGATAGGAGCTGAGCAAAACAAAGTGCTCCAATGCTCCCCTGTACAAGTTGCATCTGATTAGCCCATGCCCTGCATCTTTACACAAAGGGATTTGCTAATATAAATATAGGGGCTTTAACCCCATGAAAATATTCAGCTGTTCACTTGACTTGAGGGGGGGGCTTGCTGCTGCTGGGGCCCAGAAGGGACCACCATGGGGGCTGCCTTCCTGCTGGGGGGCCCTGATTGCTGGCCCCTGAGCCCAGCTCTGCCCCTGAACCCCTTCCTTGTACTTTGCTCTCTGTTCCTGATCCTGATGGAGGAAGGCTTGATGCTGCTAGGGCCCAGGATGGACCGCCGTGGGGACTGCCTTCCTGCTGGAGGGCCCTGTGTGCTGGCCCCTGGGCCCTACATTGCCTCTTGATGACATGAACCCAAGGACCTTTCTCTACTGTCTAGAGCCCTGGGAGCGCAATATTTTTTAATTTGAACCTGGGAGCGCTGGAGCTCTGTACCGCCGAGCTGCACAGGATGCCAGAGGGAATCCCCAGCATACGAGTTTAACTGTGGGTGCCCAACCCGCTTATGTGCTCGCTCGCGGGTGCCCACCCCGCTTATTTCTTTAATTCAAAGGCTGGTGCCCACCCGTGTATTTCTTTATTTAAAAGGTGGATGCCACCCCACTTTTGCATACCTATTCAATGGATTCTACCCCGTATTGACCGCATAGAGAATCACCACCGCGGCCCGAGTGCAGCAGGAAACCTCTGGGCCTCTGCCAAATATGACATGGAAGCCTGGCACTGGCTGTGGGCGGGGCCTGGTGAGCGCAACCCAAAAGTGACCAGGGCTCCTGTGAGCTGTGAGAGCACAACGTGTTGCTGGAGTCCGGCGAAAGCCCACCTCGCTTCGTGGATGCCGCCGCAGGATGAAAGAGTGAAAGAGCCAAAGAATCCAGGTGGGAGTTCACCCCGCAATGGACATCGAAACGCTGAGAGAATCCGGACGGGCTCCTGTGCAGAAGATGGAGGCTCCATGTGAAGTCCCAGCGAGGAGGACAGAGACTCCGATCAGCGCCAGAGAAGCTCGGTGAGTGAGGGCACTAAGGGAGGCAAGAGAAGAGGCACCAGTGCTGATGCCGATCTGCTGAGCGGCCCCACTTGATAGTGGGCTGCTCCAAAATGGGCATGGGTTGTTTTAGAGCCTGTGCTCTCCAACGTGAGGGCACTGAGGTGCCAAGGGCCCATAGCCGCATTTTCTCCCAGCTGCCCCGCTCGCAGAGGGCAGCTGCACCTTGGGGCCTATGTTGTTTTAGAGCCTGCGTGACTCCAACGTTGGGGGCAAGTTTGATTTAAAAGCCCCTTGGCAGGTTGGGTGATTAAGGGCCCAGGGGGGCCTGTGCGTTCCCTCCTTGTGGCCATTGGTCTACAGCTACCCCGTTTTTCTAGAGGTTAGCAGCAACGACTGTAGGGCATGTTGGTCCCCAGATCGGAGAACAATGTCAGTGCTCGTGTTCCTGCCAGTTTGGGCATATTTGTTTTGCAGGGCGCAGTCAGTGCCAGTGCCCCACATTTGATATGCACAGCTGCCCAGCAAGTAGTGGGCAGCTGCATTGTTTAGGCCACAGTGATTTGGGCGATATGCACTAGTTTGTCCCTGACATTCACAGCTGCTCAGCACTTAGTGCCAGCTGCCACGTTTAGGCCTGCACAGAGTGCGCACCCTTGACTTTTGCTGCATAGGCAGCACGACCTGACTCTTGGGACATAGGGCATTTGAGCCCCTTCCTGTGATGGCCAGTTGGCTAGGGGCATTGGGAGGTTTGTAGGGCGCCAGGACCTAATGTGATTATGTGGTGCTAAGAAATGTAATGTATGTAGTATGTTTTATGCACCCTGTGTTAAACCTCTAACTGTGGTGTTTATGATTATGAGGTTGTTTTGCACATTCTGGTTTATGCTTGTGAGATTATGTTTTACTGTGTGATTTATGGCTCTAATGTGAGTTATGATTAGGAGGCTAGGGTTTAATATGTTAAGTCTTATGAGAGGATTGCATAATGTGTTTTTGCTGCTGAGGTTGGCTCAGAATGTAACTCGCGCCAGATGTGAAACTGTGCATAATGTAGTTCATGTTATAGGCTCATGCTAAGTACAGTGATTATCAGTGATTATTGGTTGTAGATTTATGACATGTTTTGCTTTTACTAAGTTTGCTTTGTGATGGTTCTGACAGTGGTCAAGTCGTCAAGTGGCCCTGTCATGTGTAAATAATTCCCTTGTAGATATAACCCAGTGGCAGGTTGCACCATGTATATTATGTGTTTACTATTCCTATGTGTTTTGAGAACGCAAAGGCTATTTTTGATATAACCTTGTGTGGAGTTCCTTTTGTGGTGTGCCTGGGATGTTGTTGCTGTGTACGTACACAAATGCTTTACACATGGCCTCCGGGTTAAGCCTGACTGCTCGTGCCAAGTTACCAAGGGGGTGAGCAGGGGTTATCTTTGGCATGTAACTACCTTGCCCTGACTAGAGTGCTGGTCTCTGCCTGGCTTTGGCGCAAGCCTCAGCCAACCAGAGATCCCATTTCTAAAAATAATAAATTAAATAATACATTAACAATTAATAAATCATTGTTAACTATTACTTAATTCTGCACCCTGTAACCCTACAGACCTAAGAAAACACATCTAAAATATAACTAAAATATATTCATGTTAGATAATGTACATAATTAAAAACTAATCAAATAACTATTTCTAAATTGATAATAAATCGTTAATTAGTTAGCATTTAACTAAGCTCCCACCACCAGCCCTACAAACCTAAAAAAACACAATTAAATACAACAAAAATAAGTCACTATTTCATAACTTACCTAGTTAATATCAATCACGTGCATAATTAAAATATGAATTCTAAATCACTTAAAATTACATACTGAATTCAAAAACACGAATTGCAATAATACATACACAGTAACATCAAATCATTTTTTTAAATAAAAACACATTTAAGAATTAAACAACTATTTTTATAGGACTGAAAACAATATTAAAAACCAAGATATTCATAAAAACGATAATACCTAAAAAATGCAATATTCTTGCAAAATATTTTTGGATCACAATATTTTATTTCCGATATTTCTATCTCCTGATATTTATAACTTGGGGGCATATTACCAAGCAATGGCGATTATTATCTCTATTGCTTGGTTAGAGATAAAAATTTACCGCTGAGCTGCGGCGATTTTTATCGCAAATAAACCTTGGTGTTACCAAGGATTATCGCAAATGCGATAAAAGTCGTCCGCAATGCATGAATATCGCTGAAAAGTACGCGATATTCATGCATTACAGAGCTAATGCTCTTAGCCATGTTATCCACCTCCCATTGGATAACATGGCTAAGTACTGCTGAGGGCAGGTGTTAGCTTTTGGAGATATTTGCGCTTAGCGCGAATATCTCCAAAAGTTGGTAATAGGAGATAGCGATGTTAGCGACTGTTTCCAGTCGCTAACATCTTGGCACGCCCACTTTGCATGTCATTAGTGATAAATATCACTGACATACAAAGTGGGGCCCAAGATGGTCGCTATCTCCTACTAGCTGTCGCTAACTGGTGTTAGCGAAAGCTAGGTAATGGGGAGATCATTTTATCTCTGCTTCCTTGGCTTTTAAAGCCAAAAAAGCGGAGATAAACCCCCTTGATAATATGCCCCTTGATATTTTGTCCAAACACCACTTGCCCTGTACCTCATTCGCAGATGTGGAATGGAAAGTGAATCTTCAATCGTCGCTGAAGTGGTTATCCCTCAGGATTTCGACCACTACAACTACCATTGACACTGTCATTCTAGTAATGGTGCTGCGTGTGTACCTGGCTGGCTTAGGGCGGGGTTTTTTTGCAGCTGGGCTGGAATGGAACTCAGGGAACCTCAATAATCCAAATATCTTGCAGTGGTCAGAATGTGTAATTCATTTTACTGTGCACTTTCTAGAGCATTTCTATTGTCTGTATGTGTGTTCCCAGTGTTTACAAGTATGTAGAGTTGCTTTTTCTGTTTTATGCCTTCAAGTGGAGAGTCACAAGTCTTTTGTGCTAAGGGGCAGTAGGGTATACATTTGCTGTTACTTTATCTGATTTCTATTTTTATTTTCAGTTGTATATATTCAGTATATGAAGACTCTTGCATGCCTATGCACGCCTGTGTCTAATGGTATGCAATTTAGCTTATATTTCACTTGCTCATCCTTTTCCTTGTCATATTAATGTAATTCCCTGCCTCTACTGGTGCTGTGTTATTCCATTACAGTTCCTTTCAGCTGCCTGTGTGAGATAAGTAACTTGCTTCAAGGCTGGGTTTATAAACATAGTAATGTAGGACCCAACCGTCTGCGTACTACATCACTAGTAGTGAATGTTTACTTTTACAGGTACATCAATGGAGTTGCAATGGTGTAACTTGTCCTTCCTTCATCCACCCCCTTTACCACACTCACTCAACAGGAAACAGTCACCATTTTGGTGCCCATCCCCTTGCAGAAGCTTGCATTTACACACTGGTAGTACATTTTCAATAAAATATTATCCCACTAACGTGGCAAACAGTTTCACTTATACCGCTGGTGGTAGAAAAGGGGGTGGTGATGGACGGAGCATCTGAATCAATCAAACACTCACACCCAGTCAAAATATCTGGGTTTAATCCATCACCGTTCTTTAGCCCACTCTGCTACCCCAGTTCAGATGTGGCTACATGCAAATCAGTCTGACCCTGTGCCTCATGGGAACAGTCCAGCCCGTACTGCCAAGCCAAGTCTTGCCTGGACCGGTAACAAGCTTCCGAGGACCGGTTTCTGGCATTCCAGCCCTCTTCAGCCGGGCTTGCTTGAATCCAGTGGCAAAGTGAGCAAGGGACTCACGTCTGAGCATACCCTGCCACACTTATGGCGGCCAAAAGCGGTACAAAAGGGGATGGTGATGGACGGAGCATCTGAATCAATCAAACACTCACACCCAGTCAAAAGATATGGGTATAATCCATCACCGTTCTTTAGCCCACTCTGCCACCCCAGTTCAGACATGGCTATATGCAAATCAGTCTGACGCTGTGCCTCATGGGAACAGTCCAGACCGAACTGCCAAGCCATGTCTTCCCTGGACCGGAAACAAGCTTCCACTGCCCTGGGTTCCTGAATGGGGTTTTGTAAACTGCGAATAATTACACTTTGCTGTACATACAGAGTGTTCTATTTGGATTGTCGCTAATTAGTTTGTGAATTCAGGCATGCTTATTCAAAAATAACAGAGCAGCACGCCATCGCGCTGCACTGTATGGTAGGAATAGGCAGTAATGCGCAGTATTTAGCATTATACGGCACATTCCTATCTTTTCCTTGCACTGGCGCCAATGTGTTGCCAAGCTCTAATGCAGACACCCTTGCACCATGGTGCAACGGGTGCTTGTGTTGTATTCAGCATGATTATTTTTGTGCAGAAAGGGAGACCTTCAGGCACAAAAACAATCCTGATCCTGCAGAAGGCAGCACACATAGAGAGAGGAAAAAACAAGGAGGAACAAAAATATTTCTCCTCATTTTGCCTCACCTGGGTAGGCATACAATTTGACTCATTCCCAATTCTATTAGTAATGATAAATCTGGGAATGCGCTAAGATGCATGGGTGGATATGTGGGAACACCCACGCTCCTTCCCATGAAGCGCCTCCCTGGTGCAGAGTAACGCAACACATTGAGTTGTGCTGCACTACTTTACTCCAGATGTATCAAGCTACTCAGGGCCACTCCCTAGCACGACTTGATAAATCTAACTTAGTAACTGCATCGCTCTTTTACCCCATTGAGTGGGACAAGGGGGATGTAGCACTTTGATAAATATGCCCCAAGAGTTTTCGGAAATCAATAGAGCGAGCTGCGACTTCCCATAAGGCAAAGGACTAGGCTGGTTACGTGGCCCCTGTAATAGAGGCTGCCAGAATGCATATTACAGTGGACTTTGGTTGTTTTGTGGGCTTTAGTTTGTTCCATAAAGTATGCAGATCCCTGAGCTCTGACTTGTTTGCTCAAGACCTTTTGAGCCAAAACATGAAATCCAACACTGAAATTACCAATGCAGCAACGACGGTCACATGATGAGTGAGAGTGTGAAGATGGCCTTGGACATACCAGCGGGCAGCTACCAGACATTTAGTTGCAGGACCTTGGAACCATGACTGGAAAGCTGCTGGAGGACTGACTTTCATAGATTTACATAGTTGGTGCAACGTATAAGCCAAAAAAGGCACACATTGGGGCCAATTTACAAACTGCATTTTGTACTTCAAGTAGTACTAGAATAGTCCCTACTGCTACAAATGCTGTTCACAAACCGACTTGAGGACGTCCTCCGCATCCACCTCTACTGTGTTTTCTGTGCAGAGAGGTCCACTCTGACTGCGTAGCCCTCTGCACATGTGCACATAAGCTATATTAGTAAATGTATCAGGGAGTAGTAGAAATCAGGGGGAATACTTACGACTAAATTGAAGGGGTTAAGGGAGTAGTAAAGCAGGGTTAAGAGAGGATTAGAGATGGATTTAGGGTGGGTAATGCACCCATCCACAAAAGAGCAAGCATAATGATATTCACAAACTAGCCTTCTGTAGTTACTGAAGCAAAAAGGGCCCCAAAATACTTATAAATGAACTCAAGCTCTGAGCTGGAGTAAGTTGGCCACCACAAATGGCCAAACACTGGTAATGCAATACCCTCTTATAGTAGTAGTAGTTGGTAGTACTTATAAATCGCACATTGACCAAGAATGGTAACCTGGCGCAAGTTATCACTACTTTGTAAGAAAAACAACTGATGGAAATCTGAAGCTAAAACTGGTTATTAGTGAGGAGACAGCCAGGTTTTCAGTGATCTTCTGAATTTTAATAAGTCAGAGTGAGATCTTAAGTGAGCTGGTAATTTGTTCCACATCTGAGCTCCATCCGCGGTAAAAGCACGTCCTCCTTGTCAGACTTTTTTTTAATCTGAGTTCTTTGACATAGTTGCCTGTGGCCAATCGGAGGTGTCGGCCGGGAGTATATTTTATTAGTTTAGGTGTTAAGGGTTTTTGTCCGTTGTTGTATAATAACAACTAAAGTTTCGTACCACCCCTGAGTTCCCCAATGGCAATTCCAATGGTAGTGGCCAGAAGTTAGGGGATAGAGATACCAGAATTCTATTTGATGAGCAACAAAGGAGCTTAGTTCTGCTTCCATTCATCTTGAGTGAATTTAAATTCATCCAGTCAAAATATTTCAAGGATACATGCCTGAAAGTTACATTGAGTGTTCACCTGGTCTTTGTTTAATGACAGAACCAGTTGAGTATCATCAGCATAATTAATCAACTTATTCTTCTGGGACTTAATAAGAGAAATACGGGGTTTGATATAAATAATGAATAAAATAGGGCAGAGGGAAGAGCCCTGGGGAACACCATTAGATGTCATTCTAATTTGGATAGAAAAGGGGGGAGAGATACCGCCTGTCTGCGGCTGAACGAAAAGGATATAAGCCAGTTTAATATCAGGGCCTCCACACCCACTGGACAGAAGAGTGTGGTGGTCCACTGTGTCAAACACAGTTGACAGATCCAGGAGGACAAGTATCACATATTGTCCCTTGACTGTTATCCTCTGTAGCGCAAATCATTGCCGGCTCAGTTCCATGACCAGGAAGAAATCTAAAATGTTCCTTCCCAGCCATGCATAGTCCTCTAAGTATTTCAACAGTACTGAACTAACATGGCGCGCTAACATTTTTATTGGAAAGGGAAGAAGGGACATAAGTCTGAAATTAGGTAGATCTGAAGGGTCAGACAAGGCTGATTTCATGGACTTATACAAAGTTTTAAAAACCTCAACAGAATGTAAAATAGAGTGTTTTAATGCAGTAGGTTTATCAATCCTGTCTAAAATAGTTTTGATCTTGTTTTGAAAGTATTCTGACAGGTCATCACATAGTTTCTGGGAGGGTATAACTACTCACTTAAAACGGGCTGGATTAATGAAACCTTTGAGTATTGCAAGTAATTTTTGCTTTATTGTGGGCTGCAGTGGTCAGCTCGCAGTAGTAGGTAGTTTTCACATTTTTTAACTTATTCATATATTCATTTAGTGCATCTTTTAGATTGATCTTATCTTTCTTAAGGTTTTGGTGCCTCCAGTTCCTCTCCAATGGTCTACACTTTAGTTTGGCTTCTTTTAGAAATAAATAGTACCAAGGGGCTGACACCTTCTGTTGGGGTTTTGAGGTAGTCAGGGGAATAATTTTATCTAAGGTTTTTAAGATTTCTCTTTCAAATCTATGATAGTTCAGTTCTGTAGTCTACCCGAGAAAAGTGTGCTTGTTAGCGAAGGGTTTGGACAAAATTTTTGACAGTTTGTGCCATGCTCTGATTTCTACTGAGTGTACAGCTGTCTTTCTAGGGGTACCGTTCTTACCCATCTGCAGGTAGAAGATGATTAGTGAGTGATCGGTCTAGCAAAGTTAGTTTCCCCAACTAAAATTAGACTGTCTGGGGAAAAAATGAGGTCAGCAGTATGGCCAGCTTTATGTGTAGGGCCATGGACCAGTGGTTGAAGGCCGATAGTTTCGCAGTTACTCAGCAGCTCCTACTAAGCATCGGATAGGCCTCCTTCTGCCCAAAAATTAAGGTCTCCCAAAAGAAAAAGATTATTATGCGTAAGCCTCATGTTGGTAATGCTGTCGAACAAAAAGGAAAGAGAGGAGCTAGTGCTAGTAGGTGGCCTATAACTGAGAATCCCTGTAGCCATGTTTTCCTTTTGACCCATTAGCTGGAAAACAATTCTATCTCATCTACTTCGTCTAAGGGGAAGGTAGTGAAGTCCCAACTGTCTTTGTGGAGAATGCCTAACCCCCCCTCCCCTTTGTCCCAACTCCGGGCTTATCAGTGGCGTAGGAAGGGGGGTGCGGTGGGTGTGGACCGCCCCGGGTATCATCTCCGAAGGGGGTGACAAAAAGGGAAAAATATGTGTTTTAAACACATTTTTTTGTCATTTTGTCAAGCCGGGGTTGACAAGTGTCATGTGTTTTAAACACATATTTTTGCCATTTTGTCAAGCCGGGGGTGACAAGACATTTTCCACACCAGGTACCACCTGACCTTGCTAAGCCACTTATGGAACCCTTTGAAACCATCTAGACACGCCGTATCAAGACCAGAGTCCCTTGTAGTCCCTGTTTCCGTAATGAATTGAAAATAACTATGCTAGGGACTGAAAATAAAACCTCATAGGAGCAAATGTTCAAATAAATAAAATTATTAAATCTTTGTATTCGATTCATTATTTTAATTATTTAATGTAATTATTAATGTATTTAGTAAAAAATTATCTATCAATAAAACGTTTTAAATATTTTGTTTTGAATCAGTTAATTAACTTTTTTAAATATATACACTAATTTAACATTAGTTTTCATTATAATATTTCAATTACGATTAATCCATTGTATACATTGCTTTAATAGTTTTTAATACATGTCCAAAGCAATGCTTTTTCTATTAGTTGGTACTTTTTTACTTTAAACTTCATATATTTTTTTCATGTATGACATTCAAAATAATTAAAATGGTAATATAATAATATGTTATTAATGCTGTAACTTTTTATATTTTTCTACATTTACAATAAATATAAGCAATGCTTTTTCTATTAGTTGGTACTTTTTTACTTTAAACTTCATATATTTTTTTCATGTATGACATTCAAAATAATTAAAATGGTAATATAATAATATGTTATTAATGCTGTAACTTTTTATATTTTTCTACATTTACAATAAATATAAGCAATGCTTTTTCTATTAGTTGGAACTTTTTTACTTTAAACTTCATATATTTTTTTCATGTATGATATTCAAAATAATTAAAATGGTAATATAATATGTTATTAATGCTGTAACTTTTTATATTTTTCTACATTTACAATAAATATATGAAACATTGATATACTCAACTACATTCATTCTGTCCTTTGTAAAAACTTGTCATTAAGCATTATGATATTGATTATTTATGTTTTTATTGGTATTATCATTATAACTATTATTAATATTATTATTATTGTTATCCTCCATCATTACAGAGGCTCGCCCCTTTACAGATAGGGTACATAGCGTTTTAGAAATATGTTTTGAACCTTTGAGCATTATCCAATATGTTCTTTCTTATTCCTGTCTACGATAAAACGCAAAGTGGTTACATTGGACCGCGGTTTGCGGCATCAGGGTGGTTAGATGCTCTGGGTGGTCAGAGCCCATGGAGTTATGAACAAAGGAACCCGGCTATTCCTGTTACAGGACCCACTCATAGAGCTGCCACCTGCATCATTACACAAGCATCCTGCATCCCTCTGGATTCCTCTGCTCTCTGAAACAACCAGCATATCGACCCCTTCCATCTCTTCTGAGAGGTGAGGGCAGGCACTCCCAGCTGAAATAATCTAAGATGCTCCAGCAGGCAATGACAAGGGACCACAACAGATGCGGTACCCAAGGAGAAGCATACACTTGTGTGTGTGGCATCTCCAAGTTCTGACTCTGCAGACACTTTCAGAAGTTACTCTTCCAGGCAATCTGCAGGGTTTTAGGTGGTGCAACATTAGGCATTGCCTTGAGTGCCACAAAACGGTTATTGCCTTTAGAAATATTTTCTTCTATCTAGTTCCAGCCAGTCCCTAATCTGCAAACAAATTAATTATAGGGCTCCTCCATCTTTTTTCAGCTCGGTTATCACTTTAGAATCAATAGGAAGAAACTTAAAAGATGTCCACCTATATTTCTGCTGCACAAATGCAGATGCGTTCCTAGAACCATGCAATTTCAGCATTTAAGAAAAACACTGCACATTGATTTCAAACTGTGAACATAAGAATACTTCACGTTGAAAAGGTCATACTAAGGTCGAACTAAACTAATGTCTCAGTAGGGTCTAACTATTAATCCAGTGCAAGGCCAGCTACTTTAAATGAATTAGGGTGTTTCTCCTGCTGCTAAGGCTTCTTCAGTGCAGTTGTCTACATTTCTCCTTATTTGCATCACAGAAGGCAAGCATGTTCCTAGAGCGCATTTGTTCAATACAGGTTCTTTAAGAAGAAATCAGTCACACTAATTCAATTATGATTAATTAAATCTTTATTCTTTAGTGGCTGTATGCTAATTCAACTTCTAATCGTTAAGAATAGATGTTTTCAACTATATTGTACGAATTAGTTGTTTTGATCAACATTGCAGGCTTGAGAAAGTGGGCTAGTTAGCTAAACACATATCGGCTAACAAAGAGAAGATTGTTTTCTAGAGATTCGAAGTTTCTTTTCACATCTATTGAACATCTATTGAATTTTAATTCAGTCTTGTATAAAAAAAAAGGGACAAACAAGAATGTGATATAAACATGTCTGACTGAAGAAGAGATACCAAATGAATGAGCTGTTTATGTGGAAATTTAAGACATTCATTAATTTCCCAAAAGAATAAATTCTGGTAGAATTCTTATGAACTTTATTTTTTATTAGTACAGATGTTGTGTACTATACATGAGTGCGCCCCTCTGTATGAAATAGTCTCTTCATACACCATTTGTAATAGTTTTTAAGCTCAATGATCCGACCCTTTTGGCAGAATCCCAGCCACTCTTTAACTTATGTTCAAGACTACTGTTTAATAAGACCTTGTTTGGCCTTAGGTTTTACTATAGCGATCTATTTATTGCTATTCTAATAACAGGGTTGTACTGTACCCCAACTAGCCAAATAGCCTCGTGCCACGTCCAATGACATGGGCACTTGTAAATATTTTCCTTAGGGTAACAAAGTCTAGTCTGTGGCATGCCCAAGGGTCGCATCTTTACCAACAAGGGAGGGCCAGGGTGATAAAAGGTGGGCTTAGTAGGATGTGAAGCAGGTGCTTAGTGTGCACAAAAAACCAAGCCTTAATGTGACTTATGTCTACCACCAGCACTTTATTCTCATGCACCCATAATTAAAGTCCAAGCATTAACTTCTCATGTAAAACGTGAGAGTTAAAAATATACTCATCTAGTGGCTGGATTGTAAAATGTGAAACCAGGAAACCTGGCAGCAGTCCTGGCTTCCCCACTTTACCAAATTGTGTGATCCTAGGCAATTGGTTATTTCACTTTGACTACTTTTTCTTCATTACAACATATGATAGCCCATTGAACAACACAAGTTCAGGAGGAGCGTTGTACAAAACGTGCTCTTTTTTTTAATAAACTATTATGTTCTAATTATATAACTACCAAGGCTACACACAAGCTGACTGGCCTCTTGGTGCACGAATGACATTGTTTTCAGAATGGGGCAGGCATGAATATTTGTAAGAACATGTTCGGAAACTATCACTGCTAACAAAGGCCTCCCAATCCAGTGGTATAATCTGATCTACTAAGGTAAAATGCTCATGCATGTTAATAAAACGCACTTTTTTGAAGTTTGTAGAGAGTTTATCATGCTTTTACATGTTTAGTGCAAGATGGCTTTAGAACTATCCATCAAAGACTGAGCACCAAGGGCAATATTAAATGTTACCCAGAGTGATATGCGGGGCGGGGGGATGCCACTACAGTCAACTACAGGTTTTGTGGTGTGTCCAGACCCATAGCTATTGCATACTCAAATTTCAGACACCAGATCTGCAACCATCAATGGAGCTACAGGGGCTGCAGGCAGCTGTGGTGCCCAGCTACCACTGTCCTACATATTGAAGCAACGGGGCACTAGAAGAAGAAAATACCTACTCTCATACCCCATGGGCAAGAAAGCAAAAACTCTTAAGCATTTATCACTTGCTCCAAGTAGATGGTAAAGTGTCTTGAATGTGGAATCAAACATGTATTCAAAGTTCTGAACATTATTCCACATTCCGGGGAAACAACTTGGAATTCTAGTACTGGCCGTTATCACAGATTTTGTCCCTCGTATCTCCCCCCAGATATAGCAGCCAATTGGTTATAGGGCCTGGATAGTAATTTCAGATCTGATATTTCTTGTTTACCATGTGACAACAAGGATTGAAGAAAGAGCCTGTCATTATCAACTAGCTGTGTCATCTGAATCGGTGCCTCATCCGACAAACTATTGTATAAAGTCCATGGTGCATGGGTGCCAGTGTTGCATGCAGCATTGTTTTTGTGCAAAAAGGGGCACGTTCCTGCACAAAAACAATCCTTAGGGGCGTTTTCCTCTTTTTTTCTATCTGAGAGGCAGAATTCAGCACACATGCAAAGAGAAAAAAACAGGGATAAATATCTCTATTTCTCCTTCTTTTGCCTATTTACGCCTCTCCTGGGAAGGTGTATGTTTTTGACGCATTCCCAGGTTTATATGTTCTTGTAAATGTGGGAATGCATCAAACTCCATGGAGGCTGAATGGGGGCACTCATGCAACATCCATGAAAATGCCTCCCTGTCACAGAGTATTGTAACACAGTGATTTGTAAGGTATACAGTCAAAATATCGAGTTTTTTATTTTGAATTACATTAATATCGATAAAGAAAAATAGAATGGACATAATATCGACTGGACAGAATATAGACAACAAAAATATTGACTAGAATAGCATTAATATCGATTCCAAAATATAGAATGGACAAAAATCGAATGGACAGAATAAAGACAACAGAAATATCGAATTAGAGGTAAGTAAGTTAATATCAAACTGTCAAACTTTTAAAGTGTTTTTTATGTTACTATATGTGTGCAAAGTGTATATTTATTTTATAATTTATTTTAATTAATTAATTTTATGGTATTTTATTTTTGCATAATATAAATCAGTAGCGGGTTGTGGGTTTATAGGGGAATAAGGTGGGAAGTAATTTAATTATAATTAATTAAATATGTACATTTATTTATTGGTATTTATCTTTAATTAATTGTTATTTATTTATTAATTGGTAATTAATTAAATATAATAGGTAATTCATTTTAATTAATTGGATAATTGACACTTATGTTATTTATATTAATTTATTTTCTGTCGTGGGTTGTGAGTTTATAAGGGAATAGGGTGGGAAGTAATTTAATTAAAATTAATTAAATATGTTAATTTATTGATTGGTATTTATTTTGTATTAATTTTGAATTAATTATTAATTGGTAATTAATTAAAATGTAATTGGTAATTAATTTTTAATTACTTGATTAATTGGTAATTAATTAAAATAACATTGGTAATTCATCGTTAATTAATTAATAATTGGTAAATAATTAAAATATAATTGGTAATTAATTTTCATTAATTGATTAAATGTTAATCATGTTAATTGTATTCATTTCTTTTCAGCAGTGGGTTGTGGGTTTATAGGGGAATAGGTTTGGAAGTAAGTTAATTATAAATAATGACATTTTTAAATTAATTTATTGATAATTTTTGTTGAACTTAATTAATTTATTATAAAATTAAATTAAAATAATTATTTTTAAAGAATGTAATTGGTATTAATATTTAATTAATTTTCATTCGTATATGAAGTATTTTCGTTCGCTACTGTTGCACTATCTGGAGTGGGAATAGTAATTTTTACCCCACGCTATCCAACGCTTTCCCTACTGTTGCACTCATTGGAGTGGGAATAGTAATTTTTATCCCTACGCTATCCAATGCTTTCCCTACTGTTGCCCTCACTGGAGTGGGAATAGTAATTTTCACCCCTACGGTATCCAAGGTTTTCCCTATGGTTACACTCTCTGGAGTGGGAATAGTAATTTGTATCCCTACGCTATCCAACGCTTTCCTTACTGTTGCACTTACTGGAATGGGAATAGTAATTTTTACCTCTACGCTATCCAATGTTTAACCTACTGTTGCACTCTGGAGTAGAAATAGTAATTTTTACCACTATGCTATCAACGTTTTCCCTACTGTTGCACTCATTGGAGTGGGAATAGTATTTTTTACTCTCCCGCTATCCAACGCTTTCCCTACTGTTGCACTCATTGGAGTGCGAATAGTAATTTTAACCTCTACGCTATGCAACACTTTCCCCACTGTTGCACTCACTGGAGTGGGAATAGTAATTGTTATGCCTACGCTATCCAACGCTTTCCCTACTGTTGCACTCTGTGGAGTGGGAATAATAATTGTTATCCATACGCTATCCAACGCTTTCCCTACTGTTGCACTTTCTGGAGTGGGAATCCCGACTTCAGCATTGCTAGTCCAGCATCAAGAGCCTGCATGTCAAAACCCGACGCCACTTCGACCCTGTGCACCCCCTTCCTGTGGGTGAGGTAACATTGCAACACCGGTGTTCCCACACTGGTACACACCTCTAGGGTCTGTGTCTTAAGTTTTGTTCCTCTAGGTTCAGCGGAAGTATCTTTAAACTCTCTTTGTGTAACTTTTACGCACCATTGACATTGCATTGGTGCAAGCCGCGCTTTACGTGCTGCACCCGAATCCCGCGGGCTTCTCCCGACTTCAGCATTGCTAGTCCAGACTGCTCCCAGTGATTCCCTAATCCCTAGGCCTAACCACTGTACGATTGGTATCTCTTATACCACTTTTTTAATATATGGTTTGAGTGGCCACCCGCCCTCATCCATAATTGTGCAACTTTGTATGTTATACTGTGCTTTTGATTTAACGCTTGTGCCCCTTTGCTCATAAAGAGTACTGGGGATTATTTTAGAAATAAACACATATATTTTTATAATATATACTTGTGTGGTGTCCTTTCATTTGGTATTACAGGATTGTATGTGGTAAAACAGCTCGCTTAACATGTCCTCTTAAGTTAAGCCTTTAAGGTGGCTTAGTCCAAGCTACCCCTAGGATAGCTTGTCTAACAAGGTTGACTTACAACCAGACACCATAAGGGATTGTTTGGACTGATACAAGGTGGTTCCAGAATTGGAAACACCACATATCAGGTCAACTTCTCACATTGGTGCGCAGCGGTGCGGATTTGAGCTTGCTGTTGTTTTACCATTGCAATCTTTTTATCAAATTAAAAGATCACATCAAGTACCTTAGGTACATATAAATCAAAAGCTTAGCATATTAAGTTCTACTGAACTTAGTAGTTGTAGATTAAAGGGATTAGCACACCCTGACTACAACTCACTAGCAAGGTACAGTAGGAAAACACTTAGTGTAGGTAAGTGCACCACTTGCACCTCATTAGTAGTCATGTCTGACGCAGGTGGAGCCTCAAGCTCTGCTCCTGTGGCAGTTGACCTTACCAAGGCAACTTCCAGATATGACAACCTTAGCCACAAAGACTTGGGTACAGCAAGAGGGCTGAAGAAAGGCAGAGGCCCTACCATCCTGGAAAAGGATGACTTAGATAAGGTGAGTCAGGCTCCCTTAGAGACAGGAGAGGGGGTGAACTCCCCTGAGAATGAGATTCTCCAAGAAGAAGAAGAGGATGAGGAAGAGGAGGAAGAAGGCTCAGAGATAGAGGAGCCTGAGAATCAGGTTTAGAGGGTGACCCAGGTACTAGTTGGCAGGCTTAACCAGACCAACTTGGACCTACATGGGATTGGAGAGGGCCAGCACCTCCTCAGATCCCATAACTTAATTCTCCCAGGCAATAGAAGGAGGAGATCTTCATCAGGAGACTCTCATGTTTCTAGTGTCTCAAGATAATCTCAAAGGGGAATGACTTCCCCCCAGAGGAAAGAGCATAGGGCCAGGATGAGGGCTGTCCAACTCCAGATAGAGAGGGAAGAGATAGCCTTGGCTCAAGATAAACTTGCTTTAGCAAGAGAAAGAAAGTTTTTTGTGGATTGGAATCCACTGGTGGCAGCAATTTTCCTAAAGAGAAAGACAGGAGCTATGATAATAGAAACCTGACAAAAATTGTGCCCCCCTACAAGGAAGGGGATGACATCCACAAATGGATGACTGCTCTTGAGAGAGCCTGCATGGTACAGCAGGTTCCTCGGGATCAGTGGGCTGCAATTTTATGGTACTCCTTTTCTGAGAAAGGGAGGGAAAGGCTCCTCACAGTTAGACCTGAGGATGCCAAAAACTACTCTGTCCTGAAGAGTGCTCTTATTAAAGGGTTTGGCCTAACCACTGAGCAATACAGGTTGTTGTTCAGAGACGCCCAAAAAGCACAGACTCAGGACTGGACTGATTTTGTTGATTGTGCCATTAAGGCTTTGGAGGGTTGGCTGCAGGGAAGTAAAGTCTCAGACTATACAGGATTGAACAATCTTATAATGAGAGAGCAGTTCCTTAATAACTGTCAGAACCAGCTGTTGCATCAATACCTTATTGACTCTGATCTGACCTCTCCCCAAGAATTGGGAAAGAAGGCAGACAAATGGGTCAGAAAAAGGATTAGGCAGAAACCCCAGAACCATGGTGACCAGAAGAAAACAGACCAGAAGGGTGGGAATCAGAAAGATAAAGAAAAGGACCAGAAATCTTCAGGCCCCCAATCTAGTAATAAGGAGGGTGGTTCCCAAAATGACAAAAAGAAAAAGAAGAATGATGGCCCAAAGATACCTTGGTGTAATACCTGCAAATAAGTTTCACACTGGGGCAGTGAATGCACTAAGAAAAATCCAATTCCTACCACTGCAGCTCCTAAAGCACCTGCACCCCCTAGTACAGTCAGCAGTGGTAGTGCACAACCTAAGGGGAAAGTAGGGTTAACCTTGGGTACTGGGGTGGAATCTGGCCTAGTCAGAATCCTCAAACAGGCAGTTCTCCTATATGATGTGGACTTACCTTTGACCACTGCAGTGAGTCCCAGTAACCTGGGCAAATATAGGCAGATTCCCTTAATCAATGAGAAACTGGCTCAGGCCTACAGGGACACGTGTGCCAGTGTCACTATGGTAACACCTTACTTTGTGGACCCTGGTCAGATTGTACTAGGTAAAAGTAGCCTAGTGACCAATGCAAGCAACTCCACTACTTCACATAGTGTGGCTGTTGTGAACTTCTCCTGGGGAGGGGTAAATAGCCTAAAGAAAGTTGTTGTGAGTGCAGACCTCCCAGAAGACTGTCTGTTAGGCAATGATCTTGAAAGCTCAGTTTGGTCAGAAGTGGAGTACAGGACTCATGCAGAAATGCTAGGGATTTCAGCTCATGTCCTTGCAGTGACAAGGTCTCCGGCTCAGAAGTGCCTTCCTGAACCAGTGGTGGATCTTGAAACATTAGACCAACCACAACCCAAGAGAAGGAGCAAGAGGGTTAAGGCTGTGCCTTCCCACTTGCCCCAGGTTGAGGATCAGGTTTCATAGGAAACTGATTCTGCAGTCCAAGAGGAGACGGTCTCTGAGGAGCTTGAACCTGATCAGGTTGAGTTTCTGGGGACAGGGGGACCCTCAAGGGCAGACCTGGGGCAGGCCCAATTTGATTGCCCTTCACTTAAACCCCTCAGACAGCTAGCTGCTGCTGAGGCTGCAGGGAATGCTCAAGGTGCCCATAAAGTTTATTGGGATGATGGACTCCTTTACTCAGAGGCTAGAGAGACCAAGCCTGGTACCACCAGGAGGTTGGTTATACCTTTGACGTTTATGGGTTTCCTTCTCACCTTGGCCTATGATATTCCCATTGCAGGACACCTAGGCCAGAACAAGACTTGGGACAGGCTTGTTCCCCACTTTCACTGGCCTCACATATCAGAAAATGTCAAGGAGTTTGTGTCGCTCCAGTGTCACTTGCTAAGCCAGTGGTAAGTCAGGTGGTACAACAAAGGCCCCGCTGATACCACTACCTGTGGTGGGGGTACCCTTTGAAAGAGTTGGCATAGATATTGTGGTCCCATGGATCCTCAAACAGCATCTGGGCACAGATTTATACTGGTGGTAGTGGATCATGCCACCAGGTACCCAGAGGTAATTCCCCTGAGGACCACCACAGCACCTGTGGTGGCAAAAGTCCTCATTGCAGTTTTCTCAAGAGTGGGCTTTCCAAAGTAGGTTCTTTCAGACAGAGGTACCAACTTTATGTCTGGATACTTAAAAGCAATGTGGAAGGAGTGTGGAGTAAACTACAAGTTTACCACACCCTATCATCCTCAGTGCAATGGGCTTGTGGAAAGATTCAACAAGACCCTAAAGGGAATGATAAAAGGACTGCCAGAGAAGCTTAGGCGGAAATGGGACACCCTTTTACCCTGCTTGCTCTTTGCTTACAGAAAGCTCCCACAGAAGGGGGTTGACTACAGCCCTTTTGAACTTTTGCTTGGGCACCCTGTGAGGGGTCCACTATGTTTGGTGAAGGAAAGGATGGGAGTTACCTCTCAAAAAGCCTAAGCTAGATGTTGTGGACTATGTACTTGGTCTCCGCTCCAGGATGGCTGAATACATGGAGAGAGCATCCAAAAACCTGGAGGCCAGCCAAAAATTACAGAAAGCTTGGCATGACCAAAAGGCTGTTCTGGTTGAGTACCAGCCAGGGCAGAAGCTGTGGGTGTTGGACCCAGTGGGCCCAGCAGCACTCCAGGACAGATGGACTGGACCCTACCCTATCATTGAGAAAAAGGGAGAAGTCCCCTATGTGGTTGACTATGGAACCCCTAGGAGCCCCCACAGGGTGCTCCATGTAAACCGTTTGAAAGCATTTGTTGACAGGGAGTACAAGAGTCTCCTCATGGCCACAGATGGGGATCAGGAGGTAGAGAGTGGCCCTCTCCCAGACCTGCTTTCCCAGAACCCTGATGATGGTTCAGTTGATGGAGTAGCCTTGGCAGGCAGCCTCACTGAGCAGCAACAGGTGGACTGCAGACAGGTGTTGCAGGCCCACAGACATATGTTTTCACTTACACACAGTCAAACTAACTGGTGCACCCATGAGGTAGACACTGGTGACAGTCTGCCTGTGAAGAATAAGATCTACAGGCAACCTGACCATATCAGGGATTGTATAAAGGCTGAGGTGCAAAAGATGTTGGAGCTTGGAGTGATTGAGCCATCAGAGAGCCCACGGGCTAGCCCAGTGGTCCTTGTGCCAAAACCTCATACCAAAGATGCAAAGAGAGAAATGAGGTTTTTTGTGGACTACAGAGGTCTCAATGCTGTCACTAGGTCAGATGCACATCCCATTCCAAGAGCGGATGAGCTCATTGATAAATTGGCTTCTGCCAAGTTTCTGAGCACATTTGATTTGACAGCTGGCTACTGGCAGATCAGACTAGCTGAAGAGTCAAAAGCCAAAAAAGCATTCTCTACCCCTAGTGGACATTATCAGTTTGTGGTAATCTTCTTTGGTTTGAAGATTGCACCTGCCACCTTCCAAAGGTTGGTGAATCAAGTCCTTGCTGTGTTGGATGACTTTCACGCAGCATATCTAGATGATATTGCTGTCTTTAGCTCCACCTGGGAGGATCACCTGATCCACATGAAGAAGGTTCTGGAGGCCCTGCAAAAGGCAGGCCTGACTATCAAGGCTAACAAGTGCCAGATAGGGCAGAGCAAGGTTGTGTACCTGGGCCACCTAGTAGGTGGGGGTCAGGTTCAACCATTGGAGAGCAAGATCCAGACCATACAGGACTGGGCTCCTCCAACTACCCAGACGCAAGTCAGAGCCTTCTTGGGCCTGACTGGGTATTACAGAAAATTTGCAAAGAACTATGGGTCCATTGTGACACCATTGAATGACTTGACATCCAAGAAGATGCCCAAAAAGGTTCAGTGGACAGTTAGTTGTCAAAAGGCATCTGATGACCTGACGAAGGCCATGTGCTCTGCACCTATCCTGAAGAGTCCTGACTACTCCAAACAGTGCATTGTACAGACAGATGCTTCTGAGTTGGGGGTGGGAGCTGTGCTTTCACAACTAAATCAAGATGGTCTAGACCAGCCCATTGCTTTTATTAGCAGAAGGCTGACCCCAGGGAGAAACGTTGGTCAGCTATTGAGAGGGAGGCCTTTGCTGTGGTTTGGGCCCTGAAGAAGTTGAGACCATACTTGTTTGGTACTCACTTTCCTAATTCAGACAGACCATAAGCCCCTCTTGTGGCTAAATCAGATGAAGGGTGAAAATCCCAAACTGCTCAGGTGGTCCATTTCCCTACAGGGGATGGACTTTACAGTGGAGCACCGCCCAGGGACTGACCATGGTCTCTCCAGGTACTTCCACTTAGAACATGAAGACTTATCTGGTCAATGTTAAGTCTATTGTCCCTGCGTTTGGGGGGGAGTTGTGTAGGAGAGTAGGGTCTGCTATCCTATGGTCACCCCAATTTTTGCTTTTTGCTTCACTGGTTTTCGACTTACTGAGGCTGTGGGCCTGCTAATCAGACCCCCAGCCTGCTGTTCTCTCTCTAAATTTGTAACACATGTGCTATAGGTACATACCACAATTGGTAATGGACTCCTTGTCAGCCCCTGTAACATGCACTATAGGTGCTCAGGGCATAGGTGCCACCAAGGCCTACCGGGGGCTGAAGCATAGCTATTGCCACCCCTGGCTGGTTCTTAAATTGACACTACTGGCTGATAACTCAGCTGGGGCAAGTGGGTGTAATCACCCCTTGCTTAGATATAGTATACCTATATCTAAACCTATATCTGGACACATATAAACCTGTGAGTCACTCCTATGGAAGGCCTTATCAATCCTGGAGGCAGAGTGCGTGGTTTAATGTGAGATGGAGCTCTGGCATGAGCTGAGCCTATCTGCACCTGTCGGGAACAACTCCTTAAGCTGATCCGGGATAACGCCATACCATATATTATTAAGTGCCTTATAATCCTCGCGGTTATATAGCAACTTTGGTTTGGCTTTATCAAAACATGTCGTCTAAGGTGTCATACGAATTGGAATACTACCCCCTCGCCAGTTCTGGCGACGGGGGTAACATTCCACCCTTCTAGAGGGAGAAGACATGTTACTTTACTGAAACGCGGTTGATTTTAAAAGAGCCTCAGATCCACAAAATGGATGCCTCTGCCACAGACACGGGTCTGGCCTCCTGCTGCTGACAGAAACTCAGCAAATGGTGGCCTGGACAAAGGGTTTCCTGTCTCAGGGCGGAGTTACACCACCCCAGACAGGAGATAGTGGATTGTAGCTGGGAGGTTTCAAAGAAACCAGACACTGCCTGGGGAGCACAAGGCTGCCCCTTGCAAAATCCGGCCAAACCGGTTCTGGGGCACACCAGCCCCAGTCCCAGCGCGGCCTGGATGAAAGGAAAGGGGTGTATCCACCCCCTTCCTGGGTCCCACCCATAGGAGGGGACCTAGCAGGTAATTCAGCCCACCAGATACGAATAAGAGTGGGAGCAGTGCCAATGCAACTCAGATTATCCTGAAGAAACATAAGAAATGAAACTCTGGACCCTTTGACATCCTACTCAACGTAGAAGAATAAAGAATCTCCCTTGTGGTCAAGGAGTGACCACCCTGTGCAAACAGGTACCATCCAGCACCTCGACCCTTGCTTTGTTGCAGTTCCTGCCGGAACTCGAGCGACAGAGATCAACGAGATCAAGCTTTCCTGCCTTCCTTCAGCCCGATCCACAATCCCTGCAGAGCTGAGACCCATGGAGGCACGCCATCTTGAAAAGGCCACGAGACGCTCACCGTGCAGCCCACGAGTGACCCTCGAAGCTGTACACCGGGGTTTGAGAAGCCCCAACCCTGAGCTGCTCTTGCACCGAAGCTACCCCCTCTACACTCGACGAGTGCTGCGTGGGGCCCTTCTGCTTGTGTTGGCTCAACGCGTTGGCCCGTTCACTTGCTAGCTGGCTTGTGGCCCCTATGCCGACGAAAACCTTAAACCTACTTGCTTTTCTGGTTGCTCCAGATTTGCACCAGCTCCTGTGAAAAGGAGCCCCCGCTCTGACCCACCTGGTTTGAGTGAGAAGCAATCTCCCGGTTCCGCGTGGATTGCTTTTGCCAAGTGCTGTTTGCTCCAATCTCGAAGCCGACAGCACTGACGGCGAGAACCTGCGTGGGACAGATCGTGACCTGCTCCTGGACGTCGCAGATGCCCCAGAGCCCACGTGACAGTGGAGAGAAGCTTCTCTACAACAATCTGATTGCGCCCGACATTGCCTGGTTCCGTCCTGGTTCCACCCTGGTCACTGCTGAGTGACCCAGACTCTGTCTCCTCTGCTTTCAGATACTACTCGACTTCGATCCACCCTTGGATCACACCGGACACTTCTGCTTCCCATCGCCTGCAGCATCTTCAGCTCCAAGCATCAAGAGCCTGCATGTCAAAACCCGACGCCACTTCGATCCTGTGCACCCGCATCCTGTGGGTGAGGTAACATTGCAACGCCAGTGTTCCTACACTGGTACACACCTCTAGGGTCTGTGTCTTAAGTTTTGTTCCTCTAGGTTCAGCGGAAGTATCTTTAAACTCTCTTTGTGTAACTTTTACGCACCATTGACATTGCATTGGTGCAAGCCGCGCTTTACGTGCTGCACCCGAATCCCGCGGGCTTCTCCTGACTTCAGCATTGCTAGTCCAGACTGCTCCCAGTGATTCCCTAGGCCCTAGGCCTAACCACTGTTCGATTGGTATCTCTTATACCACTTTTTTAATATATGGTTTGAGTGGCCACCCGCCCTCATCCATAATTGTGCAACTTTGTATGTTATACTGTGCTATTGATTTTAAGCTTGTGCCCCTTTGCTCATAAAGAGTACTGGGGATTATTTTAGAAATAAACACATATATTTTTATAATACATACTTGTGTGGTGTCCTTTCATTTGGTATTACAGGATTGTTGGTAGTAAAACAGCTCGCTTAACACAACCTCTTAAGTTAAGCCTTTAAGGCTGCTTAGTCCAAGCTAACCCTAGGAAAGCTTGTCTAACAAGGTTGACTTACAACCAGACACCATAAGGGATTGTTTGGACTGATACAAGGTGGTACCAGAATTGGAAACACCACATATCAGGCAAACTTCTTACATTGGTGCGCAGCGGTGCGGATTTGAGCTTGCTGTTGTTTTACCATTGCAATCTTTTTATCAAATTGAAAGATCACATCAAGTACCTTAGGTATATATAAATCAAAAGCTTAGCATATTAAGTTCTACTGAACTTAGTAGTTGTAGATTAAAGGGATTAGCACACCCTGACTACAACTCACTAGCAAGGTACAGTAGGAAAACACTTAGTGTAGGTAAGTGCACCACTTGCACCTCACTAGTAGTCATGTCTGACGCAGGTGGAGCCTCAAGCTCTGCTCCTGTGGCAGTTGACCTAACCAAGGCAACTTCCAGATATGACAACCTTAGCCACAAAGACTTGGGTGCCTTGTGCACAGCAAGAGGGCTAAAGAAGGGCAGAGGCCCTACCATCCCTACCCTGATAGCCATCCTGGAAAAGGATGACTTAGATAAGGTGATTAAGGCTCCCTTAGAGACAGGAGAGGGGGTGAACTCCCCTGAGAATGAGATTCTCCCAGAACAAGAAGAGGAGGAGGAAGAGGAGGAAGAAGGCTCAGAGATAGAGGAGCCTGAGAATCAGGTTCAGAGGGTGACCCAGGTACAAGTTGGCAGGCTTAACCAGACCAACTAGGACCTACATGGGATTGGAGAGGGTCAGCACCTCCCCAGATCCCATAACTTAATTCTCCCAGGCAATAGAAGGAGGAGATCTTCATCAGGAGACTCTCATGTTTCTAGTGTCTCAAGAGAATCTCAAAGGGGAATGACTTCCCCCCAGAGGAAAGAGCATCGGGCCAGGATGAGGGCTGTCCAACTCCAGATAGAGAGGGAAGAGATAGCCTTGGCTCAAGCTAAACTTGCTTTAGCAAGAGAAAGAAAGTTGTGTGGATTGGATTCCAGTGGTGGCAGCAATATTCCTAAAGAGAAAGACAGGAGCTATGATAATAGTAACCTGACAAAAATTGTGCCCCCCCTACAAGGAAAGGGATGACATCCACAAATGAATGACTGCTCTTGAGAGAGCCTGCATGGTACAGTAGGTTCCTCAGGATCAGTGGGCTGCAATTTTATGGTACTCCTTTTCTGAGAAAGGGAGGGATAGGCTCCTCACAGTTATTTATTTTGAAAGTTTTATATAGCGCAAACAAGATCTTTGCAGATATCAGAGCGCTTTACAAAGCAGGGAATACCAACAAGAGAGTGAAACTCAGGTCATTAGGGAGTACAGTAAAACAGGTACATCAATAATGAAAGTATTACAGATAGATGTGTGCATAGATAGTCAGGTAAGTAAATAATACAGGTAAAACACATATTCATAGGGATCAAGCAGAATAATTCAGATTGGTGCGGAGTCGTTACGGATCACGTTAATAGGTCAAGTGTATTTGGCCATGAGAATAGCTTTTACTTCTTTCTTGTATTCAATTCAATTCAATTCAAAAGGTGCTTTATTCGGTTTGTAAAGAAATACAACCATATAGCAACATACACATAAAAGGAAATTTAACACAATACTAAATTAAGCTATCACAAAAACAATCTTACACAGTAGCGCTCATAGTAGAAACAATTAACAGTATCAATAGTGCATAGTCATTAGGTCATTCAAGTTTGGCTAAGATTTTAACAATCCTGCGACCTATAATTATGTGCAAATATGCAATTTAAAGTGCTAAATATTGTCTCTATATTAGTATATGTGCAAATTGGCAATTCTAAAGTGCATATGCAATTAGCAGCACCTAGACTGTCTATTAATTAAAAACAATGATAAATGAAACAAAGTGCAAGTGATAAGCCAATCCTACGATAAATCTAATACAGTAGCAGCAATTAGTCCAACAAACATATGTGTGCAAAATACAAATACATAATTCAGCAGCATCAATTTAAAGTGCATAGTACATTTAGCAGCTGAAGAAATTCATATAATAATTGATTTTCTTGCAGAGATACATTTTAAAATATAAGTAGCCACATAAAAGCATACATCTGGGGACTCTAGGTTAAACACTAGTGTCATTGCTGTTTGTAGATGATGCGTATTGTATTTTAAAAAGATGGGTTTCAAATAATATTTCCTTAAAAAAGTATAAAAAGTACAAGTCAACATAAAGTGACACGTGCTCTGTTTTGATTTGCCATCACACGGGCATACACAAGTTCCAGGTTTTTTAGGCACAGGGAAAGCCACAAAATGATGCACAATTCCTAGGCGGAGGCGGGTTAAAACAAATCGATGGGAGGGAATACTAACTATTACAAAATAAGATTGGAAGCCTACATTAATATTATATTGTTGGTAAAGATTGAATGTACTCTGTTTGGTATATTTTTCCATCCTAGTCTCTTCTGTAAATTTCATAAACGAAACCTTCAGCTCCCGCTTTGATAAAATAGGGTCCATTATTAGTTCATTATAAATGTCCAGTCCATATAATGTTTTATACCAATGATGTATATGCTTCAGCCAGGGGATGTTTGATCGGCGATCAAGTTTGATACAATCTGTTATTACGTCCTGCGTAAACTTGGTTTCCTCCTTTGCCCATATTGAGCGCCATAAGGATAGAGGACGAAGGGCAATTAGATCATTGATATAGTACATATCAAGTTACTTATGTATTAGCTCCGTTGAAGCCATGACTGGAGCACTAATTAATCTTTTTAAAAACACATTCTCCCTCACCTGGATAGATTTGGCACACTGTACATCATACCCCCATACTCCAGCTCCATATATAGCTGAGGAAATGCATCTAGCATTAAAAAGGGTTAGCATTTCACGAATTCTGCGATCCCCTAGTTTAGCGGCAAATCTAAATATACAGTTTGTATTCCGGGCCATTTTGAAAAGGACACTGTTTTGTTCATTAATCCATTTCCCATTTCCCGAAAAGGTGATGCCTAAATAGCAGAAACTATTAACAGGTTCTAGTTTCTCTCCTTCTAAAAAAAAGGGTTTGTGTTTTCTAGGTTTCTTACCACAAACCATGGTAACCGTTTTCCCTTTATTAATTTTCAAATTCCTACTCTTAATAAAAATATGGAATTGATCAATTAGTTGTTGCAGTCCATTATGTGTCCTAGAGAGGAGGACCGCGTCGTCCGCATATAAGAGGACTTGGACGGGGTTACCATTTATAGTTGGAGCATCTGCATTAATCAATTTCAGAAATGTATCCACATAGTTAATAAAAAGTGAAAATAGTAAAGGGGCAAGTACGCATCCTTGACGGATGCCTCGCTTAACTTCAAAGAAAGGGGTACACTCTCCATCTATTCCAAACCTTACTTTGCTTGATAAATTACTATACAAGCGAGCTAGCAGATGGATAATTTCAGTGGGGGCGCCCATTGCTAGTAGTATGGGCCAGAGCAGTGCGTGTTCCACCAGATCGAACGCGGAACTCAAGTCGGCAAAGCATAAATAAAGATTACCAGATTTAGCTTTGGTATACTTGCCAACTATGAGTTCCAGGTTCACGCACTGCTCCATTGTTCCTAATCCCCTACGAAACCCATACTGCACTGGGGACAGAATGTTATTCTCCTCGGCCCAGGCTTCCAATCTCACTAATAGGACTCGACTAAGGATTTTAACTGTCGAGTCCAAAAGAGAGATTGGACGATAATTCCTTGCCTCTGATCTGGATCCTTTTTTATAAAGGGGTATAATAATTGATTGGCCCCATGTCAGTGGTAAATTATCTTCCACCGCAGCATTAAAGTAACGAGTTAGGATTGGGGCCCATAATGTTATTTCATGTTTATAAAAGTCCATGGGTACCCCATCGGGCCCGGGTGCTTTACCACCCTTACTATTTATGATTGCGTCTGTCACTTCATTTAAAGTTAAAAACAACTGCATTTTCTTCCAATTAAAACATAAAATAGACCCATCAGATTTAAGATCAGAATTAAAAATCTTAGAGAAATGTGCAATCCATGCAAGACAGCTGACATGGGAACTGACCTCAGGAATGTTTTCATTCTTTAAGAATGGGCCATTTATCGTTTCCCAAAAGAGTTTATGGTTTTTAGTTACAGCGGCCATATCAAGTTTATTCCAGGCCTCGTCCTGTAGCTCCATTTTCCTGGTTGACAGGGCCAGTTTATAATAATACGTTCTTCTCTGACTCTTTCTTTATTTCTAGGTTTAGCATTAAGTACACTTTTTAATCTTTTCAGAGTCTCGGCACAATGTTTGTCAAACCACACAGTTTTGTTTCTTTTAACCCTTCTGTTTCTTTTTAACAGGGAATTTTCAACTGTGCATGTAATTTTCATAAAATTGGAGAGGACATCGGGCGCTATCACATTAGGTGCAAGGCAGTATTCAACCTCTCTGGTACATTTACAAATAATATCCTTTGTTAGTATGTTAGGGTCAATTTTAATCCATTTAATTCTCGTACCATTAGGTCTCTCAGCGGAGATCCCATGGACAGCTTTACCGTTCACAACCGTTTTTTGACCCCAGCCCATTAGCTCCACAGAGATGCTGTTGTGATCGCTCACAGGCTGCTCTATTACCCAAACATTAGTAAAAATTGAGCCGCTGGACACCAAAATATGGTCAATATTGGAATGGGCATCTCTCCCCCTAAAAGTTGGACAAATTTCATAATTTTTGTTTTTTGTACAATCAAGCAATTCCAAGTTGAACTTGGCTATTAAATTGTTCAGTGCGCTGCCATAATTACTGTGTGGGAAATGATTAACATAAACACTGTCACCCCCTACATAATCCTCGCGGTGACCACATATCCCCTTCCGGGCATATCTGCAGGCTTGGATGTTAAAGTCACCTGCCCACAGAATTACAAAATTGTTCTTGGAGAGAGTGATTGCAGCTTCAATAGCACGTTCAACATCGGGAACAATCATATCACGTTTAGGGCCCACAATATTATTATAAAAATTTACAATAATTAGATCCCTACCATGACTATGTTTTAGGCGCAATATAGACGCATGCTGACAAGCTATAGAGTGTTCCCCAAGAATAAATTCTGTCAATTTCGTTGAAACCAAAGTCAGTAGGCCTCCCTTAGCTCTACCAGCTTTGGAAGCTACTGCTGCCACTTTGTAGGAGGTGTAACCTTCAACTTCTATTAGTCCTGTATGCCATGTCTCTTGTAAACAAATAATGTCATAACCACATATGATGAAGTCATCCCAAAATGGGGTACATAATTTAGAGGCAATTCCGGCTATATTCCAGCTGTTAAATACAAGAGAATCAGCATTACTAGTTCCTATACTTTCAGAGTGATTAGTCAAGAGTGAAGCTTCAAAGCTTGCAATCGGGGTAACAATAGCATTATCATTTGTTACAGTTGGTTCATTGTCTACAACATTGCCTATACATAGCACAGTATTTGATGAAATTAATTGTGACTCAGTTATATTATTTGCACAGCTTTCATCACCCAGCTCTTTCTCTAAGGTTAATGCATCACCTGTTACAGAACTTCCAGAACTCAGGGTCAAGGATGGATCGCACAGTCAGTCATTCTCCTCAAGTGAGCTGAGCAACTGGAATCTATTAGAGGTTGGGACCAAGAAGTTGTCATACAGGTTAGGCAGTAGGGGGGGACAAATAGGTACAACATTAGGGTATTTGATAAAAGCCGCTCTTGGATGCTGGAAGTTATGTGTAGTGATTTGTCTTACTGCCTGGTTCCTATAAAAATAATCCAGTGGGAACAGTGTGATGTTATATTCATGATTCGATGGCATAGGTGCATGTAAAATCGAATCTCTCGCCCATTCTGTAGTCCTGAAATTTATAATTATGCAGTCCCCGTCTATCTCCTTTTTATTTGGCCCTACCCAACCTACCCTCTGTGTAGTTATAATCTCATCCGCGCCTCGCATTGGGAACCCACAATTTTTCACCAACCAATACAGGGTTCACCAACCAATACAGGTACTTCTTTCTTAAAAAGTGTGATGGAGGAGATCAGCCTGGTTTCAGGAGGGAGTGAGTTCCAGATCCTGGGTGCCATTCCTGAGAAAGAGCGTTTATAAGTTTTTTCCTTCCGGAATCTTTGAGGTTTTAGCAGAAGATTGTTAGTGCCTCTAGTATTTCTAGAGCCGCCAGAGATTGACAGCTTCTGAGTGAGGTATCCGGGAGAGCTCAGATGTACAGCCTTGTGTGTCATGCAGGCGATTTTCAGATGAATTCTGGCTTCCAAAGGCAGCCAGTTCAAGGATTTCAAGTCAGGGGAGATATGCGAGTGTTTTTTTGACCCCGTGATGAGTCTTGCTGCAGCGCTTAGAGAAGCTCTTAGGGGTGCAGTAGTGGTTAACGGAAGACCGCAGAGGGCGATGCTGCCGTATTCAATTCGCGGGATTACTAGTGCTTGTACTGCAGTTTGGAAGTCTTTGGCTGGCAGTAAGGGTTTAAGTTTCCTCAGGGTATTGTTTTGGAAGTCTGCTCCCTTAGTAGCCTTGCTGATATGATGCTGCATATTGAGATTGGAGTCGAGAGATATGCCTAGAGATTTTGCTGAATCTACTATGGTGGGTTGGACATTGAGTGCAGTTAGCTGTTTAAGCCAGGATTGAGTGGTAGAGATCTTCGCGGGAGGTGAGATCAGAAGGAACTCTGTTTTCAGAGCATTGAGTTTGAGATGATTATCGGCAAGCCAGGATTGGGTGCTTCTGATCGTTGAGTTCAGGAGTAAAATGTCATTGGGGGAATGTAATTTGAGATATAGTTGGTTGTCATCTGCGTACATGTGAAAAAGTACATTGGATGCTTGTAGCAAGGTGGTGAGAGGTTCCATAACTAGGTTGAACAAAGTTGGTGATAGGGAGGATCCTTGGGGGACGCCTAACGAAACAGGTATTGGCGAGGACATCAGGTTGTTACTCTTGAATTTCTGCGACCTGTTGTGTCAAAAGGAGGTGAACCACCTGAGAACAGTCCCAGATATACCCATTCTTGTGTTCAAAGGTTCGAGTAAATTCTCATGTTTAACAGTGTTGAATGCTGAAGAGAGATCAAGAAGGATGAGGAGGCAGGTATCATTTTGATCTAGGATTTGAAGGGCATCGTCAATTATGTGAGTCATAGCAGTTTCAGTACTGTGTCCTGCTCGGAAGCCTGATTGATGAGGGTTGAGAACAAACTGATCAATGTGTTTAGTCAGTTGTAGTTGCGCGCATTTTTCCAATAGTTTGGCGAGAGTGGGAATATTGGTAATGGGACGGTAGTTGTTTAGGTCGGATGGGTCGACCGTAGGTTTCTTTAGTAAAGGTGTGACTTGTCCAACTTTGAGGGAGTCAGGGATGGTTCCTTGTTGGAGCGAGCTGTTGAGAATTTTAGTCCAGAGTGGAAGGAGCAATGGAGTGAAATCTTTGACAGCGTTAGCGGGGAGGGGATCCGTGAGGTGATTGGAGGGTTTCAAGGTGCTGAGCAGTTTGCCTATTTCTTCTTCGGAGTAGGTGTCAAAGGAAGACCATGTAGCATTGTTTTTTGGTTCGGTGAGTGTTATGCAGTTGGGTGTGGTGAAGAGGCTTGCGTCAGTGCGGAGATCACTCTTAATGTTGTCAGTTTTTTGGGTAAAGAAAGCGGCAAAGTCTTCACAGGAGGGTGCTTCGCACAAAGTGCTGAAAGGTTGGGGTTGTTCCTTGGCTTGTGTTCTGATTAGCTCAAACAGTTTTCTTGGGCGTTTTTTTGCTTGGTCGAGCTGGAGGCTGAAGAAGTTTGCTTTTGAGCGCTTTATTTTCCTGAAGTAGGCGTTTCTCTTTTTCTTTAGGGTTTTCAGATGCAGTGCAGAGGGAGCTGTTCTCCAGGTGCGCTCTGCCATTCGCATGGCTCATCTATCTTCATTGAGACTCCCGTCGTACCATGGATTGGAGATTTTAGCGGAGACTCTTTTTAGTTGCAAGGGAGCAGCCTCATTAATTATTGAGGTCATGGCATTGAGATAGTGGTCAGTCAAGGATTGGACATCTGTAGCGCCCGTAGGAGGGAGAAGGAGGTCGCGGCGGTTCGGGGGTAGGGAGTATGGGTTGAGTTTTTTCAGGTCTCTTTTCCAGACTTTAGGTCTGGAGGATTGACCCGTGTTGAGTTTGACTTTTTCATTGATGATGAATGTGACAATATGATGGTCTGACCAGTCACATGGTTGGATAGACTCAAGTTGGATAGCGTCCTCTTTGGCGATGATCAGTTCGAGGATAGAGCCTTTCTTGTGGGTCGGGCTGTTGCATATTTGGGTGAGGTCTTGAGGTTCCGTGACGGTTCCGTGACGGTTCCGTGACGACTTGAACCCGTGTTTTCAAGTTTGTCGGAAATACATAAAATTAGTATCAGCGAACCGCAAATGATCCATTTAGTATATCCTAGTGTTTTCGCTACGCTACGAGCAAGAGCACTCCTTCCACTGACACATTTCTGATATACACACGGCATCCATCTTAGATCATGGCCGCCATTTTGTGGTTCCTTGCCCTCACATATGCAATAGCCTCTGATCATTTCATTCACTTCACTTTGATTAAAGACACGTAGCCTTAGCCGGAGATTCACCTCTTACATGACACGTGCACCTTAAACCAGATCACGCTGAAGCTGCATGACTCGACAAAGGCTGCCTCCTCTGCCCGAGGCCAGCCCACCTGAACTGGTTTTCCTGTCCATTGTACCTGATCATGATTAGGCGGCCGAAGCCGGTAGCCTTGCCCATTTACAACCCACAAACATCTCTTATCCCGCTTTTCTATCTTCTGCACCTGGCTCTGCTCCTTTCCTTCTGGGCCTTTATTAGGGGGAGGTAACGAACTTTACGATGAGGCGGTCCGGGTCTTGAATGCAATATTGACAAGGGATTGTGATGGACTGGTGGGAACCCCTCTTCGTGATGTTTGGTATCAGATATTATCGACAGTTCCTGTGTAACGCCAAATATTTATTGTTTAGAGACACAAAGGTTTGGGAATGTACCGACATGTGAAATATTTGCCTAGAGCACAATTTTTGGTATATAAGGAGCAACCCACTTTGTACAAATCGAACAGTCTCCTAGATTCTGCCCGTGTGTAGATTCTGTGACTTCTGTGTCCCTGCAGTAATAAACCTTTGGTCTTTGACGCCACCATCGAGAAGCCCGTGTTTCTGTTCATTTGTGCACCAAGGCAGGTGGGACTCCGGGGTCTTTGGGTGTTGTACCCTGACACCTCTGGACGGAACCAAAAAAGTCCAGAACTCCAATTGGCGCCCAACGTGGGGCGACGTCATTCGGTACCGGTCCAAAAGCCTGAAGAGTTCGAGAAGCTTCGTGTGAAGATTCCTGAGGGAGGCGCCCCACTTCATCGATCCCGGCATATCGCAAAAGTGGCCCTGAAGTTCTCTTCCACGAGGGTTCCCGTTCAGGACGGCTGCAGTGGGCCGTTGCCTTGACCGTCGCCCTGTCTTGGACCCGAAGTGGTGCAGTCCTTAGTACGGCGAAACGTGACGGGTTTCTCCTTGGTGACGTCTTCAGTGACTCAGTTAAGTATTTAGTGATAGCTAGCTGGTTACTTTTGTGAGGATTGTTAAAAATCCTTGATCGGTTCTTGGTTTGGTTTGGTTTCGTAAGATTATCACTAGTTGTTCTGGTTACGATAATCTATTTGGTTCAGTTTTGGGTATCGATACATCAGTTCGTTTTTGGTAGGCCTAAGTTCTTGGTTCGAGTGCACAATTTGTTTCGTGTTTGTTTGTTTTGTGTTCCAGACTGAGAATGGTAAGTCGGAAAATGTTGTCTTGTTTTAGTTGCAACAGTGACTCACAATTAGAGGATTCCTGTCTGGTTCCTCCGATTGGGACTCCCCTATATGACCTATATTGTAAGTATGGTGTGGGTCCTATAACTTATAATGAGATATGGGTCCGTTATTGTAAGAAGGATGGTGTCCTTAGTTGGCCACTGCATGGTAGTTTTGAACAAGAGATTCTCGACAATTTAGAAGCGAAATTGTTTAGGAAGAAAGCCCGGCCGGCAATGTTTGACTCTTTTCGTTATTGGCGGAAAGAATCCAAACAGAGAGAAATGAAAAGGTTGAAAAAAGAGCAAAAAGAACTAGAAGAGTTAACTCTAGAGCAAGCGACTAAGCAGTTGCAGGCTAACGAGTGTGAGAAAGCCATAGATGTAGCCATTAGAGAGCGTAACTTAGCGATTGACAAGTGCTATCCTGCCTTGCCATCGAAAATGGCTAAGATACTGGAGGATTCCGAAAACGATCCTCTGCTATCTTATCTGTTACGGTCGCCTCCACCGTATGCACAAGGTGCTGCGGCTCCACTTATACCGGATGTTCAATTGCCGGTTGCTGGACAACCTGGTGTTCCTGTTCCTCAGAATCAAGTTCCTTTACTTCCTGTGGTGAATGTAAATGTTCCTACAGCTCCTCCTCTTCCTGCACTGCCCGCTCCTATACCTACCACTGTACCTATTGGTCCTCAAACTATTTTCCTCGATACTCCTACTGTTTCGTCATCTATTCCTACCTCTACTGCGTTCTCTATGTCTGCGAGTGTACTAACTCCACTTTCTGTTCGTCGAAGAATTACTGATTCTGTTACTAATATGCTGTCTCCTATATATAAAACCTTGATTAAGACTCCTACTCCTGACTCTGTTCAGAGACGGAGTCAGCTTCCAAGTACTGAGGAACGGGGAGTTTTAGACTCCACAGCTCTCAGATGGATTACAAAAGTTAGAAGATATAGTACGAGAGATGTGTTAGAGACATTTATGCAATGGGGAGAGCCAACGCAGCGATACGTCTTCGACGAGATGTGCTCGTTGTTGCGTGAGGAAATAGAAGAAGACGATGTCGAATCAGATTTGGAAGATTTAATTAAGGTTCAAAAAGAGTTTGCTGCTGGAATGATAGTGGGCGATAATATAAAGGAAGCGATGGAACTCATTTTGAGTTTTAGGATTGATCCATCTCTTCGTTCCCCGAGAGATTTAGAGAAAGGTAGAATGAAGCCAAGTCGCCAATATCCTATGAGGGAAGTTCCTCCAATTTGGCGCGAGGCAGTACAACGTGATGATAATGCGGGTATTGCAGCTGCTCCAGCACAGTTCCAAAGAGTATGGATACATATTCCGTGGAAGCGAGCAGAAGTGTTAGCAGTGAAACAGGCCTTGCCAGATCCACGTAAGAATCCAGCCGGATATTACAAGGAATTGACACAGACAGTTGAGGCTTGTATAATGAACTTAGCCGACATTGATATGTTGTTTGGTAATGTAGTTCCACAACCAGTGTGGGCTAAAATTCGTAGAGAGGATCATCAGGCTGCTTTAGGTGGTGATTGGGCAGCTATCACTGCAGCAGATGCTCAACAAACAGGTGGTGCGAAACCCGAACCCCTAATTGCTAATCTTCCTGGTAGAATAATAGATTTAATGAAGACTCTGATGCCAGCATTGCGTGTTAATTGGGATAAATTATCCGCATGCAAGCAGAAGAAAGACGAAAGTGTCTCCGACTTCTTCACGAGGTTCGAAGAGACTTTTGTAGACCATAGTGGTCAGGATAT
This sequence comes from Lissotriton vulgaris, assembly GCF_964263255.1. Lineage (NCBI taxonomy): Eukaryota > Metazoa > Chordata > Amphibia > Caudata > Salamandridae > Lissotriton > Lissotriton vulgaris. Next base: position 256,148,027 of record NC_141688.1, read on the forward strand.
GAGCACTGAAGGAGGACAGAGATTGTTTGTCGATAAATTTGTGCATAATTTGTTACCCGAATTATGCAATAAATTGAAAGACTCAGAAAGTGCGTGGGCTGTATCTACGACAGCGCAAATACTTGCGACTGCACAGTACTATGAAAATAGGGATAAAGAGGAAAAGGAGAAATCAGAGAAGAAAACGAAAGATTTAAAGACTAAAGTTCTTTTACAGCAGGCGTATCCGCCTCGCACGAATCAGACTAATATGCAACAGAATTCGTATCAAAAGACAGATTATAATTCGACCAGGCCTCAATACCAGTGGAATCAGTGTGCGTACTGTAAGAAAGAGGGTCACTATAAAAATGAATGTCCGATCTTAGCGCAAAATAATGCGGCAGCAGCTCAGAGAGGTCGTGGTGGTTTTGCACAGAATTCTAAAGGTCGGGGACGAGGTGCTATGCCTCCACAAACTAATGATCGTCCTTCTAATCACTTTGATCAGCGAAATGTACAGTCAGTTCAACAGAATAGATCTCAACAATATCTTGTTGAGGATTATTGTGAAGTTGAAGAGGGATTTCAACAAAATGGGTACTAGGACAGCCATAGACAGAGAGAGGGAGTAGTATCAGTTCCAGTGGATCAGAGTGGGCCTTATGTCGCAGTAGCAACATCAGGTGTAGTCGAACCGTTTCTGTTGGATACTGGTGCCGCAAAAAGTTCTATCATGCATGCGAAACTCCCTGGCGCACCTTTGTCTGGCTCAACAAATGTTTCCGTAGGTTTTTCAGGCGCCCCTGTGTACAACCCGATATCTGGTCCTTTGTCTATTTCTGTTGGACCGTGTCAATTGAAAGCACCCTTAATTTTGACGACAGGTTGTAATGAAAATCTGCTTGGTTTAGATTTGTTAAAACGACTATATGCGACATTGTACTGTTCTCCGGAAGGAGTACAGCTTACTTTGGGTAAAAGACTCACCTCTCCGATGTACTTGTCAATGGACGCACTCCCGCCGGAGCTACGTTCACTCCCTGATTCTCTTTGGGCGACTGGTCCCAATGATGTAGGTCTACTAGAGATTCCACCGTATGTAGTAACTTTGAAAGCGAATGTGAAATTTCCAAGAATTCCTCAATATAAAATATCGAATGAAGGTGAGCGTGCACTCTTATTGATTGTGCAAGATTTGATTAAAAAAGGTGTGGTTGAAGAAACGCGAGGAAATGTTTGTAATAGTCCTGTATTGCCGATTTTGAAACGAACAGATCCTACAAAGCCTCCAGTCTATAGGTTTGTCATAGACCTTAGAGAAGTTAATAAGATTGTAATTCCGCAGTTTCCTGTAGTGCCAGACATTACTGCTTTGTTAACATTGATTCCCGCTACAGCTACATGGTTCTCAGTCATCGACTTGAAGAATGCCTTTTTCAGCATTCCGATAGCCGAGGAAAGTAGGGATATTTTCGGCTTCTGTTTAGGAGGTCGCAGTTTCAGATTTAAACGCGCTCCACAAGGCTACTGTGAAAGTCCATCTATTTACAGTCAAGCTTTAAAAAGCCAGTTAGATTCTTTTGTCCTTCCTCCAGGTTCTGCCCTAGTACAGTACGTAGACGATCTTTTGGTGGCTGCCGATGACAAGGAAACTTGCAAGACAGCTACAATTTCACTATTGCATCATTTGTCTAATTTGAATCATAAGGTGTCTCCTTCCAAGATGCAATATTGCTGCCAAGAAGTAACCTACTTAGGTCATCTCTTGTCAAAGGAGGGAAGGAAGTTGACCCCAGAAAGAATAAAAGCAATTACGCAGATGAGTGTTCCACGCACACAGAGGGAAGTACGTGCCTTTCTAGGTATTACCTCTTACTGTAGGCAATGGATCCCAAATTTTTCACTTTTAGCAAAGCCATTGGTAGCTTTGACTGGGAAAAATGTTCCGAGTCCGGTGCCATGGTCTGATGAATGTCAAGAGAGTTTTGCTGAATTACGAAAAGCTTTGTGTTCAGCTCCTGTATTGGGCACACCTGATTACAGTAAGCCATTCACGCTCTACGTTCACGAAAGAGAAGGTTGCGCGTTGAGTGTCTTGACACAGAAGTTTGGTGATAAACAACGCCCTTGTGCGTATTTCTCATCAACATTAGATCCGGTAGCTAGAGCATTGCCTAGTTGTTTGAGGGCTACAGCGGCAGCTGCAGCTTCCATTCGACAATCTGCTGGTTTGGTGATGAACAATATGCTAGTGGTCATGGTTCCTCATGCAGTGGACACACTCATGAACCGAACGAAGACACAACACCTTACTAGTGCGAGATTATCTGGTTACGAGCTGACGTTATTAGCGAGTCATATTCAGATCAAAAGATGCAATGTATTGAATCCAGCAACATTGTTGCCGACTGATCAAGAGTCGAGTGATTCTGAGCCACATGACTGTTATTTCAAAACGGAGGAAGAGACAAAAGGTCGTATCGACTTGAGGGATACTCCTCTATCCGACCCAGATGGTACGCTGTATGTGGACGGGTCATGTTTTAAATTGGAGAATGGTGATGTGACTGCTGCCTACGCGGTAACGACTTTGAAGACGATTGTGGAGACTGCAAGAGTGAGTCAGAATTCTGCCCAAGCTGCAGAGTTAATAGCTCTTACGAGAGCGTGTGTTTTAGCTGAGGGAAAGAGAGTGAATGTGTTTACAGATAGTCAGTACGCATTTGGCGTAGCCCATAGTTTTGGCCGGTTGTGGAGAGAAAGGGGTTTCATTACGTCCCATGGGACTAAGATTCAACATGGTCAGCTAGTTAACGACTTGTTAGAATCTCTAACCTTACCGACTGAAGTTGCGATTGTGAAGTGCAGTGCTCATAAAGCAATCACGGATGATGTTGGTCGGGGAAATGCCTTTGCTGATGAAACCGCTAAACAGACAGCTAGAGATATGATGAGTAGAATGTATGTTGCTACGTCTGCAAGATGGATTGCTGAGTCTGGAATGTGTGAGGATACTATGGAGAGTGTGAAAGAGATTCAGAAAGAAGCGACTGAGGAAGAGAAACGCGTATGGAGAGAAAGTACGGGCAAATTGGACTCGAATGGATGTTGGATCGATTTGACAGAACAGCAGCGTTGGATGTTGCCTGATGCGTATGTGCTTGCAGTAGTGACGATGGCGCATGGAGTGGCGCACATAAGTTCTAAAGGGATATGTAAGATGTTAGCTCCGGTTTGGAAGAATGAGGGAATCAGTAAGTGTGCAGAGAGAGTGGTGAAAAATTGTATGGTGTGCTTGATGCATAATCCTGGCAAGGGAACTCCAACTCCAGCTGGTCATTTTGCTCCTCCTTCCTGTCCCTTTGAAGTAATACAGTTAGACTTCATTCACATGGAACGCTGCAACAATTTAAAATACGTCCTGGTGGTAGTTTGTGCTTTTTCCAGGTGGATAGAAGCATACCCACTAAAGGACAACACTGCTTTATCAACTGCCAAAATTCTTCTCAAAGAATTTTTCCCCAGGTATGGAATGCCACGGATTGTATGGTCAGATAACGGAAGTGAGTTTATAGGGAAAGTTATGCAGAGTGTGTGTGCTGGTCTAGGATTGAAACAAAAATTTCATAGTGCGAACCATCCCCAGTCTGCTGGTTTAGTCGAGGGTTACAATGGCACCCTCAAGCTTAAAATAGCCAAAATTCAAGCATCCACAGGTTTGGCTTGGCCAGACGCACTTCCTTTGGCCTTGTTATCAACGAGAGCAACAGTGCATTCTAGAATAGGGCTTTCTCCATATGAGATTGTATTTGGCCGCCCGGCAAATGTCTGGGGTGTGCCAAGGCCTAAACAATTCTGCTCCATTGAATATCCTATGTTGATAGACTATCTTTACGACTTGACTGCTAAATTAAGTCTTATTCATCAACAGGTCTTTGATGCTTTGCCAAAACCTCCGGAGAGTCCAGGGCATCAGCTGAAACCCGGCGACCACGTGGTGGTCAGAAATTTTGCGAGGACAAAGAATCTTCAGCCTCGCTACATCGGCCCCTTCCAGGTCCTGCTGGCGACGAGGACAGCTGTACGTGTTGCTGGTCGCAAGCACTGGATCCACGCTTCTCACGTAAAGCGTGTTCCACTGCCGCTGCCCTACGACGACTGGGTGAAGAAGGGAATTGGTGCCTCCGAATCTGAAATAACTCCAAAATTTGTCCCTTTCAGCGATGCCGATTTGATTTCTGACACTTTGAAACGTGACTCTCCTCTTGAAAAGACTGCTTTGAACATTGAACATTTGTCTCCAGCATCAAAAGAAACTTTGCCATCTGCGAACGTAAACTCTGCAACAGCTGCTAGTGATACACTATTTTCCGATCAAACAGTACCAGCGAAGAAAAGATACAACCTTAGAAGCCATAAAAAGGACTAATAAAGCAGGCAACTGCATACTGTGATTTTGATATATATATATATATTTTGAACTTTTGCCTTCAGCCAGGAAGTTTGTTATTGTTTATTGTTTTTAAAATTGCCTTGCCGTCTGGGTAGCCGTAGGGTCGTGGCTGTGTGCCTAGTTTGAATTTGCAGGGGTCTGACACAAGGTCGATCTTTCTGTTAGTACTGGGAACTCCCAGGGCTGACAGAGGCATTTTCATCTACGTACACATCATCAGTGGTCGCGAGCGGATTGTAGAAGATGGAACTTCCTGCGCTGCAACGAGAAAATGTGATTTACGTTCGCAGAAACAGACTAAATAGAATTCTTCATAGCAAATGTTTCTTGATGCAATGTGCCATTACATTTTTGATTGTTTTAGCAACACTGGTGGGTGGAATTGTCTTTAGCATAAATTTGATTTTTGTGCCAGTATCTACAGTACCTCCCCTTGATCCTGCTATTTCTACTGTTTCTTCTATACACTCTTTTCACTCGTTTCCGGAACATGAGCAAGCTCGACGCTCAGAATTCATTAATAATACTTTTGTACAGCTCTTGCACCAACACCAACTGGTAGTTAACACGACAGACTGTTGGGTGTGTGGCTTGATACCCCACACTATGGATAAAGGTATTCCCTATCTGGTTTTGCCTTTCAGCTACAATGGATCATTTCAGGCCCTTCAAACCATCTTTGCTTATGCTCTTGAGACCTATCCTCCACGTCCACCACGTTCCACTAAATATAACTCTGCCAACAAAGCTTTAGTCCAGGGAATTATTGACATGGTCAAAGACGTCAATAATACTCCATCATACCCTAGAGACGAATTGCGAGTATATTTAAGTTGGAATACTTCAGAGTATCGCCTTAGTTTAGGAGAAAGCAAGCGTAAAAGCTCAACTCCAATCTGGGTCGTACCTCACCGAGGTCAGGTCTGTTTGCAAGGTAATGGGAGAAATCCGAGAGCTCAGCTAGGGAGGAGTGAGTGCGTAGAGACTTATGTGTTTCCGGCTAACTCTTCCCCTGCCTTTCTTACTGCTAGGGGTACCTATTTCATTTGTCGAGACAGAGCTTATACATGGTTGCCTGCCGACTTCTCAGGATCATGTTATATTGCTCGATTATTGCCTCCGACATACACTGCTTCACCTGATTACCACAGAACAAGAGTAGCGAGAGGTGTCTTCAGCAAGGAAGATACAGCTGGTCAGGAAGCTGGAGACTTCTTCAAAGGCTTCCTTCCGTTCTGGGGGCCTATGGCCAATAGTAGAAACATACGTCAGCTAACACGGGTAGTTGAATCTACTATTACCGAAACTGCTGGTGCCCTTAGCAATCTGACAGCTGAGCTTCAGGCGGATAGGCTCATGACATTGCAGAACCGTATGGTTCTAGATGTTATACTTGCAGATCGAGGTGGGGTATGCAGAATGATCCAATCGAGCTGCTGTGTCTTTATTCCTAATAATGCTCCAACAGTCTACGAGGCGATCTCTAAGTTGCACAAGATTTCGGACTCCATACATGTAGATGAGGGAAACTGGTCCTTTATGGAGTGGGTTTGGACTCTGATCTCAGCGTGGGGATGGAAGGTTCTAATGGTCATTGGTGTCATCTTAATATTACTATTCTCATGTTGTCTGATTATCCAGTGTGGTCCTGCTCTGTGTAGTCTTTGTGCTACAACCTGTTTTAGGAAACCACCTGCATTTGGAGAAAAGACACGAGAAAGGATGATGATACAACAGCATGTCACTGACCTGATGAGCATAGAACTAGATTCAGACATAGATTGAGTAATTGCCTATGTAAGGGCAAAAGGAGGGTCTGAGGTTCCGTGACGGTTCCGTGACGGTTCCGTGACGACTTGAACCCGTGTTTTCAAGTTTGTCGGAAATACATAAAATTAGTATCAGCGAACCGCAAATGATCCATTTAGTATATCCTAGTGTTTTCGCTACGCTACGAGCAAGAGCACTCCTTCCACTGACACATTTCTGATATACACACGGCATCCATCTTAGATCATGGCCGCCATTTTGTGGTTCCTTGCCCTCACATATGCAATAGCCTCTGATCATTTCATTCACTTCACTTTGATTAAAGACACGTAGCCTTAGCCGGAGATTCACCTCTTACATGACACGTGCACCTTAAACCAGATCACGCTGAAGCTGCATGACTCGACAAAGGCTGCCTCCTCTGCCCGAGGCCAGCCCACCTGAACTGGTTTTCCTGTCCATTGTACCTGATCATGATTAGGCGGCCGAAGCCGGTAGCCTTGCCCATTTACAACCCACAAACATCTCTTATCCCGCTTTTCTATCTTCTGCACCTGGCTCTGCTCCTTTCCTTCTGGGCCTTTATTAGGGGGAGGTAACGAACTTTACGATGAGGCGGTCCGGGTCTTGAATGCAATATTGACAAGGGATTGTGATGGACTGGTGGGAACCCCTCTTCGTGATGTTTGGTATCAGATATTATCGACAGTTCCTGTGTAACGCCAAATATTTATTGTTTAGAGACACAAAGGTTTGGGAATGTACCGACATGTGAAATATTTGCCTAGAGCACAATTTTTGGTATATAAGGAGCAACCCACTTTGTACAAATCGAACAGTCTCCTAGATTCTGCCCGTGTGTAGATTCTGTGACTTCTGTGTCCCTGCAGTAATAAACCTTTGGTCTTTGACGCCACCATCGAGAAGCCCGTGTTTCTGTTCATTTGTGCACCAAGGCAGGTGGGACTCCGGGGTCTTTGGGTGTTGTACCCTGACACCTCTGGACGGAACCAAAAAAGTCCAGAACTCCAGTCTAGGGCGTAAAGGAAGTTTTTAAGACTATTTACCACTGCATCATTGTGATCGTTTCAGTGGAGGTTGAAGTCACCAAGGTATATTTGGGTGAGCTGTCGTCCGGCGTTGGTTGAATTCATGTCCATGATTTGTTGGACGAAGGGGAGGTTGTCTCTGGGTGGGTGGTAAATGCCGTGAAGAGAGCATATCGGTTTGCCCTCACTGATAATGTCAAGGCAGATGTATTCATAGGAAGTTGAGGAGGGTAGGGACGATGCGGAGACTTTCAGCACAGAAAGGTTGTTCCTGTATATGCATGCGATTCCTCCACCTATCTTGCCGGACCTGTCAAGCCTAATGATGTGGTAGTTGGGGGGAACCAGAATGTCCATTATAGGTGTAGAAGATTCGGTTAGCCAGGTTTCAGTCAAGATGATTGGGTCAAGGTCCAATGTTAGGATTAGATCAGCGATGGCGGAGGAGTGTCTAGAAGCCGATCTGCAGTTTAGGAGAGTGCATTTGAGACGGGGTGTGTCAGGGGAGGTAGAGGGTATTAGAGAGATGGGGACTTTTCTAAGGTTATTCGGGACGGAGATTCCGTTGTTTAGTGTAGAGGGTCTACTGGGATTTGAGTGTATCATGGGAATGGGGAGGTGCGAGGCAGTTGGGTTGTTTAGGGCAGCTGGGTCGTAGGAGCGGAGGAGGGTGAGAGTGTCGAGATCAGAAAGAGGGTTGCATGTGCGACGGGGCGGTTGTTGCGATTGTGGGCAGGGATCGCTGTCCAGTGTGGGCGACGGGTGCGGTTGTTGCAATTGTGGGCGTGGATCGCGGTCCTGTGTGATGGATGTAGCTTGGGAGCGTCATCAGGACGGGTGGAGAGCAGGTTGAGAGGGGGGGTGGTGGTGAGTGAGGTGTGTCTGGGGGGTGTGATGAGTAGCTCTTTGATGGTGTGAATGTCTTCTTTGATGGTGTGGATGTCTTCTTTGAGCTGAAGGAGGGAGGACAAAATCTTGTCCAGCGTGGGATAGGTGTGAGTGCTGGGGGTGGCAAACGTGGGTGAGTGGCTGACCTGGGGATTATCGTGCGGGAGGTAGGGTGGGTTGGTGTTCACGCAGGGCTCTGTAGTGTCGGCGTACGGGATGGTGTTAGGGAGGAGAGAGGGTATGGGGGCGATGGGAGTGGATGAGGTGCGGGGGGTTTTGGTGGCGTAGAGGGGGGCATTGGTAGCAGGCGGAGAGAGCGGGGTGGAGGTGGAGTGTATGTTGGTGGTGATGGGGGGCCTGAAGGGTAGTGAGGGCTGAGAGTGGGGGGGGGGAAATGGGGTCGGGGATGGACCTGTTGTGGGGAGGGGGAGTTATGATAATAGGTGTGGTGTGCCCTGCGTGGTTGATTAGCAGGTGGTAGTGGGGACTGAGGGTGGGGGGGACAAAGGGTGGGATTTGTCGTTATGCGTGTGGTTCTGGTGCTGATCTAGGTTACAGGAGTTGTGGGTGGGAGTTTTCAGGGGAGAGAGGAATGGGATTGGTATGTGTGGGAGTCCAAGGGTTAGCGTTAGAGGGGCAGCTAGTGTATGAGGGGGAGCGATTTGTGACTGTGATTGAGGAATGTGGGGTGATAACAGCAGGTAGGTGATTGACTAAGGTGCTGGGGGTAGAGGTGAGGTGCGTGTCGTTCTGATGCTGAGCTAGGTTAGAAGGGTTGTGGGTGGGGGCTGTGACGTCAGGAGTGATAGTGCTGGAGGAGTTATGGGTGGAGGTCTGCAGCTTGGAAAGGTGCTCTTTGAACTTGGGGAACAGGTTGTCTAGTAGTTCCAGGTTCTTGTCTGTGGATTGAATTAGGACAATCCCGTTATTGTAGATAGTAATGGTAGTTCTGCCAGGGAAGAGTTGGGATGGTGTGATGGAGAGAGTTAGGCCATGAGCGGTTTTCCTGGTGGTGGAGACGATGAGTAGGGTGAGGAACGCTTTTCTCCATTGAGCTCTGCGTGAGGTGTGGAAGATGGTACCAATGTTCAGGGCTCCATTGACCGGTGAGAAGTAGGTGTCGGCAAAGAGGGTTTTAGGGTGGGACCTCAGGAAGTTGTGTTTGAAGCGTTTAGCGGCTTTTTTGGTGAGAGTGTATGGGTAGTTGATTTTATATGTGTGCTTGCCGATGAGATCCATTTTGGGGTGGCTGTATAGGTGAGTATGGGAGGAGGAACGATAGTAATACACATGTGCAAAAACTACTGTCAACCGTAGGTTACATAGCAAAAAAGAGAAACTAGTGAGTGGCCAAAAAAATAGCCAATATGAGAGGTAGCAATCGGTGCAGTCCGGGAGTAAGCAGTGAGTGGATGCAGCTTACAAACATGTACAAGATATATGAGGTAGCAATCAGTTAAATGGAACCAGAGTGACGCTAGTAAATGGCCAAAAATAACCAAAATGTAAGAGGTAGCATCGGTGTAATCCAGGAATAGAAAGTCAAGTCAAGTCAAGTCAAAAAATTTGTATAGCGCACTACATACCCAGAGGGTTTCAAGGCGCTAAGGAAGGGGAGGAGGATTATTTGTCAAATATCCACGTTTTAAGCTGCTTTCTGAACGCTAGGTGGTTCTGGGTGAGGCGAAGGTAAGCGGGGAGTGAGTTCCATGTTTTAGCAGCCAGGTATGAAAAGGATCTGCCTCCCATGGTGGTCTTGTTGATGCGAGGTACAGTGGCGAGGGCTTGGCTGGAAGAGCGTAGTTGGCGGGAGGGGGTGTAGAAGGACAGTCGAGAGTTGAGGCAATCTGGTCCGATGTCGTAGAGTGATTTGTGTGCGTGGGTAAGCAGTCGGAAAGTGATTCTCTTATTGACGGGTAGCCAGTGGAGGTCTTTAAGGTGACCAGAGATGTGTTCGTTGCGTGGGATGTCTAATATGAGCCTGGCTGAGGCGTTTTGGATTCATTGTAGTTTCTTTTGGAGTTTAGCGGTGGTGCCTGCGTAGAGGGTGTTTCCGTAGTCCAGTCGGCTCGTGACCAGAGCATGGGTGACTGTTTTCCTTGTTTCGGTGGGGATCCAGCGAAAAGTTTTTCTGAGCATGCGAAGAATGTTGAAGCAGGAAGAGGATACGGCGCTGACTTGTCTGTTCATTGAGAGTGAAGAATCCAGGATGACGCCAAGGTTCCGTGCGTGGTCTGTCGGGATGGGTGCTTTTCCGAGGGCTTCCGGCCACCAGGAGTCGTCCCAAGCAGAGGGGGATGTACCTAAGATGAGGACTTCTGTTTTGTCTGAGTTCAGTTTCAGACGGCTTTGTTTCATCGATTCGGCAACTTCTTTCATTCCTTCGTGTAGGTTAGTTTTGGCGGTGCTGGGGTCATTGGTGAGAGAAAGGATCAGTTGAGTGTCGTCCGCGTAAGAGATGATGTTGAGGTTGTGTTGGCGTGCGATGGCCGCGAGGGGGCTCATGTATACGTTGAAAAGGGTGGGACTGAGTGAGGATCCTTGAGGTACGCCGCAGATGACTACAGAGGCCTCGGACTTGAATGGAGGAAGGCGGACTCTCTGGGTTCTTCCGGTGAGGAACGAGGTGATCCATTCAAGTGCTTTTCCTTGAATTCCGATGTTATTGAGGCGTTGTAGAAGGGTGCTGTGGCAGACTGTATCGAATGCTGCAGAGAGGTCGAGGAGGATGAGGGCGACTGTGTCTCCATTGTCCAGTAGAGTTCGAATGTCGTCTGTTGCTGCGATGAGGGCGGTCTCAGTGCTGTGTTTTGCTCGGAAGCCAGATTGTGAGGGGTCGAGGGATTTGTTGGCTTCGAGGAAGGCGGCGAGCTGGTTGTTGACGGCTTTCTCGATGACTTTGGCCGGGAATGGAAGAAGCGAGATGGGGCGGTAATTTTTGAGTTCGGTGGGGTCCGCTGTTGGTTTTTTCAGAAGGGCGGTGAGTTCAGCGTGTTTCCAGTCTTCTGGGAAGGTAGCGGAGTTAAAGGAGCAGTTGATGACGTCTCGGAGGTGCGGTGCTATGACGGAGTCTGCTTTGTTGAAGATGTGGTGAGGGCATGGGTCTGTGGGGGATCCTGAGTGGATGGAATTCATCAGGCGGATGGTGTCCTCAGTGGAGATAGGGTTCCAGGCGTTAAGGGTGTTCACGGGGGGAAGATGGACAGCAGATGGTAGGGTGGGTTGGTTTCCGGATTGGTTGTCAAAGCTGTTGTGGATGTCTGCAATCTTGTTGTGGAAAAAAGAGGCTAGAGAGTCGCAGAGGGTTTGAGAGGGGGTGATGTCGTTGGAGTTGGCTGAGGGATTGGAAAATTCCTTGACGATGTTGAAAAGTTCCTTGCTGTTGTGGGCGATGTTGTCAAGTCGATCCTTGAATGCTGTTTTCTTGGCTTTTCGGATCAGTTGGTGGTGAGTGCGGGTGGCGATTTTGAAGGCGTCCTTGGTGCTGGTGGTTGGGTCTTTTTTCCAGGCCTTTTCAAGGGAACGGCAGAGTTTTTTGGACTTCTTGAGGTCATCGTTGAACCATGAGGCCTTCTTGCTGCCAGGTTTACTTTGACGTTTTTTCAGTGGAGCTAAGGTGTCGGCGGTGTTGGATAACCATAGGGTGAGGTTGGCGGCGGCTTCGTTGGTGTTAGAAGAGAGGGCTGGGGAGTTTCGAAGGAGCGATGCGGAGATTTGGTCCGTGGTGATTTTGTTCCAGTTTCTTTGTAGGGTAGGTTGGAGGTGGATGTTGGGTTTTGGTTTGTTGTAGGTGAAGTGAACGCAGCTGTGGTCAGTCCAGAGGAGATCCGTAGTGTGGCTGAAAGAGACATGATTGCTGGAGGTGAAGATGGGGTCGAGTGTGTGACCTGCGATGTGGGTGGGGGAAGTGACTAGTTGTTTAAGTCCGCAGTTCGACCTGAGGATGCCAAAAACTACTCTGTCCTGAAGAGTGCTCTTATTGAAGGGTTTGGCCTAACCACTGAGCAATACAGGTTGTTGTTCAGAGACACCCAAAAGCACAGACTCAGGACTGGTTTTGTTGATTGTGCCACTAAGGCTTTGGAGGGTTGGCTGCAGGGTAGTAAAGTCTCAGACTATACAGGATTGAACAATCTTATAATGAGAGAGCAGATCCTTAATAACTGTCAGAACCAGCTGTTGCATCAATACCTTATTGACTCTGATCTGACCTCTCCCCAAGAATTGGGAAAGAAGGCGGACAAATGGGTCAGAACAAGGATTAAGCAGAAACCCCAGAACCATGGTGACCAGAAGAAAACAGACCAGAAGGGTGGGAATCAGAAAGATAAAGAAAAGGACCAGAAGTCTTCAGGCCCCCAAACTAGTAATAAGGAGAGTGGTTCCCAAAATGACAAAAAGAAAAAGAAGAATGATGGCCCAAAGAAACCTTGGTGTAATACCTGCAAATCAGTTTCACACTGGGGCAGTGAATGCACTAAGAAATATCCAGTTCCTACCACTGCAGCTCCTAAAGCACCTGCACCCCCTAGTACAGTCAGCAGTGGTAGTGCACAACCTAAGGGGTTAGTAGGGTTAACCTTGGGTACTGAGGTGGAATCTGGCCTAGTCAGAATCCCCAAACAGGCAGTTCTCCTATATGATGTGGACTTATCTATGACTTATCTATGACCACTGCAGTGAGTCCCAGTAACCTGGGCAAATATAGGCAGACTCCCTTAATCAATGAGAAACTGGCTCAGGCCTACAGGGACACGTGTGCCAGTGTCACTATGGTGACACCTGACTTTGTGGACCCTGGTCAGATTGTACTAGGTGAAAGTTACCTAGTGACCAATGCAAGCAACTCCACTACTTCACATAGTGTGGCTGTTGTGAACTTCTCCTGGGGAGGGGTAAATGGCCTACAGAAAGTTGTTGTGAGTGCAGACCTCCCAGTAGACTGTCTGTTAGGCAATGATCTTGAAAGCTCAGTTTGGTCAGAAGTGGAGTACAGGACTCATGCAGAAATGCTAGGGATTTCAACTCATGTCCTTGCAGTGACAAGGTCTCAGGCTAAGAAGTGCCTTCCTGAACCAGTGGTGGATCTTGAAACATTAGACCAACCACAACCCAAGAGAAGGAGCAAGAGGGTTAAGGCTGTGCCTTCCCACTTGCCCCAGGTTGAGGATCAGGTTTCACAGGAAACTGATTCTGCAGTCCAAGAGGAGACTGTCTCTCAGGAGCTTGAACCTGATCAGGTTGAGTTTCTGGGGACAGGAGGACCCTCAAGGGCAGACCCGGGGGCAGGCCCAATTAGATTGCCCTTCGCTTGAACCCCTCAGACAGCTAGCTGCTGCTGAGGCTGCAGGGAATGCTCAAAGTGCCCATAAAGTTTATTGGGATGATGGACTCCTTTACTAAGAGGCTAGAGAGCCCAAGCCTGGTACCACCAGGAGGTTGGTTATACCTTTGAATTTTAGGGGTTTCCTTCTCACCTTGACCCATGATATTCCCCTTGCAGGACACCTAGGCCAGAACAAGACTTGGGACAGGCTTGTTCCCCACTTTCACTGGCCTCACATGTCAGAAAATGTCAAGGAGTTTTGTCGCTCCTGTGTCACTTGCCAAGCCAGTGGTAAGTCAGGTGGCACCACAAAGGCCCCCCTGATACCACTACCTGTTGGCATAGATATTGTGGGTCCCATGGATCCTCAAACAGCATCTGGGCACAGATTTATACTGGTGGTAGTGGATCATGCCACCAGGTACCCAGAGACAATTCCCCTGAGGACCACCACAGCACCTGTGGTGGCAAAAGCCCTCATTGCAGTTTTCTCAAGAGTGGGCTTTTCAAAGGAGGTTCTTACAGACAGAGGTACCAACTTTATGTCTGGATACTTAAAAGCAATGTGGAAGGAGTGTGGAGTAAACTACAAGTTTAGTGTGGAGTAAACTACAAGATTACCACACCCTATCATCCTCAGTGCAATGGGCTTATGGAAAGATTCAACATGACCCTAAAGGGAATGATAAAAGGACTGCCAGAGAAGCTTAGGCGGAAATGGGACACCCTTTTACCCTGCTTGCTCTTTACTTACAGAGAGGTCTCACAGAAGGGGGTTGGCTACAGCCCTTTTGATCTTTTGTTTGGCCACCCTGTGAGGGGTCCACTATGTTTGGTGAAGGAAGGATGGGAGTTACCTCTCAAAAAGCCTAAGCTGGATGTTGTGGACTATGTACTTGGTCTCCACTCCAGGATGGCTGAATACATGGAGAGAGCATCCAAAAACCTGGAGGCCAGCCAAGAATTACATAAAGCTTGGTATGACCAAAAGGCTGTTCTGGTTGAGTACCAGCCACTGCAGAGGGTGTGGGTGTTGGACCCAGTGGGCCCAGCAGCACTCCAGGACAGATGGACTAGACCCTACCCTATCATTGAGAAAAAGGGAGCAGTCACCTATGTGGTTGACTATGGAACCCCTAGGAGCCCCCACAGGGTGATCCTTGTAAACCGTTTGAAAGCATTTGTTGGCAGGGAGTACATGAGTCTCCTCATGGCCACAGATGGGGATTAGGAGGAAGAGAGTGACCCTCTCCCAGACCTGCTTTCCCAGAACCCTGATGATGGTTCAGTTGATGGAGTAGCCTTGGCAGGCAGCCTCACTGAGCAGCAACAGGTGGACTGCAGACAGGTGTTGCAGGCCCACAGACATATGTTTTCACTCACACCCAGTCAAACTAACTGGTGCACCCATGAGGTGGACACTGGTGACAGTCTGCCTGTGAAGAATAAGATCTACAGGCAACCTGACCATGTCAGGGATTGTATAAAGGCTGAGGTGCAAAAGATGTTGGAGCTTGGAGTGATTGAGCCATCAGAGAGCCCATGGGCTAGCCCAGTGGTCCTTGTGCCAAAACCTCATACCAAAGATGGAAAGAGAGAAATGAGGTTTTGTGTGGACTACAGAGGTCTCAATGCTTTCACTAGGACAGATGCACATCCCATTCAAAGAGCAGATGAGCTCATTGATAAATTGGCTTCTGCCAAGTTTCTGAGCACATTTGATCTGACAGCTGGCAACTGGCAGATCAGACTAGCTGAAGAGTCAAAAGCCAAAACAGCATTCTCTACCCCTAGTGGACATTATCAGTTTGTGGTAATGCCCTTTGGTTTGAAGAATGCACCTGCCACCTTCCAAAGGTTGGTGAATCAAGTCCTTGCTGGGTTGGATGACTTTTGCGCAGCATATCTAGATGATATTGCTGTCTTTAGCTCCACCTGGGAGGATCACCTGATCCACCTGAAGAAGGTTCTGGTGGCCCTGCAAAAGGCAGGCCTGACTATCAAGGCTACCAAGTGCCAGATAGGGCAGAGCAAGGTTGTGTACTTGGGCCACCTAGTAGGTGGGGGTCAAGTTCAACCACTGGAGAGCAAGATCCAGACCATACAGGACTGAGCTCCTCCAACTACCCAGACACAAGTCAGAGCCTTCTTGGGCCTGACTGGGTATTACAGAAAATTTGTAAAGAACTATGGGTCCATTGTGACACCATTGAATGACTTGACATCCAAGAAGATGCCCAAAAAGGTTCAGTGGACGGTTAGCTGTCAAAAGGCATTTGATGACCTGAAGAAGGCCATGTGCTCTGCACCTATCCTGAAGAGTCCTGACTACTCCAAACAGTTCATTGTACAGACAGATGCTTCTGAGTTGGGGGTGGGAGCTGTGCTCTCACAACTTAATCAAGATGGTCAAGACCAGCCCATTGCTTTTATTAGCAGAAGGCTGACCCCCAGGGAGAAACGTTGGTCAGCTATTGAGAGGGAGGCCTTTGCTGTGGTTTGGGCCCTGAAGAAGTTGAGGACATAGTTGTTTGGTACTCACTTCCTAATTCAGACAGACCATTAGCCCCTCTTGTGGCTAAATCAGATGAAGGGTGAAAATCCCAAACTGCTCAGGTGGTCCATTTCCCTACAGGGGATGGACGTTACAGTGGAGCACCGCCCAGGGACTGACCATGGTAATTCAGATGGTCTCTCCAGGTATTCCACTTAGAACATGAAGACTTATCTGGTCAATGTTAAGTTTAATGTCCCTGCGTTTGGGGGGGAGTTGTGTAGGAGAGTAGGGTCTGCTATCCTATGGTCACCCCAAGTTTTGCTTTTTGCTTCACTGGTTTTCGACTTACTGAGGCTGTGGGCCTGCTAATCAGACCCCCAGCCTGCTGTTCTCTCCCTAAATTTGTAACACATGTGCTATAGGTACATACCACAATTGGTAATGGACTCCTTGTCAGCCCCTGTAACATGCACTATAGGTGCTCAGGGCATAGGTGCCACCAAGGCCTACCAGGGGCTGAAGCTTAGCTTTTGCCACCCCTGTCTGGTTCTTAAATTGACATAACTGGCTGATCACTCAGCTGGGGCAAGTGGGTGTAATCACCCCTTGCTTAGATATAGTATACCTATATCTAAACCTATATCTGGACACATATAAACCTGTGAGTCACTCCTATGGAAGGCCTTATCAATCCTGGAGGCAGAGTGCGTGGTTTAATGTGAGATGGAGCTCTGGCATGAGCTGAGCCTATCTGCAGCTGTCGGGAACAACTCCCTAAGCTGATCCGGGATAATGCCATACCATATATTATTAAGTGCCTTATAATCCTCGCGGTTATATAGCAACTTTCGTTTGGCTTTATCAAAACATGTCGTGTAAGGTGTCATACGAATTGGAATACTACCCCCTCACCAGTTCTGGCGACGGGGGTAGCATTCCACCCTTCTAGAGGGAGAAGACATGTTACTTTACTGAAACGCGGTTGATTTTAAAAGAGCCTCAGATCCACAAAATGGATGCCTCTGCCACAGACACGGGTCTGGCCTCCTGCTGCTGACCGAAACTCATCAAATGGTGGCCTGGACAAAGGGTTTCCTGTCGCAGGGCGTTGTTAAACCACCCCAGACAGGAGATAGTGTATTGTAGCAGGGAGGTTCCAAAGAAACCAGACACTGCCTGGGGAGCACAAGGCTGCCCCTTGCATAATCCGGCCAAACCGGTTCTGGGGCACACACTAGCCCCAGTCCCAGCGCGGCCTGGATCAAAGGAAAGGGGTGTATCCACCCCCTTCCTGGGTCCCACCCATAGGAGGGGACCTAGCAGGTAATCCAGCCCACCAGATTTGAATAAGAGTGGGAGCAGTGCCAATGCAACTCAGATTATCCTGCAGAAACATAAGAAACAAAACTCTGGACCCTTTGACATCCTACTCAACGTAGAAGACTGAAGAATCTCCCTTGTGGTCAAGGAGTGACCACCCTGTGCAAACAGGTACCATCCAGCACCTCGACCCTTGCTTTGTTGCAGTTCCTGCCGGAACTCGAGCGACAGAGATCGTCGAGATCAAGCTTGCCTGCCTTTCTCCAGCCCGATCCACAGTCCCTGCAGAGCTGAGACCCGTGGAGGCGACCGCAAGCGTGAGGCACGCCATCTTGAAAAGGCCATGAGACGCTGACCGTGCACCCCATGAGTGACCCTCGAAGCTGAACACCGGGGTTTGAGAATGTCCAACCCTGAGCTGCTCTTGCACCGAAGCTACCCCCTCCACACTCGACGAGTGCTGCGTGGGGCCCTTCTGCTTGTATTGGCTCGATGAGTTGGCCCGGTCACTTGCCAGCTGGCTTGTGGCCCCTGTGCCGACGAAAACCTTAAACTGACTTGCTTTTCTGGTTGCTCCAGATTTGCACCAGCTCCTGTGAAAAGGAGCCCCCGCTCTGACCCTCCTGGTCTGAGTGAGAAGCAATCTCCCGGTTCCGCGTGGATTGCTTTTGCCAAGTGCTGTTTGCTCCAATCTCGAAGCCAACGGCGCTGACGGCGAGAACTTGCGTGGGACAGATCGTGACCTGCTCCTGGACATCACAGATGCCCCAGAGCCCACGTGACAGCGGAGAGAAGCTCCTCGACAACCATCTGATTGCGCCCGACATTGCCTGGTTCCGTCCTGGTTCCACCCTGGTCACTGCTGAGTGACCCAGACTCTGTCCCCTCTGCTTTCAGATACTTCTCGACTTCGAAGCCACCCTTGGATCATACCGGACACTTCTGCTTTCCATCGCCTGCAGCATCTTCAGCTCCAAGCACCAAGAGCCTGCGTGTCAAAACCCGACGCCACTTCGACCCTGTGCACCCGCTTCCTGTGGGTGAGGTAACATTGCAACGCCGGTGTTCCCACACTGGTACCCACCTCTAGGGTCTGTGTCTTAAGTTTTGTTCCTCTAGGTTCAGCGTAAGTATCTTTAAACTCTCTTTGTGTAACTTTTACGCACCATTGACATTGCATTGGTGCAAGCCGCACTTTACCTGCTGCACCCGAATCCCGCGGGCTTCTCCCGACTTCAGCATTGCTAGTCCAGACTGCTCCCAGCAATTCCCTAGGCCCTAGGCCTAACCACTGTTCGATTGGTATCTCTTATACCACTTTTTTAATATATGGTTTGAGTGGCCACCCGCTCTCATCCATAATTGTGCAACTTTGTATGTTATACTGTGCTTTTGATTTAATGCTTGTGCCCCTTTGCTCATAAAGACTACTGGGGATTATTTTAGAAATAAACACATATATTTTTATAATATATACTTGTGTGGTGTCCTTTCATTTGGTATTACAGTATTGTATGTGGTAAACCAGCTCGCTTAACACGACCTCTTAAGTTAAGCCTTTAAGGCTGCTTAGTCCATTCTACCCCTAGGATAGCTTGTCTAACAAGGTTGACTTACAACCAGACACCATAAGGGATTGTTTGGACTGATACAAGGTGGTTCCAGAATTGGAAACACCACATATCAGGCCAACTTCTCACACCAAGTACAAGTGGAAGCAGAGGCAGCGCAAGGAGATGCGCAAGCAGAGGTGCATGGAGGGTCACAAGTGCCCACAATAGTTGTTCCTCCCGAAGTAGGGGCACATCAGGAAATTGACAATCAAGGCGAGGTATCATTTGAGGAAGCCACTCCTCCTGATGATCATTCATTGTCTTCCACACCCCTAGCGAGGAAGAGATCAAGGGTGGTGTCTACATCTTCTTCAAGCACACCTCCTTCTGATGATACGGATGAAAATTGGGAACCAGCACCACTGCCGTCTGAGAGTGAGGCGCACCATGATCTGACAAAGGTAGTTTAGCGTAAAAGGAAGCTCGTCCAAAGTCTCATAGTTATGGAGTGTGATGAGGCTCAACAAGAAGTGGCGGATACTGCTGCTGATGAAGACTCTCAAGACGACGACCCAGTCATCATAAAGGTCACTGCAGCCCCAGCGGGCATGCAGCAAACAGACATTTTGACCCTAGCTCGAGAAGCTGCTGAGCGTGATGATGATGTTGTCGACGAGGAGGCAATGGAAACACCACAATCATTGGACTTAACTAGTACACCAACACCTACCGCTTCCATATTTCTTCCTCGCCAGAAGGGACCTCCATCCACCTCGACCTTAATTAGTGGTGGTGAAAGTGCACAACGTACTAAAGTTCGGCAATCCACATCCTCCACTTCATCTGCCATTAGCAGCATGACCACCACCACCAGTTTCTCCGCCTCCTCCGGCCCCCACAGACATTTCAAGTCCCCAGTTTGGGACTTCTTTAGTGTTTGCCCAAAAAAGGAAAACTACGCCATTTGTAGCATTTGTAAGCTTGCAGTTAGTCTTGGTAAGTTTGGTACCAACTATGGTACCGGAGGCCAGAGAGGTCATCTTAGGAGACAGCACGCTGTCCAATGGTTTGCGCACCTAAAGGAGATCAAGGAAGCCCGAATTGCAAGTCAAGAAAACGTTGATGTTTCATCTGATGATGACGAGGAGGAAGAAGACGTGTCAAACACTTCACTTACACCCAGTACCCCTGTCAGTAGCACACCCCATGTGAGCCACACTAAGAGTGTGGGAGAGAGTGAGACACCAATGCGAAAAAGTTTATCAGCGAGCGTCACTGGGTCAAAGAAGTAATCATCATCATCATCCCGTAAATGCTTGATCCAGGGCAACATTAGAACCATGTTGTTTTCAGACGTGCCATATGAACGCAACCACCCACTGACACGTCTGTATAACACTAAGCTGGCTAAAATGCTAGCTCTGGACCTTCTCCCTTTTTCTTTTGCAGAAGGGTTTGGTTTTCTAGAATTAGTGGCAGCGCTCTTCCCTAAATGGTAGGGTCCTAGCCGGTTCTATTTTGCCAGAGTTGCGGTTCCAGCACTACATGAAGATGTGCTGGAGGTGATTGGGGCAGCTTTGCAGAAGAGTGCTGTTCACACTATACATCTGACAACAGACATGTGGACCAGTGGCGCAGGCGCTGATTACATGTGCATCACTGCACACTCGGTCTCTTTTTCAGGGGTTAAAGCAAAGCTAAACGCAGGTGTTGACCCGGACCAAGTTTTTAAAGCTGTTTGGAAACATGCAACACTAGCCATGTTTGGCTTGGAGAAACGTCACACAGCAGAAAATATTTTGAATTAGTTTAACACAAAGGTCTTTCACTGGCTGTCCCCAAAAAAACTCCAGATTGGTTATGTTTCCATGGATAATGGCTCCAATGTAGTTAAGGGCATGGAGCTGGGTCAGTATTTCAAAGTGCCGTGTTTGGCGCACTGTATAAACCTGGTTGTTAAAAAATTCTTGAGTGATGAATGTGCAACCATTTCAGCCATTCTTTTAAAGCCCGGAAGCATCTGAGGAGCCTGCTACATGAATGTCGAATGCCAGTGAAAGCACTCATCCAGGAGGTGGCAACACGTTGGAACTCAACCTTCTACATGCTTGAGCGTCTGTATGAGCAGTATACGGTACTCGATCACTATTTCTTAACACTGGGTACAGCTCAGAAGGACCTGAGGCTAGATGCAGCGCAATGGAACCTAGTTAAAAGCCTGACAGATATGCTTCGTCCTTTTGAGGTCTTCACGCGTGCAGTCAGCAAGGAGGACTGTAATTTGGGAAAAGCTATCCCATTGTTGCGCATGCTGGAGCACCAGCTGAAGGCGGTGTCTACTATGTTTCAAAAAGATGAAAAAAACCAAGACCCTTTTGTTTTGGCGGAGAAATTATTAGAGCGCCTACGTGGTGATGAACGTCCTAAAATGATCCACTCAGAACAGCATTACATTTGTGCTACTATTCTGGATCCACGCTACAAAAAGGCGCTGGCAGGCCGAGCATTCTTTCCTTTTGATGATGAAGATGTTACAAAGTACAAACGTTGGCTAGCCTTGTCTGCCAAGAGGTTTGAAAGAGAACGGCAGCAAATTGAAGGAAAAGGCAGTACATCAGCATCAGCAGGCCATCCCCAGTCAAAAGAATCCACTTCTGCACATGTGGCTGTGGCACAAGTGACCTCTCAGCCGTTGGAGACACCGGCAACCGGATCATCTGCACCAGACACAACAGTAACATTGGATGCAGAAGCGGATTAGCTAACTTGGCTTGGGTTTGGTTCTCAAAAGGTCACAGCAAAAAGTAAGCAAAGTGGAGGAACCTTGGAGGACCTTGAGTCGATGGTGCAGGACTATCTGAATGACTCAACAGAGGTCTATGTTAATACTGACCCATTGGCGTATTGGCATGGGAAAAAAGAATTGTCTGCACAGCTCTCCAACCTGGCTATAAACTACTTGTCTTGCCCACTCGCAAGCGTGTCTTCTGAACGTGTTTTCAGTGCTGCTTGTGGCATTGTAACTTCCAAACGGAGCCGCCTCTCGCCCAAAAATGTGGAGATGTTAACAATGATCAAGATGAATCAGCACCTCATACCACCAGATTACAAAGTACGAGAAAGCACGCCGGGTGAAGACGAGGAGGACAGCAACGTAGATGAGGGTTTTTCTTCTCTGTTGGGTGACACTGACCTCATCCTGCCTGAATTCGCAGAGTATGATGACGAACCCTTATTCTTATTCCCTGACACCAAGCCCTGAAAATGAGACAATGAATCAATAACTTTCTTTTTCGACCTTATTAACTTTTATTCCTGTGTGTCTGTCTTTCTTTGTTTTGCACAGTTAATATAATTCAAACTTTAATCACCTAATCACAAAACAAGCCCATCAGCAGAACTGATGAAGAAAGACTCTGCACTTGTGGCGGTGTTCTACTTCTTTGCGGGTGAGTTGACGGCTCTTGGGACATTGCTGGGAAGCTCTAATACCGGATAAAAGTGGTTTGGACCAAATCGGAGGCCAAAAAGTTTTTGCGTCTAATCTTGATTGCATTTGCTTTTCAGGAAATCTGTGGTGGAAAACGGGAGTTATGACCTAGCTGCACAGCGCGTTTGGACCGAAGGCCAATAAATATTTAAGTAGGAGATTTTCCTCTTTGGCTGTTTGGGGGTGTTGTGCTTTTTTGCGGGTGGGTTGGCGGGTCTTGGGCCATTTCTGGGAAGGTCTAATACCGGATAGAAGTGGTTTGGACAAAATCCATGCAGAATTTTTTTTTGCTATTTCTGACATTTTGCTCAATGTAGCGTTTTCGAGGGCCTATTTGGGGGGCTTCCTGGTGTTTGTGGGTGGGTTTCGGGGTCTGGGTGCACTGCTGGCTATGGATACTTTAGATTGCAAGAGGTTTGAAGCAAATCCATGGTGGCAGAGGGGAGTTGGGGCCTAGCTGCAGAGCGCGCGCGGAGTGATTTTGGAAATTGCCAAGAAAATGACTAAGTCCCCATTTTTGTACTTTTGCTTTTTGGCTGTTTGGGGGTCTTCTACTAGTTTTCGCCTGGGTTGACGGCTCTGGGGCCATTGCTGGGAAGCTCTAATACCGGATAAAAGTGGTTTGGACCAATTCGGAGGCAAAAAATATTTTGCGTTTTTGCTGACTTGCTTGCCCTTGAGGTGCTCTTTGGGGGGGTTCCGGGTGTTTGTGGGTGAGTTTTGGGGTCTGGGAGCACTGCTGGGACAGTCTAATCTTGATTGCATTTGCTTTTCAGGAAATCTGTGGTGGAAAACGGGAGTTATGACCTAGCTGCACAGCGCGTTTGGACCGAAGGCCGATAAATATTGTAAGTATGAGATTTTTTTTTTTGTTGTTTGAGGGTGTTGTGCTTTTTTGCGGGTGGGTTGGCGGGTCGTGGGGCATTCCTGGGAAGGTCTAATACCGGATAGAAGTGGTTTCGACAAAATCCATAAGGAAAAGCCTTTTGGCACTTTTTGTAACTTAGGGTTCGTTAGGGTTAGCCCTAGCAGCAGGATTGCATGTGTTTCGGCGTGTTCTAGATTTTTGCAACTGAGTTCTGGGGTCTTAGAGCACTCATGGGAATGTGTAATTTTGGTTGCAAGTGATTTGAAGAAAATCCATGGTGGGAAAGGGGGGATTTGGCATAGTTAAAGAAAACCTTTGCCACTATTCTTAACTTAGGGCTCGTTAGGGTTAGCAGTATTTGTATTGCATGTGTTTGGGTGGGGGGTTTGCGAGTCTTGGAGCGATGCTGAGTATGGATACTTTTGCTTGCTTGTAAGTGGTTTGAATACAACCCACAGTGGGTAAGGGGGTATTTGGGCCTACTTTTACTTTCAAAGTACGTTTTGTCACCAGTTTTCTAATAGGCCTCGTTTTTTGAGATCTGATTGGGGGTCTTCTACATTTTTGCGACTGGCTTTAGTAAGGGTCTGGGAGGGAGCACTGCTGGGAAGGTCTAATTTTGTTCTAAAACACAGTTTACTGTACACCTAGCTTGAGGGGAAAGATCCGCTAAATTAATTTGCCCATACTTATTTATCCTTCAAAAAGAGACTCAGACAGAGTACGCACTTTCAAAAATATTGTACTGTCTATTAGGAAACTCAAAGTGTGACTTTTTGCACTACACAGCGTACATACCTTATATTTATTTATCAGTGGTGTTCTAATATCACTTCCTGTTTTTCCGTCAATAATTACAGGCCGGGTTCTCAGTCTGTTCAATGGGAAAAAAAGGATGGAGTCAAGCTTCACATTAGCGAGCCGCAATTTGGCATCCGCCAGGCAGGCAGTGGACAGGGTGTCTTCTGGTCACCAACATTGATGGACGAAGCGTCAGCTGGAATGGAGGAGTGCCGCTAATAAGAGGCATTGTTTGAAGCGTGCAACTTACTTACTAAATTTAACAGGACAACTACAACAACACACAGATACAGTATCCATTGTTTTCTTCTATGAGTGTGACTGCAGTTCTTGGATCTCTCTCTGCTTCTAAATTGATCCCTACAGCCATTCTATAGGTTTTACTTCGGCTATTTTTTACACCTAATTTAATGTAAGAAGTGTTTCTCTGAGTGCAGAGATAGGCAAGTGAAAACGCTGCAGCCCTGTACTGTTGCATCACTGTTGTCGAAAGTACTACTTACTTTTCACTAACAATGCATGCAGTAGTGCATGCACTTCCTTTATGTCACGTAAAAGATTTATGGTTAGCTTTGTACTCAAAGATTTCTTTATCTTCAATTATTGTTTGTCCATGCTGTGCTTTTTTTTTCTTCTCTCAACAAAACCTACCCAAAAAGAAACCCCCATTCCCATCCATTTTCCAAACCCTAACCCTCTTCCCCCGGGCTGTGTGGTTTTGATTGATGTGTGACTAAATGACATCAATAATTCCACACACTTGCTGGGGAGGATAAGGTCATAGCAACAGGCTGGTGAAGGAATCTGAGGATATATTCTAGACTTACTCAGCTTCAGTAATATTTCTTGTAGTAGTAGCCAATGTCAAAAATCCAACACAAGTACAAGTTATACTATCAATACTTTACCATTTGTTAGGCTACATTGTGGCACTGTTCTAGTGTATTGTCACCTGCTATATTCTCTATCGTACCGTTGTAATGCTACAGTAAGGACAAACCAGGTTTCATTTTCTTTTTTCCATAGGCATGTACCTGCCACTGTGTCACACCACTAGTACCACCGCAATGAGGACATTTCATCCGCCCAGGATTGCCAACCTTAATCGCCATTTCCCGTGGAGCCAGCCCTGGGCCTAGCCCTACTTTCAAACACAATTTACAGGTAAGATAAGCGTTTGGTGGGAGGTATTATAATGGAGTATTAGGAGAGACGAGAGATTGACGGTAGTACTACTAAAGTCCTAGCCCTCTTGAATTCACTCACTCTGTGAGAGGCACTTAGTGTTGAAAACATTTAGCCATTTACACTTAAAGGTAGAAAATGACACAGACTTAAGTTTCAGGAACACAAACTTTCTGTTAAACCCCCACCCACCAGACTCAAAAGCAGTAAAAAACAGGTATGCTCAGATAAAGTTTCAAAAAGTATATTTTTGTATCCCTAACAAAGTAATCTCCCGCAAGACCCTCCCTAACCCCAACGATTGTCCTTCAAAAGTCCCAAAAACAACCCAACTCCCAATTCCCACCCCCCAAAAGTCTCTAAAAAAGGGGCAAGGGACACTACGGCAGGCTGCTGTTCACTTTTGCGGCCAGGGCATCATACTCCTTGCGGAGGGTGGCATGGTCGGAGCGGAGGCCCTCCACCAAGGTCTTATACGTTAGGACCTCCTGCTCCAGGTAGGACACTCTGAGGCATAAGCGGTGCTGGCATGCCTTGCGACTCCTGTGGGGGGCAGCTGCTGTCTTTGCTGCTCGGCGGTGGCGGTTTGCTTTGGTAGCCCGGCTCCGTACCGCTGGAGCACTGCGCTGGCTGGCAGCTTGTGGGGGCCCGGAGGAGGATGCAGCTGTCCCAGTGGATGTTGTAACGGTAGACTGGGTGTCCTCCTCCTCCAGGGCCACCATCCAGCCTCCGTTGCCGGGCCATTCGAGCCAGCTCCTTCCTTGATAGTCTGTTTGATTTGGAAGGAGCATCTATATGAAGAAAGAAAGACATAGTCTGTAACCAATGCTCCTTAAGATTAACACAAAATGATTGAGCAGAAAGTTGTGTCAGAGTACAAGTAGCAAATTGAAAGCACAGTACATAACTATTGAGGACAGTACCTATCTAACCTCCCACTTCTTCATCCTTGCTCTAACATTAGTGGGAGTTTAAGGAACAAATTCTACGAGCACTATGACCTTCCATTACAATCGACTATGACAGTACACCAGTCTTCTTCTTCTTCTTCTCTCTTGTTTAGGAAAATTGGTACGTTATCTTATGCAAGCCGGCATAATGCCAGTGCAGTGAACTTGCACCCGAGAAAAACAGACGCACACCATGATGAGTGAGACAGACTTGCGTTACTGTACCGGTCCAGTACATGCAGGTGGTGAAGCTCTTTCTTTTCTATTACGGGTGGCACTGAGAATACTCTGTTAAAAGGGCTACTGCTTAATTAATTTAGCTTTCACCCTACAGTGCAAATGAGTACTAGAAAAGGAAAATGAAGAAGCTAAATAATCTGATTATCTATCACTTCACATGGGATGTATTTGATTACATATGGCATGACTTTAGGTGCTTTGCTTATTATTGAGTGAACAGTGATACACCCACACATGAATGACTTACTACTACTAAACTAAAGTTATTAAGAGAGGTAGGGAGTGTCCACCGTAAGAACTGGATATATGCTGTGCTTGCAGTTGCAATACCAACTACTGCTACTATTCATGATAGTATTTGGACAAAATTACAACTTCTTTTCCTTGCCTTTCATACACTGAAACGGACGTGCGGGTGCGGTGTTACATGCTCTTCAAAGTAACACTTAGTTCATCCAGTGACCGTCTAATCTCTCTAGATACACATATGCTATCTAAGAGAATATGCTATCTAAGAATCAGATAGTACCATGATCCAGGCATCCATCCATTCAAAGTATATGCACACATAACGTTTCTGTTTCACCCACCCAGGCTGTTCTCCTTCCACCCATCCTTGCTTCATCATTCACCCAGCCATGCACCATACCATATTCTTTCCTTCCCAGCCACCTCGGGGACCAAGCAAACACATATCATTCTTCTTTGCCAGTCATCATTAAATTTCTCGTCCTACCACACTTACTTACACCCTTCTTTCGCTTTTTGTTCATCCCATCCATCAAGTTCATCTCAGATTTGATTGAGATTCTTCTCGCCAAAAACTACACAGCTAAGTCGAAGTACATTTAGAGGAGGCTACTACCTGGTTGATTTATAATACACCCGTACAGATAGCGGGCGCAGGCTCCTTGCACTTGCTGGAGCGCCCCCTTCCCTACCCCCTCCCAGAGCCCCAGATAGCACACTCTGCAGTCTTCAATCTCAATAAGTAAGGAATATATAGCTTACCTCTGCCCGCCACCACCGTGTGAACCCTCCCAGGCACACTGGTGTCGTCTGGCACTTGCACTGCATCCTCCCCAGAAGTGTTCGCCTTATCCACCACCACCACCTCCGCGCTGGCCCCGCCACCAGATGTTCCACCTACAAAGTACATTTAAGAATGTTAGAATACACCACTCACTACTATATAATATTTGGTCTAGGAATAAAGAAACGTTAAAAAAACAGCAATCAATGTAATAATTTGTGGCTGTCTACTCTAAAGTAAAAATGTCCCTTTTTCCAGGGAAGGCTGTTGTCTTGCTGCACTTTTTGGCACAACTGATGAATGCTTGCTTTTTATTTTTACCAAGAACCACTTTTTCTCCTAACAGACAGTAGCTTGACTTCTAAGAACACGTGCAAGATCAAGTTCAAACCAGGTGAGAGCTCGGCTCAACCACAAGAAATGTATCCAATTAATCGTCAAAACTAAGCACTTTTCCATTTTCAATTAAACGTGTAGTTTTATGACAAACTTGATTTTAATAAATGTTTTTACTTTTAATAAAGCTTTTAAACTTAAATAGACTCTGTGGTTTTTGGTCCTCCAGAATAGAGTGGCTGAGCAAAAGGTTTTGGAATTTTTGCAAGTATGAGTCCGTGCCTCTGACACTTCTTGACTCTGACTCCGTACTCTTGTCCTGCGTTAGATAATCTAATCATCATTGGGGATCAATCATCGGTGACTTTGGGAGCTAAATGTCTCTGCCACACTATCTAGTCAGTAAGGAGATTGGGGGTTCAACTACAAAGTCTGTTATCACTGAGGTATGTGGAAAGTCTAACAGCGCCTATTATAATTGATAAGCTAAGCAATGCATTATTTAGTGTCCATAGTTCTGTTTGTGCAGATTTGTCCCTGCAACAGTAGTAGAATGGATTGTCCTCCTATCCAAACCAAAAGTAAAGTAGTATCTTATTCTTTCTTGGTGGTCATTCACCTTTTTATTGTTGGCAATTGTCAAAGCATAAACATTTAGAAGACTTGAAAAGACAGTATGGACAATCCCAGAGAACTGCACTCAGTGCATAGAGCTATTGCTGACTAGAATGGGAGTCCAATGGAATTGCCAAATGTGCAATCTTAGTTAGCTACACAGACAGACTAATTAGAATAATCTAGTAATACCACAGGGAGTCATAGTCGAGGCAGGATAAGAATTTAGCTCCAGTCTACAAGAAGATCAAAGACGATTTAGAAAAAATCGAATGAGGAACGCTAGGAAAAAATAGGTACTCTATATTAAAATTAAAACTTACCAGGGCCTGCAAAGGAGCCCTCGCCTGCCCGATCCTGGCCTGCATCCTGGCGAACAGCAGCCTCCTCCTCCTGTGTCCTCTTGCCCCTGGGGGGAGCTGATGTACAACATGAAAGAAAGAAAGACCAGAAAACATGGATGATATTTGTCAACCAAATCAAACATTTCAAAT
Organism: Lissotriton vulgaris; assembly: GCF_964263255.1. Taxonomy (NCBI): domain Eukaryota; kingdom Metazoa; phylum Chordata; class Amphibia; order Caudata; family Salamandridae; genus Lissotriton; species Lissotriton vulgaris. The sequence goes on from NC_141688.1 coordinate 256,176,877, forward strand.
GAACAATAACAAAATATTTTGGCGAAATAGCAAATAGACAACTATTCCACGGGATATATTGACCGATCTCATGTGGTCTACTACGTTATTAGTATTGCTTGATTTGCGGACCGTCGACTTGGAAAGTTCTTATGTAACTCACTAAACAAAGTACTGAAAAGGTTTGCCTAGGACTGGCAGGCAGCAGTCCGCAGCACGCGAAGTGACAGACAAAGTCCATTGTGATTGCAGATCAGCGACAACACTAAAGTTTCCTACTACATTAACCAGTCATTAAAATACTCAAACTATCAAACCACCACCACTATTTCTTCTTATCGCCATGTGTACAATGGAAGGACTGGACTTGAGTCTGTAGGGGCTGATTTAGAAGCCCCTTGCGGCTCTTTAGCTCCATTGTTGCGTGATTTTTGTGACGCAGCGGCAGAACAAAAGAGGCGCCATGGTGCGGCGTATATTAACAACGTGACGCATATGGGAGATGCATCACGTTGTAAAGCCCTGCGCCATCAGGGGGCGTTCCAGCGCAAGGGAGGGCGTTCCTACGCAGGAACGCATCCTAAAAGTGGCTGAGGGAAATCTACAAGATTTCAATCAGTCACTTTGAGGACAATGATGCGTGACTCAAACCCTGCGCCTGCTTGAAGCAGACGTACGGCTTGACGCAGCATTGGGGAGATAGAGCACCCCAGAGCATTGCTGGAGCTGCGCCATCGTTGGGACGCAAGTCCAGCAATGCGCCGCCTTTACGGCACAGATGCGTAACGCTTTGGTGACGTTTTGGGCCCATGGTGCGCCGCATTGTAAATACGGCGCACCATGGGTGGTGGTGGCGTGGCGCACAATTACTGGCGCATCCCTGCTACTTTGCAGGGATGCGCCGGTAATTAAAAATCTGACCCTTAGTGTCTAGCATTAGACAGTTCTTTAAACTACACTCATGCATAATTTCACAGGCCAATGAAATGAGCACAAAATCGAAAACAAATAAGCATAGTAGCAGCGCTACTGAGAAGGAGATCAGTGCACCGGAAATGCACAGAAGATTTTGAAATATAATTTACCTACAAAGTGATCAGCAGCATTATTGCTCTTGGTAAAAAACAAAAATGTGCAAGATAATAAAACACAGAGCAGGAGAAAACATAGTAAAGAAATAGCTAGTACTACTCACCAAGCACGGGGATCTCAAGGCCGAGCAGGTCGAGCAAATCGCGTTCCCGGTCCAGGAGATCCGTCCAACGGTGGGTGGCCTGGTTGTAGGTGCGCCGGACCCGAGAGTGTTGGTATATGGCCCGGCACACCCTCTGCCACCGCTTCCGGCGCTCCTGGATCCCGTACCCGCTAGCGATCCTGCCGCCTGCCATGATGGTCCGGGGGAGGTGGCGCTGAACATAATAAACTAGTGCGGCCACCTCCTCCGGGCTAAAGATCACCCGGGGTGGGACCTGCTCCCCCCTCAAACGCCCGGACGGGAGCCAGGCACGGGGTGCGGGACCCTTCCCCTTCTCGGGATGCTTCCCGGCTCCCTTTACCATGGTCTGGGCAGAAAGGAAGCTAAATAATAAAGAAAATAGAATAGGAAAGAGAAGAAAAGAAAAGAGTTTAAAAAAGTAGTTTAAAATTAACCAAAAGTAGCAGAAAACACAAAAATATAGAGCTAGAAAAATAGAGGGATATATAATAAGTAAAATAGATCAAAAAAAACTTCAAACAAGCAAAGGATGACAGAGATTCAGAAAGGATAGAAAAAGCATGCCCAGAACCATAGCAATGAATAAGAAACAAGATGGCTGCGCCCGTTCACGACCGCGTGGGTAAGTTCGCGCGAAATTGTACTAGCAAACCGCACACTTTGCGAGATTACACATCGCGCCCGGAAACCAAAATACGTCATGCAAACAAGATGGCCGCGCCCGTGAACGACCGTGAGGGTAACTTTGCGCCGTTGCACTACAAGCGGCTCGCTAAAACGCACAAAACCTTGCGAACTAACACGCCGCAAAAAACCAAATCGCATATTCGCACGAATTCGCGGCTTCCGAATTCGATCTCGCGCACGTTCGCGCCCCGCGAATCCCGCGAAATTGCAGAAAAACGAGTTTTGCAAAACTGAAATCACTCAGCAGGTGCAAAAGTTCAAACTCATCATTAGTAACCATTCCCTGTAGTGCTTCCTGACTGGTGCCCCTCCAGAGTTCAGTTGCTAGTTACAACAATTGTATGACCCTGCTCTGACCCTCACAGCAGGCTCATAGAATAGCTACAAGTAGGCCACAAAGGTCCTGGAAAAAAAAATTGCACTGCAACAGAAAGCAAATTACAGGAAGCAGGTGCCAGACTGGAATTTTAAAACAGTGACACATTAATAAATCAACCCCAAATTAATTCATGTCAGTTGAAGCAGGGCAGGTGTGCTTGCTTTTCCCCCCATAATCTAAAGTGATGATGAACCAGAGGGTGGCATTGATGTACCAGAGGGTGGCATGGGTGAAAGAGAGGGTGGCAGTGGTGAAACCGAGGGTGCTGGGAACCTGTGATAATGAACTAGACGTAGAAACAACATAGTCGCGACCGTTGCGTGCCGGCAAGTAAGTTCGCAATTGCGAACTGGTACAAAACCCTCGCGAACTGGCAGAAACACTTGCGAACACCCAAAAAAAATACACAAATTTGCAAGAATTCGCGGATTTTGCGGATTGCGAGTTCGCAAATACGCAAATTCGCAAACGCCAGATTCGCAAAATTCGCCCACGCTTACATTTTGGTCTATTCTTCCACCAATGAGGGATGTGAGGTGCTGCTCTGAGGAAGTGTTCGAGCAGTAGTCGTTCTGGTGCAGCAACAGGCTGTGATGAGAAACAAGTCTTTGCCTGTGGTCCAATCCATGCAACAGTGATACTTCGGTTCTGATTGGGTTTTCATCCACCCAGCAGAGGAGATGCATCAGTTCTGCTGTATCCCCAGGCTAGCAGAGCACCTTAGGCCTACTTCCAAGGGTCCAGGACTAGATTGGCACCACTTTGTAGGGCACACTCACATATGGAAGAGTCCAGGTGCAGATGCAAGGTTGTTGAAAGCCTGTTGTGTATCTGAGGCTTCAGATCAGGAGGATAGACAAATAGCCCTTGGAGTCACTCTGGGTTCTGGATTCAAGAGCTGGAGGTACAGTCCTTCTATATCAGTCATCCTGGCAGGAGGGCAGGAGGGCAGCACAGCAGAGCAGACGTCCACCAGAGTGCAATCCAGCAGACTGGCAATCCTTCAGTAGCACAGCAGCCCCTCTTCCTGGCAGAAGTGACTGAAATGGTGGTGCCTGAAGTCCATATTTTTTATATCCTAAAGCCCTGGTAACTATAACTTATCTGGTACTTTTGGTTTTTTTGTGGGTATAAAATATATAAATGTATGTATGTGGGGGGTGGGGTTGTGCGTGTGTGTGTGTGTATATATATGCATTTTCCATAGACTTCTTTAAGAAGGGCTACAACAAAAACTTCTGAAAGAAATTAATCCAAATTTAACAGGAAACTAGATATTTGTTCACAGAATGTGCCTTCTGTGATTTGGTGGAGTTTTGAGAAATTAAGGTGAAAACAAATATAGATATCTGGATGACTGTATTTGAGGGATTCTTGTGAAAGTCTCTTAAAGCCAATTTTAAAAATAGAGTTTTCTGATTGGCCCCGTGAGCTCTTTTTGCACTTGTGCAAATTTGCTCCCACAGGAGTCAGAATCCCGTGGGAGCGAGCGACTCGGGACCTATGTCACCTGTCCTCAAGTGTTAAATGAAAAGAATTATAAGGGGGCAGGGTAGGGGCCATATTCAACTAGAGGAAGAGCCTAATAAGGCACGGGGAGGAGGACCACTTGGCCACATCCCCTTTAAAAAGCATATGGCCCTGGCAGAGGTGGTCCCTAGAGTCTAATGAGGTTTGGAGAGGTGGGCCACGTGGCCCCCCTCCACTTAAAAAAAAAGGCCCTGCAGGATGTGGTCCCGAGGGACTAATAAGACTCAGTGATGCCACCAATGAGTTCATTTGAGATGTCATCAGTAATGTCATAAATGATGTCATAAACATGTCATGAGTGATGTAACATGTGAGGTCGTAAGCATGGCATGATGGGGACAGAAGTTATAACTATATTTTCTGACTCTAACTGGTATATAACTGTTGTATTTCTTTTTTGGTTGAAAACATTACTGCTGTCACTGACATATAACATTACTTTAACCTTTATTTTTTACAGTGAAAATATCTATATGTATATATTACATAATCATTTAATTATGATGTTGTATCTTCTGTGATTTAATTAAGGTTGAAAGTTCAAGGTTGAAACGTCTCCTCACCTGGCATTTCTGTGGCTTCCTCGCACTGGTATGAAGAGGCTGGTGCCCCCACAAGCATCTCGACCTTTCAGGAAACAGACCGGAAAGTCCAGAAGATTTGGAGTAAGTAGGTTTGTTGACTGAGAATGTTTTCTAAAAAACAATGGAACGAAACATTCATAGCCGAGGAAATGTGTGAGATTATCATGGGCAGTTAAGGACAGCGTGCAGGGTCTGTGGCTCACCCCGCGCCTGGCGAGCCGCAGCCTCCTTTCACCGCTGCTGCTGTAATTACTGTGTGTTTGACAGGGATTGCTTAATAAATAAAAACGGAAGCGCTGCTGGCCTGTTTTTAATTTACAGAGGACATGCTGTGCATCCCAGCCAGCAGTTCTGCATTGCCGGGTCGAAAAAAAGGAAATTGGTCTAAGAAGCGACTGACAGATTTGATTTTTTATTCATCAAGGTTATGTACAATCCTGCTGATGGGTTCGAAAGGGCCATGAACTCGTGCACTTTGAAAAGAGCGAGACAGCAGTGCTGCAACTTTCAAGGTGAGAGGAATTATTTACCATTTGCAACTAGCAGCATCTCCCTCTCAGGCTGCATCCAAGGGCGGCGAAGGGAGGCATTGGACAGGAGATTAAGACTTCTGTTTCTTGATGCAGAGACCATGGCCTCCCAAAGGGTCATCAGGCTGGTGGTGGCCTCGAGGTCAAAGGCCACCATATTTTAAAACCTTTGGAGCTTGGCTGTAGTGAATCTTGTGCCAATAGTTGGTGGACGCTCCTTGCTCCAACCTCTTCACTTTCAATGTTAATTCCGTGTTTTTTTCTGGCAAAGTTCCTGCATAGGGTCCTGTATAGGGGAGGGTGAGATAGTCTACTTAGCTTACACGAATTCAGATGCCACGGCGGTGATACAGGAGACAAAGCATCTCCCACGAACTGGGGGAAAATGCCTAATTCCTGGGACATTAGGGTTACATTGGCATCACACAAGTACAAGAGTGTTCCCTCCTTGAGATATTGTCTTTAGAAAATGTAAAAAGAACAACTAGTCCGTCATGCAGTCAGGGCAAGGCGGACTTGCCTGCTTTGTGTGTGTTTTTGCTGAAAACTCTCCTGCCTTCTTTGTAAGTAGTGCTGCTGAACCAGCGCCAAAGGTGTGATGTGGTGGGGGCGGCTGCATCTGCAAGGCCGAGCCAATGCCCCTGTCACCAGGGACAAGGGTCGGATTGAGAGGTGGGGGGGCTGCATCTGCAAGGCCGAGCCAATGCCCCTGTCACCAGGGACAAGGGTCTGATTGAGAGGTGGGGGGCTGCATCTGCAAGGCCGAGCCAATGCCCCTGTCAGCAGGGCCAAATATCTGATCGGGGTGTGGGCTGCATCTGTAAGTCTGAGGCAACGCCCCTATCACGAGGACCAAGGGTCTGTTGTGGTGGGTGGACTGCATCTGCAAGGCTGAGCCAATGCCCCTGTCAGCAGGGCCCAATATCTGATCGGGTTTGGGCTGCATCTGTAAGTCTGAGGCAACGCCCCTATCACAAGGACCAAGGGTCTGTTGTGGTGGGTGGACTGCATCTGCAAGGCTGAGCCAATGCCCCTGTCAGCAGGGCCAAATATCTGATCGGGTTTGGGCTGCATCTGTAAGTCTGAGGCAACGCCCCTATCACAAGGACCAAGGGTCCCTTTGTGGTGGGTGGACTGCATCCTCAAGTCTGATGCAATGCCCCTGTTACCAGGGCCAACCGTCGAATGTTGCGGGTGGACTGCATCTGGGAGGCTGAGGCAATGCCCCTGTCATCAGGCCAAAGGTGTGATGTTTTGGGTGGACTGCATCTGCAAATCTGAGGCAATGCCCCTTGTTACTAGGGCCAAGGGTCTGATGTGGGAGGTGCACTGCATCTGCAAGTCTGAGGCAATGCCCCCATCACCAGGGCTGGACTGGTTACCAAAAGAGGCTATGGCAACATTTTTCAGCCCAATCTGACTACTACAAATGAACAGTCAGGCAGCAAGCTAGCCTCAACACTGCAAGGGACATCTGGTGGGGCACGGGATCTTTCTCATAGACGTTTTTGAAAAAAAATTACTAGTATGGTGTGTTTATAGCATATTTTACATCTTAAAACGCTGTCAAATTATTGAATGTCTCAATGGCTGGAGATGGAAACATGGCTGCATGGCTCAAAGAATGAATGAGTAATTAGTTGGATGGTGTAATAATCCAATAAAAAGGGTTTAAATGAAGAAGCTTTATTCAGCAGCACAGCATCAAGTATACAGCTTCAAGGTCCAAGTACAACTGACAGAGAGAGGCAGAATGCATCACCAGGAAAGTTCTGAGAACCAGAACTTCATGAATACAGTCTCATGCAATTAAAGGAGAAGTAAAGTATAATGCAGGATGTAACACATCTCCCCCATAAACAAAAAAAACAAGGAGAATAACATATGTACAAAATCATAATAGAACAAGGCAAAACTTTGAAGAGCAAAATATTATACATAGTCTCGTAAAGAAAAAGGTTTCCTACGAGCGCGGGAATCCAACTTGATCCTGGAAGCAATGGTGTCAGTAGAGGGCCTAGAACACAGACCTGGTGCAGAATTGTGACAGGGAAAATGGGAATTCACACCATACTGGACAGGGCACTTCGCAATCTTGCTTACATTCCAGACCTTACCATCTTGCGTGATAACAGAATTTTGGAAAACATTTTTAACCTGAATGGGTCTACTATATCTGCTCACTCCCTTACTAACAAATGAAGGTTTCAGAATTTTGACCCAATCACCCACAGCCAAACCATGTTCCTTAGCTCTCCACCTTTTGTTGTACCACAGGGCAGATTTACTTTGTTTAGAAGCCACTCTGTCCGCAACAAGTTTGACATCAACAACCTCCTCACAAAAGGCTTTACATTTTTCTTTGAACCACCAAGGACAAATAACAGAAGCAGGGTCTCTTCCCTTAAGTAACTTGAAAGGACTGACCTCAGTGGTGGTGTGTGGAGTTATGCGGTAATGCCAAAGCTTCTCTCTGAGGATATTCAACCAGCTACCTTTTTCCTTAATGGCATCAACGACAAAGTTCTTTAACACACGGTTGAAACGCTCAACCTGACCATTCTCATGTGGCTCGTAGAGTGACGTCCTAATATGTTTTATGTTGCAAGATTGTAAAAATGACTGCATTTCTGATGAGACCAATTGTACTCCATTATCTGACACTAAGGTGGAAGGACAACCCTCTCTAGAAAATACTTCTTGGAAAAACAAAATTATGACCTCAGAAGTAATCTTTGACACAAACTTTACCTCTGGCCACTTAGAATGGTAATCAATAATCACAAGTGCAAAGCGAGAAGATTCAGGCAAAATATTGAATGGACCAGAAATGTCAAAGGCAATTTTACTCCATGGAACCTCAGGCCAAACCACCGGCTTAAGAGGTGGAACAACAACTTTTAGCATTTTGTCTTTGTCACAACACTCACTGCAATCCCTAACCACCCGATCTACAAACCTGTCTAAACCAGGCAACCAGAAATTCAATCTAATCAAACGCTTCATGGCAGAAATACCGGGATGGGTTTTGTGCGCCAACTTGAGTATCAACTCTTGAACACCAACAGGTGGAACACACTTGTCACCTTTGAACACAAGATCGCCATCACAGAATAATTCATCAGCAACATTGAAGAATGGAACTATATCTTCTCTAACATTGATTTTGTTGGGCCAACCTTCCAACAAATATTTCTTCAAAGTAAGAAACTTTTCATCCTCTTCTTGACACTTAAACCAAAACTGTTCAGTGATCTCCTGATACTGTGAATCAACAAAGTCCTGCAAACCACAAACAAAATCCAAATCTTCACCCCCTTTAACACTGTCAATTAAAGTAAGACAAGGCAGCCGTGACAAGCAATCAGCCGTCACATTTTTTTTTCCAGGAATGTATTCCACTGTAAAGCTGTATTCTTGTAACCTGGATGTCAAACGTGCGATCCTTGCTGTGGAATTCCAACCTCCTCCCACTGATAGAATATTTACAAGGGGCTTATGATCAGTCCTCAGAATGAACTTACTGCCCCAAATATATATTCTATAGTGCTCTATGGCCCATACACACGACAGCAACTCCCGCTCAATAACTGCATATCTGCGCTCTGTCTCACTCAGTGTCCTGGATGAGAATGCCACATTCCATTCTGACATACCGTCAGTTTGGGAAAGTACACAACCCAAACCGTATAAACTTGCATCTGTAGTGATTATACACTTTTTTTCCATTCTAAAAGGTCTCAGAGTTGGGGAACCTACAATATCCTTTTTAATTTCTGAAAAAGCGTTTTCTTGCTCTGTGTTCCAAACAAATTTATTCTTTTGTCTCAAGAGTTTTCTCAAGGGCTCCATTTTTGTAGCAAAGTTAGCAACAAACTTGCTGTAATATTCACACATGCCTGAAAAAGACAAAAGCTGTTCCTTATTAATGGGAGCAGGAGCATTAAGAATGGCCTCTACATTTGATTTTTTTGGAATTAAACCTTCCCCTGAAAGGGTGTGCCCTAAATACTCCACAGATTTCTTAAACAAATTGCACTTGTGTGCTTTAAGGGTAAGACCATAGTTTTGTAGTCTGGAACACACTTCATTGAGATGAACAGAATGTTCCGCATCATTTTTGGAGGAAATTAGGATGTCATCCTGAAAGCATTTGACGTAAGAATCTAGATCTCTAAAAATTAGGAACATTACCCTCTGGAATACAGAAGCGGCAGAAGCCAACCCAAACGGCATTCTTCTGCACTGAAAGAGACCCATGGGTGTGATGAACGCGGTGAATTTCCTAGATTCCTCCGTTAACTCTATTTGATGGTACGCTGACCTAAGATCTAGGGTGGAAAAGATCTGTGCACCATCAAAAAGTGAAACTAATTCATTGATATTGGGAAGCGGATGGCAATCTATAACTATGTTAGAATTAAGAGCTCTCAAATCAATACAGACTCTTAACTTTTTTTTTTTTTTCACAACAATTTTATTGATAAAGATGAGCACATGAATCAAAGTGGCATCCCACATCCAGGACGATACCACCAGGCATTGTAGTTACAATCATAATAGAAATCTGAGCGATGAAACAATGAACCAGCGAAATCAAGGATAGACGAACAGGCTAACCCCACCTTCATCTTTTTAGGTATCTACCCACCCAACTCCCCGAGCCCACCCTCAACCCTCCCTAGCCCCATGCATGTGTGTGTGAACCATGTAGACGGAAGTTCTTGGTGTATCGAGTGTGTGTGTGGGAATGGGTCCCGCAGGAGCATCCCGGGCTATATGTCCTCCTCTGGTTCCGCCGGGGGATCCAGTGTCAAACCTCTGTAGTCCGCCCACCTCTTCCATATTTTGAAATGTTTACGAGGGCATCCTCGAGCCTCAAAGATTGGCCTCTCCAGACCCATACAAAAGTCTAACCCAGCCTTCCATGCAGTCAGGGGGGGGGGCCTCACATCCTTCCATGCTCGGGCCATGTCTCTTTTGGCTACCATCAGTCCCAGGAGGAGCAAGTGTCGCTTATAAATATTCCCACCAACCCCGTCCAGGATGTGCAAGAGACCCAGGCGGTGGGTACGGGGAAGGGACCAGCCCAGCACCTCCGACAGACAGCCCCATACACCCCTCCAGAAACCAACTAGTTTGGAGCATGACCACACTGTGTGGAGCAATGTACCCACCTCCGCCCCACATCTCAGACACTCCGGGGACCCAATCAAGCCCGCCCTCCACAGACGCTCGCGGGTATAGTAGGCCCTGTGTAAAATCTTGAACTGTATAAGGCGAAACCATATCGCTATAGCCGCCCCCCTCGGGGATTCTAATGCCTCTCTCCAATCATCCTCATCTAGTGGACCTATGTCGGCCTCCCAGGTCGCCTTCAGTGGAAGGAGGGTGGATGAGCAATGTGTGACCATGGTCTGGTAGATGCGCGATACTTTTTTGTCCCCAAGGTCGCCCATGAAGACCTTCGCCTCAATCGGGCTAAATTCCGGGAGTGAGTCGAGATTGGCTATGCTGGGCGTCAAAGCATGTCGGAATTGTAAGTAACGATAGAATTGAGATTGGTGCATATCAAATTCGGCCCTAAGGGCCTGAAAGGACTTGAGAGTCGTCCCGGACATCACATGGCCGAGTTGCGAAATGCCTATTGAGTCCCAGCCATCAAAGCCTGACAACTTAGACAGTTCTGGTAGTAAGCCGTTGTGCCATAACGGTGTTTCCGCGGTCAATCTACCCCACCAACCCATGCGACGCAGGGCCTGCCGCCATATCGCAAATACAAGTTTAGTGACTCTCGGTAGTGGCCGACGTAGCCGGGGTGAGTATAGGATGGTGTGAAGCGAGTTATCCCCCATCAATGCCCGTTCCAAGGTATAGGCCGGATCTCTACCGTCACCATACCACCATTCATTTAGGACAAGGAGATGAGCGGCTTGGTAGTACGACCGTATATCCGAGGTGGCTAAGCCCCCACAGTATGTGGACAAAAAACAAGTGCGCAGCGCTACCCTGGCAGCACCGCCAGCCCAAAGGAAGCGGCCCAGCACCGAGTCAACCTGCCGGAACCATTGGGGTGGTATAGGATATGGATGGTTTTGTAGTTGGTAGAGGAGGCGCGGCAGTGCGACCATCTTAAAGATAGCTGACCGGCCAAAGATTGATAGGGGCATACGGGACCAGGTTTTGACATCCGTTTGGACCCGCTCCCAGACGGGCAGGATATTACGCTCCCAGGCCGTATCTACCGAGTCCGAGAGAAACACCCCAAGGTATTTCAGACCAACTGTGGCCACCTGCAGTTCCGAAGCCCAGGGGTCCGTCACTGCGTCCCCACGCAATACCCATAGGGTGGATTTACGTAAGTTCAGGTATAAACCTGATACCTCCCCAAACCGTCGCATAACCTCCAGGACACGTGGGCCGGAGCGCTGTAAATCAGTGAGGAAGAAGAGGACATCATCCGCGTATAGTGCAATTTTATCCGACAGGGTGGCATTCCAGTCAAAGCCCCGTATCAACGCATCTCCGCGGACTCTGGCCGCTAGGGGTTCCATAGCTAAGGCAAAAAGATAGGGGGAAAGAGGGCACCCCTGCCTAGTTCCCCGACCGATGCTGAACGTCTCCGACACCGCCCCAGCGACCCGCACCGAGGCTGTGATATCTGTATATAGTAATTTGATATAGGACCGGAAAACTGGGCCTAGGTTGAGCCACGACAGCAGTGGAAATATGTACGACCAGCTGACCGAGTCGAAGGCCTTGTTGATATCGGCCAATAATAATGCCGCCTGGCCCCCCAAGGCTCCAACCGCGTCGAGCGCCGCCTGTGCCCGTCGGATATTGTGGCGCGTTGCCCTGTGGGGCATAAAGCCTGCCTGATCCGAGTGGACCAGATCCGTAATATACGGAGCCAGGCGGTTCGCCAGGGCCTTGGCCAATATTTTGGCCTCGATATTGATGAGGGAAATAGGTCTGTACGAGTCATGGCTGCCCGGGGGCCTACCAGGCTTCTGAAATACCACTATTTCGGCATGACGCCAATCGGGGGGCAATGCGCCTCGCGTCCTCGCCGCCTCAAGAACTCGGCGATAGTGTGGCCCCAGCTGTACTTGAAATTTCTTAAAAAATTCACACGGGTAGCCATTAGGGCTAGGAGCTTTACCCGCATTGAGTTGCCCCAGGGCGTCTCCTAGCTCCTCCGCCGTGAGGGGTGCATCCAAGGCCTCCTTGGTCTCGTCTGACACCGGTATGGGTGGTAGGTCCGCGAAAAACCGGGCCAAATCGCCCTCAGGCAATTGGTCACAAGAGGCGTATTGGGTTTTGAAGTATGTGGCGAAGCTCGCTGCTAACTCGTCAGGGTCAGTCAGGACCTCCCCATTGTCGTCTGTGATGCCCGGCAGCCCGAGGGGTTGAAAGTTGTGCTGGCACAGTCTATGGAGCATGGAGCACGATTTGTCCCCCCATTGGTACACCCTACTTCTTGTGGCCAGCCATGCCTGTCTGGCTTCATCCATCAAGAGGGATGCGTACGTTTGCTGTGCTTGGAGAAGCAGCCTTAGCCCAATCTCATCGCCACTCTCGCGGCGCTCCCGTTCCAAGGTCGCTACTCGCTCAGCCGCCACCGCTGTCTGTTCCCGGCGCCGCCTACGGGCCTCCGAGCACCATGCAATATCTACCCCGCGCACGGTTGGTTTCATCGCCTCCCACACCACCTCTACGTCCGCTCCCTCCACCAGGTTCTCCCGCCAGTATTGATCTATGGTTTCTCGCAAATGCTTAGCATAGGCCGGCTGTAGCAGATGCCACGAGGACATCCTCCACCTGAACGGCTGTCGTTTTCGCAGGAGGTCTATGTTAACTGACACTGGGGAATGATCGGATAAGCCTCTCGGCAAAATGTCCGCGCTCTTCACCCTGCTCAGGCATTCACGAGGTAAGAACACATAATCTAAGCGCGAGAATGACCCATGCACCGCCGAGAGATACGTATATTCACGGGCCGCAGGGTGCATATGTCGCCAGGCATCCACCCAGCCCAGCCCCTCACTCATTGCATGCAGTCTGGAGGGTGGGAGGGAAGGGGGGGGAGTTGCAGTCGTCTCTTGGCGCCTCCGGCGATCCATACACACATCCATCACGTCGTTCCAATCTCCCCCAATTACTGCCACCGACCCAGATATATCTTCCCAAACAGAGAACAATCTCTCAGCCAGGGCCCATTGCAGAGGGGGGGGGCGTACACACTCCCAAACACTATCGGTTCCGTGCCCACCATGCCTTTCACAAATAAGAAGCGACCCTGTGGATCTACCCATTGTTTCTCATGAACATATGCTATTCTACGGTGTACCAATATTGCCACACCCCTAGATCCCCTAGAGAACCCGGCATGGAAGACCTGTTGATAGCCAAACCTCTGCAGGCCCAGCGCCTTTGTGCCCATCATATGCGTTTCTTGGAGCAGCAATACATCTGCCGCCGCTCTCTTACCCCATCGCAAAACTGCCCCACGCTTGATTTTGTCTAATAACCCCCTGACATTCCACGTAATCACCCGCATGGAGTCCTCTGGAGCCCGATGAGTCGAATCAGCCATAGTCCGTTGAAGTCCACCATACGAGCCCCCAACTCCAGCGCCACCCATCACACGCCACACGAAGCATTAATATGACACACACATGCATTGCACTATTTACCCCAAAGAACAACACCAACCCCCCAGCCCCACAATCCCCAACCTTCCCCAACCCCAACTCAGCAGCCGCAACCCTGACCGCCCATCCCCCGCCTCCCCCCACCCTATACCTCAAGGAACTATTAAGTATCTGTCGCGGTATGGGTAGTCCCGAGACCAAAACTGAGGGCTCAGGCCCATCCATACCAATGGATCCCAACATCCCAAAGAGGAACAGTGAACTCACCCCCCCCCCTCTGTGTCTCTCTCACAACCGGGAGAGTGGCAGCCACCATTATGTAGTCCCCGAACCCCCACCCCGCAACCCCATCTACATATCAACAGTACTGTCACAAGGCCGTGGTATAAACGGCGATACAGTGGGTCTCAGGCGACCAGGTGCGTCCAACTTGGATGTGCAGCAACAGTAGCAGAATAGGGAGCAGAGGCCCCTGAAACTTCAGTAATCTGTGCTAGATTGTTCGGAGTCTTCGGTTCTGGCAGTATGTTGCGTGTCATCGGCCGAGGCTGCCCGCCTGCGTGATTTGGAGCGTCTAGTTCGTCCGTGTTTAGACGTCCGATCTCGCTGTGGCCGAGGCGAGCCCTCAGGGGAGCCCGGATTGAGCCCTGGTTGAGAATTTGGTCTGACCCGCACCGTTTCATCGGTCCATCGGAAAAGGTCTTCCGGCGTATCAAAGAATAGTGTCCGTGATTGGAAGATCACTCTCAGGCGTGCTGGATACAGAAGGGAATATTGTAGCTTGCGGCCTCTCAACTTCGCCTTGGCTGCCATGAAAGAATGGCGTTGCTGTTGGACGAGTTTGGTGTAATCAGGGAAGATCAAGATCTTTTGATTTTCACATAGGAGGGTTTCTTTATTCCTAGCTTCCCTCAATATGGCATCTCTGTCGTGGTAGTTCAGCAGCCGTGCGATTACCGCCCTAGGTCGCTCGCCCTCAGGTGGTTTCTGCGTCAGGGCGCGGTGTGCCCTTTCAATAATGAAGCATGCAGACAGCGTCCCCGGGGGCATCCATGATTCTAGCCACTGTGTAAGGAACTGTTCCATGCCGCCCTTCCCACAGCTCTCAGGAAATCCTAGGAAGCGGAGGTTGTTGCGGCGCGCCCGCCCTTCTGCATCTTCCACACGGAGCGCCGTAATCCGCTGCGCAGATTCCATCGCCGCCATCCTCTTTTTAAGGTTATTCACGTCGTCCTCAACCACTGACACCCTGGATTCTGTTTCCGTGATCCGCGCCACAGCGTTCCTCAGGTCCTGGCGCAATAAGGTCACATCTGCGCCAACGGCCCCTATCTTGGCATCCAGCATGTCCCTCGACTGAGTTATGGCGGCCATGAGGGCTGCGTTATCCGGCCCCCCTCCAGGCGGGCCGCCCCTTGATGGTCCAGGGCCCCCACTAGGCCCAGTGAATTTATCGATGGTTACTTGCTTAGTGGAGTTGTTACCCCCCCTGGTCATGATGGCAGAGGTATTAGGGCCACTTGACTGCTGCTGGCCCCCTGGGAGGGGGGGAGTCTCAGACCAGTCACTGCGGGTCGGCTTATAGTTTGGCACAGCGCCGGGTGGACCTCAGACACTGCCCCTACACCACGCTGTCCCCCTCTGCCGCCGTTGGTCGTGGCTCTCGGTGACCGGTACTGCTCTGCCTGACTGTGCGTGAACCCTCTGCGTCACGCACCACAGTGTCAATGTCCCTTCTGGTCTGTGGGCCCGGGGGGGGGGGGGCCCTACTCACAGTTGCTGCCGGTATGCCAGATAGCTGCCTCGGCACATTCACCGCCGATCGGGCTCTCCAGGGCGTCCGTCTCCGCTCTGCACAGCCGGCCCCTGACACCAGGCTGTGAAACTCGAGGTCCCGGCTGCGTTCGGGCCACC
Organism: Lissotriton vulgaris; assembly: GCF_964263255.1. Classification (NCBI taxonomy): domain Eukaryota; kingdom Metazoa; phylum Chordata; class Amphibia; order Caudata; family Salamandridae; genus Lissotriton; species Lissotriton vulgaris. The sequence goes on from NC_141688.1 coordinate 256,192,350, forward strand.
AGGCCGCCTCTGCTGCTTCGGACTGTCCTCCACGACCACGCTGCCCCCAGGCTCAGCCGGGCGCTGGGGGGGATGATTGCCAGTAGCCGTTCTGCCCCAGAGCAAGCGGGGAGCCGCGGCCGTCTCCCGGCCGCAACCCGCTTCCGGCTACTCCAAAATCGAGGCCCCGGCTGCTCCGTAGTTCACCAGGCCGCACCTCGCACCTCGCCTCCCAGCTCTGCACGGGAGCGCGGGATCGCCACCGATCACACCGGATGGTCACTGACACCTCTGGTAAGTTTATCCCCGGTTTGGCTGCGGGTCAGTGGCTCGGGGACCAGGATAATTCGCCGGATCAATGGCGGGCCGGCGGGAGCTCTATCAGGCTACAACCGCCATCGCCGCTCGCGTAGCCACGCCCCCAGACTCTTAACTTTTGATCAGGTTTTCGTACGAGAACAATGGGCGAAACCCACTCAGATGACTCAATAGGTTCAATTATATTATCTTTCAACAGATCATCTAACATGTCCTTTAGTTCAAACCTGACATTGAGGGGTACACCTCTCAATTTTTGTTTCACAGGAATAGCATTGTCTTTTAAAACGATTTTGTGTGCAAAACCTTTCAATTTTCCTAATTGATCACAAAATACTTTATCAAATTTTTTACTCCAAAAGGAGGTAACATCTTCTTCCCATTCAGAAATACTATTAACCATCTCTTGGTCACTACACAGTTCAATGGGATCTTTGGCTCGTGGATTCAGTTTGATACCGAGTTCCCATTGATCTTGCCACCCAAGAACATTTACACCTTTGGACGCTATGTACAATTTAATATAGGCAAATCTACCTCTAAAAGTCAAATGCACATTTAAAAATCCTTCAATTGAAATATTGCCTCCATTAAAGTTTTCAGCTAAAATGTCAGAAGGTTGTAATTTGGTAAAATCACACACCTCCTGTAATTTTTCATCAAAGTATTGTTTAGTAATGATGGTCCATGGGGACCCAGAGTCTACCATCAATTCCAGATCAACCCCAAGGATGTTAAAATTGCATTTAGGAGATTTCTTACGAGTAAAAACAATGGTACCCCTTTGTAATATGGACACAACATACCCTCTGGCAATCTCTTGTGGGGTAGGTTCAGAATCAATAACTGAAGAAACTTTGATGGGAGTGGGATAACTGGGAACAACACGTGATTGTCCTGTTCTTCCTTGTGAGTTAAAACGTCTCTCCCTACAGACATTACTAAAGTGTCCCAGCTTACCACAAATGTTGCACGTTCTATTAAGGGCAGGACATCCTGGAAAAGAAGCAACATGTGACTTATTGCCACACCTATAACAGGAAACTGAATTGCTAGTAACATCAGGTTTTCTGTAATTACCATTCGACCAATTTTTAACAGTGGATTGTGAGGTAGTACTATTCTTTGCTTCGTTCTTGGACTTGACTAAGCACACTTCTTCCTCAACATTAGTCTTACTGGCATTGGCACTTTGTTTATCTACAATGTCCATCCATTTTTCCGACATCTCTGTAGATTTAGTAATGGCAATACTCTCTTCCAAACTGGGATCACCCAGGCACCATAACTTATCTTGGACTTTCTTATTCTTAACGTGAACAATAATTTGGTCACGTATCATCTCATCAGCCATTGTACCAAAATTACAACGTAAGGTTAGGGCTCTTAGAGACGTGAGAAAGTCATCGAAAGATTCATCCTGTTTCTGTGCCCTGGTGTAAAATTTAAATCTATTAAGAGCAATATTAGCAGTGGGTTTAAATCTTTTCTCTAATCTGGCAAGAGCTTCAGAATAAACATTGAGATTATCACCACTGCCTGAAGGAGTAGAAATAGGGGGCAAAGTTCTGAAAATCTCTTGTCCTTCTGATCCTAAACAATGTAATAAAATGCTCTTCTTCCTTTCAGAACCCATTCGCTCTCCGTCAATGGCCTTCATATAATTGAAGAACTCCTCCTTCCATCTTGCCCAAGGCAAAGGAGGATCACCCTTAATTTGCAAGAATTTAGCAGGAGGATCAAACTGCATTTCCAAAGACAGAGTTAAAATTAAAGTAAATGCCCAAAACTTGTAAAATTGTGTAGTAGATCAATATGCACAAATATAGTAAAACATTGAAAATATTGTAAATAGGATAAATAGAGCAATATCAATCTAATAATGCCCAAATGAAAAGTCACTTGTAGAAATTAGTAAAGTTTCCTTAAGTAAGTAACACTAATAAAGTACCTTCATGACACGGTGGCAGAATGTTAACAAAAAAAATGAAATCTCACAAAATAAAAATTGAAATGTAGTAAACGCTGTAAAAAGCGATGATAAAGTAGACTTTCCGTGTAAAATTGAGTGAATGGCGCGTCCGTATAATATTTAATCAAAGCATCCACAACCTTCGCGTAGAAAATGAATTTTCCGTGTAGGATCGGCCAAGGGTTGCTAGGTAACTTGAAATAAAACAAGATGGAGTCACGTTGCACGCAGGGTGTGACGTGAGACGTTACGCTGCGTGTAGAGTGCGTTTCAATGCGCACAAGTAGCTGGAGAAAAGACGCGCCGACGTGCAGATGCTCCGTGGGGTGCGTTACCATGCGCACCAGTTGCTAGGTGAATGACGCGTTGAGATGATGCCGCTCGCTCCGTAGTGTGTTGCGTCTCGGTGTCCAGGCAACAGGTCGGCACCTTGGTAACAGGAGACGCGTTGGATGACGTCTATGAAGGCTCAGCGTCTTCGTATCCTGGCAACGTGAAACGGGCTTCGGTGAGGCTCGAGCAGCGATTGAAAGATGCAAAACCTTTAAATTAATGAAATAAAGTCGGAAAAGTCTCGCAATTCTCGTAGTAGGCTCAGGAAACCCAGGAATGAAGGTTGAAAAGGAGCAATTTCAAGTAGGATGATATTAAAGGGGTGGAAAAAGTATATAATCCACGGAAATCCAGCAGAAAGACCAGAAACAATAAAATAGGGTTCACTCCGCTCCTGTGCTGTAGATGGCTGGAGTCCTCGTCGCCAAAATATGTAATAATCCAATAAAAAGGGTTTAAATGAAGAAGCTTTATTCAGCAGCACAGCATCAAGTATACAGCTTCAAGGTCCAAGTACAACTGACAGAGAGAGGCAGAATGCATCACCAGGAAAGTTCTGAGAACCAGAACTTCATGAATACAGTCTCATGCAATTAAAGGAGAAGTAAAGTATAATGCAGGATGTAACAGATGGGTGTATGAATTAATTCAAGAATGGATTACAATGAAAAAAGACTTTTAGCTGGCTGGAGCAAATGGTCTCCATGCGCTGAACAAGGGCGGCTGCACCAGCTTTCAATTTAGCTTCTGCAATAAAACCCATACCTCTCCCCAAACACTTTCACCACTGATCCTTGTGCAAACACACATAGCCCAGTGGTAATTAGTATAATGCACTGATTTAGCACCTTAAAGAATTAAAGACAAAGCAATATGCGTTGGTGTAGTGAAGGCAGTGCCCTGCGAGCACACATTGCTATGTTAGCATTAGCTTATTAGAAGTTTAAACACCATTTTGCTATTTTGCAGCTTTGCACATGTCACTGCATGTCACTGTTGTAAATTAGACTGCTTGAAAATCTTCACATGAGAAAGGCTTGTTTTCAACATCCCTTGACTTACATTGCGACCTCCGTCTGTACAGTGTGTGCAGAAGCCGCCAAGGTTATCATAACAATGTTAGCTGTTATTCGGGCTGATCGGCCCACACCTTAGACACAACATGCCCACAGCTTCAGCTAACTGAAATTCTAGCGCCTTTAATATAGCACTGCATGCATGATGAGGGCACTTGGAGAAAATATGTTTCTAGAGAGAGAGAGCTTGTGCAGATCCTGATTTGATTCACTCCTGCTGATCTTAGAGGTATGGGGTTCCCATTCAAGCCTAAGAAACCTTCTATTATTATAAAATTTAGGGGCATATTATCAAGGGCCATATCGCCGCTTTAGCAGCACATTTTGCAGCTAAAGCGGCGATATCTCTATCACCCTATTAGCAAGCTTTCGCTAACAGCAGTTAGCGACAGCTATTAGGCCATAGCGACCGGTTTGGGGCCAACTTTGCATGTCAGTGATATTTATCGCTAATGACATGCAAAGTGGGCGTACCCAAACTGTTAGAGACTGAAAGCAGTCATTAAGACAGCTATCGGCTATTAGCAAGGAAGGAATAGCGATTAAAAAATTGCGATAAGCGCGTTTATCGCTATAATCTAACGCCTGCTAAAAACATGACTTAACCTGAGAATCCACCTCCCATTGGATAAACAGGTAAGCCCCATTGGCATTAACCGATTTACAAAAGGGGGTGGTGATGAACAGAGTGTCTGAATTGAGCAGACCACTCTTACCCAGTCCAAAGATCAGGGCTTGATCCATCACCGTTATTTATCTCACTGCCCCATCCCAGCTCAGAACCTGGCTATATGCAAATCAGTCTGTCCCTGGCCCAGTGCATCATGGGAACAGGGCAGACTAAACTACCAAGCCAATTCTTTACCAGAAAGGAGACAAGCTACCGGGGACCGGTTTCTGGCATTTCAGCCTCTTCGGCCCGGCTTGCTTGAATCCTGATGGAGCAGTGAGAAAGGGACTCATGTCTGAGTATACCCTGCCACACCTATAGTGGCCAAAATCGATTTACAAAAGGGGGTGGTGATGAACAGAGTGTCTGAATTGAGCAGACCACTCTTACCCAGTCCAAAGATCAGGGCTTGATCCATCACCGTTATTTATCTCACTGCCCCATCCCAGCTCAGAACCTGGCTATATGCAAATCAGTCTGTCCCTGGCCCAGTGCATCATGGGAACAGGGCAGACTAAACTACCAAGCCAATTCTTTACCAGAAAGGAGACAAGCTACCGGGGACCGGTTTCTGGCATTTCAGCCTCTTCGGCCCGGCTTGCTTGAATCCTGATGGAGCAGTGAGAAAGGGACTCATGTCTGAGTATACCCTGCCACACCTATAGTGGCCAAAATCGATTTACAAAAGGGGGTGGTGATGAACAGAGTGTCTGAATTGAGCAGACCACTCTTACCCAGTCCAAAGATCAGGGCTTGATCCATCACCGTTATTTATCTCACTGCCCCATCCCAGCTCAGAACCTGGCTATATGCAAATCAGTCTGTCCCTGGCCCAGTGCATCATGGGAACAGGGCAGACTAAACTACCAAGCCAATTCTTTACCAGAAAGGAGACAAGCTACCGGGGACCGGTTTCTGGCATTTCAGCCTCTTCGGCCCGGCTTGCTTGAATCCTGATGGAGCAGTGAGAAAGGGACTCATGTCTGAGTATACCCTGCCACACCTATAGTGGCCAAAATCGATTTACAAAAGGGGGTGGTGATGAACAGAGTGTCTGAATTGAGCAGACCACTCTTACCCAGTCCAAAGATCAGGGCTTGATCCATCACCGTTATTTATCTCACTGCCCCATCCCAGCTCAGAACCTGGCTATATGCAAATCAGTCTGTCCCTGGCCCAGTGCATCATGGGAACAGGGCAGACTAAACTACCAAGCCAATTCTTTACCAGAAAGGAGACAAGCTACCGGGGACCGGTTTCTGGCATTTCAGCCTCTTCGGCCCGGCTTGCTTGAATCCTGATGGAGCAGTGAGAAAGGGACTCATGTCTGAGTATACCCTGCCACACCTATAGTGGCCAAAATCGATTTACAAAAGGGGGTGGTGATGAACAGAGTGTCTGAATTGAGCAGACCACTCTTACCCAGTCCAAAGATCAGGGCTTGATCCATCACCGTTATTTATCTCACTGCCCCATCCCAGCTCAGAACCTGGCTATATGCAAATCAGTCTGTCCCTGGCCCAGTGCATCATGGGAACAGGGCAGACTAAACTACCAAGCCAATTCTTTACCAGAAAGGAGACAAGCTACCGGGGACCGGTTTCTGGCATTTCAGCCTCTTCGGCCCGGCTCACCACCCCTTGTTGTAAATATTTTTGTCCACCCTAAGCGTGGAAGGGTATACTCAGATGTGAGTCCCTTGCTCATTGCACCATCAGGATTCAAGCAAGCCGGGCCGAAGAGGCTGAAATGCCAGAAACCGGTCCCCGGTAGCTTGTTTCCTTCCCAGTGTAAGAATTGGCTTTTGTAGTTTGGTTTGCCCTGTTCCCATCATGCACTGGGACAGGAACAGACTAATTTGCATACAGCCAGGTTCTGAAACTGGGATGGTGCAGTGAGCTAAAAAACGGTGTTGGATCTAGCCCTGATCTCTTGACTGGGTGAGAGTATTCTGTTTAATTCAGAGACTCTGTCCCTCACCACCCCTTGTTGTAAATATTTTTGTCCACCCTAAGCGTGGAAGGGTATACTCAGATGTGAGTCCCTTGCTCATTGCACCATCAGGATTCAAGCAAGCCGGGCCGAAGAGGCTGAAATGCCAGAAACCGGTCCCCGGTAGCTTGTTTCCTTCCCAGTGTAAGAATTGGCTTTTGTAGTTTGGTTTGCCCTGTTCCCATCATGCACTGGGACAGGAACAGACTAATTTGCATACAGCCAGGTTCTGAAACTGGGATGGTGCAGTGAGCTAAAAAACGGTGTTGGATCTAGCCCTGATCTCTTGACTGGGTGAGAGTATTCTGTTTAATTCAGAGACTCTGTCCCTCACCACCCCTTGTTGTAAATATTTTTGTCCACCCTAAGCGTGGAAGGGTATACTCAGATGTGAGTCCCTTGCTCATTGCACCATCAGGATTCAAGCAAGCCGGGCCGAAGAGGCTGAAATGCCAGAAACCGGTCCCCGGTAGCTTGTTTCCTTCCCAGTGTAAGAATTGGCTTTTGTAGTTTGGTTTGCCCTGTTCCCATCATGCACTGGGACAGGAACAGACTAATTTGCATACAGCCAGGTTCTGAAACTGGGATGGTGCAGTGAGCTAAAAAACGGTGTTGGATCTAGCCCTGATCTCTTGACTGGGTGAGAGTATTCTGTTTAATTCAGAGACTCTGTCCCTCACCACCCCTTGTTGTAAATATTTTTGTCCACCCTAAGCGTGGAAGGGTATACTCAGATGTGAGTCCCTTGCTCATTGCACCATCAGGATTCAAGCAAGCCGGGCCGAAGAGGCTGAAATGCCAGAAACCGGTCCCCGGTAGCTTGTTTCCTTCCCAGTGTAAGAATTGGCTTTTGTAGTTTGGTTTGCCCTGTTCCCATCATGCACTGGGACAGGAACAGACTAATTTGCATACAGCCAGGTTCTGAAACTGGGATGGTGCAGTGAGCTAAAAAACGGTGTTGGATCTAGCCCTGATCTCTTGACTGGGTGAGAGTATTCTGTTTAATTCAGAGACTCTGTCCCTCACCACCCCTTGTTGTAAATATTTTTGTCCACCCTAAGCGTGGAAGGGTATACTCAGATGTGAGTCCCTTGCTCATTGCACCATCAGGATTCAAGCAAGCCGGGCCGAAGAGGCTGAAATGCCAGAAACCGGTCCCCGGTAGCTTGTTTCCTTCCCAGTGTAAGAATTGGCTTTTGTAGTTTGGTTTGCCCTGTTCCCATCATGCACTGGGACAGGAACAGACTAATTTGCATACAGCCAGGTTCTGAAACTGGGATGGTGCAGTGAGCTAAAAAACGGTGTTGGATCTAGCCCTGATCTCTTGACTGGGTGAGAGTATTCTGTTTAATTCAGAGACTCTGTCCCTCACCACCCCTTGTTGTAAATATTTTTGTCCACCCTAAGCGTGGAAGGGTATACTCAGATGTGAGTCCCTTGCTCATTGCACCATCAGGATTCAAGCAAGCCGGGCCGAAGAGGCTGAAATGCCAGAAACCGGTCCCCGGTAGCTTGTTTCCTTCCCAGTGTAAGAATTGGCTTTTGTAGTTTGGTTTGCCCTGTTCCCATCATGCACTGGGACAGGAACAGACTAATTTGCATACAGCCAGGTTCTGAAACTGGGATGGTGCAGTGAGCTAAAAAACGGTGTTGGATCTAGCCCTGATCTCTTGACTGGGTGAGAGTATTCTGTTTAATTCAGAGACTCTGTCCCTCACCACCCCTTGTTGTAAATACCATTGGCATTAATGCATGAATATTGCTGGATTTCCAGCAATATTCACGCATTTCGCCACTATCGCTGGATAATTTAGCACAATGGAGAAAAACGTTGCTAATAGCAGGTTTTCTCCACTAACATATCCAGCGATAGGCAACAATTAAAAAAATGCGCTAAGGGCATTTAGCAATAAATATTGCTGCTTATTGCTAATTGCCCCTCAGTTCCTAGCTGGGGAGGATGGAATACAAGACGCAATAGGACCTGTTTCCACTATCATTATAATATGATTTCTCCCTTTGTGTTTTATGGAATTGGAACAATGCTGATCGTATTATTTTTAATCATATGCCTGCTTATGTTAGCAAAAATACTGCATCTTAGAGCACATCATTAAAATAAACATTTTAAACTTTTCTGTGTCTCTATTTACCCACGTTGTGGACTGGTATGAGAATAACAAACAAAAGAGTGTTCTTGATTCCCACCATTCCTGAGAGTCACCTAAATCGCATATTCTGGGTTGTCTAATCATTGGTAGCTTCGCTATAGGATGGAGAGCTAATGTGACACTGATGCTAGTCGGTTAGCGGTTCTAGGTACTGAGGTGAGTTTTTTGGTACACCACAATTTACTGAAGTCCTGTGCACGGTTCTGTGTATGAGCAGAATCCACGCAACATTGGTCTAAAATGGGAGAATGGAAGAGATAACAGTGTAGTGGCCAAATTTACCAATTTGATACCAGGAAACCTTCTACCAATCTCAGCTTACAATAGACCACATTGTGTGATCCTATGCAAATACTTTTTTTCTCAGTGTCTTCTTTTCATTCATCACCACATGAGAACAAATTGAAATACATCAGCTCAGGGTGCGTGCTGCACAAAAATAGAAGGCTACTTACTTAACTTATAGTTATATAGTTAATTTTAGTGTGACGAGTGAGGTGCCTAGACTGTGTACGGAGGTGCGCAAGTGATATGAATTTAAAGGTACTCCATAAGTCTAAGCATGACTTATAGTAATTTGCAAAAGTGGTGCATACATGAT